>NC_087246.1:0-695833 GCF_037042905.1 Lytechinus pictus | reverse complement strand
ATTTTTTTTATCATAATGTTTTCTTTTCCTTGAGACGTCACATTTTGGTCAACACGACCCTTCTATCAATCTACACTGTCACCATCCATATACAATTTAGGCCTCTATACTGTTAGTAGACCTGCACTGTTTAATGTGATAATAATGCTAGATCGCTGTCTTAATAGTCCATTGTCTAAATATATTTAAAAAAACATAAACAAATATGTACTTACACGTAACACAAAATATTGAATGACAGGTTTAATTAATTGGTAAGGCATTACTGGACTTTAACTTAATAGATTAATCTTTGAACTGAACAAATCCCCCTATCTGATCCCGTTTTCACAAAATGGATTAACAATGTCTACGCAAAATATTATGTGCAGACCATATCTCTGACTTTTCAAGTTTAAAAACAGGAAAAGGGGGATTTTTGTAATGAATGTTACTTACAAACATTATGAAGGTTTTTGTTGATGTATTCGTTAAGAAAAGTATTTGGATTTGGAAATTATGCAAATGCTAAAAAGCATTTTATCGAGAAAAATTTCGGAAGTATTCTATTGTGAAAACAGGGCTTAAAATACCAGGAAATGTCAATATCTTGTAATTTAAATGCAAGATTGTTTGAGAGCATGAATCAAGTCTTGAACAATCTCGTTCTGAGTAGGGTTCATATATGAACCTATTTCCCATGTTTTCTGTTAAAAAGTTACCATGAGAATACATACATCTTAGCCTGATAAAAAAATTAAAAATTAATCATGCATTTGATTTGGATGCTGGTTCATACAACTGCTCTTTTTAAAATTTGCAGCGCCGTTGGAGGGATCGTTTGCGGAACTGACGGTGAGCTCCTTTGTTTTGTTTTTTATACAAATTAAATTTTGTGTTCCTCTTTTTCTATCCCATGGATCATCCCTCCATGGTTCTATATAAAATGATCAGCTGTACCACCATAAATACATTTTACCGTTAATGCCCTACCTGTCACTGGTGTACAGATGGGGGACATACCCCCTCAAAGTTTCATAACCAATACAAAAGAAAGGGAAAGAAATAAAGATTTATCACAAAATTAGATTTTTAAAATTTAAAATTGAAGCCATTTTACTGTCTAGTACTACGACCTAGGCTAGGTTTAATAGGCCTAAAATGTATAGCATCTGTGTATTATGTAATAAACTTAATTTTCGTTTGCTCGCTCTGCCTTCTTGCAGCTTTTCAAAAATGATACGCCATCATGTCTGATCCACTAAATTCTTTTCTTTTAATTAATTCACTACAGAATGCTCACCGCCTATGGTATTCGGGGGTGGCACCCCTACATTTACCCCAGCCTCTCCTTGCATACATAATGGTACCATCGTTGACGTCACGTGCAATGGGATACTCTTTGGCCAATCAGAATGCGCCTGTGTGGAATCCGACTACGTTGATCCACCACCAACGTGTGAAGGTGAGCACAGATGGGCGAGCTTAGGGAACGGGGGGGGGGGGGGGGGTTTAAGGGGGTATTGGGAATGAACCGACTACCGATCCCACAAAACTAACCAACCAACCACCCATCCCACTCAATTTTAATCAATCAATCAATCGATCAATCTATCAATCAATCAATAATATTAGTCAAACGCTCATCAAATCTACAATTAATCGAGTGTTCTCCAGATAAACTCCTCAAAAAAAGTTTGGAAATGTGACTTTGATCGATAATCCCTCCTCAGTTTTTGTAAATATCAATGTTTAATTAATATCAATGAATAGAGCATTTAATTTCCTTTAAAATGATACGCCACATAATACGATTATGGTTCACATGGAGGTGCAGTGTCTTGAAATGTGCGGCAAGGTCAAAATTCAAAAGTTGCAAAATGACACAATATTCAAAGTCACTGTTCTTTTTTCCGTGGTGATGAGTGAGTTTCTCAGCGGTTTCTTTTGACTTTGATCGATAATTCCTCATTGGTTTTAGTAAATATCAATGTGTAATTAATATTAATGAAAAGATCATTTAATTTTCTTTAAAATGATATCCTACATGATATGATTATGGTTCACATAGAGGTGCAGTGCCTTGAAATGTGGGGCAATGTCAAATGTCAAAAGTTGCAAAATGACACAATAATTGAAAGTAACTGATCTTTTTTGCGTGGTGATGAGTGTAGTTTCTCAGCGGTTTCTTTTAATTGTTTAATCAACATTAACATGGAATCAAACACACCTCTTCACAAGCAAACACATAACAAACAAACAAACATGCATGGGTATTTCAAACCACGACTCAAACCATGTTATCTCACAGAACCATCACTACAGAAGCAGGGGCTTGATTTGAATGGATTTTCATCTTTATTGACACAGACAAAGGAATCGTGTTCTGTATGGACCCTTCATGCTTTTCAATTCAGACCTCATCCAAAACTTTTGAATCCTGCTCTTTTCGTGATGGCATGATCATAACAAGTATGGTATCATTTTAAAGAGATTAAATGATCTTTTAAATTATATCAGATATGCATTGTGTAGAATTGGAAGTTGGGAGAAATTAATGGCCAAACTCAGATTTCCAAACTTTTTTTGCTCGTTTTGCAGCTTTTCAATTCAGACCTCATCCAACACTTTTGAATCCTGCTCTTTTCGTGATGGCATGATAATAACAAGCATGGTATCATTTTAAAGAGAATTAAATGATCTTTTGAATAATATCAAATATGCATTGTGTAAAATTGGGAGTTGGGAGAAATTAATGGCCAAACACAGATTTCCAAACTTTTTTTGAGGGGTTTAGATAAGAACGAGTAGAAAAAAATTGGAAGAACAGATATGCATGAACATGAGACGAAAAGGGAAGTACGTGACAACTTAAGTTATGAATCATCTCCAATCTATTTGTTTTCCACAGAATATTACTGTTCCAAACCAGCCGCACCTGACCATGGATTCGAGATCGAACCAAATCATGAATACGTTCTTTACGATGTCGTCTCTTTTTCATGCGATGATGGTTTTATTTTAAGAGGAGCTCAGTCAATAATGTGCACAGGGAATGGTGATTGGCATCCGTCCATCCCTAATTGCTATGGTAATAAAATGATATTCTGCACTCTTAAAACAAATCAGTCAATTTGGCTAGATCAATAGTCAGCTGGTTTACAACTATGTCTAGTCATATTCTATATGCTAGTCAGAAATATCTTTGTTCTAGTAAAATACGACTAGAAAGTAAGCAAATTATTTATAACAGTTGCACCGAGTAGGTCGTCATTTTTTTATGATTTGTTTTTAGAGTGTAAATGGGTAGGCTTGTAGGGTCGGCCCTCTGTTTTTTATTTTGATTCTTTTTAAGGTGAATAATAGAGATTGGTCAATATCAATGTAATCTATATTAATTATGTCAAATCTAAAACCAAATCTGACTGGAGTTCTCAAGTGTACCCCTTTTGTAACAGTTTTGTCAAGACTCTTGAGTCATATAGGTTTGACTTTGAATTGAGGGACTTCATCAAAGGTTTTGCTGGGTGAGGAATATATTCTAAAGAAAGTTGGATTCGGTAAACATAATTATAGTTTCCCGTTTGTTGATAAATTATTGAAAATATGAGGCTGGTCTTATCAGTGAAATAGAAATAGGACATTGTGTTAGTTTCGTCGTCGCTGTACACTTTTCTATTTCATTATTATTTTTTCTCTTGACAGAAGACTGTGTTACACCGTTCATTGCCAATGGAAACGCTAATTTTGCACCGGGTATTTCTGTCCATGATCAAGATCAATTGAATGTATCATGTGACATCAGCTTCACTCGAGAAGGAGTGAATCAGGTCACGTGTTATGACGGTGAATGGTATCCAGCTATTGGACACTGCTTCAGTAAGTTGCTACACACATAATTGGAGCAGGGGCGGATCCAAGATTTACCATAGGGGGGGGGGGGGGCACTTTTTCAACAACAACGACGACGACGATGAAATGATTTGTCTCTGACAGTCGCTCAAGAAGAACGTATTTTATACCCCTTTCATAAACCCAATTATGCGGCTAATAGCAGCATAATTTGGTCGTAAAATCGGAGGAGGACCAGAGTTATCCGCATTATTTTGGTGCTGCAATTATCCGCATAATAGCGGCATCGGGACCAGATTTTGACTTTATGAACGCAATTCCAAAGTAATGCGGATAATTGCCATGGTGCAGTCACAAGGTCACCCTTTTCCAACACAACCGCATCGGAGGGGGTGTGTGCGGTTGCCATGACGATTATCCGCCTTTTTCAGGACGGGCGCTCGTAAAAATAGTGCGGATTATTTTCGGAGTTTGTGAACGCAATTTTTATTGAATCATCCGCATTACTCTTAGGCGGCTAATTGAAGGATGGGTTTATGAAAGGGGTATTATACCCCTTTCATAAACCCAATTATGCGGCTAATAGCAGCATAATTTGGTCGTAAAATTGGAGGAGGACCAGAGTTATCCGCATTATTTTGATGCTGCAATTATCCGCATAATAGCGGCATCGGGACCAGATTTTGACTTTATGAACGCATTTCCAAATAATGCGGATAATTGCCATGGTGCAGTCACAAGGTCACCCTTTTCCAACACAACCGCATCGGAGGGGGCGAGTGCAGTTGTCATGACGATTATCCGCCTTCTTCAGGACGGGCGCTCGTAAAAATAGTGCGGATTATTTTCGGAGTTTGTGAACGCAATTTTTATTGAATTATCCGCATTACTCTTAGGCGGCTAATTGGAGGATGGGTTTAGGAAAGGGGTATTAGTTTTTTTTTAAGTAGGCCTAATAGGTCGGGACGGGTGCCAGTTTGGCCCGCTCATATCCCTGGATCCGCCCCTGGATCAAGGTAGAACAATTTCGTGATTCATCCAATATTGACTGGCTGAGGCTTGAGGTTGATTTCAATTATTCCACTCCAGGTGGGTGTTTCATAAAGCTGTAAGTTAAGAACGACTTTAAGAACGACTGGTGAACATTTCTTACGCGCTAAATGATCACAAGAAAGGATGACCAGTCGTTCTTTAAGTCGCTCTCAACAGCTTTATGAAACGGCACCCAGTCTGAAAATACTATATAAATGAATAGAGTAAACTCCAACGAATAAAACGTTGAATATTTCATCAGTGGCGGGGGCTAGGGGCGAAAGGATATTTCTCTCTTACCCCTTCATTTTTTTCCTTTTATTTCTCAGAGGTGTAACTTTTCGTGGGGTAGGGGCGTCTACCCCAAGCCCCAAATCTATACGCCAGTGCCACGTAGAATGGCACATTGCAACTATCCTACTTTACTCTCAACCATATCTCTACTTGCACATACAGATAAATGTGAATCTCCAGTGATTCCCAATTCAGACCATTCGGTAAACCATGGTGACGTCGATCACGGTGACTATGAGATTATTACATGTAATACTGGATACACGTTTGGATCTGGTTCGGATTATTCTCATCCACTGACGTGTAATAATGGGACATGGGACGCATTCATTCAGTGTTCAGGTAATTACTCATAATATCCATACATAAAAATGAAATCAGTATACATGTAAATAAATATAGGCCTATATTAAAACTCTTTTCATATAGCGCAAACTACCTTGAAATCTCTTAGCACTAAAAGTAATTTAAAAAGCCTTAATCTTTTTTTTTTTTTTTTTTTTTTTTGTGTGTGTATTGTTTGTGTATAAGGCTGACTGCATGATGTGTGATGGTGTATGTGTGTACGGGGAGGGGGCTGTACAAGAAAAGAAGCAAGGGAGCAAGTTGGCCGAGCTGGATATCAAGGCATTTTTGCCTAGTTTTTACCGGCGATGTTCTAGGGGAATCTTTCCTTTGTGTGGATTTCTATTTTGCATATTTGCAAAACAATAATAATAAAAAAATCCTTTTCTTAGAACAATAGGCCTATGCCCTACAAACTCGAGAATGGATTATTCTACCGTTCTAGGCCTGCCTGTTTCTAATCATAACCAAGTTTATTCTGCCCCCAAAGTATTTTCCTAATTTTGTCTGGGCTGGTTTGGGTGGTGAAGAAAGAACAGATGTTCTAGATTGCAGTCTTCGAGCATATAAGTATGAATTCAATAATGATTTTATTTTTCATATAAATCAGGAAGCGGGGCTAGCCACCATAATTCCCCGCTCTCACTCTCCGCCCCTGTAGGAAAATGTGAAAACTTTGATGGGGAAAATCGTGATAGTACGTAAATATCCTTTGATGGGGGGGGGGGGCATCCCGGCGTCACAGATTTTGGAGAAGAGTATATAGATCCTCTCGTGGGCTATTGGTAAATTCTTTGATCTACCCTTAATCACACCTCTCTGATTATATCTTTCTTCTCATCGTTTCTACATCAAATCTATCTTGCAGCAAATTGTGATAGTCCTCAATTTCCAGACTCCATGATGATAACCCCTGTAGCTCGAGTGGATGGGTCTTACTACCAAAATGACGTCATTACAATCACTTGCGCTCCGAATCATGAAGTTATCAATGGACCACGATCTGCAAGCATGCCATGTGATAATGGACAGTGGACACCTACTCTTCTACCTGTTTGTAAACATATTAATGATAACTAAATTACATGGGCAGAAATCCCAGGGGGACAGGTGGGCGCGTCCCCCTACCCAAAATAGTAGGGGGGACACAATATCAAAATAATGTCCCCCCTACTATATTTGTTATTTTATGATGGAAAGAAATACATCATTCAAAATCGAAATAAAACATGTATTTTGGTCGAAGTGACCTTACATTCGGGGTGATAACCTTTCTTTATTTTTTTTGCTTGTCAAATTTATTTTGGTCGAAATGACCTAACATTTGGGGTGATAACTTTTTTCTTTTTTGCTTGTCAAATTTTCCAACCCCTGGTCCCCTACCTTTGGGGGAGAGATTTCCACCCTAGGCTAATTACCAGGTATGGATCAAGGGGGAGGGACCCCCTTTTGAAGACCTTTTTTCTTGCTTGTCACAAAATATTTCGACGGGAAAGTGCTTCCAACAGCGATAACCTACAGCTCTCTCTTCTTTAAAGCTGGTCAGTAATTGTTGTCCCCCCCCCCCCTTTCCTGGATCCGCCCAAGGTAATTACTAATCGGCAGATATCTAAAAGGTAATGATATCTAGATCATTTTGAAATATTACCTTGAAAATTTCCCATATACAAGCACTACTGTGAAAATATCATGAGAAATAAGTTTCCAAACAATCATAACACACTCTACTGTTAAGAGAAAGTGAATCACATTCTAAAACAAACATAGTTATATGAGAAGGCTAGAAAATAGACCTTTATTATTTTGCAAATCATGGAATAAAAGTTCCAGATATCAAGTAATAAAATACAATTTCACGTACAAATCAAATTTATTTTCATACAATTAGCAATGTGTTCATAACCCTCATTTAACATAATATTGAAGAAAAGGAAGAGTTGAAGTTCGTTGGTAGAATTTTGCATATTTATATATCACAATCATGGTTTAGTCGCTAGCATAAAAGTTACATTGAGTATACACATAGTGAAATAAGTGCATTTATAACATGAGAAAATTTAACTGACCAGAAAAGAAGCGCTTGTCTTATGACTTTGTGACAACAAATATTCAAATATTAGTTATGTGCAACTGTTACTTAGTTTAATCATAATCATTTGAATATTTTCTGGTAAATTATATTCTTATAAAATTTTCTTTTATTAGATCAGTGATTATTTTTTACTATAGATAATCATAAAAGAAACTATGAAGAGACATAGCAGATAGTATTGCAGGTAATAACAATTTGCATGAATGATCTGTTTAGGTGTTACAAAGGTTTTACAGAATAATAGAAATAAATTTCCTTACATTTTGTTGTTATAAAGACTTATTACAATTCGAAACTGAATTCACAATCAGTATGGATATATGGAACAAAATGTCATCCATCTTCATCATGATAAGTGAATACTCTGCAAATTCAACACTTTGGAAGCACCTGAACTCAGTGCTGATTGGGTGCACAATATGTCACATTCTATCATAAAGTTGAACTTAGCTCACTATACAAGCTCCTATGAGTGTAAGTCAAACTTTATCACACTAGTATGCTTAAGTGATCTTTCTGTAAAGGATCAACATTTCTACTTTCTCATCCAGGATGATCTATTTCATAATACATCAATAATTTCATGAATGAATCAATAAATAAATAAGAAAATGTTCAAAGAAAGTGTCCTTCTTCCTAATCAACAAATATCTTGTCTGAATTTCCTTATTAATATCTAGTCATGGGCTATCTTTAAAAAAAGAGGCAGTCTACAGAGTATAATCATCTTATAAGTACTGTTACAACATACTGGTACTGAACATGCAAAGATTATAACACTGAACCCTTTAAGAGAAGGCAACATATTTTGTAGAAAAAATAGTTTTTACTGCATTTTTACTTTGGTAATAATAATAATGTAGTTCTTGTATAGCGCATATCACATTATGAATAATGTCTCTATGCGCTTCCAAAGGACTTGGATATTATTACCCCAGCTGTAGCTTGGCAGCCGTAATTACTAAGATTACAGCGCATACGCATTTCAAGGAATAAATTACTGCCAGGTACCCATTCACCTCACCTGGGTTGAGTGCAGCACAATGTGGATGAATTTCTTGCTGAAGAAAATTACGCCATGGCTGGGATTCGAACCCACGACCCTCTGTTTCAAAGTCAGAAGACTAATCCACTGGGCCACAACGCTCCACACATTTTTGGTATTTTTGTTAAATCTTCAACTGTTTAAATGAGGCACTTTCTTGTTTCATCAAAAGCAAATTCACAAAAATATTCAATACAATACATTGACTAGGCCAAAGAGATAGACCGGGGAGGAAAGAGAGAGAGCAAGAGACTGGAAGACAAAGAGGTCGAAAGAAGATCAGAGTGAATACATGCTAAAAATAGAAATATGATCACTATTATTTCCTACTAAGATAGATATGAAGTCATAATTTATAACAATTAAATGATGAAAATATCTAATTTGATAATTTATAATGCTACTCTACTCTTTGGTTGATATATACTGTTTATGGTACAGGGAAAAAGTGTGTTTAATCAGTTGAAAATATAATCCTTTTATAAATTCATGTAACACTCATTTGGAACCCTTCATTCATTTGCTCACTAAACTATCAACCCAATAAATCAACATAAAAATGAATGAAAAACACCTTGGATAAATGAAATAAGGGATTTTTTTCAGACAATACATTTCTTAATATTCTGAATAAAGTGCAAAACAAGGACAATCTATACCTAAATGACCTCTATTCTTGTTATAATAAACAATAGACTGATATAAAATCCAATGAAAAAATTGTTACCACTCTGTCAGTATAAGAGGTTTGGTTGAAGACGATAGATATCTATCTGATAAATGATTGACTTAAAATCAATTTGTATCTTACAATAATATCTGTGACCTTTCACTTTGTCATCCAAAAGAAAGATAGGATGGACGGACAGACTATCTGACGAAATATAATTTGCCATTTAAAAACTTTTCAATAACTCTGTTTTCCCTGTAAAGGGCATATTGTAGAATATCAATGGAAAAATGATTGAAAAATATCCTATTCTAAATGTGTAATATGTATGAGATGCCCTACCTGGGTATATAACAATAATACATACATACACCTTCCCATAGTTTGGGCTAAAAAAATAATATAGCTTTATTGCTGAGAGTCATGGTATTTACATTAGGTCAAACAAAATGTAATATTTCAGAAAAACAATTTTCTACCATGTTCAATCATTTAAGCCATCAAATGGCAGGTTTGTCAAATCAAAAATATTTATCATGGGAGCCTCTTTAATAAGAGATAGTTTGGTGAAATTATTGCTCCTTTCATTCTTAATTAATGGTAAAAGGCACTTAAGAAAGGTAAAAAACAACAGTTCTTCACAACAGTAGATCTGAAAAACAGGGACAAATACGGACAACAAAAAACAAGCCTTAACTTTATTGCAACAAGATAATGGAAACATTTCAGCAAGAGACAAATCTATAATAGCAGACAATATGCCCGACATTAATATTTATTTTGATGAATGATATATGAGTTATTCTTAATAAATTCATTCTGGTAATTTTTTTAAAACCAATTATCAAGTGATAAACAGAAAACAAATGGAATGACCTCAGTGGTCTCATATACACAATTCTTGATTGGCAATAATCCTAGTTTTGTGAAATGGAAAGTATGCCACATAATTTGAAACATAATTCTGTACTTAGTTCATTATGCTGGTTACATGGAATATGAACATATAGGTTTTGTTTCAATGTATATGATGATAAAGAACTAATCTACTGCACTCAATACAGAATGATATATTATTACCCCCACTGTAGCTCAGTCATAAGGAGCATATTAAGGATATCCTACCCTCAGTTACCAATTAATCTCACCTGGGTTGAGAGCAGCACAATGTGGACTGATTTCTTGCTGAAGGATATGAACACCTTGAGTAGGATTCAAACCAACAACCCTCTAATTGAAAGAGTCAGCATCACTACACCATTATCCTTATTGATATTGCCTATATTTCACTTATTGTTATGCAGGCAAGACAAATATAGACATAACACTTATGATGAATTATGAAAATTTAGTGCGTTTGTAAAAAAGGGAATAAATCAATGGTGTGCTGAAACTCTCTAACTTGAGTTAGAATAAACCAACTTTGGGTACGTATAAGCTTTATTCTGGAGAAATAGCGAGAGATATAGAAACTCATATTGGTTAGTGATAATAGCAGTACTTAGATATTGAACATCATTGCTTGCATGGGAATTAAATCAGCATCAATAGAATATGAGTTTGTAAGATCTTCATCATGATCATCATCTCGACTGGGTTTGACAGGTGGAGGGGTTTCCCTTGGTAACGGAAGATCACTTGGTGATGAAGATCTAGGTGATGAAGAAGCTTTAGGTTTCCATGGTGATGTCATCGCTAGCATCTCTCTTGTGGTGCTGGAAGATCGTGATTTAGATCCAAAGAACCAACCATCATTTTTCTTGCCTGACGATGCATCATTATTGTTATTATAACGGCTTGGAGTGATATCTGAATGTCTTCTTGGTCTCACAGCTTGGCTATCTCCTGGTGTAATACTGCTTTCTGATTGGACAGATTGACTAAGAGGATCTTGGCTAGATGCAATCACATCATCCTCTTCAAGGTCTAGTATTTCCCATTTTTTCAATTCCTCCTCCACGTCTGTCTTGTCTTTCCCTCTGAATAGATTGGTAAAGCTGATAAAGAAAAAAATGAAAAAAAATAAGAGGAAAATGGGGTACATGCATATTATTCTGAAGTTTTGTTTTATGTAGTCATCTTCAAAAAAGGCTACAAAATGAAAAGTCAATGGAAGGAACTTAATATGTGTATACACGCCTTTGAGGTGTGAGCATCTTTTGTTCTTCGGTAATCAAGCTAAAATCATAGTTTATATCTTCCAGTGTATTGCCAAACTATTCATTTTTCAGAATACAAGCAAGTACAAGGAAATAAAAACTAGATAGCTTAAGAGCAGGATGATGTCAAATATAAATGTGATTGATTCGAGTGCCCCACTAATGATTGTTTCACTTTCAAAAAGTTATCTTAACATGTGACTATTGTAATAGCAATAGTCTCAATATACATCAGTCTATCAACACTATCATTATCAAGAATATTTTACAACCATACAATTGTATAACATTCTTGACAATAATTTATCCCAATCATTATTAAACTGTGCTTTCGTGACATCTAGCAAGACCTAAAACTCAATTCATTTTATTGTTCAATAGTTCAAGCATGATAACCAAATCCAAATAACAAAATAGTACTCGTATTCAATAATTCTAGCAATTATTTAAACAAATAAATAATTAATGATTCCTTAAATTTAATCATAGGGTTATTACATTCCTACATGCATCATATCAATTAGTTATCTCTTGCAAACATTCATATCAATCATGCTCAGATAGGAATAACATCTGTGGGAAAACCAAACCACATGGAAAGAAAATCATGAATCATGAACAAGCACTGGAAGTCTATCACTAATTAAACTGAAAATATGTTTGTCACGTAACCAAACAGACTGTGTTTATAAGCTAAATCTAAAGTTAAATTCCTGTAAAACAAAAGTATTAAGTCATTATAACATGATTTGACAGATTGAATTTATCAGTATGTTCACCAGTCAAATATATCACCTGCTTTAATAGAAAAAAAATATTCAAATCTCTGCAAAACTATTTTAAAAGTGAAACAGACAGAAATTAGCATTATTTCTTCTTCAGTGTAAGAAAACAGCCCATTGTTTTTCTCTCTGTGAACATATTCCCAATTCATTTTTTTTTATTTGCACATTGGACCTTAAACCCAGTGAAGTATTGACTTTACTCCTGCAGCTATTCTGCCCTAGTTTGACAAAATGAAGCATGTATACTAGCACCAAACGCATGTGTTTACGATCTTTATGAACATCAATACATTAGCACAATGGTTAACCAGCATTATCTCATAACTGGATCAGTTTTCAGTTTTCTCTATAAAATTTTGAGTTAAAAGAAGAAATTAATTTTAAACACATTATAAACTCAATTGTAGTCAATACCTCACTTACTCCTTGTTGTCGAAATAGTGTATTATTTATAAACTTTCTTTCAAACTCTTAACAGATAATTGTGGAAAAAGTCAATCGCAGACCTATGCTGTTTTCACTTAATCATTTTTATCATGGCTACATGTACATTCAAATGACATGTAGAATTGATTTCATTTGTTGTTATTGTCACTTAATAATAATAATAAAAATACATATGATTTATATAGCGTCTTTTCCATTTTGATTAAATGCTCAAGGCGCTTAGAGAACTAGGAGAAGTACAAGAAAGGGTAAATTACAAAAGAGGAAAAATGTCTGTCTTCAAACCTAGTACCTGCTGGTGAACAAATGCAATTCAAGGTTGCCCAATTGACACCACATACTGTTATTGAACTAACAAAGAAAACCTAGTTTAGTTTATGATTTAATTTAAATTTAAATAATACAAAATCATCATGTGACTGGAAGTGAAACAATTGACAATGATGTAAATCAAACACTATAATGTGAGAACTGTGACTAATGAATGCAAATGAGAGAAAAGGGAAACCCACTATATAAACAAAACACTATGAAATGAATGAATCCTGGCTATTCTGTTTGTTATGGTGAGTACATTGTTAAAAACAGAATTCTATCAGGAACATCATGAGATAAGTAGCCTTAGTGCAAGGCACTCTCTGTGGTATTCAATAGAATTACAAGATCAGAAATGTTCCATTCCAAATGATAATAAATAGTTATTTAAGTTAAAGAATACAGACATGATGACAATAGAATAAAGAATCATTTCATAAGATCACATTTTTAAGCCTAATCTCTGCTGTTTTTGTTAATGCATAAAATAAAAATATTAAGAAATGAATATTATGTATTGAATATCATTGAAAAAGTTGCAGCCTTCTGACAGTTACAGATATTCATAATGTAATATTGAAAAAGTTATTAACATGTGAACTAAGATAACTTGACAAGTACAAGTAAAAATTCAATGAAAATGAGTTAAATAAAAATCAAATCATATTTAAGAGATTAAACATCTAAATGTACAACACTTTTCAAGCTATTTATTTACATTCCCAAAGCATACACAATTAAACAAACTGAAATTAATAAAAAAATAATATAAAAGCACCAAAAATAAAGAAAGGTAGCAACATAAGAAAACGAACATGAGCTTTTTCATGAAGAATCTGATCTATGCCACGACCCCACAATCTATATGCCACCTCTAGCCTGCATCAATGTAGCAACAAAAAAATTATGGATTCATAATTTACAGCGCCACCTATTGGCCATTAGTAAGCAATCACTTCAAATGATGCATGCATTATAAGTTCTATTGCCTTCAAGGGTTCAGAGTGCAATCTTGGTCTGTTCATTAATATTAATCATATCATCATTTACCTCTCTGGAGTCTTTTTTGTAAATATGTGATCAGCAGTAATCGTTCAGTAATTTTGCACAGATTGGGCTTCATCTAAAGTTCTTAAATCCCTGCTTGCAACTAGTGAAACTGTTAGTTTTGAATGCACTATGAATTATACATGCAGCTGTCTGGTTAGAGCAATGGAAACAAATCTTAAATTTTTTTTTTACCCTTACACTGAGGAATAGATTTATTTTTTGCCAAGAATCAGTTTATCTTTGTGATTGATGTACATAATGGCTTCAGCAAATCTGTTCATAAAAAAGAAAATTGTCATGTTACACAATTGTGTACGTGCAAGTACAATACTGATAAATACTACATTCCAAACAATCATATCTAAAAAATATATGTCATACCAATAGTTTCTCTTGAGTCATGAAGTTGAAATTCCATCAAGTATACTCCATAATAAAAGTCTAAACAACAAAGTGAAGGGCTTTTTATTAAGTTCTACAAGCTTGAAATTTAAATTGAGCCTATATCCCATGATCTCTGTTTGATATTCTTCAAATTATCATTGCACAGTGTGGTGTCAGAAATCGAAAGATGTTGATCTCCAGGATGGGGATGGGGAAGAGGAGGGAAGGGAGTCAGGGATGGAAAAGGAAAGGAGAGATGGAAAGGTGAAAGGGAAAAGGGGAAAGGGGAGGGGTAAATGAGAGAGTGAAGAAAAAGATAGAGAGGGGGGGGGCATATCTGGCCTGTACCATCCACCCTTTTGAGAGCAATAATGAATATTTTGTGGAAAACAAAGTAAAATAATGAATATTTTGTGGAAAACAAAATAAAATAATGAATATTTTGTGGAAAACATCAATAATGAATATTTTGTGGAAAACAAAATAAAATAATGAATATTTTGTGGAAAACGTCTTCACTTGCACATGCAAGTGAAGACGTTTTTTTTGTTTTTTGCTTATCAATTTTTTTTTGGTGATATAAATTACCTTTATTTGGGAGTGAAGACATTTCGTCCTTTTTTTTTGGGGGGGGGGGGGGCTTGTCAGATTTTTCAGAACAGAAATGCTCCCCTCAGAAATGCTTGATCTGCCAATCCTTTAGAGTATACTTTCCAAGTATTCTTCTCTTTTATTACTGCAGAATTTAATCAAATTTTCATTTTTTTTTAAATAATTGCTGGTCTTTGATTCTGCATTGCAAAGGAACTTTTCCTATTTATATTTGTGTTTTCTGTTAGTATAATTATCCCATTGAATACAACCTGGCATGTAAGAGTCTTTATTAATGTGAGCTGAACTCACAGATAATTCCAATGGCTTACAGTGACATAATTCAATTTGTGCATTATCTCTGTGCATTTTGAAGTGCATTGAAAATAAATGATACTGTGTTCTCTTATTTCATTCATACAGTGCACAAATAATCAGCAAATCAACAAATCATGGTTATTCCTTACATCTTCTATTACCTAAAACATGTTACTTTCTATGGCTGTATGATCACTGATCCAACTGACTTCTCATGTTTTCATATACAAAAAATCATCAAGAGAGAGTAGGTCTATACTCATGGTTCAAGCCCAATCTAATTATATTTCACTTACTCATAAAATAAAGAAGGAGTATACGTACAATTTTCTGATTCCTGATGGTTTGTTTTTCCCAGAGTTTTCTTCTTGATGACACGATGAGGAAGTATTTGCCATGGATCCTGTCTGGTCTTCTTCAGATCTGTAAATAACATTAATACACACAAAACCAAACAAAAGAGAAACAAAAAAATGTTTTGAACTGAAGACATAATTATAAGAAGAACTCATAATGCTAAATCTAGGTTAGCCCCTACTACATCTACATCTATGTTGATATAAAAATTCTTGATCTTAAAGGCTTTATAAAAAATCACTGCAATGCAACCCTGAGCTCCAATAAAAAAAAAATCACTAGGATATTCAGACCGACTTGATCACTAGAATACCCATAAATTTATGAGAACTTGTTCATGCCTCAAAATACACAAATATTATTTTCCGAATTCATACTGACCCAAAGTAGACCCTCTCGGGATAAGTTCTCAAATTTATGAGCATGTGCAGTATGGTCTGAAGCACGTGATTAAAATTGCTTGCTCAGCAGCCACACATGGTGCCAGTGCCCAACTACTCCCTGGGTTGAAGAAGTTCTCGTAATTTACTTTCACACCAATTGCGAGAATACCTGCAACCTTGAAAATATCCCTACAGCATTTTCCGTAATTTTGACAAGTACCTTTTATTTAGCGGGTATTTTCTTTCTGGAATATTAAGAGTATTTTGCTTTCACGTTGCCAAAAATACCTTGTATTTTCTGATCAGAGTAGATCAGGACAAATTTCCCAATCAGAGAATACCCAGAATTCTCGAATTTTGAGTTGGTGTGAAGACACCTATTGATCTCATTTGGACTTGGTAACAAAGATTTGCAATCAATATCAAAAAAATATTCTAATTAGTTAATAGATAGTTGTGTGTGCGCAACAATTGGTCTTCATTGGGCATTGTTGACATTGTCCTTTTTTCATTGCAAAATCGGGAAACATGGACTATAGTCTCAAGAGACTTAAAAGAGTCTCTTTCCTCTGGTATACAACTACTCAACCAGAACAGAGTAGTGGAATCAACTTTATAACTAGTCTTTTCAGTGTTATTCTAATGGCGCAGTTAGATTGATGACATCTGAATTACAGACTCTATTTAAAATCTAAGAGTGGAAACGCAATGAAAAAATAGCAATTTGGAATGTGGATCAAGCATGGTTCTATGTCAAAGTTCCTTGCAATTGCTATGTCTCAATTGTGTACTAAGATGACAAAACTAGGTAATTAAATGAAATGCATTTTAGAGCTAAATATTAGAAGGCTGTTTTACAGAAACTCCCACCAAAATGGTAATACCTAATAATAATATGCAACATTTAGATAGCGCTTGATACATCATTTCTACGCACTGCATATTATTACTCCAGCTTTGGCATTTCAGTGTTAATTCCTGCAGTGTACCCATTTATCTCACCTGGACTGGGTGTGACAAATATATTTAAATAATAAGCAATTATTTAAAAAAATTATCACCGCAATTTGAAGTGGTTCACTGGAACAGATGGCATGATCATCATTTCGAATTTAAAAGTTTAATTAGGTTTATCAATATGAATGAAAAATCAATCTCACTTGTAACTTTCCAGTTCTTCTTCTAAAGCTACTACTTTAAGATGCATCTCATCTCTCTCTATTAGAACCTTCTTGAGTTCATTCAAAGTGAAACGTGGTCGATCAGGATCATGAGGATCAAAACACACCTTATTCTCTCCGTCTTTATTGTCTACCTGTAAAGGAATTAAGAGTTTATGAATGTTTTATTTATTTATTTTATTTTATTTATAAGTCTTTTTTTAGTAGGGTGGCTCCATCAGTAATTGATATACTGTTGTCCTTGGAGGCCCTACAACAAAAATACAAACATATAACAAACATGGGTATAAAAAGTGTACAATGTAAGTTGAAACGAACAAACTGTAAAGAAAAGAACAACACAAAGGGCCAGTTTATAAATTAAGACTATTATAACGCCAAAATAAAAGACTAAATGAGGATTCGGATTGAGCATTTCTTAAAAAATTAGGTAGATTGTTCCAAATGAATGCTCCAGCAAAAGAAAAACTTTGTTTGCCCATGTGATTAATTATTATGTATTTAACATCTTTAATTGAGTTCATGATTTTGTCTGTTAACATTCATATTGTAGGCCTATAAATATTCAGATTTCTAAAAGAAGATTCGTTAAAAAATATTAAAAGATTAAGATTGAGAATACTGGCCCATACCACTAAATTCTAATAATATAATCAGTTTAAAGGAAGATACTTTGACTTCAAATCCAGGGGTGCAATTGAGTAAACCGCTTGCAATTATATGCTTTCATAAAGTTCTGTAATTACATCATAATGATAATATTTATGGTTATTGTTATTTCATCATTATTTTTTTCATAATCCTTTTTTTTATTATTATCATTATTATTAATGATAATAGTCAGTATACTATAGCCATATCACATAATGTAATTATGTCTAAATCCATTTCAGAAAAAAAAAAAAAAAAAAAGAGGTATTAATGAAAGTTCATTTTTCAGATTTAGGTGTGTTTTTTAAAGCAAGTCTAGAGAGCGTTTTTAAATTTGTTTAGTGTATCAATTTTTAAGGGAGTATGGAAGGTTTTCTATAAAATCTGTTGTGATTTTAGAATGTAAGGATAGTTTCTCCTCGGCATGCCTGTAGAATATAGAACCACTTGCCTGAGGAGTATCCTTCATACCGCCATCAATGTCATCAGTATCTGCCATAGTCTTCTGTTCTATCAGGTTTTTATTAAGTCTCATCACATCAACCTGTAGGGTGGACTTCTGACGGATCAAGTTCCTTGAATGACTCTCAACTAGCTCCTGTTTCCGTCTCAAGTTGCTATTGACTTTGGCAAGTCTATCAACCTGTTGCTGCAACTGTGTAGGGAAGAGGGAAAGAGAGAGAGAGAGAGGGGAGGGAGATGGAGAGAAGGGGGGGGAGAGGGGGAGGGAGAGAGAGAAGGGGGGAGAGGGGAGGGAGAGAGAGAGGGGGAGGGGATTTAGGAAGAAAAAGAAAGGGAATATCATAGGGGGAATTAATGTATATAATTAATATACCAAGGATTAATATAAGAGTTCGTTATTCATGCACTTTGCCTCATTTCTTTTATAAAGTCTTTTAAAAGTAATATTGGTGTATGCAGTATGGTAACTACAAAAGCTACCCTTTCTATCATATTTTAGCAGGAGCACATTTAAAGAGCAATAAAGTTGAGTCACCTCCCTCAGTGTTTACTCTCTGAAAGGTCCTGGTAGGTTTTTTATTATTGTATAACTTAAGGATATTTAGTTAATAGGCCTACAGGAAATTAAAGCTTGTCTAACTCTGGTCGAGCTATATTAATTTCAATCATATTGCATTGTCATCCAATTTCTACTTAAAAGAAGTGACCATAATGTTAAATTCTTCCATTGATTCTTTGTGAAAATAAGGATTTTACATTTTAGGACATTACTTGTCACCTCTCTGTAATGTTCTTATTTTCCTTCTAAAACACTTTGTACACTTACATGTATCTTAACGATTTAGTGACAGTACACATCATAAAAACAGAGTTATGAAGAGCAAAACCAGAAAACAAAATAAAGATCATGAAACAGAAACAATCAAGATAACAAACCTTCATGCCCCTGGAATAAACTAAACCATACTTTATAGTACTTTAAACATGAAAGTGAAAGATATATTATATCAAAATCATCTGTCTGGGAGCATGTTTCACTTGTAATAGAAGCCATGACAGACTAACCAGTATAAAACCCCCTTAGGAGTTGCATACACTGCATGGAATAAATTAAACATCTGGTATATTGAAAACTGGATATTGTGATATTCCAAAAGAAAATACCAGAAAATGATCTTTCACACTGAGGATTTGATCTCAAGTTTTTCTTCAGGATAAAAGAAAATTGATATTTATAGCATGGGCAGCGCCAGGGGATATTGATCGGGGGGGGGGGGGGACTCAGGGATAAGACAACCTGACATCATATTCTTTTCAATTAAATAACAGGTTAGAAACAAGTCTTAACAACTTTACACAAGTCATAAATTAAGCTGCACTGTGATCTTTCAAAGACACTGCATATATCATTATTGTGGAGTTTGCTGGAACATAGATACAAAACAAATGTAGTTTACCAAACTTGTAGGGTACAAAGTTTAGCTTCTAAATTCCTCTAATTAACCTGGCTAAATTTCAAACATGCAAATTGAAAGTCTGGGCATATATCCAAATTTTCATATTCCATTGAAAAACAAAATCTGTGAAGTATTTAATGGCACATTTCAAAGTGCTTAAATTTAGTGATATTTCAAAGTGTACCCACTCATCAGCAATATCAAATTGTGAGTAAATCCTTTTTTTTGGGGGGGGGGGGTTGACAGAAGAGGGGGTCTGATAATTAATTTCTTAACAATCTTAATTTTTTAAAGGAAGGTAGAAGATGTATATATACTTGTTGATCACTATCTTTAAGATCTTCCCTGATACCCAACCAATGACCTTTCTAAACAATTTGATTAGGGTATAATGACACACATGTATATCTCATTCCTAACACAGATTGGTATACACATCTATGAATTTCAGTTCACACAAATAGCAGTGGATCAAGGATTGTTCAGCAGGGGAGCCAACAAAGCACAAAATACTCTTTCTTCAAAAGATTTATGACTATAAAGGGTCAACGCTACTACACTCCTTCCCCCAATAAAAATAATTTCCGATGTCTTCATTTTTCAATCATATTTTAAGTTTTACGGGGGGGGGGGGGGATAGGATTCCTAGATCTGCAACAATCCCGACCTTTCGTTGGAGAACGCGAACGCTTATTTGCAACGGTAGTTGATTTTGGAAGAGACTTTTGGGCCCGTCGTCATGGTCGTAAAACTCTGTCCTGCAATGCAAATTGTGTGACATGAGATTTTTTTTCTTTTCGCATCTGGAACGGAAACATCCAATCTGCGTTTCGTGTGCAAAATTCGGGTTGCTACTATGGTAACAGCGATATATCCGATTTAGGACGACTTTCCAAAGCCACATTTGGTTCCTCCCAGAGCTCGAGAGGCCGCCCGGGGGGCCCACTTCCATTGAAGAGTGGATACCAGGCGCGACCACGCGTAAAAAGGGAAAGAGTGGGCAAGTACGTTACGTATAGGCCTATGTAACGTTATAAGGGTGTCAAAAACGATGTTTAAAATACTGAAAAGGAGGATATGTTTTCAATACTTGTAAGGTTTCACAAGCTAAATACTTGTTAAGAGATGCATTTTCATAATCTGGAAAAGCCTTGCTTCCCTAGCTTGTTTAGGGTGCTTTTCGAAACCGCATGGTCGTGCCTGGTATCCACTCATCAATGGAAGTGGTCCCCCCAGGAATTCGAATCTAATCCCCATTTCTGGGGAAAGTAAAACAAAATGCCCATTACATTGTGTGCTAGAGGCATATCGTATGTGTAGGAGTAAACAAAAGAAAAAACCCCGCTAATTTGGCTGGTACGTGTTCAGACGTATACATGCTGTGTACATAATCAACGCATGCGAAATGGTTTCGGCTGGAGAGGTGATTTGACCCATGGAATCAATTGCCAGAGATCCACATATAATCCACATTAAATGCAATATCGATTCGATGGACTATATATCAGCCTTATATATATCTAAGCCTTAATTCAGTAACTTTTTCCTCACTCTATATGTTCTCGATTTGTTTGAAAACCACTTTCTTATCCATGTCATAATCTATTGTAGGTCCTGCATTTCGAATATCTCCAGCCATCAGTCGTAATGTACATGCATGTATGGTGCGGGTGTCGCAGGAAAGAATTTTGCACACGCAAAGCAGATCTGTAGGGCCTGTAACCCCCTGTAACACAAAGCTTAGCATTGATTGTAGAGCAGTTTCCTACGTTTGATTCTATTGACTATAATGTACAATCAATCTTAAAAATCAAGTGTATGATAAAAAGGTTAACTTTTGTGTTAGGGGACCCTAATATTAGCGTCCGTGAGGATTGCGAAAGGCCCTAACCTAAAAGGCCTACAGAGATTGAATGTCATACAATGCTCAGATTAGGACAAGACAATTTTATTGGCAAATGATGTCAGCATTTCACAGCATTAATATGTGGTTTTGGAAAAATCATAATTTTTGTTAAGTTATATTTAGTTTTCCTATTCAAAATTGGCTGTTTTCTTCTTTGTGTTTTTTCCCCAAATATTTTGGCTTAATTACGGATTTGGCAAAAAAAAAATGAATACAGTACTCCATCATGAATACCAAATTTGGTACTTATTCCCTCATATGGTTTTATGTTCTGCATGTTGACTTGTGATACTCCAGAGTCTCTCAATGGAGTTCATAGATGATTCCAGACACACACTTTTCCAATCTTGACTGTGCAGATGTATGGGATGGTCATTAAGACCAAGATGACCATGGGTCAATTAGTCTCTAATTGAATCAATAGTGCAAGAATGAAATCAATTAGCCCACTACATGATGCAACTACTACATGTACTACTACTACTACTACTACTACCGGTACTACTACTACTACTATATACTACTACTATTACTACTACTACTACTACTACTACTACTACTTCTACTACTACTACTACTACTACTACTATTACTACTACTACTACCACTACTACCACTGCTACCACTGCTGCTACTACTGCCACTACGTGTACTACTACTACTACTACTACTACTACTACTACTACTACTACTACTACTACTACTACTACTACTACTACTACTACTACTACTACTACTGCTGCTGCTACTACTACGACTACTACTACTACTACTGCTGCTGCTATTACTACCATATGACAACTACTACTGCTGCTACTATGACTATTACTACTACTTTCATTTATCTAGATTGCTCTGTCATTAGGAAATAGGCAAACAAACCATCTATAGGCAAGGGAAAGTCCAGGATTTCCATGGGGGCCGGAGCACACTTTATAAAAAATATGACAAATATTTTTAGAATCCCTTCAAAGGGAACATTTTCTTGCAAAAGCAAAAAATAAAAAATAAATAAAAATAAGGAGGATCTGGATCTGGACTTGATGGGTAACTGCAGGGAATGAAGTCTGACGTATCAATGATTCAGGTTATCTAACTCCAAACAATGCATCTCCTTCCTGCACTTAGCAAGGTTTTTAGCAATTCATTTCCAAGCTGATCTAATCTACTCCAAATAGCTTCCTTTGATTTCCCTAAACATGGTGTGAAGTTGTCTCTATTTTCATATCAATCATTTCCTGATTGACATTACTACCTGGTTATTCATTTCATTGCATTTGACACTTCAAACTGCCCACCCATTTTCCCTGGTAATCATTAAAATGTCAATATAAAAAGCATAAATCAACTGGTCAAATTTCAATGCATTAAGTACAAAGCTTTCATAAAGCCAGGATCAAATCTTGTTTCTCCTCATAATAGAAACAATCATTAATTTTCTATTAATTTTCATACTTTAAAAAAATATGGATATAACAAAATTGAGTCAACTGATATGCAGAAATAGTAGGGGAGATCGAGGTTAGCTGGAACGCGGGGTAAGTTGAAACATTGTAATTTTCTTTAACGCCTGTAAAATAAATGTATGCAATACTGCCCTCAATTTATTGCTATTATAATACAACAATAAATTTATGCAATACTGCCCCAAATTGAGGGCAGTATTGCACAAATCTTTTTTACAGGCGTTAAAGAAAATTACAACGTTTCAACTTACCCCGCGTTCCAACTAACCCCGATCTCCCCTACAGGAGCCAAGATAACAATTATCAACTTTGGTCCAAACCCGATGACAATATTTGAGGTTGATATTAACTGGTTAATGGGTAGAATTGGAGCTGTCATTCATTGCCATTACTGTATAATACAGGCTCTAATTATCCACGTCAATGATGCTATCAACATGGATTAATAGCCATGGGAAACTAATGCTGAATTCAAGTGGCTTGGTATAATGAATGATTAATTGGCTTAATGAATGTATACATGTGGTCACAATGTGCTCTACAGATAATCTATTATTGATGAAAAGGACGTTTCTACCAGCAAAGGCTGCAATTGTTATGTATTTCACACTAACACAAAATAATCCAAATAATAATTGTGTGTATGCCACATGATGTAGGCCTACATGTTGTGCTTGGGGATATGGGAGAAGATTTTCTTCTTTCATATTTAATTCATTTATTTATTGAATAGATGTATTTTTCAGTTTTCCAGTATTCTTTTTTCTTTATAAATCTATTCATAAAGAAACCACAGCCTAAATCATGTTGATTACTATATAGTCCTAATTTCTTTCCAGAAAATATCCTAACTTTGAAAAAAAGTTGAAACAATACAATTTTGATCAATACCCTATTAAAGCTTAATCATTATCATTTAGATTAAATCTGAAAATTTTATAAAACGGATGATGAAAACAATTTAACAATAGAAAAACAGACACATGAAAATATAATTAACAAGGTCACGGTATCGCAGAAAAATAGACAAAATATTGTAAATATTTACACTTTACGCAGTTTGTCAAGTGCATCAATGGTATTTGAGGGTGTATACGTATAGCACTAATTAATTGCAAACTGTCTCAATTATTCTCTATTCCCATATTCAATCTCACCACAAAACCACAAATAACGTCAATTTGTAGAAAGCAGTGAAAAACCTGTTCTTATTATTCTGTGGTACTCAAAACCACAAACATCTGATAGCAAAAATAATTTGACTGCAGTTTAAGATTCTGCTTGTATTGCTTGTAATGGTATTCATTTCATTGTGTCTGTTTATCTCTATGAAACTCTCATACAATGCCAGAATTGACCTTTGACATTTAAGTATATGCATAGAGAGGTAGATCAGAGAGGTGTAATGTCAGAATCAATAACATCATTAATCAAAACATAGGTAAACCAGACGGTATACCACTCTAACCCACTCTATAGGGAGCTAATAGCTTGTCAGCATGTTGGAATCTCATCTCTCATTGGTTATACAGAATGATACATCCACTCTATGAACGCTATTCCAATATAAAGAACAAACAATAAGTAATAAAGTATGTTGTCAAGGCATGAATAATGCATTGTTCAGTTTCAGAATAAATACAAGAAGAGTCTATTGCCACCAGAAATGATCTCGTAACATGGAAAAAAGGTTTTCTGGAATATATTGGACAACTTCATATTTCCCACAAGTACCTCATCCATGCAACCCTCTTATTCATAAGTTTCTATTTTTCTTATCTCTTTCCAGACCCAACAAAATCCATTATATTAATTCCAATGACATAATACCAGCTGGTTTAAATACTCCATTACTTGAATTCAGAAATAACAAATCAATAAAAAAAACTTACTGCTTCAACATCCTGATTCTTTGATCTGAGCTCATTATCTCGTGCTCGTATTGTATCTCGTTGGTTATCCACCGACTCTTTTAACTTCAACAACACCTTAAATGTCTCTTGCTCCATCACTAGATAAAAAAAGTATAATAGATTTACAAAGAATAAACTACAAATATGCAAAATGAAATCCTGATAAATTAATACTTAGAAAAACAGAGGCCGCGGAACGGTTTTCAAAGTGGGGGGGGGGGGGGGGGGCTGACCATGCAAAAAATCACAATCATATGGTCATTTTTACGTTTTGTACACGGTTTTGGAAAAAAGTGGGGGGGGGGGGCTCCTCTTCTGCGGCCCCTGGAAAAGTACTTTCTTGTATTAAGCAAGATCTCGTATAAAAAATTTGAATACACACTCAAAAAAAAGAAACACAGCAAACAAGGGAAAGGGTGGTATCTTCAACTCGAGCTAGGATGTACTCCTGATCAATGGAGATTGAGGTTGTGGTAAAAAGAACTTGATTTGTTCTTTAAAGCTTTGTTTCCTGGTTATTGTAACACTAATGACAGGGGAAATGTAATCCAAAAAAGGCATCAATTGACAGTAAACTTTAATTTTGATAAACTTACACGAGTGGATGGAGAAGGGGAAAGAGAGAGAGAGAGAGGGGGAGAGGGGAGGGGGATAAGGGAGGGAGAGGTGGAGGAAGAAACATATTTTAACAGAGTAATAACAGCAGTATACATCATGCATTGATACCAACTTTTGGAGTCAATATGTGCACTAGGCATAGGATGTGTTTATTTCCTATCCACAGGATTTCCCTCTGATAACAGATACATGTTATTATTTATGTAGTAAGTCTGGCCTACTCAATCAAATTAAGCATGACATATGTCTAAAATTAATTAATAAGAACTACATATGTTTTTGCCAAAATTTCTTCCTATGAAATAAAAAAAAAATCTACAGTTTTTAGATAATGAAAATCAAATCTTCCAACTACCAATGATTCTAGAAAAAATCAAGGATTAGAGCTGAGTAATGATCAAATAAAGGTGAATGATTTTGCTTTAAAGTAGATAATTAAGCCTTACTAAAAATGATGCTGGTTAATGGTCACATTATCTTAAGAATCAAATTTGTTTTTAATGTTTCCCAATATTTAATCAAACCAATAAATCTATTCAAATACCATGACCAAACTAAATGTAACTAATCTTAATGAATTCTGTAAAACTGTCTGAATCCATATCTTTTATCCTCCCCAAACCCAAATACATTTAAATAATATGAATGCACCTTCACCTTAACATCATTTTGGTTGAATCATGTAAAGAAATTTGAGCCTTGGCAATACTGGATTCAATGTATATGATTGGGTGTGATGCCAAGTACTTTGTCAATTCAACAGGTACATGTAACTCAAACTTCCTGATAGGTAACTATGTAAAAAGATTCAGGCCAATAAATTATGTTCCAGATGCAGATTTCTAATTTGATTTTATCACCTACAGACCAAATACATAAATACAATGAAAAACATATATTCAACAACTTTCAGTACTTTCCTCTTTTTTAAATGTTTGGTTTGTCTCAGTAAATTGGTGATGATGATGATGATGGTAATGACAACGATTATTATGGTGACGATGTTGATGGTGATTATGATGATGGTGATGTTGATGTAGATGGTGATGATGTTGATGATGATTATGATGATGGTGATGTTGATGTAGATGGTGATGATGTTGATGGTGATTATGATGATGGTGATGTTGATGTAGATGGTGATGATGTTGATGATGATAATGAGGATGATGATTGATAATGATAGGATATGTAAAGGGTGTTCTACCTTTATCTTGTTTGACTTGGCCTTCCTTCTCATTAACTTGCTTCTTCAGTTCCTTGTTTTCTCTCCTTGCCTTATTCAGGAATTCCTTCCATTGCTCTAGATCTTCAAGATTCCTCTGCTCCATCTTTTGTAAATCCTGAGGAAAGAAACATGGTTTGGAGAAGAATGTAAACACACCCCAAACATGATTCCACGGTCTATTGATCAGGCTGCTATTGATACCATGTTCCACCAGAACACAGAGGTTTTGGTATCTCATACTGTAGATGTTAGATGTATGTAATATGATATGCACTATACAAGAACTGAATTATTATCACTACTATTATTAAAGGACAAGTCCACCCCAACAAAAAGTTGATTTGAATAAAAAGAGAAAAAATCCAACAAGCATTACACTGAAAAGTTCATCAAAATCAGATGTAAAATAAGAAAGTTATGACATTTTAAAGTTTTGCTTAATTTCACAAAACATTTATATGCACATCCTGGTCGGTATGCAAATGAGGAGACTGATGAATGTCATCCACTCACTATTTCTTTTCTACTTTATTATATGACATATGGAATATATTATTTCCTCATCATTGTCAAGTGAAACAATGATTAAATTGTCCCTGAACATGCAGAATTTAATAGCATTGTTTAATACTATATGGTTCAGTAAACTTGGTCCTTATTGTCAAATCTGAAAAAAATATTGTATAATTCAAACAGTAAAAAAAAAAAAAGAAATAGTGAGTGAGGGACATCATCGAATGTCTCACTTGCATGTCACTGAGTTGTGCATATCACTGTTCTGTGAAAAAAGTAGGTGAAAGTTTAAAATGTCATAACTTTCTTATTTTAAATCCGATTTTGATAAAATTTTCAGTGTTATGTTAGTTTGATTTTTCTTTATTTATTCAAATCAACATTTTCTGGGGTGGACTTGACCATTAATTAAAGAAAGGATATGGCAGAAATAAATTTGTGATTGAAAATCAAATTTATAATTGGCAGATCAATTTTAATGAAATCAAATCAAAATTATCAAATCATGTTTTCTGTTGCAAGAAGCAGACTGCCAATCAAATGAAAATTGGAAAATGCAAAATAATAATTCATTAAGAACTAAAAATTGATTAGAAGTACTGCAATTGGTGTTTAGCTCACACACCTGCAACTATGATGTTTAGATATTTTGCAATTATCCATTTCAAGTTCTCAACACATCATCAGTAGAATATTATACTTGAAATACGAAGGAATCAATGAAGCAAAATTAAACAAAACTGATATAGATATTTCAAAAAATCCCAAAACAAAACCATTTAGTTATAATCATTCAAAAATTATACTAAAAAATATTTAAAATGACACTTTCAACCAAAATGAAAGGGTCCCATAAAAAATGTACTACTGGACATTTAATCTATATACTCACTGCCTGCAAATGAGCAGTTTCCTCTGTTCTTCTTGACAATTCATTTTGGCAAACAACAAGTTTTTCATTCAGTCTGCTCACTTGTTTCTCAAGTTCTGTCTTCTCGTTTACAAGAAGTTCCAAATGTTCCAAGATTGAAATGATTTTGAGTGTGACATTACTAGCACTCTCCTCCCCAAACTGTTCGATTAGCTGTTGACATTCTCTTCCGGCATCTGCTGCGAGCTCGTACACCTTCAACACCGTCATCTCATCATCACCCGGCCCCGTAGTGTTATTATTATCTAAAATCTCAGTCATGGTTGCTTGCCTTTTCTTCCTTTTTAATCACCACAACAAAAATCTGATTATCATGCTCTGGTGAAGGTCTATGGAGATTTCCACTTGTACATCATCAAGTAAACCAGGCCAAACTTCCCCTAAAATACCATCAGCTCGGCATCAGCTCCGACTCCAAGTTAAAACAGAGCAGAAGCAAATCGAATGACTGTAACAATTTCAACCGATACGACAGACGAGGTGTGCTGTTTGAATGACTTTTTGGTTGTCTACTAACTTATTCTGCTGCGACGAACCTTTCAGCCTATCTAGCTCAATTAGTTTAGTGTACTGTAAGTTGTGGTCCTAGTATTTAACTTAATTCGGTGATGAAGTGGAAGCCTAAATGCGGGCCTAAATGAAAACTTCGCCAGTCACTTCCCTATGATTGTAGCTGAGTCTAGCCGTTGTCACTCTACCGTAATTCTTTTCTGCAGTTTCTATCTTTGCGCGTACTGTGCTAAAATACACACAATAAAATCAATAGAAAGAGCGAGCGACCTTGTATAAATCACGTGCACCTTTGTTTACCTTTTTCTCATTGAGTTGCGCAATGATCGACGTATACCATCCACTGATCCCCACTTGTCTTCCCTCTCTACTCACTGTCTGTCTGCAGGGGCGGATCCAGCCTTCGCCAATAGGGGGGGGGGGGGCGGATTTTTTTCAGCCATATTTTCCCCGATCGGCCGCTCGAAGATGAATTTTTTTGTTTCTTTGAAGGGGGTAGTCCTAATAGTCACCTTTTAGCTTTATTCTTATTAATCAAATAAATATATAATATCATAATCCTTATTTATATAATGCGAGCGCGAGCTACATTTTTTGGAAATCTTATATATTTTTTCTTAAAATTTGAACATTCTTGGGAATGTTTGTTATCCTGAATAAGGTTTGTATGCAACTCAATAATTACTACGAACGCGAGCAGACATAAACTGATGGAAAAGGTACCTGTTAAAGATTGCATGCAGATAGCCATGAAGACGATACATAATGTTAAAAATCAGATAATGCGAGCGCGAAGCGCGAGCTGAAATTTTTTATCCACGATTATAAAAATTGATTAAAATGTTCCATTCTTTATGTAGAAATGTTAAAAATGTTCGTGCTATATTTAAACCAGTGTTCCCAGTGCACCGGTTGGTTAGAATGAGGGATAATAAATAATATATGATTTGTATAGCGCACGTATCCACCTTGCTAGGTGCTCAAGGCGCTCCTATATTACCCCGGCTAAGCTAGTCTACCGATATTGGTGCGCACAGCTTTTTGAGGAATTACTTCCTGCCGGTACCCATTTATAACTAAACGGTACCTATATATAACTAAACAATTGATGCGAGCGCGAAGCGCGAGCGGAAAAAATCTAGATTTAGATCTAAAAACGGGACACTCTATTCTAAATCTAGATTAAGACCTAAAAACGGGACACTCGATTCATGTTTTGTAAAACATGAAAAGAATGATTAATATGGGATCTTTCTACATTAATAATGAGAGCACAAAGCGCGAGCAGAAAATTTTTGATATTGTGATCTGAAACTGGATAATGATAATGTCCTTAGGACATGTCATCATATGAAAATGAAGACTGTCTTCCTATTCCTCTTGCTAAGCTCGAGATGAAACCAAAGGGACAATTCAATTATTAAATTAATATCTTATTCATTAATGCCTATTGAGGGCGCGAAATCTGATGATATGATGGCCTGAAAACTGGACATTTAAATCACTTTTTTAATTATAACTAGGATGCATCATCAGTTAATATATTATTAACCAGTAATGCGAGCGCAAATTGCGAGCCTATTTTTTTATACACTGTCACGAAGAGGGGATTTTAAGTAATTTGTTGTATAATCAATATTGAGACATTCATAACTCGCCAATCAAAATGCGAGCGTGCAGCGCTAGCTGATACGTTTTGACAATCAGACCTAAAAAGAAATATTTTGAAAACTTTATGGAATACACGAAAATAATAGGTACCTGATGAATCAAAATTTGCGAGCGCGCAGCGCGAGCAGAAAACGTTAATATTCAGACCATAAAACTAACATTTTTACAGAGCACTTTTAATTTTAAAAATCAATTTGTAAATCACACAAAATAATGAAAGTTCGATTTCCGAGATGAAATATGTTTTGTATAATATTACAAATTGATATTTAAACTCCGTATTGAACAACATATGTAAATCACCTAAAATGCAATGCGAGCGCGAGCGAAAATTTTATTTAGTGACATGAAAGATTTTCTCGATTATTTTCCAAGTCTTCCCCTCATTTTATTTTATTCACTCGTTTTCTTCCTCTTTTGTTTCCCCCTTCTTTTTCTTTTTTTCTTTTTTTTCTTTCTTTCCCCCTTTTTTCTTCTTTTTTTTTGCTCCGCCAATAGGGGGGGGGGCCCTGGATCCGCCTATGTGTCTGTCTCTCTCTCACACACCCTCCCTCCCTCACACTCAAACACACACTCACGTACACACCCCTTTCCGATTACAGGGCCTATCATATTGCAAGGCATTGTACCTAAATTGAATGTAACGAATATTTTAATTCGACACATAATACTAGGAATTTTAAATAACTTATATTATTTCCATGTGTTACGCTATAAAGTGACATGTTTGCATTTGCTTGCTTGTTCATTTTTATAAAATTAAACGGATTTTATGCCGTGACTTAGTATATTGTATTATTGTACAACACACTAGGCACTGGTGTGTACCTATAATTATTATTGATTGGAAATAAAGCGAAATAAACCAAATGATAATACACAAAAAAATCACAGATAGACATCCATAAATTTATAAGAAGACATATTATTATGACTATACGAAAGGCAAAATGTAGCAAAATTCGACATACTGTGAATTTCATTAATAGAATAACATACAAATTTATGATTAATCATATCAGCTTCCGAATAGAAAAATATAATAGTAGTTTGAGATGAATATTAGAAGTGTTTCAAGTTTTGCCCAGATGAAATGCTAAATATACCTCCTAGTCGAGCTAGGAGGTATATCGAAAAGATGAAAGTGGAGACAGGATAGGAGAGCCTAGAGAAGAGAGAGTGAGGAAGGGGAGAATGAAATAACTTACAAAAGTACGGCAAGTACCTAAATTTACAAAAACACACACGCACATGCGCATTCATTCACATGAGCTACTAGGAAAGTTAAAAATAAATATGATCACTGCCGGGGATGACTGTGATCTGATGGTCCCTCATCCAAACCAACCGGTGCACTGGGAACACTGGTTTAAATATAGCACGAAAATAAATACGGCAACAATTTCAAAATAACATTGCACTGGGAACACTGGTAAAAATATAGCACGAAGACAAATAAAATGACAATTTTAAAATGACAATTTTATTTTATGAATTATATGGATTATTATTTACAATTGCTCTTTAAAATGTATTTATAATCTATTGAACGTCTTCTTTCATGTACCTATTTGAATTGTAATACTTTTGCTTTTTATACGTAATAAACCATGAATTGAACTGAATTGAATTGCAGTTTTGCTCTTGATTATACAAGTCAAGCAATGATCAAAATCATTAATGTCGATCAAGTGACCGACAGATGGCGTATAACATCGTAAATCAGTCTTATCGTCAAAATAAGAGCAGCGTCTTTCCTGCATGAATCTCATCAGAGGCTTTTCATTTCATTCTTCACATTTCACAAACTATGATGAAGAACGTGGGAAACCGATTTGAAAACACCCATAGCATAGTGTCTAATTCTAGTAGCTAGAAGACGCGACACAAACAGTTACTTTGACACGGTTGCCTAATATTAAACACTCCAATTTTCTTGTCGCCGTCGACCCCTCTTCCTTCCTATCAGTTGCTATACATCTTCTTCAGCTTCTGTTCTCCTTCATATATATATTTTTCTTCAAGAACGTTGCTACAAAAATCATGTGACGACCTTTGTTCAAATGCTATTAAAGGACAAGTCCACCCCAACAAAAAGTTGATTTGAATAAAAAGAGAACAATCCAACAAGCATAACACTGAAAATTTCATCAAAATCGGATGTAAAATAAGAAAGTTATGACATTTTAAATTATCGCTTAATTTCACAAAACAGTTATATGCAGTTCTTGGCTGAAATGCAAAATGAGGAGACTATGACGTCATCCACTCACTATTTCTTTTGTATTTTATTATAGGAAATATGAAATATTCTAATTTTCTCCTCATTGACAAGTGATACAACGATTAATTCCTCTCTGAACATGTGGAATTAGCATTGTTTAATACTATATGGTTCAGTCAAGTTGGTCCTTAATGTCAAATCTATAAAAAATGAAATATTGTGTAATTCAAACAATAAAAAACAAAAGAAATAGTGAGTGATGGACATCATCGACTGACTCACCTAGTTGTGCATATCACTGTTTTGTGAAAAATAAGCGAAACTTTAAAATGTCATAACTTTCTTATTTTACATCCGATTTTGATGAAATTTTCAGCACTATGCTAGTTTGATTTTTCTGTATTTATTCAAGTCAGCATTTTCCTTGAGTGGACTTGACCTTTAATATCCTATATTACTGTGCAATAGCGCAATGAGACAAACGATACTATATGAGGGAACCAGACATGGCGTATGGGGACAAATTCTATAAAGTTGCGAGGAGTATGAAGCTGGCTATACAGTGCGTCCCACAAAAAAACCGAGGTTTAGCGATCATAACTTAATCACAATTACAATAGACAAATTCCCTATCATCTGATCATTGTAAAGCTTAGAATGCCTTCTTTCAGCTGATATAACATACAAGACTTTTCATCCACACATGAGTGAGTAAAAACAATTTTAATAAAAGATAGCAAAAAGTCATTTGGCGGGGGGTATCAAAATTTAAAAAAGAAAATCACATGCCTAAAAAGTTCAATATCTGCTCTCTTTCTGCGTGGCTGATCGTCAACAAAACGGAGTGTCGAGTAAGTCTAAAAGCTATCCTGTAAAACCTCTTCACTTCGTGAAATTATTGGAATTAAAGCCTTATTTTAAATAAATAGAACTTTGTTATTTCTTGACTGTTTTCTGTAATTGAGGTATCAAAATAAAGAGAAGATATTGAACTTTTTAAAAATGTGATTTTCTTTTTGAAACTCAGATACCGCCCACCAAGTGACTTTTTGGTTTCCTTTTTTTCAAATTGTTTTTGCTCACTCATGCTCACTCATCCTGTGTGAGTGGCTCGTACAGGTCATTCGTCGTCTCTGAGAGGCTCGTACAGGTGATTCATCGTCTCTGAGAGGCTCGTACAGGTGATTCATCGTCTCTGAGAGGCTCGTACGGGTGATTCATCGTCTCTGAGAGGCTCGTACAGGTGATTCATCGTCTCTGAGTGGCTCGTATTTTAAAAGGTAATGGGTTTACTGTCAGACCAGTCGTCCCATCCATGGTCCTTGGGACGTCGTCGTCGAGTTCGATGACGAAACGGTGGAAGACGTGAGAAAATAAGATAAAGAGCTCTGTGCGAGATAACTGCTCGCCTGGGCATGCACGACGACCTGTGTGGAAACAAAAATATATTGTCAGTACAAGGGATGAGCTTGGGGGTAAATCGATGATACATCCTTCTCTGGTTTGAATCAGTTATTAAAAAAAATACATTACTATCACCTTATTTTTTTCTTCTCTTCCCCCTCCTCTTCCTTCTTTTTTTGTCTCCTCTCCTCTCCTTCTCCTTCTTTTCTTATTTTTCAAATTCTTTTTATTTTCTTCTTAATTAATTATTCTTAATTCTTCTTCTTTTTCTTCTTCTTTTCTTCTTCTTTCTCTCCCTCTTCCACCATCTTCTCCTTCTTCCTCTAAATTCCTCGTCTACTACTGATTCAACTATTATGGTAGAGGTAGTGATAGCGGCGTAACAGGGGTCGGTGGCCAGGGGGGGGGGGCGCAAGAGCCACAAATTTCCTGGTCATATCATGAAACAGGCAATGGCGTCCTAAGGCAAAAATTTTGAGGGGGCGATATGGCGTATCGGGCAAATATATATATATATATATATATATATATATATATATATATATATATATATATATAAGCGAGCGAGCGAAGCGAGCGAGCAAAAATTTTTGACATTTTTTTTGCAAAAATCCAATTTTGTGATAGATTTTGACATAATGTTAAAAAGATGATATCATATTTCACCCTCCTCTCTTTCCTTTTTTTCTCTCTTTTTTGTACGCCACGGTGAACAGGATTTTTGTTATGATTGTGAGCATCAGGGCGAAGCTCTATATGCTCGAGGGGGCTGAGTATTGCGCTTCTGGCAAGAAGTAGCTTAATATAGGTCCCGAGCGAGCGAAGCGAGCGAGATAAAAAAAAATCACCTTTTCATGAGAATCTAACATGAAGATAGATTTTAACGTGATATTCAGAAAAATATAAAACACTTTCCTTTTTTCCTTTCTTGCCTCATTTTTTTTTTGGTTGTAGAACTTTTGGGGGCCATGGTCCAAACTCATCCATATAACAGTGCTTTATGGGTGGGGTCCAGGGCAGAGCCCCGGAACCTCTTGATATCAAAGCCATTTTAAACCTTACAGATGGCCACTTATTTTGATCGAATTGCGCGTATATTTATAATAATATAATAATAATCCGCTTTTTATATAGCGCTTAATACATCGGAACGACGTGTCTAAGCGCTTTACAGATATATTATTACCCCGGTCATCGGATTCAATCAGTCATTCCCACACACAATGTGTGCACATCCTCCACTCCCTGGGGAGTATTCCAGTCAGTCGCCTGTGAGGCGCACACAGTACTGGACAAGCTATACAATGACTTTCACATCCTACCGGGTACCCATTTAGCACCTGGGTCGAGAGTGGCAAAGTGTGGATTAACGCCTTGCCAAAGGACGCCAGACCGCGGTGGGATTCGAACACACGACCCTCTGTTTACAAGGCGAGAGTCAGAACCACTACACCACGGCTCCTCCTCCTATAAAGCTTTAACACAACACAAATTCAATGCAGTTGTGTATCGTTATCATCCAAATATTGTGAGGGGCACACCATAGCAAATGTGGAAAAATTTGTAAAAATTCGCGAGCGAGCGAAGCGAGCCAGAAAAAAAAATGGCCTGTTAAAATGAAATTCTAATTATGTGATAGATTTTTACATCATTATAGCAAATATCATGTCATATATTTTTTTTCATTCATCTCATTTCGCTGCCTCCTTTATTTTCTTTTATTTCCCCTTGGCTGTGGAACCACCCCCCGGTACGCCAGTGCTTCAACGTAAAGCTTAATGCAGGAAGGGTCCATATAGGGGCCCGTTATAGAACCCATTAAAGGTTACAGATGAAGAGCCCCCACTGCACGGGGTCTTGACTCTTGGACAGAGCCTTTGGAGATTTAGCAAGTTTATGATAGACTTTCATATACGACATTATGCTATATACCATTCATTTTTCTTCCCGCTCGTTATCTCAATCCTCGGCAGCCCGGTAGTGTACGTCATCTTGTACCTATTCTTTATTTTCCAATTTAGATTTTGGCTAATTCCATTCTGCCTTTATTTCCCGCTTTTGTTTGCCTTTTTGTCATATTTAATTTATTTCCCTGTCTTACTAATCATGCTAATGTATTTGTATATCGGGCCGAATTGTTCTTTCTCACTTGTTTTTTTTCTTTCCTTTTCCCGATATCTTTCCGTTTTCCCTTTTTTATGTCTTTTCTTAGTTTTCTTTTCCCTTTTCCTTTCCCCTTTCCCTTTTTTCTTACCTTTCCCTTTCCCTTTCTTCCCCCCTTTTTTTTCTTTCTACCGTTTTTTTTATTTTCCCGGTGAGCTCCGCCAGGGGGGGGGGCAGCTTGCCCCCCCTGCCCCCCCCCCCCGCCTGTTACGCCACTGGGTAGTGATACCGATGGTGGTGACGATAATGCGTATTAATAATAGCGATAATGGACATGTTGGTGGTGGTGTTTGTGTTAATGATAATATTATTAATAATAAGCATTTATATAGAGCCAGCTTTAAAGAAATATTCTATTCCGAGGCGCGTTGTTATTATTATTATTACCCCGGCTTTATCTCGAGCTACCTTTCAGCGCTCATGCATTCAAGGAATTGATCCTGCCGGGTACCTATTCACCTCACCTGGGTCGAGGGCAGCACAATGTAGATACATTTCTTGCTGAAGGAAATTACGCCATGGCTGTGGTGGTGGTGGTGGTGGTGATGATGATGATGATGATGAAATGATGACGATGATATTGTTGGAGATGGTTGTGATGACGATGATGCTGTTGATCACGGTCACGAAAGTAGTGGAGATGATAATGTGATGCTTGATGTGGTGGTGGTGATGATGAATGCTGATGATGTTGATGATGTTGGTGGTGGTGATCATTATTACGTTGTCGGTATTTGTTATTGTCTTTTGAATTCCCAATATAGTAGAGTAAAAATGTGAGACATGATAACAGATAGAAGGTCCGTAGGTCGGAGGGAAGAAAGTGAAAATTTCCGACACTCCAAATTTTTCCAAACACCGTCCTCTGTAACCATAGCAACATATTGCAGGACCAATATTGGAGTGAATGAATTTGTATTTTATTTTATGTTGGAAATAGAATCGATTTTTTTTTTAATTTTGACATCTGTCAGAGTTAGCTATATACAAAATGTCATTACATTTAAGTGTTGAAATTATGGGTTCACTGTATGAGCAATACTGACTAAGGTTTAGAATCAAGTCCCTGATAGCCATCCCATCACATCTTTTGAGTATGATCTCACTTAATATCAGTTCAATTAAATTAGATTCATTTATTTATTTTACTTACCAACACCAAACTCAACGAGACCAGCCTCTCTCTTTTGATCAAACTCCCCATCCTCATCAAGAAATCTCTCAGGTCGAAACTCCTCAGGCTCATCCCATAATGTTGATGATGAACATAAGAAATGTGTATTTGACGCCACATAAGATCCTTGAGGGACGCCATATCGTCCAACTGTTACGTCACATCGTGTACGATGTGGAATCTGTATCGGCAAGAGGCCACTCAGCCGATAGCATTCGGCCATGGTGGCGAGGACGTATGGTAAAGATCCTTTGTCTTTGAGCCCCGGTAGACGGTCTCGTCCGATAACTCGGTCCAGCTCTTCTTGGACTTGGTGTTGGACAACTTGATGTTGGGCGAGAATGAATAGGTACCAAAGGATGGTAGTGTTTGTTGTCTGCCATCCTCCTATCAGTATGTCCCAGGTGAACTGAAGTAGATTGATGTCGTCAAAAACACCGATATCCCCCTTGATATAGACAGACAAAGAGACAATTGGGATTTAAACATGCTTACTGAATCTTCTTCTTCTCGACTCTATATCTGAGTCCTCAATCATATCCTGATGGTGGCATTTCATTGGATATCTAGCTGATTGATTGATGCTTGTTGATCTATCTGTGACTATGATCATTGTATTTCATCTTTACACAGTATGTAAACTACTCTTTTCGAATAAAAATATCAATTATTTATTAATATGGCTAAAACTCTGATATCATTGATTTGTTTTATCTTGTATACATGTTGTTTATACATGTATATTGTAATTATTGCAGTTCATCTCTGGACTGCAAGAATTGATATTTTTTCAAGAAAATCTTTTAATCAATCATTATCATCACTGACTCCTACCACCACCACCACCACCACCATCCTAAGTAGCTCAATGGTCGTGCCAGGGAAGTGGGAGTTAGTTTCCCAGGTCGGGCTTAATCTAATGACTTTTATGAGAAGTTAATACTGCCTCTGCATTCTGAATTGAAGTTTATTGTCATTGCTGCAACTCATATTATTTTTTAAAGATTTAAAAAAGAAATATCTTATTTTCTAAGAAACATATTTAGATATCTAAATAGCAACTATAGTATTTGATAGTGGGTGTTCGGCACCTTGCATCAGTATGAATTGACTTGTCAGTAGATTACAGAAGACCTCCCATGTTATGCGTTTTGTCTGACTTTCGTCTATCAGAAATAATGTAATCAAAAGCATCTGTACCTTTAAACGTCGTTCATGTTGCTCTAACAAAAAACATTCGACCATATCATTAGGCTCCGCGTTAGGGTCGAAGTGTTTCCGATGATCCACGACTGACTGCCGAATAAAATCGAACATTTCGGCAACCGCTTCGTCACCCCTCTTACTGCCTGCAGACGGTAGATATGAGAGTTCTGGAACAAGTGAAAAGATGGCACCTGTTCCAAAGTATTCAAAAGTATCATCAGCTAGTTGAGTGAGTCGGAGAAACTCTTTATCATTATAGGAATATCTTTTCCCCATTGTCAATCTGGTCGTTATGTTCGCGACAGCGATGTTAACAGCATTCATTGGGTCAAAGAACTCGTCATTTTTTGAATGGAAATTATCGAGCAGCCTTTTGGCTTCCTCAGCAGCAAATTTCTCAAAACTATTTGGACCAAGTTTCATTTTTCGCAAAATAGAGATCAAAAATCTTCTTAGATCCTTCCATTCAGGTCCCTCACTTGCAGCAATGATGCCTACACCTAGTTATAAAAAAGGGATTGAAAATAACATGAAGAGGGTATCATTGCAAAGGTAAAACAATTTTTCAAATAACTGATAATTACTTTTACGAAGTCACCTGCGATCCACTACAAATTAATATTTTTTTCAGAAACTTTGAACTTCTTTGACCTCATATCATCAGACACAGCTTTATTCATATTTGATTCTATGATGAAACTATTTTCAGTTGTCATGAACCATTGAAAATGGGAATTTATTATGGGGTAGCTGCTTGTATACATGTCACATAGTCTAAATGAAAAATTAAAAAAGTCACAATTGTATTATTTTATCAGTTTATGGGTTTCTTTCAACCTTCATTGATCAATGATAAATAATTGTCACTTTAGATTTTCCCTTTCTATCTTATGATATCAATAGTAGCTTGCGGTAAGTGATTTTATCATTCCTGATGAAAGTTACAAACTTCCTTTATTTCTGAAAAAAAAAGGAAATGAAGAAAAACCCTTGGCTAGCTCCCAACAGTGAGAAAACGCTCTTATTTTGTTTCTACCCTGTACATAAATAAAACGCTTTTATTTTCTTTTTTTGTTGCTGTAGAAAACTATTGATCTGGATCTTTATGCTTTAATTCATCGTTTCATGATAATAAGAACATGTTAAATCAATTAAGATCAGGCTCTATCGTTATTTTGTTAGCTTCTTAAAAATCGATTAATGTCAAATTATCTAAAAGTGTTACCTTTATCTGGATGTATACCAAGTGCTTTATTACACGGTGGAATGGTAGCCATGTCATTGATATCTGCATTCTGAAACGTTTTCCGGATCACGGGTAAACTACTTAAAATCACGAATCTCGTCGAAAATATCCGAAAAGTAAAAACATCTCCAAACTCATTGGCCCATTCATTGATGATTTCATGTTGTTTCTTTGATGTTAATAATAACTGATGAAGATTTCCGATGATAGGTAACCCTCTTGGCCCTGGTGGAAGTTTTCCTTTATTCCAAACACCTCCTTGATGATGATGATGAGAGTATTCCGAACTACGTTCATTAACATCACAGCGGCCATTACATTTTCTTACTCCTGATGATAACTTCCATAGATAAAAACGTCTTGAAATGTAGGTTAGGCTAGTAAAAATTGTTAAAGCTGTAAGAACATGAGTCAACATATTTTTCTCCAGAATTTACAAAATTATTGTAATGAACACAAATATGTATTGAGAAAAAATAGGACAGGAGAGGTATCATGCAATTGAAATGACCAGTAAGAAATAATCACTACCTGTATATTATTATTTTTTGTTTAGCTTTTAGTTTTAAGACATGACCGAGCTTCATGGAGCGGGCTTACCAGCAATTACTGTAGACGAATTATTCCAAGATAGGCAATAAAGACGTAACCCCATGACATTACAAAGTGAAATAGATCTTGTTCAGGGGTTTATCTACAATATTATCCCTTGCATGATGTTTTAGCCTTTCATTATAGCAGATTTCGTGCATGCGGTATAGAGGATTTTCTGCTGGTGAATTTTAGTTAAAAGAATGAATTTTAAATTGTCTACCAGCCTAAAGATAATTATGGTGTTTAAAAAAAATTTATCTCATATAAGTGGTTTAGTGGTACGCTGAATTTAATATTTAGGCTTATTTAAAAACAAAAGTATTTAAAAGCCGCATATAAGAATTAATTCATAAAGTGATTTCTCAATTTCCGTTAATCACCTTTTTTGTTTCTGCTCAGCTCTCGTTAGTATTGTTTTTCATTCTCTTCAAATTTATCTCCCCCCTTCTTCTTCTCCTTCTTATTTTACTTTAATTCTTCTACTTTTACCCCTCGATTTCATCATAAAAGAAAAAATAACAATTATTTTTGCAAAGTGCAAAAGAATTTGGCTTTCCTTCTTCTTCTCCTCCTCCTTGACATTATTAAACAATGTCTAAAAGCTACCACGATGTCGTTAGTTCCTTCTTGCTTTGATCTTCTGCAGAAAGTGCGGGTGTGCAATAATAAGAAGGGTTATTGAATAATCACAATTCTTCCGATATAAATACACTTATCATTGCCCATGAGTTTTTATGTTCTTATGAGCATGATTATATAAACTGCCCTGTTTCGTAACGCTTCCTAAATAGGAAATCTCAATTGATGATAGGTTATTTAGAGAAGCCAAACGCATTTTTAGAGGCCATCACCACTTCTGAAGTTTTTGGCGCAAATATTCACTACTGAATGATACGCGCCGTATAAGCTAAAACAACAACAACAACAACGTTTTCTTTTATTTGACCATTCTTGTCATTGATTGAAATTCAACAATTTACTACCTCCTATCAGAGAGAGACTCCAAATCACCGACGACGGTAAGTCAACTAAACGATGCTCATTGATATCCATTTCAATAATTGGAAAATTATCTTGAAGTTGAATTCTAGACTATTCATTCTATAAGGGGATTTTTTCCTTATTTGTTTTCTCCTCGCCCCGCTTTTCACCCAATATCATTGTCACTGCAGCAGTGTGCAGTGAAATTAATGTACAATTTTCTGTATATATGTTCGATATATGTTTAAATTCAAATTCTTCTTGATGTTTCATTTTTCACTTTGGGTTTTCTTAATCACTTTCTACACAAACTCCCATAGGGCTGATGTTGTGTATACAATCATTGATGCAACTATAATGTATTCAAAGCAATGTTTTGCATGAAGAGTTAAGATATTCAGGTGCATACATTGTAATCTTACATGTTTAAGTTGATCTATTGAATTGACTATCGTGCTTGAGCGAAGCCACACCTAAATATACAACATTGAATCAGACATTAAACTGGAACTTTAAACATTAAACAGAGAGTCAAGACTGAATTTCATTATATCTGTTGTCTACATTGGCTCTTATGTTATTTCAACAACATTGCACCTCATTACGTGTTAAAGCATGGACCTATGAAGAGATGGACGATTAACGCAAGCATTATTGGTCCAATGATAGTCACCGTCGCCTGGTTATGCGCATCTTAATGAGAACATACAGGTGTTGTAACAATAGCAATTACCATGACCGGACCATACAATGTGTATCTGATCACCCAAAGACGGAACAATTTCCCGGTCATGATTTTTGTTGGCTTATACTCTGTTTCATCTTGTGCCTTTCAGTCAACATGCTTCATATATGGAGCAGCACACTTGAGAAGCAGACGATTTTTATGATATGAAGTATGATATTATTCGATCCGCTAACTACCGCTCACACATAAGTACCTCAATAACATTGAGATATACACGATCTATACATGTCATGTACCACGTATTTCTGGCCAAAAATATTATGGAGAAACTTGGGGAAATTACATTTTAAATGGTTAACAATTAATCACAATATTGCCTCTATATTAAAATATGCAGACAGTTCCCCAAATAAAACACATGGAACTAAGATTACCAAAGGTAAACAAGAACAATATTGTGTCATTGGTAGAGGGTAGGTTGGTTTTACAGTTATTTTCTTTGTATAGTAGTATAGTCCAATATCATAAGTTAATGTCCTATTTTGTCATAGAGTTTGATGTCAGTGTCATTTTACTTAATGCTGTGCTGATAATACACTGTAAATTATAAGCATTTGTCAAACATATATTATTCTTTCTTGATAATTTACTGAATCACCAGCATGATGATGATTAGAATCTTATTCCTAAGTTCTTCAAGCTACATGTATTTAGCTAGCATCCATTATCATTTGGTTTCTCAGCTTAAGTTGTGGTTATTCTTTATAGCTATTATAATACAACAGTAATTTTACAAGAAATAATTCCACGCATATTGGTTTTGTAAATACATAGTGAATGTAAACTTATCAGTTTGTATTTCTACATGTGAACATGTAACTCAAAATATGTTTTCTAGTTTTGTTTACAGTACATTATCTTGGGATTCGGATGATGGAATGTTGGAAATAAAGATTTTCGCAATTAAACATCGATCCCACAAATAAATTTCTTTTGGAGTGTTGTATTTTAAAACTCCTCACTGCAAACCAAGAGGCGTAGTGAGGCAGTCACAATCATTTAACTCCATAAGCCATTTGATTCGGATAGGATCATGAAACTTTTTTTTACTGTGCAATATTAGATCTTGCGAATTTTCATATTTAAATGCAATAATTTCTTTTTCAGCATTTTATCATTTATCTGTTTTCAAATCGGTGCAACTGCATGGCCCAGAGCCTACTTCGACTGAGCAAGTGAGCAGTGCTACATTTACTGTTCAGTATCGACATGTAAAAATGCACTGTATAGAATGTTGAGTTACAGTTTTCATATATGGTGAAGCTTATTTTCTATATATGTGCTGTAATGAAAGAAGAAAAGGATAAATACTGCGCTTACATGACATAGAATTTTAAATTTTGCACTTTAAAAATTGTTTGATCCTAAAACATTTATAACATTTTTTTATGATGAGCTTTCATTCAATCCTGCTGATTTCCCCAAGACACTTGATCAGTCACACGCAACACTGCTAGAAGAAATGGAAAGGTCTTTTGAACCCCCCCCCTGCCCATGAGGTAACTACGAGCATCGATTGGCAGAACTCTTTATAATTATCTCCACGCTCAGAAAGGATGAAAACCTTATATTTTAGTCTCCCGTGTTAGCAACAAAATAATTAAAACAGAATATGTAGAATATAATCATGATCCGATAATGTAACACTTCATATTGCATCCTCTTTTCTCATGTTTGATACAGTACACCAATATGAGTAATAACAATAATCTACCCGCTGGCCTGACGAGTATTACAGACGATCTTGAACGATACACAGATACATTCATGAAAGGCTTCTGGCCAAATTCAAGTGATGTCACTGTCATCCGATCGTGGCTCCGGGATGAGCTCGATGATGCGGTCATAGACGACATCGCTCAAAAGTTTTCACCAAGTCACCAGGTCAATGTGATGGGTGTTGGGACTGGAGATGGTATGTAGATGTATATGTTTTGGTATTCTTTGGATTCCATATTGTAGTTTCTTTGGTCTTTTTTTTTTTTTTTGGGGGGGGGGGGGTAAGAAATTAAATCCTTTATTTTTAACTTCTGCTTCTTACCTTATATACGCTCAAAGGATGGACCTTCCTTTTCAGTTCTGCGGGGGCTAGACTCAATAAGCTTTGCCTTTTTCTTTCCAGGTCACGCTATTATACCCGTTTGATTTTTGTTATGTTCAGTTTTTCTTAATTAGGACCTGCCACTCCCAAATCAACAATAAGTCGCCCAAAAGTATTTTCAAGATTGCTATTGAACTTAAAAAGGACATCATAAGCTTTGAAATCATATAAAACTTGTCAAAATTGAACAACAATACCCCCACACAAGTACTAATTTAGATTGATGTAGAAGGCAACAGTCTAAAAAAAGTGCAAAACTTTGTTGAGCAAAATCGCAGGGTAAGAAAGCTTGGTCATTTATTACCAATGGATAACATTATTTTGTTAAACCCAACTGTTTATTTTTAAGAGTGTAAGTTTCAAAGCTTTAATTGATATTAAATCAATATCTCTATTTCCGGTTTCCTGTTCTTCATGTTCTTGCAGGATCAATGGATAGTATCATCATCGGAAAATTTCGCGAGGTGTTCGGAAATCTTCGGTACACTGTTATCGAGCCCGGTAGTGTCATTGAGCAATTTAAGACTGTGCATTTGAGCGACGAAGTGAAGGAAGTGACCTTCGACTGGAAGAATAAGACACTTTCCGATGTTTGCCGAGATGATGCCATGAAGTTGAAGAATAAATTCGTATTCATCAGTGCTATTCATTCGGCTTATTACTTTGATAATCTTGTGGATTCTTTGTCAAATCTTCTTGACTTTCTAGTGGATGGGGGATCTTTGATGATCATAGTTAACTCAGGTAAGAAAGACAGTATAGCCTATACAATGCAGCATGCCTGGGCCTATGCAAAATGTTTAAGATCCAGATCTATATACGACGAATGGAGTTTCCCATTACCGGAATATGAATTCCAGAGCGCATTTTTAATTTTTATTCCGATTTTGTCATAATTATATTGTTACGTATAAAGGCGTCCAATTTTCCCTAGTGGTTACGACTCCTGTCTTTCGATGAGAGGGACATGCTTGGGTTTGAATCCCAGCCATGGCGTGTTTTCCTTCTGCAAGAAATTTACCCACACTGTGCTGCACCCAACCCAGGCATGGAGGTGAATGGAGGTGATTGGCGCCTCATAAATGCTAGATATTATCTAACACATCTTAGGTTTCATTAATCATAGAACAGAAATAATATCTAAAGGGTTTTATGCAAGAATGGTTTATCTCATGATTATATCATATAATGAATAAACAAACATTACTGTTCAGCTTTTACACTAGATTGCATCCTTTCTTATTGTATGCATATCTATAATTTTCATATTTATCTAACTAAATATTAATCCTGTTCAATTTTATCATTTCAATATATTTGCAAACAGATGATAACACACTGGTAAAGTTCCTCAACAATCTGTCCTGGAGAGAAAATAACACGCAATCTCGATTGGCAGAAAAGATTGCTCAATTCGCCGAATCAAAAGATCTTCATCTTGTGACCTTTAACCTTCCAGCCAGAATCAACGTCACTTCCTGCTTTGACCAATCATCCAAAGAAGGCGGGAAACTTCTTGATTTTCTAACTGAAGTGGCTTATTTCCGAGAGACGGCATCAGACGATATTAAAAAAGAAACGCTGTCGGTGATGAGATCATTATCGACCCAAGATGAGGATGAAAAACTCTACTTTGGAACAAATTGTAAAGCTATGATCTTGACTAAGAATCATACCGTTGATTATTGATGTTTCAGGGAGTTAACATCTTAAAACCATAGAATCCATAGACTTTATCAGAACTCTGAGTCATTATACAGAGCAGACGCGCTTGTGCGTTTCAAGGAATATGAAGACGGAGACGAGCTACTCGCTACGTCCCATCTTTGAAAAGACTCGTACTTTGAAAGACTGAAGAAGCTTAATAGAAGCTTAATTTGCCTACTCTTGTTTATAGACGAGCTATATTATAGAATTTACCTTATATAACCTTACCGGATACCCATTTACCTCACCCGGGTTGAGTGCAGCACAATGTGAGATGTCGCTCTGCGTGTATATTACGATGGTACAGCACTAGTAATGTAGAGGGTTTATTTCCAATTCGTCTAATGCCAATTCGTCAAATTGCCAAATCGTAATAGGTCCATGGTCTAATAACCAGTTGGTCAAATAGCTATTTAGTCCAGATAACATTTGGTCTAAATAGACTAAAGTTGTGCAAAAATGAATGAAAATGAACTGGATATTAGACCAACTGGTTATGAAACCAAATGGTCAAATTGGACGAAATGGTGATTAAACGAAGTGACGATTGGACTAAATGGTTAATGGACCAAATGGTTGTTAGACGAAATGTTGATGGACGGAATGGCATAAGACCAGATGAAAGTAGACCATGTTGTGAATAGACGAGTTGGTAGTAGACGACTTGGCAATTTACCATGTAGAGTACCCAGGGGCGGATCCAGGATTTAAAAAAAGGAGGGGAGACATTTTCCGAGGAAAAATTTGACAAGCAAAACAAAAAAAAGTCTTCATTTCAAGGGGGGGGGGGGCATACTTCTGTTTTAATGGCATTTTTACATAACAAATTTTAATATTGCTTCTCAAAAGGGGGCCGGCTTTGCCCCCCCCCCCCCTGGATCCGCCAGTGAGGGTACCGATGTGTGATTTCAGTCATATTTTGGTAGCACAATGATGGAAGCTTTCACACAATAAATTTTATTTTGCATTTATTTATCTAATGTACACATAATGCAATATTTTTTATAAATCACAAATGCTTTAATGCATAAAGATCCAGACCGGAGCTAAAAGTGAAATTGACAAATTGGAAATATGTAACTACACAATACAACACCCATCCTCCAATTAGCCGCCTAAGAGTAATGCGAATAATTCAATAAAAATTGCGTTCACAAACTTATTCAAAAATAATCCGCACTATTTTTACGAGCGCCCGTCCTGAAAAAGGCGGATAATCGTCATGGCAACCGCACACACCCCCTCCGATGCGGTTGCGTTGGAAAAGGGTGACCTTGTGACCGCACCATGGCAATTATCCGTATTACTTTCGAAATGCGTTCATAAAGTCAAAATCTGGTCCCGATGCTGCTAATATGCGGATAATTGCAGCATCAAAATAATGCGGATAACTCTGGTCCTCCTCCGATTTTACGACCAATTAGCCGCATAATTGGGTTTATGAAAGGGGTATTAGTTTTATGCATATTCACCGTTGACAACTGACTATTTTTCTCTGGCCTAAAGACCGTGACGTCATGTTGTGATTCCATATTTATATTTTGTACACATAAAAGCTGGGTGATTTTTCTGCTTTTTAAAAATTCGACTTTTCTTTTCAATTTGCAGAAGAAAATGGCTCTGACAATTCAGTGATCAAATGGTTGGAAACTTACAACTCTTCACCTGTTTTTGTGCCTAAAATTGGAAAATTTTAACACATAATCTGAATGCAGATATAGAATTGGAAAGCTGGGCCAAATAAACAGAATAAACAGAAAATAAAATAACTCAAGAGTAGTCCAAATCTGTAGATTTTATCAATTCAAGCTTGCAGGGAAATGTATTTATGATAATCTCTGTGTGATAAGTGAGGAAAATAAAATGCGTATTTTGAAAACCAGAAAAATCACCCAGATTTTCTGTGCACAAACATAAGGAATCACAACGCTTCTAAGAAGTTCCAACACAACATGATGTTACGATCTTGAGGCCGGTGAAAAGCACATAAAACTTATTTTAGAAACCTGATAATTGGAGCTACAAAATACTCAGCTGGTAAGCGGTGAAATAATATTGCACGAATCTTGCATTTCGGTGTTAAGTGGTTAATTTCTAAGCTTCCGATTGGTATATGATTTGTCAGTTTCACTTTTGGGCCCGGACTGGGTCGTTGATACTTTACAATGTTCCAGAAAAGAAAAGATGTTCGAGGGAGCGAAGCCCCTAGCTGAGCTCCAGAAAATTGTATTAGAACTTGATTTACGCTTTAATCAACAAGGGCGTCATCACAAAACTCAGTGCTGTAAGCATTCGGGACTTACACCATTATTGGCAGTAACACGAGGCTGCATATTTAGATCACACTGAAGGGTTTGCAGACTACATTTTACCGGTTCTGATCTTTTTCTGTAGCTTACATCCATTTAAATAAAATGTCTATTTATTACCAAATTAATACTAAAACTATAGACCACCATAATGTATTCGCCTTGAACAAATGCAAATGGGGGGGGGGGGGTCTTCTAGATAGTATTATTTTTCTTCATTTCTTTAATTAGAAAATGTAATGTCTGAAAAGGACCCTTATCTACATGCATTCTGCTACTAAGCATTCCTCCGCATTTCCGTTTTGTGTAATTATTAATGTACATGTAGCATAATTATGTTCATATTAAGTGAGATTCCTAATTATTATCACTTCATATTCGAAGTATGAACGCAAAGGTTTTAATTATATCAAAGTTTTGTAACGTCAAGGATATGTGAAAATAAAACCTAGATAAAATGAAAAATTAATTTTCTCTTTCTCCCTTGGTTTTTTGTTTGTTTTGCGTCCCCTCAAAGTGCCGCCCTTGCTCCCCCGGGCAATTACACCCTTTCCCCTTATATACGCCAATGGAAGGTTTGTGGTGGGAGAAGCGAAATATAGGATTAAGAAACGTAGGCCTAAAATCATGCAGTAACCAATGTCTTGAAAATACAAACATTATTTACTTTGTGGGAGTGCCGTAATGACTCCCCCCCCCCCCGAAACAAAAATGAGGGGACACAGCATCGCACGCCTGGCAAAATTTCTTATAAAGATAACAGTATTCCTTTTCCTTTACTTTTTCTTTCTGTTATCCTACTTTTCGATCTGTGCGCATGGCAGTAAGCAGCGGAATTCGGAAAGGGCAGTTCTTAACATAAATTTTACAAACCTAACATTTTAATATTTTACTGAAAATTTTCACAAAATTAACCAAAATGTGTGCACAAATTCTTTCAATTTCACTGAAGAAAATGCAAAGCCAATTACAAACTCGGTCGGTAAGCTAACTTGCTTTTGAGTTTCTTCGATAATCCTATCCGCCTTACCCCCCCCCCCCGAAATATCTTTATGCGTAGGACCATTGTGTGTAGTGCAATGTGGGGTTCTAGCTGCGCTTTCACAGTTATCACCTTCCATGCCTTCTGTATATTGTATTTTGTAACAAACACGAATGCCATACTGTGATAAATGATTTGGAAATATAATTGAATTGGATCTTGAACTCACACATGATTTCGCAACGCAGACTAAACGTTAATGAATGACAGAAGGGATTACATCACTGCTATTGTGAGAGAAGTGGGGATTCCCCATATTCCATCAACGGTGCTTGTATATTAGTAATACGTGCATGTGGCTTCATCATTGGTATTGGTGCATCCACATCGAGGTACCATCACTGGTAAGTAAGAGGGTGATTAGGCCTATATCAATTAATTCATTTTACAATCACACGTCAGCCCTTTCTCGTGTAGGCCTGTTAGGTTTATGCTTTAGTTCTCAAATCTGCTTCATTTTTGTAATTATATACATATCCTACCAACGTTTTGCCTAAACTTCTTACTTTGATAATTTTGTGTTTCTGTTTAGCATCTTCTCTATTATGGAAGTAATTTGTGTATGATACCAGGAACAAGACTCGTACAAAAACTGTGAAACTATTTCATGTACATGTATGATTGTCATTGAATGAATGAATAAAACTTTGACTTGTGAATTGTTTTCTGAATCAGGACTGCATTCATTTTTATTATTGGAGCGTATCTGTATAACTTCTTCCATTATTTACCCCGTGCAATTCCAAATTTTATCGGCATAAAAATTTACTTCAATAGGCCTATATTTCATTGTTATTTTGTTAATATCTATATTCCTTTCGTATATCGATTGAAGTTTCCATTGTTATATTGCTTTGTTTCCTGCTACACACTAGCGTACCTACGGGGGGGGGGGGGGCAGGGGGGCAGTTTGCCCCCCCTGACGAGTCACAACCCATGCAAAGGACGTATCCCTGTCCCCCTGACGAGCTTTTTTTTTTTTGGTTGTCAAATTTTTTGGCGGGCGGTTTTGCCCCCCCCCCCCCGTGGAAAATCCTAGGTACGGCTACTGCTGCTACACTATTCAATAAAATTTTTTGTATGTATTTGTGTGTGTTTTTCACAAAAATATTTCATGTGTATTTGATGTCTTTTTATTTATTTGATGTCTTTTTATTATACAGGACCAAAATTCAAAACAGTAATTTATTCTGATCTCACTGTCCAGCTTGAATAAATAAATGAATAATGAATAAAAATAAAAATATATGGAGTGAGTGATATTTGCACGGTTAGATATTACGGGTATTGTATATTATTTATCATGAGTTGGGGATTCCCCATAGTATCGTGCGTGGTCTCCATGAGCGAGCGATTGCCGTATCAATAGGCTGACATTGTACATTATATTTTGGCTGCCGTCAACATAATCATAAAGTCATCCACTTTGATCCGCATTGAAGGGTTCAAAAACTGAAAAACTACTGGAATTCACCACTCTCATTATCGTTGTCATTGCATGTAAGTCAATCGTCAAGGAGGGGTCTCTCGGTTTGAAGATCATTTTTGTCTCACCTGCATAGCAGAGTGAGACTATAGGCGCCGCTTTTCCGACGGCGGCGGCGACGGCGGCGGCGGCGTCAACACCAAATCTTAACCTGAGGTTAAGTTTTTGAAATGACAGCATAACTTAGAAAGTATATGGACCTAGTTCATGAAACTTGGCCATAAGGTTAATCAAGTATTACTGAACATCCTGCCTGAGTTTCATGTCACATGACCAAGGTCAAAGGTCATTTAGGGTCAATGAACTTAGACCATGTTGGGGGAATCTGTTGAATTACCATCATAACTTTAAGAGTTTATGGATCTGATTCATGAAACTTGGACATAATAGTAATCAAGTATTACTGAACATCCTGTGCAAGTTTCAGGTCACATGATCAAGGTCAAAGGTCATTTAGGGTCAATGAACTTTGGCCAAATTGGGGTATTTGTTGAATTACAGCCATAAATTTGAAAGTGTGTTGGTCTAGTTCATAAAACTTGGACATAATAGTAATCAAGTATCACTGAACATCCTGTGCGAGTTTCAGGTCACATGATCAAGGTCAAAGGTCATGTAAGGTCAAAGAACTTTGGCCACGTTGGGGGTATTTGTTGAATTGCCATCATATCTCTATAAGTGTATTGGTCTAGTTCATAAAACGTGGAAATAAGAGTAACCAAGTATCACTGAACATCTTGTGCGAGTTATAGTAGTTTTCAAAATCAGCACTGCTGCTATATTGAATCGCGTGATGCAGGTGAGACGGCCAGAGGCATTCCACTTGTTAGAGTATCATCGTGTATTTATTTATTTTTATATCACGTTTAATTTTACATTCGAAACAAATTTTCAATTACTTCGATCACTTTTTCATTTGAATATAATTATATTCTATGAACCAGTAACCCAACTGCAGTAACCATGGCAACCAATTCCAAAACGATACTTGACGGCATCTTTAGGTTAGATCGTGGATCTGATCTAACTCAAAAACAACGAACTGATCTGTACAGAGCAATGTCACCTCCATCACTGGTAGGAGCATTCTTTGATGAGGATTTCATCAATTTCAGGTAAAAAATAATATTTATGTCGATAATAGTACAAGCCTAGGGGAAGTATTGCATCATGAAATTTACACTGTTCATTGGAAATATTTATGCAGGTTTCTCACCATTAGGAATAGATTTCTTCTTGAACGAAAATACACTCTTATAGAGTGAAATTCTTCAGTCTTCACTTTGCATGATAATTATAGAGAGGAGTGTTTGCAGAGTGCATATACATATCTCTAATTAGAGAGTGGCGTCATTAGGGGTTAATGAAGAAGTGGTTGAATGAGGTCGTTGATTCCTTAAAACTTCACCCAAATTCACCTTCATTTTTTTAACATAATGGGCAGTTTATATCTATTTAGAATGATGGGAATTTCATGCCTGGTAATTGAGGAAAATACACTCTATTATCAATCAAACCATCTGGTGCCAACAATATTGAAATATTCTTTCGATCTTAAAATAACAAATAGTTGTACTTTTTTTTTGTTTCTCGTGCATTTTTGTAAAAAAAAATTGAATCATGATCAATTATTTTGTATACTTAATCCAGATATACAAAAGGCAGTAGGTCCCTTCGTTCCGCAAATAAACATTTCTTAACTGACATAAAAAAGCAACAAAAAAAGGTGTGAACGCCCCCGCCTCTTGCCTTTTACGCCCCCACACACATGCACACAATCACCCCTTTTGGGTAAACTATTGACCTTCTTAATGTCAGATATACATACAATTTTCTCTTCAGATTTCAAAATTGAAAATTTAATTGTTTTCATAAAGTTATTTCTCGCTCGCCATTTGTTTCAAATGCAAAACAAAAACACAAAATTGAAACAAATCAAGAACAAACTTACAATTCCATGTATTACAGTCACTTAAATACTATTATTGAATAATTGATGCCTTCCGCAAGAATAGAAAGAAGGGGGAGAGAACGATAAACAAATACAAAAAAAAATCTACAGCTCCTCAAACTTTAGATATTCAATGGACATTACTCTGCCCAATTTCATTCCTTTAAATAATATCAGAGTCATAAAATACACCCCTTAATGAAAGAAGTTAAATAATGGAATCTTCAATAATTGATAAAATTCATTGGATAAAGCAAGTAAAATAAATCAAACGTTACAGAAGGAGGAGATCTCAAAGATATACATGAATTTTGTTTTGTTGTTGTTCTTAAAAATTACACGAGTCAAGCCTCGGATATGCAGATATGGCTCAAATTTAAGCGTCAAATTAGCAAAAACATGAAGTTTGGTTCAGTAATTTTTTGGTTTCAAATTTCTTGTTGGGCAAATTTCACATTTTTATTATTCATGAGGAGGATAAACTGCAATACCAAAAGTGATTAAATTTGAGAAAACTGGGCATAAGCTGAATTCGTGGCAGATCCGGTTATCAAAATCAGGGTGAAAAATATGCGTCTAATGTAAATGACAGTTGTTCATTCTATTTTGGTAACAAATTTCTTTTACCAAAATGTGCCGTGTCAGACCACACCTCGTAGAATTTTATGGTGTCCCCTAAATATACCAACGAAAATGTGCATAATTATTCAATTGCAAATAACCTGATGGGTCGATTGTCATTAATGTCATTAATTCTTGTTTAATAATCATAATTAGGCCACATTTATTTTGTACATGCGTCTTTTATTTTTGGACCCCACGGAAGACCAGCGTGACAGTGCCAGTCTCGTTGAATGTGGGCTATCCACCGTGTTTTATTGTATATAATTATGCTTTTAATACGGAAAGAAATACTACTACTACTACTACTTTTATTTCAGAGAAAAGTATGCAGGAATAAATATGGAATCACTGAAAGAAACATTCCGATTTCTCAAAGGAAACAGCAAACTCTTGGAACAGGTAAGAATAATCCTTGAATATCAAAATAAAAGGATAACGAATAAACTATGTGTACTGGTGGTCCATATATATTATAACAACAACAACTACGACTACTATACTACTTATCTACTACTGTTATCCTAAATATCTATTTCATGATTAATAGAGTGCAATGGTTTTTGATCGATTCATTTAATTCTTAATACCATATTGATTGATTGAGAAGGCCTACACCACTTTATAGATTTATCATTTCGGGCAACTTCGCACTGGGTTGTTGTCAGAGTCGGCGATCCTGGGGGCACAGTGCCCCCCCCCAAAAAAAAAAATTGTGAAGCACTAATAAAGAACCCTTTTTACGCAACTGAGAAAAATGCCGCCCCCTCACGAACGTGTACTGTGCCCCTTTCATCGGAAGAGGACCCATTTAAGGTGTTACCAAGTGCCCTTACTCGTATAAGTGCCATTTTCCCAAAATAATGCCCCCTCATTCGGCCGTGTTTTGTGCCCCTTTAACCTGAGAAGGACCCGTTTTATGTGTTAGAAAGTGCCATATCTCGTGTCAGTGCCAAATTTTACCAAAATATTCCCCCTCACGAACGTGTTCTGTGCCCTTTTCACCTGAGAAGGATTCGTTTATGCCGTTAGCAAGTGCCCCTTTGCCTTCTTATAGGTGCCCTTTCTCGTATCAGTGCCCCTTTTACGTACGTGTTCTGTGCCCCTCTGCCTTCTCATAGGTGCCTGTTCTTCGTTTCAGATGTCCTTAGAAAACCACCACTCTTTTCGTGCCTTTTTTAAAGTATATTTTATTTAGCGCCGTTCTGCTTCCTTCTGCAAGTGCATAATGAGTTGCCTTAAGTTTCATGAGTCATGTGAGTGGGGTAGATAAGTCATTTTCAATCTTTGTTTTAAGATCATGGCCGTACGCAGCGGGGGGGGGGGGGGATTTTGAAAACTCATATTTTTTTTACTCCAGATTTTCACAAAATTCACGAAAAGTATGCACAAAATCCATCAATTTCACATAACAAAATGCAAAAGCGCCTCAATGATATTAAGCTCGGTCACTTTGCTCCCTCGCTTTCAATTTTTTCAAAAAGTTTATGCGTGCTGCCCCCAGCGAAAAATTTCTGCATACGGCCATGTTTAAGATAGTGCCCTTTTCGGAAGAAAAGGTGTCCTTTTTTCCCTGTGCCCCCATTTTCAACTTCGCCCCGCCGCCCCTGGTTGTTGTTACATAATTATCGTTTTATTTCTTCAAATTTGTTATAATGATAAAAAAATTGATAGATATTTTTGTTAGTTTTTTTCATTTTGATTTTTTGTTCTCCATATCTCAAACGTTTTTTTTTTCTGACTGAGTAATGAAAGGGGATTATATTGTCAATTGTTTTAAACAGGTAGCAGAAGTAATCCTTGAACACCTACGAGATATGCGACCAAAACTCTGCAAGGACGAAATCGAATCCGATCTTCTTCGATTTGTTCCGATCGTACTCGAGTGTCCAGCTTTCGACAGGCCAAATGAAGAGTGGGGTTATCGTATCATCGAAGAATTGGCGGTTACCTTGATCAACATGTATGGCAGGGCGAAGACCAACTTTGATGTGCTTGGTAAAACAAATCTCAAGTTTGCTTGATTGCAGGGACTATGGAAAGATTTTGAAAGTAGGGGGGGGGGGGGTTGGGGGATCATGAGCCCGAACAGAATTAATGCTTGCATGATCAAATGGGTCCCTAATGTTTATGGAAGAACAACAGGTAAAAACATACATAGAAAGGCGTAAAGAGGAAGGGTTAGAAATGGATGACTAGCTAAAAGTGCTCCATGTCCAACCAACAGTGGTCATTTTTATTTACCCAGCGTGATGAACATTTTGCTTATTTTTTAACCTTACTGGACAATATGCTTTCCGAATTGGGTAAAATACTAGTGCCCCAAATTGGTTTGACACATAATTACCCTCGTGGTGGTAAAAATTTTACCCAATATTTTTTTACAGTGTATAGCTGCAGACCAATGGCGTATAAAATTTAAAAAACGTCTTCAAGAGGGATAAAAATTATCTAACCAAAAAAAAAAAAAAAAACATATTCCCATTGTTGAAAATTCAGAAAGCTAATAAAAAACGAAGTCAAATGTTACCGTGAGTTGAAAAAAAATCAGACAAGCAAATAAGGGCGAGTCAGACTCTGGCCACCCCACTGGTACGTTGTTGATGTAGACTGAATCAAAAGTTTAAATTAAACCTGAAAATTGTCATATTGATAAAGAATTTCAAAAAATAATCGAAACTTTATTTTTTTTAAATCTCTTCATTCTTTATAGTGCGTTGGTGGGAGAATGATTCGGATATGTTAGCTAGAGTGGTCAAGGTCTACCAAGAGGCATATAGGAATCTACTCAACAATTATACAATGGACATTCTTGATTTGAGGCAAAAAGAAAACATAAACTTAGCCGCATTGCGTATCTTGTACCAGGTAAATACTTTTGTAGAAAAACTGTAAAGTTTCAATTTGAATTTAAATCAATTAGACCTATTGATTAACCCGGCGCAAGTCAGTCGAGAATTATTTTGATGCGTTTTGCAACAAATGATTATTATACCAATTTCCTGTAATTTTACATCATATATGTTGTCATACAAGCAAGATAAAGTACCATGACGACACATAAGTCGACTTGGGAAAATAACGTGCCTCTTCATCTTAATTTTGAGTTTTGCTCGGCGACGTAAATTGTAAAAAAAAACTGATTTTACAGAAAAAAAGAATATTTTACAGAAAGCAATAACAGAATCATTCTGTAAATTCAAAAGACAGGAATTTTCCTGCAATTTAACAGAACAGGTCTGTTTAAAAAGGGGAAAATGATGTTTTATTTTAAGAAATTTGTAAGGTTCCATACACTAAATACCAATTTCCTGTAATTTTACATGATGTAATGTAAGATTACGCAATCTGGTAAGATTACAGGTGTTCTCGAGACTCTGCTGCAGGAACCTCTTTTATTTTAAAGGACAAGTCCACCCCAACAAAAAGTTGATTTAAATAAAAAGAGAAAAATCCAACAAGCATAACACTAAAAATTTCATCAAAATCGGATGTAAAATAAGAAAGTTATGACATTTTAAAATTTCGTTTATTATTCGCAAAACAGTTATATGTACATCCTGTTCGGTATTCAAATGAGCAGACTGATGACGTCATCCACTCACTATTTCTTTTGTATTTTATTATATGAAATGTAAAATATTCTAATTTTCTCCTCAATGTCATGTTTGACAACGATTATTCGTCTTGAACATGTGGAATTAGCAATGTTTAATACTAGGCTATATGGTTCAGTCAAGTTGGTCCTAATTGTCAAATCTGTAAAAAATGAAATATTGTATAATTCAAACAATAAAAAACAAAAGAAATTGTGAGTGAGGGACATCATCAACTGTCTCATTTGCATGTTGCCGAGTTGTGCATATCACTGTTTTGTGAAAAATAAACGAAACTTCAAAATGTCATAACTTTCTTATTTTACATCCGACTTTGATGAAATATTTTCAGTGTTATGCTGGTTGGATTTTTCTCTTTTTATTTAAATCCACTTTTTGTTGGGGTGGACTTGTCCTTTAAGGATAAATTTTCTCCTGAACGCAGGCTAATTAATCCTCTGTATTCAGCTCTAGATTATTTCTCTGCTTTGGGTTGGCCGGATCATGTACATCGTTGAGCGAAAACTGGGATATTACGTCGATGTCATGACAAGATACAATCATCGCCATCTCGTCAAGTAGATTGAACTTTTATTAAGCTTCCGTGAATATAAAAAAAAAGTTCATCGGTCGGAATGTGACAATAGATGATATGGTTCTATTCAATACACGATGCTTTTGAAACTATTGACAGTCACAACACACTCCAGATCCACCAAATCAATTATTTTATTTCCAATGATATACATCGGTCGGTTCGGAGTACAGGTTTTGTTAGTGCGAATAAAACATTAAACATGGCTCCTTATTTTCACTTACAGGTGAATAAATCACTTGGTTACAAGATTCCAGTCAATCTATTCTACATTCTACAAGTAGATACTGACAGGAGGATTGAGGAGGGCTTTCTACAACGGAACTTTTTGTTGCACCATGGACCTATATTGCACACGGTAAATACAAATGAGCCTATAATTTGAAGATTTACGTTGCAAAACAGTGTTATATGCTACCGTTGCATGATCTAAGAAAATAACTATTTATTACTATGTATTATTTATGTACTTCGCTTTTCCAAGAATAGTCTAAAGCGCTAGCAACCATAAAAATACAATGTTACAAGTATAAAATGAAACCTGATAACCCTAAAAGTGTGGATTGAAAAATATAAATATTTCAAGCCCTTATTAAAATAAAGAGACAGACGATGATTAATTGCCGGAATGGCATGCATGGTAACCAATATGGAAGCGGCCAGCCAGTTTCCAAGTTATTTAAAATAGATGGCATGTGTGACTGATCTGGTGACTATCTTTACATTTAGATCCATATTCATTATCATATTTTTCATCAAATTTTCTCTATGCATTATGATGTTTATTCATTTATTTTGGTTTACCTTTTGTTTTCTTGAGAACAAAGGGATATTTACTTCATTATACACCTAAGTTTCGCTTGATGTGACTTTGTCTTTCTCTTAATGGGTATTCTTGGCTGAAAATAATCATATCTAGGTATGTAGAATGAAAATTTAACTAGCAAGTCTTGAAAATTATATGCATGTCGTCATTAATATTCATTAGGTTGGCCGATGATGTCACATCCCCACTGGATAACAATCTTGAAACAATGAATAACTAATGCATTAAACAAGTTGTCAATACATTTATTTTAGTTCTTGGAGGAAAAAAAAAGATAAGCATAATTTCATGTAATAAAATACAAAAGAACAAATGGGAATATGACATCATCAGCTTGCTCATTGAATATTCATGAAGACATGCATAGAAATGTTTCACTGAAATAATGCAAATCTTTGAAATGTCCTAACTTTTTTCCTTTTGTCCGATTTTGATCGAATTTTCAGTGTTTTTTTTTCTTTATCTATTCAAATCATGTTATTTTCAGCATAGAGTACCCCATTAATTTCTGCTCATGCTTATCTGACAACAAATTCTGTTTTCTTTATGTTTTTATTTTCAGGGTCAATTTTCATTTCTACTAGATATACCAAAGAAGTGGAATATGATGCGTATGCACTTTGATTCTACATGCGGGGTAGGATAATACCTTCATAATATTCTTTATCTGCATGTTATCTGCTATTTTTAAATGAAATATGAAAACGTGTAAATATTTGCAGGCATTCGTCATACATGACTATACGTCTCAGAAATGATTATCTATTTTAATTAATCAATAAGAAGAAAGTGTTAGAAAATATACGTCCTAAGGGCTGGTTGATTAGCTTAATAGTGTAACACAAGTAAATATGTAGCTACCTGTTTTTTTGTGTGTGAATAACCTATATTATTCCCTGGAAAATAACTTTCATATATTGATTATATTTAAGGAAATATAATTAAAAATCCTGAAGTTTATCTTAATTTCTAGGGACCACACTTTAATAAATAACTTTGTGTCACGAAACTTAAATCACTTTCTTTTCCCTTTTTGTGCACGAATATCTGGCTTCATGGAATACTGCACAATACAGTGGATATTTGTATTATTTTGTAATAACAAAAAGAGAGTAAGGTTCCGTTTTTAAACAGATTAACTTAACATTTTCAAATACATTTCCTTGCACCATTATTTTGTTTTTATAACCTACAGCGCCACCACAAACAGATTCTTTTAGAGATCAGACGGGAGTTTGAAACAAGTTTTGAACCAGGATCAAGTTTGTGGTTGGAAATATTCATTTTACCTCCTCTTCATCTGAAACCGGCACACCTTCAGTTCGAGATAGACAATGACATCGAGAAGATTGTTGAATCGGCGATCGCAAAGATACAAAATAAGAGTGAAACATCTCTCTTACTTCCATTCGAAGTCCATTTCAAGGATAATGTGTCATTGGGAGTAAATGCTGGTGGACCGATGAAAGTAAGTAAGAAAGGGAAAACCAGCCCAAATGAATAGATCGTCATAGGACTTTTGATCTCTTTATCTAAATGTCATGGCGCCACCCCTGTGTCCATTGCCGAGATGGGACCATGCTGGGATTGGTACTCGGGAGGAGGGGTTAATTGGGTCTCATTATCACGTTGTCAATTCAAATATCAAAATTCAAAGGGGAAGGGATTCATTAATTTTAAAAGATTGGAGACATGGCCTTTCTTTCATCCAACCACTGAGCTATTTTGTTTTATAGAAATAATAAAACAATAATAATAATAACTTTTTTTTCATACAAGCTATTTCAGCTGTAAGTTGTTCTTTCAGCGGGTCCTGCATAATATAACATGTCATTAATACCCTTCTCCATTCCCATACGTCGCCTTACAAGAAGGCAGAAGGTCACATTTTAAAAGTCTTTTGGTATGACTTGGTTGGGAATCGATCCCACGACCTCAGCCGTTCATGAGCCTGAGCTCTATACCACTGAGCCACCATATATGCCCAGTATAAAATAATGGAAACTGTCTTTGCATCAATAATCACAGGTGATAAACCATTAGTATGTCGTGTAAATTCACAAAAGAGCACAAGCGGGTCCAATTTATAGTAAATATCTGTTTTTCATTATTTTAATTTTAGAAAATGACATTTGTCTGATGAGTATTTCGATGTTTTTCTCATCTTCTATAGGAATTCTTCTCGCGGTTCTTTGGAGAGCTATTCAATACTCAGAAGCACACGGTCTTCAAGAAACTCACCGACTCTCCATCGTGTACTACATTGTGGTTTAACAAGGTAAGAATGAAATCATCTCTGAAGCAAGCTTTCCAATATGCCCCCTACAGATATTTTTTTTCAATAATAATTTTGATTATTACGCTGGTCTCTCAGGTTTACATACATCTGTTTATATAATTATTTGTATGAATTAATTTATGAATGAATGAATTTATACTTGGTATTCCGAAGGCTCGTTAATCGGAGAAGAAATCTAGTTTGTATTCTGAAGGTTCGATAGTCCGAAAACAAACTAGTATAATGAAATATACGAACGAAATATTTTCCGACTTATGAACCTTCGAATTGTGAAAATCTTCGGAATAGCGAGCTCTAACCATTATTTAATCTATAGTGTCACAAAAAAATATTATCTTTAGTATTCTGTAAATTGCACTTCCATAAACAGTATTATTTTTTTCCGGGAAAATACAGGCTTTGTTACTGGAAATGAAACTATAAGCTATAATTTGTTTGCTCTGATGTCATGCATACTCTTTGTTTTATTTTGTGAACTTTATATAAACAGGATTATAAGGATATTGACAAGTTACGATCAGTCGGCAAGATGTTCGCTCTGATGTTCTATAATAAGGTCATTGTTATATTGCCTTTTCCGTTTCTATTCTACAAGAAACTCCTTGGAAACAGGTTGGTATAACAAATTAACCCTATCTTAACTGGGCTATTTCGGACCAACATATACACGGGGGGGGGGGGGGGTCAAGTTGACCCCCCTAAGATCTCGGCTGTTTTTATTTGTCTATGTTGCGCGATCGCCGCAAAAATTTGCACCCACATAGAGCCGGATGTAAACTCCAAGACTGTATAGTAACATTTTCAATAAATTGATCGTTTATATTTTTTTATTAATCAATTATGCAAATAAGTGCATGAAATTTTACAAATTTGGCTGTTTGTGTATGTTTTTGCCTTTAACTCACTTTATAAAGCTGGTAAAATGCAAATTTTTGGTGAACATATCAATATTTAAATTTCTAACAAAAATCTACAAAAAATTGCCATGAAATAATTAATTTCCTATTTATTTTATTGTTTTTCAAATTCTTATATATATATTTTTTTTTTTTAACCATTGGTTTTTTTTTGGATGAGCTTTGTCGGGGAGCCTTCTGCGATCATAAATAACATAAAATAATCTTCTAAAACAACAAAAGTAAAGATAATCAGACATTTATGATTTTTGATTGAAAAACACAATTTGCATTTACTTTGTACACGGAATCACGTTTTTTTTAAAGCAATTTTGGGACTGATTTGCGCTTACAAAATATTGCGTAATTTCGGAACCGTACCGGGGCGTTGCAAATTTGGTCTCAAAAGATGCGCAAGACTTGAAAGTAAAAAAGTCAGCAAGCGGCGCGGTCAAAAAAATTTGCGTGGCGGCGTAGCGACGAAATTTGTCGAGGGGGTGGGTCAAATTGACCCCCCCCCCCCATTTTAATAAGGGTTAAAGCTCCATTAGGGCCGTCTGCACCATCCCGAAGTTTCAAATTAGCGCGCTATTTCTGATCCGGCAAATTATCCCGATCTGAAAAATCTCGAGATAGTTGGCGGTGCAGACGCAATTATCGCGCTAGTTCGTAGGATTAATCTCGAGATTGCAATCCCAAGTCAACTCGGGTTTATTTGCAAAATAGCGCGCTATTTTACGAATTATCCCGCTAATTCGTCGGTGCAGACGCACTCGAGATTGGACTCGGGGTAATTTATTCATGACGTCAGTCCATAATGCAATTCGCGTTCCACTTCCGCCTTGGTCAAAACATAAACACGTGCGAAAGTCAACTTTATACATGCGAATAGCGTTCATAAGCAACGATGGTGTCCCCACCAGTGAATGGATTTTGGGAGAGACCCCGGGAGAGACCAGACCGAAGGGGGAGGCGCTCATCGCATCGACGATGGTCATATTCAATAACAACACTGACAGCAGTGTTGTCTTATTCCTTCGCAAAATGTGAGCAAATAGCATTTCTTTCCTCCTTCTCCCTCTCTCTCTCTCTCTCTGTCGTTGCCTCCTACTCCGCCATCATATTTCACGAAGAATACATCAATTCTTCACTCGCTGAGCTGAAAGGATTGTTGCATAACACCGGTTGAATTCGGCGAAAGTACTAATGAAAGGAGTTCATTGCTTGCATATCGCGGGAAGTTATTCAAAAGCGCGGGCCGTTGAAACTCCAAGATCCGAAAGTGCGCATGCCCGGAATATCGGGCTTGTTGCCTCGCTCGAGCAGATATAGCTCCTCGTGGGATGGTGCAGACGGGGTTTCATGAATCTCGAGATTAATCGCGAAGAGGGCTGATCGGGCTAAAATCTCGAGATTGAGCAAACTCGGGATGGTGCAGCACCGCCTATTGACTCGTTCTATCTCTGAGATCACATAACACTAGTTCAGGTAGTGGTTCACGGTTAATAATTTTGCCGCCTAAGTTCAATGCATTCAAAGCCCTTTCTACTGTAGAGATTGGTAAATTCAGTAAGTTACAAAGTCTCGCAAATTCTTTGGAATTGTGCTTGCCTAACAGAGCAACACACACCTTGTTATCGGTCCACACCAGAGAGGTGTTGAAACAACACCGGTTTGGCGTTAGGCTAACACCAATTTGGAATTTAAGCAACATCAATTAGTGGTAAACTAAAATCGATTTGATTCTTAAGCCCCCATCACACTTATTCGGAATCAGCAGGAATCAAGCAGAAGCTGGAAAAAAAATATTCAAAAAATCTAGAAATTTTTGGGAGGAACTTATGAATTCACCAAACTGGAGTTGAAATTCAGTAAATTGAGCACGTGTATCATCATACAATAGTCAAAATGAACCGCAATGGAGTCAGATTGATAATTCGTGCTACGTTCTTGGACATTCTAGGGGCATTCTAAATATCCTGACTGCATTCTGAGTGCATTCGAAATATTTTTGTCATTTCTTTTGGCCGTCCCGAAGGTTTTGGTCATGTTCAAAACATTCGAGGGATATTTTCGAACGGTGTTCGAAGTAGATTTAAATGACCAACTGGTGGTCAAACAATAGTCCTTTCATTCAGGCCAATTCTGCTTGATTCGGAATAAGTGTGATGGGGGCTTTAGCTGGTGTTGTTCCCTGGGATTCCCGTTCATGGTTGTTTCAACGCTTCTCTGGTGTGGACCGATATACACTCGGCAAAAAAAGTTCTTGGATACTTAGAAAACTTAAAATATTCCATATAGATATTTGATTAAAGGCAAATTATTGTATGTCAACATGACCAGACAATATTCCTCTTCCAGTATGACATGACATGCATGAGCGGTTAAATGCTTTAAACAATAGAAATGTCAGTAAAAGAAAATTGCAAGAAATGGACCTTTCTAAAGCTAATGATCATGGCCATCTTGTAGGCATACATTCAACAATTTCAACAGGGGGTTGTCCCCATCGAGCGAACATTGTCCAAAGATTTCTGGGTGACCACAATGTTCAGCGCTTGGATCCATGGCCCGCTTGTTCACCAGACATTAACCCGATTGAACACTTGTGGGATCAGCTAGGAAAATCGGTCAATGAAAGAATTCAACCAGGAGACACTTTTCAAGATGTCCGGCGTTATCTCCTGAAGAATGGGACAAAATCACCCCAAAGCAAATTTGCTGTGACAAGCATGCGACGTCGATGTGCTGTCCAGGGTGGACAAACGAGATATTGAATTTTCTTTTGCTTATGCCAAAATACTGAAATTTGACATTTTTTTCATCGACTAACTTTGACTTAAAATTCCAGTGGAATAGTGATGCATCCAAGGTGGATAACTTTCTCTTCTCTTTTAGAGTGGTATTTGACTTTACGTTTGCTTTTATCATTTAATGGATATTTATGCCACATAAACTTTCACAACTGAGAGATTGACTGATCGTTTTATTGCAATTTTCTTTTACTGACATTGCTATTGTTTAATACCTGTAACCAGCCATGCACTGACTGATCCATTTCTTGCAATTTTCTTTTACTGACATTGCGATTATTTAAAGCATTAAACCGCCCATGCATGACTGTTAACATGAAAATGTCATGTCATACTGGAAGAGGAATATTGTCTGGTCATGTTGACATACAATAATTTGCCTTTAATCAAATATCTATATGAAATATTTTAAGTTTTCTAAGTGTCCAAGAACTTTTTTTGAAGAGTGTAGATACCGGGCTGGTGTTAAATCAACACTGGTGTTTTTGCATCGTTAATGTTTCAATATTCGTACCAATTTTCAGCCGATCCAGTTTTGAAGATCTTGAACTACTTGATCCTGACATTGCAAAGAGCTTGGGAACCTTGCTAAAAATGAGTGACGATGACCTTTCCGATTTCAGTTTCACGGTAGACGGACCTGAGAACGAACCGGTGATCGAACTCAGACCTGGAGGCAAGGACGAGGTGGTGACCGCTGCGAATGTGTGAGTGTGTAATGATGCTATAATTTCGCATTTCAGCCTTCATAATGAAATTATATAAAAATAAATTCGTTATGTTTTTGTTGTAGTTGTTGAATCACTTAAAATTATTAAGTATATTCTAGAAAAGCGATGTTCTAGAATCTAGATCTTTTCTTAAAAATAGTGCTATTATAGACACGGAGCTGTTTGGATTTACATACATGTATAGGCTCCCAATTAAATAATAAGGTGTATACCAACGGTGTACAGATGGGAGACTTGGGAGCCATGGGCCCCAAAAGTTTTATGTCCAATGAAAAAAAAAGAAGAGAAAAAGAAAAGGAAAAAGAAAAGGTGACAGACGAGATCTTTCTCGGTGTAATATTACGCGAAAATTTATATACCTCAAAATTCGATTTAGGTACTGAAAAGGTCGAAATCTTTGCTGGGTCGCAAATTTGTAGAAATATTGCCCCATACCCCATATTTGGCCCATTATTGCGATAGTAGTGTACACTGCAATGATTATTACTGTCTGTATATTCCAGTAAATATGTGAATAATCTTTTAGGGTTGATTTCAAAGTGTTTGCATGGCAATGATGAAATCTCGAGTAGGGAATATTTCATCTGCATTGATGGTATGAATTCTATTTCCAATCATCAAGTACCTATTCACTTGTTTGTGGGTCTTGTTTTCGCTTTTTTATATTATTTTGTTACGTCCTTTTATTTTTCTTGTCATTTTTCCCAAGCTACAACGATAAATTTCTTGCCAACAAGAATCGTCTTTTGCCAAAACGTTCCACGAATAAAATGAAATTTTTTTCTGATCATCCCCCCAGAAATATTTGATAAACTTTGTGATCAATTTCCGCTTCATTTTTAAGTTCCTTTGTTTTACAATACAGTCACACTAATCGAACGACTGTCCATGCTGTCAGTGGTGGCTGCAGGATTTTTTTAAATATGGGGGCAAGTTGGAGGGGGGAACTCAATTTTTTGGGGTTGCATGTCAATGGAAATAAGTTGATAGCTTCGGTTGGTCTGGAGTCTGTCACGTGACCGTGGCATTACAACTTCATTTCATTCAGAACATTCGTTTACTGGATATCTCGTGTAGAATATTGATGAATTGTATGTTTTTTCAATATATCATGAATATTTTCAATCGAATTATGTCAAACCAAATGAAACATTCCCGATTCGTGGTACGTTTAATATATAAGTCGTAATGAATCACTCCATTGACTTCATTTTTTTAAATTATCTAAAATTTTATCATTATTTATCATGTATGTTTGGAAACCGAAACGAAAGAATCTCTTTTTTCCAACCCTATAGTGGAGAGTACATCGAGCTATATGCCAGATACTACACATCATCATCCCAATTCGATGCATTCAGTGAATGTTTCAGGAGCATGCTCAGTCAGTTTGCCGTTGATCAGGTCTTCATACCACAGGAGCTTATGGCTTTATTCCAAGGTGGTCAATATGATTGGAAGGCTTTCCAACGTGTGAGTTTAATTCTATTATTCCACTTTTAAATCAACGTAAGAAAATAAAAGAAATGTTGAAACAACATCAGTTAAGAATCAAAACCGATACCGGTTTAACCAGGGACGTGCTCCCTCTCACGTCCCTGGTTTAACACTTATTTGTGTCGATCAGGGCCCGTCTTACAAAGAGTTTCAATTGATCCAACCAATTGTAACTCTATGGAAATCCATCAGTGTCATAATTTTTTTCTACAGGAAATTGGCACAATGTCCTTTGTTAACAAAGAGAAGCACAGTGAATTAAAAAAAAAACAATGAATGCATGAATATACATCATATAGTTGGAAAATAATTTGAACAAACATGAATAATAAATGTTGACGTTGCTGGCCTTCCATAGTTGTGATTGATCGGATCAATCGCAACTCTTTGTAAGACGGGGCCCTAGTGTTACCCCGTAAAGCCGAAGCGAAGCTGCGTTGGTAGACATGGCGATTTCTAGAGTTAGAAATTTCTTGAGTTAACGTTTATAGAAAAGTTTGATAATGATAATATTTGTAATTATTGTTTTCTTTTTTTTTCTTTCCTAATATCACATTTTAGAGCTTTAGATATGAGAATGGTTTCACCTCAGATCATCGTGTGGTGAAGATGTTTTGGTCGGTATTTCATGGTGATCTTACCAACGATCAAAAACAAGACTTTCTAAGTGAGTTTAATCAATATCTTATACATTAATCCCTTAAAAGTCATTCCATTCTCATTATCAACATCCCGAGGTAAAGAAACGTTATATCTTTTCGGGATTATTTCCCCTTTCTCATTCTAATGTGCCTTTCCTATCATACGCGGGGTAATATTTCAGAAATTTCTGGAGCCTTTAGCCTATTTGTTGTAGCAGAGGAACTATTGTCATTATTTTTATCAATTTTTCTCAAACATACAAAAATACTTCAGAGGAAATATAGATAGTCGTGAAAAAGAAAAACCATCCGGATTTTTCGAGCCCAAAGATATAAAAGGTGTCAGTCAGTTCTGTCTAAAACTAGCTAAAAAATAATGGTTGATGTTGTTTTCTTTTTACAGCCAGTTCTATATTAGCAATTACCCCTTACATACTCCCAATTTCGAAACTGTGCTTACAAGTTTCTCTTGTGGCCAAATAACTTTTTTTTATTGTCGTATGCGAAAGGGGGCCGGCGAGACACATTTCAACTATTGCCTAGGTTTTGTCCCCCAGAGCATATCGGGGTCCACTCAATACACTGTTTGAAAATAAGTTCATGCAGCAGAGTCTCGAGAACACCTGTAATCTTACCAGATTGCGTAATCTTACATTATATCATGTAAAATTACAGGAAATTGGTATTTAGTGTATGTAACCTTACAAATTTCCTTAGATAAAACACCCTTTTCGCCTTTTAAACAGACCTTGGGCCTGTTGCAGAAAACTTTTTACCTGAGAAAACTCTGGTAAAAACTGAAAACTAAGGTTAGTCTGATTTCTGCCATTGACTTTAACACAGGGCAAAATCTCCGGTAAAAACAACCTGAGTTTTCTCAGGTAAAAGTTTTATGCAACGTGCCCCTGTTCTGTTAAATTGCAGAAAAATCATGTTTAATGAATTTACAGAATGATTCTGTTATTGCTTTCTGCAAAATCTTCTTTTTTTTGGTAAAATCAGGGGATTTTTTAAACAGTGTATGCCTACATTATGCTAACTTGCATTTACATGTATGAGTCTCACAGAAATATTGTTAAAGAAATTTTAATTTGAAAAAAAAGTTTTTCGAATATTCTTATCCTAGAAGAGATTGAAACAAGAAAAATTATTCTGAAATATTAATCCAAATATTCAATTACGTCAATATCATCGAGAAGACCCAACTTTATTATAAATAACCAACAAAATGTGACTTGTTTTCAGGAGTGATCACGGGTGCAAACCATGTTCCCCTTGGAGGATTCCAGGAGATAGGAGCTAGGATATGGCCTATGGGAGTAGAAAAAGATTGTAGAGGGCAACATCCCAAGGATATGTGTCCTGAAGTCAATACATGTCATGGTTATGTTGTGCTTCATCTTCCGATGTACAATGAGAGAGAACATCTGAAAGAACGACTACTCAAACTACTAGAGATGAAAGGACATGGATTTTATAAACCTGCACGATAAAGTAAATTTGTGTTGATAGAAATTTTTATCAGATTGATGATAAGCCGAAGTCTAATCTGGTTTATATGTTTTAGAACACAGTGACATCAATAAAGAATCGTTCGAATGTTAATTGCGTAGCAGTTCAATAAATGGATTTGCGATCGAAGAGTTTCTGTAATTATAAAAATTATGAATTTATTTATATTTCCCATGCACTGTCCATCCCGGTTTCGTTGGAGTTCAGTGTACTAAATGCAACCAATGGCTACATATCATTTGTGCTGGTTTTCCTAAAGAGATCTACAATGACAAGTCAGATAACTTTTTTTCAGTTGGCAATGCAACATTTGTATTTTTAAAGACATGCCCTTCTATAAAGAATCGGAAAATATCACTATCCCAGAGTCATTTAATGTCAGTACAAATACTACCAACCAAAACATTGCTAGTATACATGGTTTATACTACCAAGAATTACGTGGAAATGGAATTAAGATTGCCCATTTAAAGATTAACAGCCTAATGAGACACATGGAAGAAGTGAGAACAATTGTTAAGACTAGCAAGGTTCAGGTATTCGCAGTTAATGAAACCAGAATAGATGAATCTATCTATGATAGAAAAATCATGATTGACGATTATAATTTGATTCGTACAGACAGAGTTCGAAAGGGTGTTGGGGCCTTTATCTCCACAAAACATTACATTAAAAAAAATAATTCATGAAATCCTTGATGATTTAGAAACACTTGTTATCAAGATTTATATCAAGTTTTCAAAACTTCTCATCGTATCAACTTGGTAAAGACCACCATCTTCATCAGATATTGGATTTTTTAATTTGTATGAAAGATTTCTTAGCGTTATTGACTCGATGAATTGTGACATAGTTATAGCAGGTGACGTAAACTGTGATATCTTACCTAAACCCTTATCAAGCATTATATAAATAATTCTCTGGTTCAAGTCAATACCAAAGAAGCAACAAGAATCACAAATGTTTCTGCACACTAATTGATCATTTATTAACAAACAACACCCCAAAACGTTGTGAATCATGGTGTAATTCATAACGGAATGAGTGACCATTCGATTAGCTTCCTGACCTGGAACTCTAAGATTTGTGCTCAGCCCAAATTTATTACTTTCAGAGGTTGCAGCAAGCTCAATATATAGTGATGACTTTAGAAATGATATTCGTAACCAGAATTGGGAAAGTATAGATCAATGTAATTCAGTTGATGATGCTGTCGAATTATGGCAAATCATGTTTATACAAGTTGTTGACAAACACATGCCAAATCGTTCAAACGAATAAGTACAAAGGGTTCCCCTTGGATGAATTCAAATATTTATAAACTCGTGAAAGACATGACAAACTTAAAAAAAAGCTTGCAAACTGAAAGATAACAAACCTATGCGCGAGTACAGAATATTACGAAATAAGGTAATAAAGATTCGGAAATCAAAGAAACGGTATTACTCTGCCATGAATTTAACAAATTTAAAGGAGAATGAAACTCTTGGAGCAAGTTAGCTTTTGTGAAAGCAGAAAAATCAAAGAATAAGATCAACAAAACTTTGAGTAAAATAGGACTAGCAATAAAAGAGTTATGAGCATTTGAATGTCGAGATCACTAATGCTATGGAGATCCTTCTATTGGCAATGCGACCAAGATCTGTGATGTCACACACGTACAACTCTCCCATTTGGACACTGAAAATATACCCCCAAACATCTCTTTTTGCTCATTCTAATCATATGACAAACGATTCATCAATGATATAATGTTGTGAAACCTCTGTACTTGTCATCTCATAAAGAGAACACCTCACCTTGTGATAGACTCTATAAAAGTGAGAATATAAGTGAAATAAGTACTAAAGTAATGAGGGAGTTGTACGTGTGTGATATCACAGATCTTGGTCGCATTGCCGTTGGGAGGATCTACATGGCACTAGTGATCTCAATATTCGAATGCTCATAACTTTCTTATTATTCATTCAATCTTCCTCAAACTTTCAACAATATGTTTCTTTGATTTTTCTCTTTGATATGGATTCAGCTGGTTTCAAGGGTTTCATTCTCCTTTAAGGTAAACCCAAAACAGACTTGGAAAAACTTAAAGTCCATTATTCCGAGAAAAAAAAAGTGAAATACCTACAGTTTCGTCTCACTCGGATTGTAGTATTGAAACTGCTAACCTATTCAACAATCAACACTTACTTTGCAAATGTAAGGAGCAGGTGAAATACCCGATATGAAACCCCATACAGAAAATGATAGTTATATAAATGAGACTTTTGCATTTAATCAGGTGAACGAACATGATGTTTTGAAAATCATCAGAAATCTTAAAAACACTATAAGTCTGTCGGTGTTGATTATATATCTGTCTTTGTTTTAAAGGCATGCTCTATGAAGATATCAATGAATATTGATTAATTTATCTTTGTCAAGTGGTATATTTCCGCAACAATGGAAAAAAGCCAAGGTTATCCCAATTCACAAAGGTGGCGATAAAAATTCTCCTTCGAATTACAGGCCCATCTCAATTATGCCCTGCGTATCTAAACTATTGGAAAGGGTTATCCTATTGCAAGTTTTAGATTGTTTGCGAAAGAATGATAGTTTGACATCTGCCCAATCCGGTTTTTGGCCACGGCACTCGGCCATATTCTCCTAAAGGTAATCCCCGGGGGTAATCCATGACTGGTTTAATTCAATCGATCTGGAACATTACATTTGGGTAAGAAAACAACTAATCTATTTATTTTTTATTCAAAAGAAATATAAGAACAGCTGCTGTATAAAAATAAAATAAAACCCTCTATTTTCGTCAGAGTTAGAACTGATTATGATCTTACCAATAAGGAAATAGAAAGTATATTTTAAGACTAAGATATTGCACAATGAATAGTCGATTATGGGAGTTTCAGTATAAACTCTTGCATACTATTATACACATTAACCACCACATTTTACATTTTGGTCTTGTTTCAACCAATTTATGCTCATTTTGTGAAAAGGAACAAGAAACGTATGAACTATCTATTTTATACTTGTGAATTTTCCAAATCACTTTGGGATCTGTGTGCAAGTAATTTAAATTTTGAAATAAATAGATTTAGTTGGCAGGAAATTCTTTTCGGGAAGGAGGAGAGAAGTAAATGTAAATATCAATTAATCAATATTTTTTTTATTTTAGTTAAATATCTTATTTAAAAAAAAAACAGAATAAAAAAAAATCCTTCATTGAATGAAATAAAAAATAGTATTAGAGGGGATCAAAGAGAAGAAAAGAAGTTGACAACAAAGAGGGGGACTCTTACAATCTATTTCTCTAAACGGGAAAACTTAAATCATGTAAATATTAGACCATTAATTGGAACCCAAAGCCAGTTCTCCGCCGGATATGGGATGGGTGTGCTTTAGGGAGGGTCGGGGGGGGGGGGGAGGTAGGGTCCAGGGCTGAGCTTGTTGTTGGGATAGAAATTATCTGAGTGAAGCGGACGAGGCGTAGGTTGTTTTTTTGTTTTTTAAAGTGCTGATGGCTTCAATTCGTTTAGGTTTTATTAATGATTTATTTTTTGTGTATTTGAAAAATCTCCTTTCTATGTTAATATTTGACACTCGGAAAAATTGAATATGTTGAATTTGTTGTAGAAGTTCATTCTTAATGCATGTTACTATCATCAATGTTATATATAATTATGTATGGGAAGATATCTGATATTGTGTTTCATTGTATCACTTAAGGAAAAAAAAATAGTGTTGGATTTATGAGTTGTCAAGATATTCATCAATTTGGAAAGACATCAAACTTTTATTTGTTATATGTATTTTAATTTGTATATGAGTTGAAGTTGTAAATAAAAAATAATTAATAAAAAAAAAACATTTGGGACCGTCTTCATCGACTTAAAAAAAGCATTCGACACCGTTAATTGTGATATTGTTATGAAAAAAATGAAAAACTTAAGTATTTCTGGTGCACCATCCTTATTGTTTCGAAGCTTTTCTTGTGCATGCCCAATTTCCATTCATTATTTTGGTCATCTATATTTTTATAATTATGTGCCAACCATAATTTTATCATCACCTCTATTTGTTTCAGTTATGTTCTGTTGATACCTTTGCTTTGTTAATATGTTATTTATATTTTCTTTGTGTATATATACTTTTGTTCTCATTTTGTTCTTAATGAATTTGGAAATAAATACTGACTTGAAATTGAATTGAAGCTACATGAATTGAACATAAAAGAAAATCTTTCGCATATGTCGGACCCAAATTATTTAATGCACTTCCTTCAAATTTACAAGTTTGTACCTCCTTGTTAGTTTTAAAAAAATTATGCAAAGCCTTTCATACGAATTGATAAAGAGCGAAATGATATTCCATTGATTTACAATGCTATGTATGTTTAAATTGTCACTTCCCACTTTATATTTTGGTATTAATTGTTTCTGATGTTAGATATTTTGTATTTTGTATTTTTGATGTTGTTTGTTGATGTTGTTGTTCATAGTTATCTTGACATGTATTTTAAACTGCAGGGCGCCTTTGTAAAGCAGTTTTAAGAACTGAACAGGCCTACCCTGCAGTATAAAATAAATAAAACAAAATAAATAAATAAATAAATAAATGTCAAACCGGGTCTGTACGACTCTGGTTTATTTGGAACTCTCTTATGAATCAGTTATTAATTGTGGTGTGCCCCAAGGATCACTCCTGGGGTCACTGCTCTTTATATTATATGTCACTTAGTGAAATGTATTAAGACATGTCATATCCAATTGTATGAGGATGACACTGTTTTATATTTTTCACACCCCTAGATGTACCAATGGATGTGCCAGAACAAGTTAAGTGTTAACTGTCAAAAACCGGTCTGTATGCTCATTGGAAGCAAGAATATGATTTCCAAACAAAATGTAATTCATGTAAAAAATACCCTATTAGAACAAGTTCATCATGTCAAATACCCAGGCATCATAGTTGATGATTATTTGAATTTTAATTTGCATGCAGACAACATGTTGCAAAAAATAGGTCAATTAGTCGGCTTTTTTGGAAGATTGCAGCGATCCTTAAGTGAATCGATTCTGAAATTAATATTGATCCTCCCCTACTTTGATTATGGTGATGTTGTTTACGGTGGATCATATACACAGACCGCTTTCAAAAACTACAAAATAGGGCAGGCCGTATTATACACTAGCATAAACCCGAATCTTGATTTTGGAAATGCATAATACTCTTAATTGTCAATTGTTGGACAAAAGAAGAAACGATCATTCTCATGTATAAGATCATAAATAATCTATCCTCAAAATATGTAAGAAATGAATTTGAGTTAGTATCACATAAGTATCCCTCCCGTGTTGGAACCCAATTTAAATTACCCAAACCAAGAACAAATTACCTCAAAAGATCCTTCAAGTATAAAAGCGCCATGGCTTATAACTCCCTTCCTCCTTACATTAATATAATTAATTATCAATTATATACCAACATTTTCAAATCTAATCTAGCACATGGATTCCGGTTTCCCCTTTCCCTATTATAGGTTTGCACCCCTTCGTTTTTTATCCATTTGCTGTCTTTTATGTAAATATGTTTTCTGTTGATACTTATTTTTTTAACTCTTTATGTTCATCACTGTTTCCATTTATCTTCTGTACTTGTTTGTTTAGAATCTGTTATTTTAATCTGGTTTTATTGTGTGTCACTTATATTAATTTCAAATGTTTTTGGACCCCACGGAAGACAAGCGTGACTGTGCCGGTCACGCTGAATGTGGGTTATCCACTGTATTTGATTGTATAAAACATGCTTTTAATATGGAAATAATACTTCTAGCTAATAGCTGGGAAACTTGGGTATGATGATAGGGAGAGTCTAAAAAAAACACAGGGAATAATATCTATTAGATGGAAATTTGCTGAGTCAGTCAGTATACTGTTATACTGTTATAATAACAATCCTCTAGTATAATTGATTTAGAAGTGATAAACAAAAATAAACCCTAGATGCAGTGGTGTTACATTTCTTTAAAAAAAAAAACTGTCATAAAGCAAATGAGAGGAAAAAAAACCCCTCTCTTTCATGATGACAGTAAAACTGTTAGAAATATATTGCCTGGCTTTCGTATCTACCATATTCAATCCATTTTGTTTCAATATTTTTAAAGAAATTTAGTTTGAAGAAATGTGTCTTCGTGACGAAGGTACATTATTTTTCATTTTGAAATAATTACTCTTGTTAAATTTAATAGACTCTGTAGATTATGAATGCGGTGTATTTAACGGTGTAGTCTGCAGGCACAGACCCTGATTGGAACTTTGATCAACAAGTGTGCCTCTATGCAAAGACTAGCACATGCAAAACTGCCTGAGCGAGATGGCTAGTCAGTAGGTTCAGTACAAAAGGCATGAGTAGGCTGCACATTCAGACCCTTAACTCGAGCGAAGGGTTTGCCCAGCAGACTAGTATATCGTCGCTTTTTCAACCTATAGCTAGGCTAGTGAAAGCCCTTTCCTTATCCCATATGTTTACACAATAAACAATACAAAACATAATTTACGTTAGGAACCCACCGCCCCCCAAAAAAGAAAAAAGTTATTGCTTCACTCTACAAATAAAATGAGTAATGAAATTTGAATTATTATATCTACGTAAATTTAATTTAATTCAGCATTTCATGTGTAAAATACCGGGGTAAAATACCATATTTTATACTACTACTACTATACTACTACTACTACTATACTACTACTACTACTACTACTACTACTACTACTACTACTACTACTACTACTACTACTACTACTACTACTACTACTACTACAACTACTACTACTACTACTACCACTACTACTACTGCTACTGTACTACTACTACTACTACTACTACTACTACTACTACTACTACTACTACTACTTCTACTACTACTACTACAACTACTACTACTACTACTACCACTACTACTACTGCTACTGTACTACTACTACTACTACTACTACTACTACTACTACTACTGCTGCTACTACTACTACTACTACTACTACTACTACTACTACTACTACTACTACTACTACTACTGCTACTACTGCTACTACTGCTATTACTATTACTAAACTATTACTACTACCATGGGCGGAAATCCCAGGGGGGACAGGGGGACGTGTCCCCCCTACTCAAAATAGTAGGGGGGACACAATACCAAATGTCCCCCCTACTATTTGGGTCTTTTATGATGGTAAGTAATACATCATTCTAAATCGAAATAAAACATGTATTTTGGGACGAGATGACATTACTTTGGCGACGATAACCTTTTTTTTTTGCTTGTCAAATTTTCCCGCCCCTTGTCCCCATAGGCAGATCCATGGTGCCGAGGGGCCCGCCCCCTCCTCTTGGCGGAGCAAAAATATGAAAAAGGGAAAGAAAGAAGGAAACAAGGAGGGAAAAGAGAGGAGAAAAAGAAGAGGACGACGAGTGCATAAAATAAGATGAGGGGAAGACTTGGAAAATTAAAAGAATCTTTCATTCAATTCAATTCAATTCTTTTATTTCATTTCCATTCAAAACATGCCACTATATAAAATTTTCGCTCGCGCTCGCATTGCCTGTTGGGTGATTTACCCAATCTTGTTCAATATGGAGTTCGAATATCAAGTTTGGAAGTCAACATACAAAACATATTTCACCTCGGAAAACGAACTTTCATTATTTTGTGTAATTTACAAATTGGTTTTTAAAAAGTGCTCTGTAAAAATGTCAGTTTTATGGTCTGAATGTTAACATTTGCTGCTTGCGCTGCGCGCGCTCAAAATTTGATTTATCAGGTACCTATTATTTATGTGTATTCCATAAAGTTTTCAAAATATTTCCCTTTTCAGGTCTGATTGTCAAGACGTATCAGCTAGCGCGCTGCACGCTCGCATTTTGATTGGCGAGTTATATAAATGTTTCAATATAGATTATACAACAAACTACTTAAAATCCCCTTTTCATGACAGTTTATCAAAAAGATTTAGCACGCGATTTGCGCTCGCATTAATGGTTTAAAATATATTAACTGATGCATCCTATTCATAATCATAAATATGAAATGTCCAGTTTTTATGCCATGATATCACCAGATTTCGCGCCCTCATTAGGCATTATTAAATATGATATTAATTTAATAATTAAATTGTCCCTTTTGTTTCATCTCGCGCTTAGCAAGAGGAATAGGAAGATAGTCATTATTTTCATTTGATGACATGTCGTAAGGATGTCCTGGTCCTATGTCAAAACTCAAAGTAATAATAATAGCTTTTTTTTAAGTGCGATCCACAGAAGCGGATCTAGAGGGGGGGTTGGGGGGGTTGCAACCCCCCCCCAAAAAAAAAAAAAAAATCCGGGGACCATTTTTTTAAATCTTTTCTTTTTTTTTAAACTTGTAATTTTATTTTATTCTATTTCTATGTATTTATTTCATTTATTATTATTATTATTATTATTATTATTTCTTTTTGGGTGTTTTAGATGCAAGAAAACGCAATTTTCACACACAGATTTTCAAAAATTTTCCCTACTGTGGGAGGGGGGACACCCCCCTCCCACACCCTCCCCCTTGCTCGCTCTGCTCGCTTGGACTCGGTCGCTACGCTCCCTCGCATACCACCCCAACCCCCCCTTTATATAAAGCTGGATCCGCCCCTGATCCATATCCACCTTACAATTTTTCTTCAAAGTGCTTGAAATATAAAGCTGAAATTTACTCTTTTTTCAGATCGGAATATCAAAGTTTCATGATTTTCATGATTAAAGTTGTATTTAGAATGCCTAGATTCTAGGTCTTACTATAAAACACGCTCGGGCATGTTTATTCAGATACTCAACTTGTTCTCTAATTTAAATCATTATCCAATTTTTCTGCTTGCGCTTTGTGCTCGCATTATTAATGTAGGAAGACCCCATATTACTCATCCTTTTGATGATATACAAAACATGAACAGAGTGGCCCATTTTTAGGTCTAAATCTCGAAAAAAATTCTGCTCGCGCTTCGCACTCGCATCAATCGTTAAATTATATAGCTATCCTGTTCACGATTACAAACACTGATTAAAATTTTCCATTTCTTTAGAAAGTTCAAAAATTTTCAGCTCGCGCTTCGCGCTCGCATTTTTTGATTGTTGAAATATGTAACGCCTTCATGGCTAAATGCAAGCAGTCCACAGATCCAAAACAAATTTCCCGATATTCAAAGAATAAATTTCCTGAAATTAAGTTCTTTTTTTTTTTAATGGACAATAAAAGCAAGAATTTAAGTAGTCACGTTTAATTGTTGTTTAATTGTAATTTTCAGACTTTTTTCATTTCTCGAACCTTTTCTAGAAAAGTCAAAATTTTCAAAGTTAAAAAAGCTCAGCAATGAAATTGACCAATCAGAGAGCTCTCTCAAGATCTTTAACTTTGAAATCGGTGTTGACTCCAGGCTCACCATCTCTTTCAATCGCAGACGACAAATCACTGATAAATTATCATATTTTCTGTGATTGTGGTTGGACAACGAGATTGACCATGGCAAAAGGTACGTTTTTATTTTTTGTGTAATTTTCGTGAAACTTTGCACTTTTTTGTAACAGCTATATAGCAAAGAGAATTGCCAGCGCCAGCCGAGACGACAACATCGGCTCAGACGCAGTCCCACACGTTTCGATACAAGTCATGTTAAGCAGTAACACAGGGACCGCCGCGCCGGCGCTCCCTGGGATTGGGTTAGTTAAGCAGTATCAGTAACTTGGGGAGCCGGGAGGCCGAGGTAGGCCTAGGGCTAGGCTATACCGTATTCATGCCGGTATTCGGACAGCGGGCTGATTTTGACGTCTCGCTTCTAATCGATAGAGAACGAGCACGTTAGTCAATAGAAAGATATCCAAAGCCTTGAAAGGGTTCAGCGCAGAGCTGTGAGGTTCATCACAGGTGACTACACATCTCGCAACCCAGGCAGCATCACCAGCATGAGAGAAAAGCTAAATCTGCCAACACTATCCTCAAGACGACAAGTCCTGAAGTTATCTTCCTTCTTCAAGGTGGTCGAGGGGTTGGTCCCAGCCCTTCCTATTGAGAATTTCTTGACTAAATCAAGGCCAAAACGGAAAGTCAAAACAAAACAATTTAAAGACTTTCAAGCACAGAATATCTTAGAAAGACAAGTAGTGAACCACAATAAAGGTTACACTATTCAATCAACAAACACTGAACAATTAAAACAATCTTTTTTTGTGAGTACCCCTCTGGCTTGGAACCATCTCCCACCTGACACAGTGAACAGCACATCACTAGAGGTGTTCAAGTCAAAGATCGAAAAGAGCTACCTACGATACGACTAAATATCACCGTGCCCTCTCTCACCCGCTGCATTCATACCAATTGGTCCAGCAGTGTACACATCCAGATCCAGATAGACAGCTGGCAGCCGTCTGTTTCAAGGAGTTTTTTAACATTTTTTTATTTTTTAAATTTCTCCTCATACACAGACGGCTCGCTATCGTGCAGCCACCATTAGAGGACTTAAAATGCAAAATCCCCCCGTCGGGGCTCTTCAATTTTTGTCTATAATGAATCAAACTTTTGAAAATTAATGCAACCGAAATGCAAATTAATATTCCCTCTTGGCATTAATTGCCAAAAAACGGGGAAAATCAAGTTAAAAGGAACAAAAACAGTGACTTACCTCGGCTGTCGCGCAACTTCACTGCCCTGTTTTATCCGAACTTAATACACATAAACATATGGCCATTGAGTCCCCTGTACAGATCGCGCTAGAACTTCGGTCTCTGTATTTGGTGAGTGAAGCCAACGGAGTTCAGCTGAACAACCAACATAACAGAGACCGAAGCTTTTGGTCTGTATTTGGTGAGTGAAGCCAACGGAGTTCAGCTGAACAACCAACATAACAGAGACCGAAGCTTTTGGTCTAGTTAGTCAATACGTACACCAATGCGCGCTAGGCTGGATCGTAGTATTTTGCGCACAGTATGCCAGCTCGTCCCGTTTGGAACTCCCCGGCAAAATTCGAAATTTTAAGCTAAAATATTCAATTCACTGACCTTTTTTCCCTTTGCTCCTGGATTAGCGCTGATGGCTAAAATTAACCGTCGTCGAAAATTCACATTTTCACACTTCGTGCTGATCATAGCTGCATTTTTGAAGTATTATTGGAAAGACGAGATGACGGCCTACCTTCGTTTTGCCGCTGCAATTGAAATGACATTCCTGACGTAAATTACGTCACCTTTTCCGCCAGCTGATCGATTTCGGATTTTCTTTTAAGTTTTCGTACAGCTGGAATCGATAACTCAGCTCATACATGTATGCGCGTACATGTAGCATGCGTAGTCTGTCTAGATTCTAGAAATATTTATTAGTTTTTTCATTCTTAGTTATAATTATAGTAAAAATCAACTACGATTATTGGACCTAGCTGTAGGAATATGTTGACACAAACTTTTCATGGATAATGGCATGTTTATTATACCAGTCTGCCTGATTCTAGAATATTTTTTCGCCAGATTTACTACGTAAAGATTAATAGGAAGAAGTCTCAAATCTAGGTAATTTATTTTCAGTTTTATCAATCGTTTTTAAATTGAGAAGAGCTAGATATTTTATTTGAATTTGTTCAATCGATGAATCAGTATTCTAGAATGAGGCCATTTTTATCAACATGGGCCTGAATTTTGAAATGATAATGTTGGGGTGAATTCAAACTTTCATAAGAAATGTACTAATATAAAGATTTTTTTTTATAGATTTTTATTTTTAATGATTAAAATGTTTAGTGATTTTTATTTTAGTGATTAAAATGGTTGGTATAAGCTGGATGGTAGACTTGTGGTTTTTTTTACCGTTTTATTTATTTTTAATTTTTATTTAAGTCAGTGATTGAAATAAAATGAATTTATTAAATAAATTCTTTATATTAAAGTTATGAAGCCAAAATATTAACGTACTACCACTATCTTTATGTATGAAATAATAAATTAATTATTTACAATACTGTTATGGAATAATAATGTCCATCAGCCGGAAAATTGATCTCTTGTGTTTTTTTGTGGGGATGGGGGCATTTAGGGTTTGGATTATGCCCATCCCCACTAAAACTGTATTTAATACATGTGCATCTGCTTTTTTCAGTTGATCAGTTGTTTATATCATATTTAATCTCGTTTAAAAAATGTAATTGGACACACGTTGATTTATTATTCATATATTTTGTAGCAACAGATCCCTCTCTAACTAAGAAGAATATTGTTAAAAATTATTATTGTTTGATATAAAGTTTATATGATATGTTTTAATATTGTGGATGCTACCTTATAAGTCCAGGTCGGGGAGGAAAGCCTGCGGGCTATAGTAATTACACGTAACGCTTTGTATCGATTCACGTGTGAAATAGTTTTTGTGCCTAGTCTCTCCCTTGTAGTGTCTATGATATGAAGATAAATCGCGCGCCCTCTTTAGCTCATTAGACAAAAAAATTGGGAAATCACAAGCTCGCACCATATTTTGTCAACGAGAACTAAAATCAACGCTTAAATGACGCTATTTGAGGGATATTCATCATATTAGGGGGAATTGACTTCACATTGTTTGGTTTTTCGTAGGAGGACTTGATTCTGTAAATCCTCTTATGAAATTTGCGGGAGTTTGTTGCAATTTTGCATGCACCGTGCCTTCAATTTTCCTGTACACGGTGGCAGTAATGCACCCATGGGTGGTCCTCTGAGGCCCTGGACCACTCAAGGCCAGGGTTCAATACATGCCACTGTGCACGGTAAAATCTACCTCAAGCAATGTTCATGCAGGCTCCACTCCACTTCACTACCGCTACACTATGCTCCACCAAAACTCGCTCTAATACTATCAGTGGCAAAGGTCCTGAAGGTGGGAAAAAACTAAACTAGCTTAACAAGAATAAGAAGCTTAATTTCTTACTTTGCACCCTTTAATATTTCACTCCAAATCCATCCTTCGGTTAGCCTGAAAATTGGTGATTTAGAGCCAACATGGAGTTCCTCACACGTATAAATAATTCGCTGCTGATTTCAAAATATCGCATGCGCGATGGTCTGAGTTCGAACCCTCGCTGTTTTCGACTTGGCATACGGCCACCGTATAGCATATTAATAAGATGTGACTGAGGTATTAATGAGGTCAAAACATATTATTAACCTCATAGGAGACAATAGCTCATATATACGGGGTGGTGCATTTGTAGAAAGTTGGCATCCACGGTAACACACAAATGTCTGCTTCATGCCCTGAACAAAAAAAGGGTTATCTTAAAAAAAAAAATCTTAAAAAAAATCTTAAAATCCATATTTTATTGTTCGAAATAGACACCAGAAATGAAATTTGTTTTGCCCTGCCCAATTGATCGTGGGCCCGGCAGCCGCTGTGCAGCGCCAGATGGATGAGGCTCTATCCCTTTAATTGTTGAACGCCAAACAGGGTAGCAGCAACTCCCATCTTTTAACGTCTTTTGGTCTGACGCGGCGGGGGTTTGAACCCCCGACCTCCCGGTTGTGAGACGGACGCTCTACCAACTGAGCCAACACACTGGTGAGACACCGGTTATGTGACGTTGAGATGGGGAATTCCCTTTTTTGTTCTGCGCAAGATATAGTACACATGGACTATATACATCAAGACACAAGGATCTGCAATGAAGAAAAAAAAAACAAAGCAAAGTAACTTCAATTTCTTAATAATTCTCTACTGCCAATATCAACTACAATGTTGCTGCTGACTGCACACGCACTGCCTGATAGGTGTACGCACACATTTCATCTTTGCAATGATCAAGTAGTTCTGTTGGCACTTACTTTTGACTGGACAAATGATTGTTTTAATGGTTTGATTTCTATTCCTCTCATGTATACCTGGGCCCTGTCTTACAAAGAGTTATGATTGATCAATCGCAACCATGGACGGCCAGCAACATCAACATCTATTATGCATGTTTGTTCAAAATGTTTTCTAGCTATGATGTATATTCATGCATTCATTGTTTTCTTGAAAATTCACTTTGCTTATCTTTGCATACAAAGGACATTGTGCAAATTTTTTGTAGAAAAAATTATGACATTAATGGATTTCCATAGAGTTAAGATTGATTGGATCAATCGTAACTCTTTGTAAGACCGGGCCCTGATGTATAGTATTTGTGTAATTTTTGTTCATCCAGGTAAAGGTCATAAGCGTGGCAGGAAAGCTAAGAAGGTTACTGATCTCGTAAGTATAAAAATAAGTACAAAGCCTTCTCTTATGATTCATGTATTGTGGATAAAACCATATGATATAGGCCTACAACCATACACTGTACATAATTTAGAATTAGCCCCATGGTTAATATACATTGTACCCTGGACAAAAAGTAACATTTTCTCAATTTCCACATAGATATAATTATTTTCTGTGACCATTAATTTCAAACTTTTTGTATGGAACCCATCAACCTAATGGAAATTTAAAAGTGAGCTACATGTATGTTTCTGTTTCAAGGACTGATAATTTGCTACCTGCTCCCCCCTCCCCCCCCCCCCCCGTGTGTTTTGCCTGGGGGAGTCTTTCACCATGAAAAGTTTTGCCCATGATTTTGTTCTCAGCCAATCAGATGCAAGGATTTGCTGCAGTTTAAATAACATCTGCTGTCCTATCATGAAAAATCACTGACAAACTTCGTGAATGTCAGACCTGTAGAAAATTGTATCAAAGGGAATGAATTGAAATTGAAATCTCTTAAAAAAAGGAATGAGTCTTTATTGGATCACCGGAGCAAGGAAACTTTCAAGCTCTTAAGTTAGAAGTACCAACAATTGCTGAGGGCTAATTCATATGCATATACTTGTACATGCTTGTTATTATGGGGCTTTTGGTTTCTTTTATTGTCAGTAAGTGTGAAGTAATATATAGTTGAGTCATACATAATATTTCCTTTTGAATAATAGGCAAATGTATCATCACCCCAGCATAGCTCAGAGAAGATTACAAAATATATGTCAAGTCCTACAGCCAATTCAGGAGCTTCTACTACAATGGTTGTTGTTGAGAAAGACAAATCTTCCCCAGCACAAAAGGGTAAGGCTTACAAGAAGATTTGTATTTATATTGACACAACATTATTTGCATATTTAATTATTTATTTCATTAAGTTCTCCCAGTTATATTTTAATTTGATCATCATTGGTAATCTATCTATGCTAATCCTAGGACTTTTAACAAATGATACTGAGATGTGATTTGATCTTCTTTGTAATTTACCAAATCCAGTGGAATATACATCAGTATGCATCTAGAATCAGAATGCCAATTCCTTTGATCAATATCAAATGCTATTTATGTACTTCAAATCCCTCAGTTATACTACATGTATATTAGTTTGGGTTGGTCCATTTGGAACATTGTCATTGTCAACCAGGTAAGATCCCCTCTTATTTAGTTGCCTTATCTGTAGAAATTTCTCTCTTACATGTAATTTTACTTGAAAAATTCATATTGATTAATATATATTTGAATTACTTTACTTTTTTTTTCTTAGTTCACCGGTGGTTGGGGGGGGGGGGTGTTACAAACAAATTAAAGGAGAATGAAACCCTTGAAACCAGCTGAATCCATATAAAAGAGAAAAATCAAAGAAACATATTGTTGAAAGTTTGAGGAAGATTGAATGAATAATAGGAAAGTTATGAGCATTTGAATATTGAGATCACTAATGCCATGTAGATCCTCCCATTGGCAATGCGACCAAGATCTGTGATGTCACACACGTACAACTCCCTCATTACTTTAGTACTCATTTCACTTATATTCTCACTTTTATAGAGTCTATCACAAGGTGAGGTGTTCTCTTTATGAGAGGACAAGTACAGATGTTTCACAACATTATATCATTGATGAATCGTTTGTCATATGATTAGAATGAGCAAAAAGAGATGTTTTGGGGTATATTTTCAGTGTCCAAAACTGGACAACTCTCCCCTTTTGGACACTGAAAATGTACCCCAAAACATCTCTTTTTGCTCATTCTAATCATATGGGCATTTTCACCACAGATGGACACAGAGGCAAAAAAATCAAGTTGATTTTCATGTCAAATGCTTTATGTTTTTTAATAGAACAAGACCTGAAGTTTCTGAGACAAAAATTTTTCCGACTCTGGCAGCCAATTTTTATTTCAAAATGGCTGCCAAAGTATGGATACAAATTAGTGTTGAAAATAGTATATTGATACATATTTTGTTTTGACAGATTTTTAAAGAACAGGTTTGATCATGATGTTTTCGCCTGTGATTTAGCTTGCTATTATAACACTCTTTAAAATCCCACAGAAAGAAACACCAGTAATTCATTCATTTGATAAAAAAACATTGATGAAGTATGTGATATGGTATGTAATGTCAGTTACCGAAAACATGAACTTTTTTTTCTCATTTCCTGGAAAAGAGGATATATTATATGAAACTTGGCAGATTTCCTCTCTAGGTAACACCCCTCCCTTCTACACCGAAATTAAAGATTACCAATTAACAATGAAGCCATAGGGTACCATTAAATATATGTAATGTCAGTTACCAAGTGGAAAATGTAATGTCAGTTACCGAGATGTAATGTCAGTTACCATGATAAAACTGATTACTGATAAAAATTGATTACCAATATTGAAATGCAAATATGTGGTCAATTTTATGGTGAAGAAATATTGTATACTTGTTATTTAAGTCTTTCACTTTAAAAGTCACACCCACCAGAAGGAGCTTGCTATTGACTTTTAAAAGGTATAGTTCACAAGGAATACTATATGAAATTAATGAAATTGTGAAGGAAGTTGCATTCCCGTCGTGCAAAAAAAATTACTATGAAATTGTTTTGTACATGCACTTACCAAGTACCTAATTGTTTGTATCAGACAATTTTTTGTTTGGTTTTCGGGGGGGGGGGGGGGGGGTAGGGGGTACTTTTCCCAACCTATTGCCTAAATCTGCAACATTTTTTAAGCTTAACATTGTGATGAAGGGGATTTCCAGGGTCCCTTTTTTAGTTTCTAGGATTCTTTTGAGCATTGCCTTGCTAAAAGTAAATTCCTGGTTTTTATACCTGTTAGTAGTGTGGATGTGTGATACAATTTTGTTTTTGGTTTACAAGTATAGATGAAAAGTGAAATTTGACAGTTCTGATCAATGTTGCATGGATCTACTAAAACTGTGTTTTTTTTTTCTAATTTACAAATAGTTCAGTTTCAGTTTAGAAGCTGGAGTTTATTTTTTGTTGACAGCTTAAAAAAGAAATTAGCAAAGAAAATGATTAAACAAATTATGAAGAGAATTGAAATCCGACAGATATGAACAAGCATTGCTTGCACTGACCAGAATAGAAATCAATAAAACTACATGGCTGCATGAGATTCGGGGGAGGGGTATGTGTAGCCTAGGGGAGGAGACCCTTATTCATTTTGCCTTTTTTGAGGGGAGGGGGAGGTTGGAGAAGGAAAAGGTTTAAAAAGTCAATATAAAACTGATGAATATATTATGGGTATATAGTCAGAAAAATCCATGTGTACAGTCAATGCAATATTAAATTACTATAGGAAAACATGTAGCTGCTATAACCCCACCAACACCACCCCCGCGAGTAAGTAAAACATAAATTTCTTATCTTTTGATAATTAAAAATGTGAAGTATGAAATTTTTTATGATTTTAAAAAGTGTAATGTCAGTTACCAGCATGGTTGTGGAAAAATTATCATAGCCCCCAAAAGACAAAAACGAATTGTTTAATATTTTGACACATCTTAACCTAGTAACGGAGGTATATTTACATATTCAAATTATTACTCTATCTACTCAGGGACATGAGATATTTCAATTTTAATGAACACCCTGAAATTGCATGTCCTTTTGCGTAATGTCAGTTACCGACACATTTTTGCTTGCTGATGCGTAAAAAAATGTGGTTACATAGGAAAACTTAGTATCAGAGTATACAGCAAGGTTCACTTTATTAACTCTATCAAAAGCAAACTCCCATCATTTGTTGTTTTAGAGATACACACAATGAAAGGTGTAAAAACATTGTGCCGTGTAATGTCAGTTACCGTGAAAATGCCCATATGACAAACGATTCATCATTGATATAATGTTGTGAAACCTCTGTACTTGTCCTCTCATAAAGAGAACACCTCACCTTGTGATAGACTCTATAAAAGTGAGAATATAAGTGAAATAAGTACTAAAGTAATGAGGGAGTTGTACGTGTGTGACATCACAGATCTTGGTTGCATTGCCAATGGGAGGATCTACATGGCATTAGTGATCTCAATTTTCAAATACTCATAACTTTCTTATTATTCATTCAATCTTCCTCAAACTTTCAACAATATGTTTCTTTGATTTTTCTCTTTGATATGGATTCAGCTGGTTTCAAGGGTTTCATTCTCCTTTAAGTATGGTAGTACTAAAACTTTCTTGTGAAATTATTTTTATTTTTTGTTTAAACATCCTGCAGATCTGCTATCAGGCCTTGTTACACCAGAAAGTACCCCTACTAAGTCACCCGATGCCCATGATCAGGACAACTCCCCATCTCCTAATGGTACACTGGTCTACCCACTGGAGCCTGATTCTCCTGCAGGAGCCATAGCAGGAGCAGATGGAGGAGGGGATGCATCCAGACAAGGAACAAGAGCTTCCAGGATAGTTCATGTTAAGCCTGAGGGAGATGTGCAATCAACTGAAGTGATTGGTGAGATAGTAAAACAAACCAAAACAAACATGTTGCTCCATTCAAAATAAAACATTTAAGAAGAAAAAAAATAAAAGATGCAGTTTGTATACTTCTATGTATTTCATGATGAATGAAAGATTGTATGCATCAGTGCATGAGCACTAAATGATTTAATTGAAAATAGAGATTTCTTACATGGAACCTTTTGGCTTGTTTTATTCTTTTTATTTTTTGTGTAGGTTTCAAATCGTAAACTACATATGTAAAAATTGATAATCTTAGGTCATTGGTAGATCATTATGATATTTCTTTGTTCAGCTGCTTATGGTTTGTTTTATGCATTTGCTTTGTCTTATGATAAACAGGAATGATTTGAATGTTGGTTTTGAGATTGATACAGTTATGAATCAATTGCAAAAAATGATGATATTAAATGTATTCTTACCAAAAATAGATAAAATGCTAGTCCTAAAGATCCTCTTTTGATTGATTAAAATTGATTAATGTTTGATTTTTGTGTGTGTTTAAACTTTGTTTGTGAATTGGGCATTGTAAAAACACTATAATTTATTCATTTTTTTGAATGAATATTGTATTTTCTAGATACACCTACCAGACACAAGATGCAGTTAAATAAAGGAAGTCATAGAACGGTGAAGACATGTAAGAATGTTGATGTTCCTCGGTCATTCAATGGTCAACTTGAAGATAAAGCCAGTCCAAAGAATGCTCCTAAGGGCCAGGGTAAAGGCAGGAAGAAAGGAAAGTCAGCTGTAGATTGCAACAATAAACCCTCATCTAAATCAAAGTTAGTTGAAAATGATGTACATATATATATGACTTTATAAATTGATAAATCAAGTTAAGGAGGTCCCAATTATCACCTCTTCACTGTTAGAGCCATGTATATTTGTTTGCAAAAATATTCTATAAACAGATAACATTTATTTTGATACATGTGTAACTGGGAAAACACTGTTTGTATGAATTCCCAGTCATAGGCACAGAATAGTCTTCATAAGATCAAACCTAAATGTCTTGACATGGTATAAACACTACTAGCTTGTTGCTGTGTTAGTAAAAAAGCAGTAATATTTATGAAAATGAAAATAAATTATGGTAATTTGACACTGTAGAATTGAGCTTTAATAGGAAGTAAGATATATCCATGTATTAATGTAATGTACTCTAATGTATTTTGTTGATTATGTAATTACTTTTAATCTATCTTCTATATTGTCATTTCATCTTTCTCTAGAACAAAGAGTGGACCAGTCATGAAGACATTGACAGATTTCTTTCCTGTTCGGAGGAGTGATAGAAGGTGCAAATCAGTAGTAGATGTAAGTATTCACAGCTAGAGGGGGAGGGAGACTTCTTTTCTGGTAGGAGGAGTGATAGAAGATGTAAATCAGTGGTAGATGTAAGTATTCACAGCTAGAGGGGGAGGGAGACTTCTTTTCTGGTAGGAGGAGTGATAGAAGATGTAAATCAGGGGTAGATGTAAGTATTCACAGCTAGAGGGGGAGGGAGACTTCTTTTCTGGTAGGAGGAGTGATAGAAGATGTAAATCAGTGGTAGATGTAAGTATTCACAGCTAGAGTGGGGAGGGAGACTTCTTTTCTGGAAGGAGGAGTGATAGAATATGTAAATCAGTGGTAGATGTAAGTATTCACAGCTAGAGTGGGGAGGGAGACTTCTTTTCTGGTAGGAGGAGTGATAGAAGATGTAAATCAGTGGTAGATGTAAGTATTCACAGCTAGAGTGGGGAGGGAGACTTCTTTTCTGGAAGGAGGAGTGATAGAATATGTAAATCAGTGGTAGATGTAAGTATTCACAGCTAGAGGGGGAGGGAGACTTCTTTTCTGGTAGGAGGAGTGATAGGATATGTAAATCAGGGGTAGATGTAAGTATTCACAGCTAGAGTGGGGAGGGAGACTTATTTCCTGTTAGGAGGAGTGATAGGATATGTAAATCAGTGGTAGATGTAAGTATTCACAGCTAGAGGGGGAGGGAGACTTCTTTTCTGGTAGGAGGAGTGATAGAAGATGTAAATCAGTGGTAGATGTAAGTATTCACAGCTAGAGGGGGAGGGAGACTTTTTTCCTGTTAGGAGGAGTGATAGAAGATGTAAATCAGTGGTAGATGTAAGTATTCACAGCTAGAGTGGGGAGGGAGACTTCTTTTCTGGAAGGAGGAGTGATAGAATATGTAAATCAGTGGTAGATGTAAGTATTCACAGCTAGAGTGGGGAGGGAGACTTCTTTTCTGGTAGGAGGAGTGATAGGATATGTAAATCAGTGGTAGATGTAAGTATTCACAGCTAGAGTGGGGAGGGCGACTTTTTTCCTGTTAGGAGGAGTGATAGGATATGTAAATCAGGGGTAGATGTAAGTATTCACAGCTAGAGTGGGGAGGGAGACTTTTTTCCTGTTAGGAGGAGTGATAGGATATGTAAATCAGGGGTAGATGTAAGTATTCACAGCTAGAGTGGGGAGGGAGACTTTTTTCCTGTTAAGCCCCAGTCACATATAGACCCCGGACCATCCCGCATCTGATCCGGGGTGGTCCGGGGAGAGATCCGTGTTGGCGCCTTGGGCATCCTTGGAGGTCCGGGGTGGTCCGTGTTGGTCCTTGAACGTCCGGGAAGCCAACACGGCAGTTTTTGACTGTCAAAAGCATCCGGCGTCATCCGTGGACTGCAGGGTTGGCAAAGCCATCCGGGATGGTCCGTGTAGCTGCCGTGTAGGTCCGTGTGGCTGCCTGGAGTATCCTTGGCAGTCCGTGTTCTTTTTTCCCATCAAATCTTTACAACACTATTTACTTTATGAACCTTTCAGGAGTTGTTAAACAGTTGACGAAAACATGCTTAATTTATTTATGATTAAATGGATGATTAAACGATTCAGGATATTTTCTTACGCTTTGGAGATTGGCCCCAACCTAATATTTGTAAACTTAGTACATGTATGAATAATTCTTTTTCTCTTTTTTTTTTAAATATTTACCCCAACTTTGTCTGTTATTATTATTTCACATTTCATTTTCTTAAAATAAATGTTATGTACCTGTTACATCAAAATTGTACATTAAGTTTTATACTACTGCCCTGCATCGACAGTTATGCATCATGACCTGGGCCTATCTTATTTTTTTATTATGTTTTCTATTGACTTTGTAAATTTCTTTCCTTTATTGTGATTTCAACAAAGTGATATCAAGTCAAATTGAAATTAAATTTGTCGTTCAAGATTTAAAGTACTTAACAACTACTGTTAAAACAGTAAACTGTGTTGTATAAAAAAAACGGTGTTTTTACTGGTTAAGGAAGTTCTAAGTTTTGATACCTTTTTTAAAAACAACATAATATAATGTTGCGACAAGGATGAGGAAAAAAATTAATAAATAAATATCAGCTCATTATTATGAGCAGATTTTCATTTGCCGTGCTGGTCAATAAAGCTGCCGTGTTGGTCCTTGAGCTGACGTGTTGGTCCGTGTAGCTGACGTGTTGGTCCGTGTAGCTGACGTGTTGGTGACGTGTAGGTCCGTGTTGATCCGTGTTGGTCCTTGTAGCTGACGTGTTGGTCCGTGTTGTTGACGTGTTGGTCCGTGTAGCTGACGTATTGGTCCGTGTTGCTGACGTGTAGGTCCGTGTTGCTGACGTGTTGGTCCGTGTTGACGACGTGCTCTGCCGGCATGATCCGTGTGAAGATGCCGTGTAGATGCCGTGTTTACAGTCATCAACGCTCAATCCGGGGCAAAACGATCCCGGACCTCCCCGGATCATGCCGGCATTGCTGTGTTGATCCGTGAGGATCCGTGTCTATATGTGACTGGGGCTTTAGGAGGAGTGATAGGATATGTAAATCAGTGGTAGATGTAAGTATTCACAGCTAGAGGGGGAGGGAGGCTTCTTTTCTGGTAGGAGGAGTGATAGAAGATGTAAATCAGTGGTAGATGTAAGTATTCACAGCTAGAGGGGGAGGGAGACTTCTTTTCTGGTAGGAGGAGTGATAGAAGATGTAAATCAGTGGTAGATGTAAGTATTCACAGCTAGAGTAGGGAGGGAGACTTTTTTCCTGTTAGGAGGAGTGATAGGATATGTAAATCAGTGGTAGATGTAAGTATTCACAGCTAGAGGGGGAGGGAGGCTTCTTTTCTGGTAGGAGGAGTGATAGAAGATGTAAATCAGTGGTAGATGTTCACAGCTAGAGGGGGAGGGAGACTTCTTTTCTGGTAGGAGGAGTGATAGAAGATGTAAATCAGTGGTAGATGTAAGTATTCACAGCTAGAGTGGGGAGGGAGACTTCTTTTCTGGTAGGAGGAGTGATAGGATATGTAAATCAGTGGTAGATGTAAGTATTCACAGCTAGAGTGGGGAGGGAGACTTTTTTCCTGTTAGGAGGAGTGATAGGATATGTAAATCAGTGGTAGATGTAAGTATTCACAGCTAGAGTGGGGAGGCAGACTTTTTTCCTGTTAGGAGGAGTGATAGGATATGTAAATCAGGGGTAGATGTAAGTATTCACAGCTAGAGTGGGGAGGGAGACTTTTTTCCTGTTAGGAGGAGTGATAGGATATGTAAATCAGTGGTAGATGTAAGTATTCACAGCTAGAGTGGGGAGGGAGTCTTTTTTCCTGTTAGGAGGAGTGATAGGATATGTAAATCAGGGGTAGATGTAAGTATTCACAGCTAGAGTGGGGAGGGAGACTTCTTTTCTGGTAGGAGGAGTGATAGAAGATGTAAATCAGTGGTAGATGTAAGTATTCACAGCTAGAGGGGGAGGGAGGCTTCTTTTCTGGTAGGAGGAGTGATAGAAGATGTAAATCAGTGGTAGATGTAAGTATTCACAGCTAGAGTGGGGAGGGAGACTTCTTTTCTGGTAGGAGGAGTGATAGGATATGTAAATCAGTGGTAGATGTAAGTATTCACAGCTAGAGTGGGGAGGGAGACTTCTTTTCTGGTAGGAGGAGTGATAGAAGATGTAAATCAGTGGTAGATGTAAGTATTCACAGCTAGAGTGGGGAGGGAGACTTCTTTTCTGGTAGGAGGAGTGATAGGATATGTAAATCAGTGGTAGATGTAAGTATTCACAGCTAGAGTGGGGAGGGAGACTTTTTTCCTGTTAGGAGGAGTGATAGGATATGTAAATCAGGGGTAGATGTAAGTATTCACAGCTAGAGTGGGGAGGGAGACTTTTTTCCTGTTAGGAGGAGTGATAGGATATGTAAATCAGGGGTAGATGTAAGTATTCACAGCTAGAGTGGGGAGGGAGACTTCTTTTCTGGTAGGAGGAGTGATAGGATATGTAAATCAGTGGTAGATGTAAGTATTCACAGCTAGAGGGGGAGGGAGGCTTCTTTTCTGGTAGGAGGAGTGATAGAAGATGTAAATCAGTGGTAGATGTAAGTATTCACAGCTAGAGTGGGGAGGGAGACTTCTTTTCTGGTAGGAGGAGTGATAGGATATGTAAATCAGTGGTAGATGTAAGTATTCACAGCTAGAGGGGGAGGGAGGCTTCTTTTCTGGTAGGAGGAGTGATAGAAGATGTAAATCAGTGGTAGATGTAAGTATTCACAGCTAGAGTAGGGAGGGAGACTTTTTTCCTGTTAGGAGGAGTGATATGATATGTAAATCAGTGGTAGATGTAAGTATTCACAGCTAGAGGGGGGAGGGAGACTTTCCTATTAGGAGGAGTGATAGAAGATGTAAATCAGTGGTAGATGTAAGTATTTACAGCTAGAAAGCAGGGGGGTGGTAATCCACCTCATCCCAAGGGGGATGGGGGGAAGAAGCGCATAAAATTATACACTTTGGTCCCGTTACTCTATAATGCTTTTATCTGATTGAGAGAGAGAAAAAAAAATAAAGTCAATGTTTTTGGCTGTCTTACTCCCCTCTAAATTAACACAGCACCGCCCCTTCTTCATGGCTTCCCTTTGTCAAAATGATATGTACTACCATCTATTAATTCAGAATTTGCATTTCATGTATTTGTAAATCATTGTGTCATTGTGTCATTTGTAAAAGAAGTCCTGAACAATAATGAATTGAATTGATTAGAGACTATAAGAACAAAATATACACAACATAAATACCAAAGCATTGATCAATAAACTCTACAGTGATGAAATTACTTTTTTTAGCATAATGATGAATTTTGTACAATAAGAATAAATGAAAGGTATTACAACTTGATTTTAGGCTTTAACGTTCATTTCTTTCTCAATTCTGTAGGCTGAAAGGAAAATGGAACTTGAAGAGGCTATCTTATCACATAGAGAGGAAGGCATCAAGGTAAGGAAATGAATGCTTTATCAAAAGAATATATTTTATTTATCATCATCATGATTATGTCATTGAGTTCATGATCTTTTTGTTAATTTTGGTTTCATATTTTTGGTTCAGCAGGGTAACTGATTGATCAAATAGTTTTTTGTGAAATATCCCATACGAAATAATGAGTAACTGGTAAATGAAAGTTGAATGAGGTCATCATTGGGGCTGTCGTGGTTTGACTCTCATTTTTCAAAGAGAGAAGCATGAGTTCTAATCCCAGTCATGGCATGTTTACTTTTAGCAAGAAAAATTATGCTTCACTCAACCCAGGTGAGGTGAATGGATACCCAGCAGGGTTAATTCCTTGAATGCACCAAGTGCAGAAAACGGGAGCTGGAGCCTAAATAGGGATAATATATGAACGGTCAGTTACATTAAAGGGATGGTCCGGGCTGAAAATATTTATATCTTAACACATAGAGTAGAATTTACTGAGCAAAATGCCGAAAACTTCATCAAAATTGGATATCAAATAATAAAGTTAAATTGAAGTTTAAAGTTTAGCAATATTTTGTGAAAACAGTCATCATGAATATTCATTAGGTGGACTGATGATGTCACATCCCCACTTTCCGTTTTCTTATGTCATTACATAAAATCCTAATTTTTTTATTATTTTATACTTGTGTGAATAATATGTCTCCCTTATATTGAAATAAGTTGCAGCAATATATATCTAATGCACTAAATCAGTTGTCAATCCAATTTTTCTAGTTCTTGGAGGAAAAAATTTGAATAAACCTAATTTTATATCATAAAATACCAAAGAACAAGTGTGGATGTGACACATGACGAAAAACCTCCATTTGAGAACACTATACCCCAGTTTCTTTTTCACCAATTCTCTTCTCCAAGTACTATAAGCCCGAACTGCCCCCAGCAAGCAATTTAAGTATCAAAACACCTGTTTCTTGACCTCGGTCCAAAGATAACACGACAGCCCAGCACATACAGTCACAGCAGGGGGCCCACACACGATGGATTGCAACGTGTCTAAGAGCCTGCTATGGAGTTCCGTGTATACACGCGGTGAAGTGCAACTTTTTTCTTCTTTCTTCTTTTCTTTCTTCCTTCCTTCCTTTCTTTCTTTCTTTCTTTCTTTCTTTCTTTCTTTCTTTCTTTCTTTCTTTCTTTCTTTCTTTCTTTCTTTCTTTCTTTCTTTCTTTCTTTCTTTCTTTCTTTCTTTCTTTCTTTCCTTCCTTCCTTCCTTCCTTCCTTCCTTCCTTCCTTCCTTCCTTCCTTCCTTCCTTCCTTCCTTCCTTCCTTCCTTCCTTCCTTCCTTCCTTCCTTCCTTCCTTCCTTCCTTCCTTCCTTCCTTCCTTCCTTCCTTCCTTCCTTCCTTCCTTCCTTCCTTCCTTCCTTCCTTCCTTCTTTCTTTCTTTCTGGCTGTTTTTTTTCTGAACGTTAGGACTGTATCAATGCGCGAGTGAACGGCATGCATCCCATATTTTCTTGCTGGACGGACAGAAACTATGGGATGCATCGCAGCGCTGAGGGCGGTCCCTGCATGCAAAGCATACCGTAATTCTTATTCGCTTATTTTCCTTATTTCGAGGTCGATTTTCTTCGTTCGAAATTGAAAAAGGACTAATATTGGATGTCTGAATACAATATGCCTTTGGAAACGTGATTAAATATCGAATACAATAATTTTATTCCGAAGGTCCTTCTACAGGCAGAGAAGTCTTACGTAATAGCACAGCTGTTGTTTATCATTTCGTCCTTGGCTTTACTGGCCTGTGGAGGTGAAATTGAGACAACGGGGATTACCTGGCCAAGATGGGTTTATCGGGGCTTGGAAATGTTCAAATGAAAAATGGGGTCTAAAACCGCAGTTTGCGATCCGAACTGCGGTGACGCCTCAAATGGGGTATTTTCGTAATGATCAGTCCACCTAGTGAATATTCATGACGACTGTTTTCACAAAATATTGCTAAACTTTAAACTTCAATAACTTTATTATTTGTTATCCAATTTTGATGAAGTTTTCGGCATTTTGCTCAGTAAATTCTATTCTATGTGTTAAGATATAAATATTTTCAGCCCGGACCATCCCTTTAATGTAACTGACCGTTCATATATTATCCCTATTTAGGCTCTAGCTTCTGTTTTCTGCACTTGGTGCATTCAAGGAATTAACCCTGCTGGGTATCCATTCACCTCACCTGGGTTGAGTGTTTGTTATTTGTTACCCGATTTTGATGGCTCAGTGAATTCTGCTCTATTTACTAAGCTATAAATACTTTCAGCCTAGACCATCCCTTTAACAGTGCTTTATGACAGCTATTATATGTTCCAACCTTTATTCCTATTCTGATGACAGGTTGAAGAGATTACTGGTAAGGGTAGAGGTGTTATATCTACCAAACCATTCAGAAGAGGTGACTTTGTAGTGGAGTACTATGGTGATCTCATTGACATCAAGGCTGCTAAGGATAGAGAGCAGAAATACAAGGCTGATCCAAACATTGGCTGCTACATGTACTACTTTGAACACAAAAATAGAAGCTATTGGTGAGTTGATTGGAATTAACCTGTTGACTCTTGAATGCTATTGGTCCCATAGGTCAAGTAGACAATGTGGTAACCTTTTGTCTAGTGCACATAGCTCCCATAGATTTAGAACAGGGACCTCCAATTCCAGTACAGTAGACAATACCTTAGATGAAGTCCACTCTTTTCATTAAAAAAAATGTTATTTGGGCCTGATGTTGCCATCATAAAGTGATGAAAAGTGATCCATGACTGCCACTAATAAACCATAATTTAATAATGTGACAATAGTTATTAGATGGAATGGGTAGTCAGCCCAAACCAATTATAACCAGGGGCTGAAGCCACTTGCTCCTGGGACTGAAACTGGGTTTCCCCTTCACAGCCTGTACGGATGCAAGCTAGGGTTGTCATCCCCTAAGGGAGCCTGGTCAGCTAGGAGCCAAGGTAGACAAGCTAGTGACCTTGACTTCTAACCTCCCCTCTTTAAAAATACAGAAAAATCAAATAATCTTCATGATGAAGATTGCATCAATATTGGATGGAGGATTGTAAATTTTACTTTATTTTCACAAAAATAGTTACATGCACAACATAGGTGGTATGCAAAAGAGGAATATTGATCAAAGTTTTGAAATGATAAAATTTGCATTTACAGTATTTGGATGACACAGTTCTTTGCATGTTTTCATGAATATGCCATCAACAAACTGATGATGTCGCCTTTGTGTATATTATATCTAGGCGACCCAGATTGGCTGGCTCCTCCAAAAATGCTCCTTTGAATGTCTTTGACAGATATATGGTGCTATACAAATGCTGTGCATCATCATCATCTTATATGAAATTATCTTTATTCAACTTTGTTCCTCCAAGAATAAAAAAAACAGGACAGTAATGTCCTTTCACCTCTTCCACCCAGGAGATGTACATGGGTACTTGACATGATTATATCCTTTGAAATGCTTTTGAGCAACCTGTAGTCAAGAATTTCTAAAGCCTTGGTTGTAGTCTCCAACTCCTTTGGAAGTACATTTGTGCTAAACAAGTACAAAATGTAGGTATTATCAGTTTCTGGGTACATGTACTTTTATTCTGATAGAAAATAAAATCATGGAAAATAAAGGATGAAGTATATTGATTATTTCAACTGTTTTTTCCCCTCATTTACTCAGTGTGGATGCTACGGCAGAGTCTGGTCGTCTTGGTCGACTTCTTAACCACAGCCGTCAAGGAAATTGCTGCACAAAATTAGTAGACATTGACGGGCGCCCTCATCTCATCTTAATTGCCAAACAAGACATTGGTGTCAATGAGGAGTTATTATATGATTATGGAGACAGGAACAAAGAGACGATTGATTCACATCCTTGGCTGGTTTTATGATCTTCAATCATTGAAGATACTTCAATTCCATCATTGAACTCTTGTGCCAATAAACATGGAAACTCCTATGGATTTTGCTATTATTGCTGCTGAAATTATTAATTTAATTAGACTCTTCTGTGGGCAGTGACTCTCGGTGAACCAGAGTAGTATTATATGACTCAATAGCAATTTTTTAAAAGATGTTTTGTTCTTCAGGAATATAGTGTATGTCTGAATTTGATTGATTGAGTTGTTCTCCATCGAATGCAACGGTGGCATTTGAAATGAAATATGACTTGATTGAATTTGTTCACCAGTTTTTGTCTCTATTTCCAACGAAACGGTGGACCTATTTTGTGAAACTTGGACATCAGGGTAATTGAATATCACTTATGGTATTGCACAAGTCTTAGGTCTCATGACCATGATCAAACTTCATTTATGGTCAATAAAATTTTTATCATTATATGAATGTTTTTGTGAATAGTTATTCGTTGTTTTCGAAGTTAGCACTGCTGCACTATTGAATCGCGAATGCAGGCAAGACTGCCAGAGGCTTTGTACTTGTCTGTATTTTTTGTTCAAAGTTTATCTCAGTAAAATTATAGCCCATGATAACTTTATCAGAACATTGTTAACTCTAACTGAGAAGCTCAAATATAAATGTTCAGTGTGGTTTAAATGCCATCTTCATCTTAATCCATGAGTTACTAAATCTGCATACCAGTATACGTTGCCTGAGGTCTTTTAGAAATATGCTAAAAATAACTTAAAATAACTTAAATCTAATCTATCTTGGTTCCCTACTAGATGTAAACTTGAAAAATAGGTAGGTAACACTTTGGCGACTAAAAAAATCTCTTGCACAGATGTAACAGTAAAATGATGCTCAAGAAATTACGCAGAATTGGAATTGTCTTTTTATTTACATGGCATCATGTTGCTTTAAAAACTATGTTAAAAAATCCCAGATGTTAGAATTCTGTCAAAATGATTGAGGAAACTATGTTACAATCAATGTCATGTCAATACTGGGAAATATATATTTTTGTCTTCTAGGTATATGATCTTTTTTTAAGAGGAAAATGTTGGTGGTGGTTATCCTTTTTTTAAATATTTGTCTTTGTTGGTGCTACTGGTAATTGATTAATTGTATTTTTCTGCCGAATACTGGACGTTTATTACGTGTGTAAGTTTTAGGACCATAGTTGTGCTCATGTAAAGCCCCACACTCACTACACAATCTGTTGTGATTCAATTTTAGGTAAAACAAAAAATTAACCTAGCATTTGATCTTCTGAAAGATGGTATAATTACTGAATCCAAAAACCTCAGTTAATTGTGAGCCTCCCTGTAGGAGTAAAAGTGAGACAAATTTCAAATCTTAGTGACATAGCAATTTTGCAATTGGCTGCGAATTGGAGCCAATTTGGACTTCACTCCGACCAAAAGGCCTGCAGTTGAGCACAATTTTGATTTTTAATTTCAAGCATTGTTATGAAACTCAAATTAGATTGTATTACTTTTTAAAACTTTTCTTAACTTTCATATTTAGTGGGAATTGTGATTTGTTAAAAAATGTGGTCCTACAGTATTTGGATCGTATAGTGTGCTACGGCTTAACTCTTTTTATAAATTAATAAGTTGAATATTGCAATTCTTAGTCAGCAGGGGTGTACAAATTTTTGTGAAGGTTTTGGGGTTACTAGTCCACCTCTTCCCACCCTTGCCAAATTGCCAAACAGACTTGAATAATTTTGAAATGAATTGAAATTATTGAACTTAGCCCAATTTGACTGTTAATGAATTGCTTTTGAAAGTTTTGTACACAGTTTGGATGGTGGACTCAATGGTTGGTTAAGTTTTATGTTAATTTAATTTGTGGTTGTAAATAATGTTTTTGTAAGTATTGTACAGTTTTTATGTCAATATGTGATATAAAGTCAATTGCAGACATTCCATCCTTTGTTTCATTTTATTCTTTCATTTGTTCATCATTTCATCATTGATTGTAGATGATCCATATTTTGGTTATAATATAATAATCCAAATAATTATTTCATAATGTACTCCACTGGATATACACATTGGCCACTCGACAGTGATTTTACAATATAATGATGGGCTAATTGAATCGCCACTTGGTTTACACTCCCTTTATCTCTTATCCGACCTGGTCTAATCATTGTTCATCTACAAGTAGCTCTTCTACTAAACACTTGGTCTAATTGGCTCTTATTGTTTACAATTTTGTCTAATTTCCAATTAGACTACACCTGTTATGACTACCTACCGGTAATATGCACTTGGTGTAACAGAAAGTCAAAATCATCAAATGAATCGTTCAGGAAGCAAATTTTCAATTGACAAAATGCAAAATGATAAGGAAATAAAGTAGGAATGAGACCACCTGTATTGACCGCACAGAAGCGTTGTTAGCGCTAAGAGTTCTCTATCAGAGGCTCTGTTAATTTGGTAATGTCGCAGCGAGGCCTACTGTTACAACAATGTATTACTTACATATTGAAATAAATGACTTAACAATCCTAAAGATGTGACTGGGCTTACTGTTAGGCGCTCTGTTAGGCTCACAATGTTTCTCTGCGGCTGGCACTGGGCATTACTAGGATAAAAGGTAAGTAGTGGAATTTGTAAGGGTTTGATCAAATCGGGTAATTAATAACAATATAGACCGAATTGAATAACTACAACCCAATAGGCTTAGCTGGTTGTGCTTATCTGCAATATTCAGATTATAACACCAATAAAGTTGGCTTACCTTTCCAAATTTGCGCCTTTATCTAGTAGAAATTTTTAGGTCCTAGTGAATTTTGATATGTTTCAGAATCTGAGAAATCATTAAAGCTTTTATGAAAGCCAAGAATTTTGGGTCAGACAAAAGTGGCTCTACATCACAATGCATTTCTTTTTAAATATTCACTTGAACGTGATAGTCATGTTCTCATGTACAGCAAAATTCAGTGTCTTATCATAGAGGAAGGTGTTTGTGGTTGATCACCAAAATAATAATATGATTATATCGCGCTCTTTGCCCGAGGATAAAAAGCCCACCAAATGCTTTTTGTACTCTTCCAATTTTTTTTGGGTGCTTTTAATGGTTAATATCAGCTTGGTCTACGGGCAAAAATAAAAGGTCTATGGTCTAAAAGCCATCATGGCTATAAAACACACACCTACTTGTTCTATATTATAACATCTTGATCACTGCCATATTAAAAATAATGAAATACATGTATTCTTTTAGGGAGTAAAAAAGAGGTCTTAACAGTGAATGAATGAGCGTTGAGGGAGGAGCGGGGAGATTAAGGTGCAACAGAAGGGCAATTCAAAAGAAACAAAACGGGAGTGAAAGACTCAGTCAAAGTATGATAGAAAAATGAGGAACAGGATCGAGTCAACAAGAAAATTGTGTTTTTGAACAGTGAGTAGGCCTACATTCCTTGATCAACCTGGGGATCAACCAGAATAATATAAGAATAAGACTACATTGTAATATATCAAATGCACAATATGCCTATATTAACGACCCATAATGACTATCCATATGGTGGCACAACATTTGCCATGGTTCCATCCTTACACATTTAGGCTGATCAAAAGACGCGTAGTTCTAAGTGCAGTCAGAGAGCCAGCCCGGGAGCCAGCCCAGAGAACAGGAGAACCCCTGCCACCCCTTCAAGCCATATATCGGGGTCTAGAATAGATCCTGATATTAGACTAGTACACTCCCTCTTCCGACAGCATGCACGTGTGAATTAACGAAAAATCAACATGAGCCGCATAATTGTGAAAAACCTGCCATCTCAGGTTCGTATTGTTCCTTGTAATCATTGATAATTAGATTACATAACTGATGCTACCCAGCTCAGACAATAGATTGCAATTGTAATTGGAGTTAATATGTTTGGATTTAGATCCATATGATAACTTTTTTTTTCGTGCAAGTGACTAGTTTGATCAGTACACTCTACTCTAGTCTAGTCCCATACGTTCATTTTTGAGTGGTCTGTGCTTTGCGGAATGACGGCTGAGCGTAAGTTAAACTTTAACTGGTCCAGGCTGGAGATATTTATACCTCAATAAATAGAGTAAAATTCACAAAGTAAAATGATGAAAATTTGATCAAAATCGGATAACAAATAACAAAGTTATTGAATTTCAAACCAAAGATTTGCATTATTCCGGTGATCGTCAAACTCAGTCAGTGAAACAGTTCTACTCACGCTCACGAGTCACATAGCCTGGAGGCTTCTGGGGAGTAAAAGTCATCTACTCTACGTAGGCTTACTTTCTATGAAGCCTGGGACGCTAAGGCATAGTCATGCACGTACATACGTACGGCCACAAAACCTGAAAGTTTAACTTTCGCCCCCGAGATTTCTACTTTCTCTCTGGCTCTGGGGAGTCTGGCTCTAATTTAGATCTAGCCCTAAATCATGTACATACTACATGGGGTTCAACTTAATTTCCGACATTTCTGCGATATCGATTTCATTTTTAAAGAAGAATTCATTAAAAAACGAGAAAAATTTTATGAAAAGATGGGAATAGCTTACGGCCATTTTTACGTCGCCATCTTGATTTCTTTGTTTTCCGCTTGGCGACCACGCAAATCGCGCGGTTTGCGTGCTGTCGCCAAGCGGAGGACACAGTGTCAATCATGATTGTAAATGTTAGGCATGTCTTTATTGGGTGGGCTGATGATGTCATATCCCCACTTGTTCTTTTGTATTTTATTGTATGCAGGGTGCGACATAAGCGCTTGCCCGATTGCCCGGGGCAAGTAAAAGTTATAGTCGGGCAAGTGTTTTGAAGCAAAGACAAAAACTGATTGCCCGAATCGGGCAAGCAAAATTCTCCTAAGGAAATTATATTTTAGAAAGATTCCCCATATTTCACCATCAAAATGTAGAAAAGAAAAAGAGACAAAAAAAGCAATATCATTAATTTCTTCTTTCAAAAAAGTTTATAAGTCATGATTCGAATTGCAAAATTTGCGCCATTTTCTGCAATAAACACACAGGTCAGAGACGTACACACACACACACACAATAAATGGCAGTCTAGCATACCTAGCTAGCTAGCGCCTAGTCCACGCAGCCGATGCATGTAGATCAGTTTCTACGGAGTACGGTGCTGCACGAACGAAGTTTGCTCTGGAAGAAATCTCCCAAAGAACTGTCAAAATTCACATATCTTATTAATGAAAATTCTTGTAATGTCCATATTTCCTAAAAATTGGGGTAGCTCTGTCATTTGTAAGCAGTAAAAGGAGAAATTTTCACTTCTGTTATGCTTAAAAAAGATCGTGTTTCGAATGATCGTCTGTATCGCACACACTGAAATACATTGTTTGACCGTCCCACATATGCATTTGTGTGTATGTTGATAAACGTGGTTTCTTTCGTAACTATTTTTGTTAGCCAAGGAAATTGATAAATTTTCTTCTTTATTTATGACTGGATAGTTTGAGCTTTCTTCCTCTCTATTTTCTTTCTTTCTGCCTATCATTCCTTCTTTTCATTCTTTCCTTCTTTTGAATCTCTTTATTTCTTTAAATTTCCTTCCTCCTTTTGTTCATTTTTTCTGCTACTATAGCTGTCTTTCTTTTTGTAATTCTTTTCTTTCTATCTTTTTTTCTTTCTTCCTTCCATCCAACCTTTGTTTACCTCTTTCTTTAAACCTTCCTTCTTTTTCCCCTTATTTTCATTCTTTCTTACTGTCATCCTTCCGTCCATCCATTCTTTACATTTTCTTCCTGTCATTTTTTTCTTCCTTACTTTCTTCATCCCTTTCATTCTTTATTTCTTTCCTTCCTTTCTTTAGTGTCTTTCATTCTTTCTTTCTCCTTCCTTCCTTTCTTTCTGATTTTCTTTATTTCTGTCTTTCGTTCTTTTGATCTTTCTTTTTTCCATCCATCCTTTCTTTTCTTATTTTTTCTTTCTGCCTTCCTTCAGCTTTACCTTCATTCCTTCCTTCATTTCTTTCTGTCTTTCGTTCTATCTATCTTTCTTTTCTTTCTTTTTTCCTTCCATCTATCCTTATACCTTTTCTTTCTTCCTTCTTTCCTTTCTCTAGTTTTCCTTCTTTCTCTTTTCCTTCCTTCCATCAATCCTTTACCTTTTCTTTTTCTCTTTTCTTTCTTCCTTTCTTTCTTTTTACCTTTTTTTCAATTTTTTTTTATTTGTTCCTTTCTTTCCTTCCTCTTCCCCTCAGTTTTTTTTCTTTCTTTATTTTTTCTTTCCATCCTTCTTTCCCTTCTTTCTTTCTTCCTTTCTTTCTTTCCATCTTTCTCTTCCCCGCAGCCATTCTCTCTCTCTCTTTCTATCTTTATTTCTTTTTTTTTCTTCTTTTTTTTTTTCTTTCTTCCTTCCTTTATTTCTTCGTCCTTTCTGTCTTTCTTATTTTTTTTTCATTGTCTCCCCCTCTCTTAATTTTTTTTTTCCCTGGTTATTTTCAGTGATTTCCCCTTTTTCTATTGTGTCCTAGTCCCCTCCAAAATATATGAAAAATATATGAGATTAGGAAATTAATTAAGGAGCATATTGACCATATATTTTGTCATGATGTTCATGATAAAAATCATTAAAAAAAAGAAATACAACTACAAGGTACATTAGTAGTCATGTTCAAAAATGTATTTTTAAAGCTGTAAATGGTATGGTATGTAAAACCGTACGCCTAACATTATTTTGAAGGATTTTTTTCGGGCAAGTGAAATCTATATTCGGGCAAGTATTTTCCAACTATTTGAAAATTTACTTGCCCGACTGGGCAAGTGCTTCAAAAAAGTTATGTAGCTCCCTGGTATGAAATTAGTGGTATTATCAGGAAATTGGGAACCAGTTCCTAATTTCCAGACACATTTCAGTTTCAAGACATGACTGACCTAGCCTAGCTTGAGGACTCCTACTAGGGTGTCTGGACGATCAAACGATAGCCTCAGCGATAGCTGCGGGAGGTCTCTGCCCTTACCTAATACACGCACGTCAATGCGCGTCGCGTACTGAAGCAAAAATGGCACACACTTTTTTAATACAAGGTCCCCTTTGAAAGCTCAGAAAATTGTGATCTGATCATTTTTTTAAAACAAAAATGATATGGTTTGAAAGGGAATTAAATTTCCTATAATATGCTTTTAAGGACAAGTTTTCTCTTATATTATGAAGTAAAGATAATACGAAATTGCTGCTTACCCTTGCGACGGCACAGCGATCGAGGGTGCTACAAACTTGTCCAGCTGGACTTAAGTATTTCCGGGGTCGCTGATTTCGATGGTGCACTCAGTTTTGGGCTGATTACACGAGATCACAATGCAAAATCAATTTGGAAATACCTTTGTGCAGACAAGCGAAATCTAGAGGCGTGGCATACACGTCTATTTTCTTGACAACGAAGCCATACGTAGAGCGCGTAAATCCTAAATTAATTTGCATCCTATGCAAATTCGCGGCAAGCCGTCCACGTGAGCACAAGCGCGCGACTTTTAAAACACATGAGTGAATGGGGAGCCCGCATGACTTCGACTTGGTGTGTGAATGTTTGTGTGTAGAGGTGGAACATGTACGTTGGCTATGATGAGAATTACCACGCGGTTGTGTTTGTTGTGTGTGCATTCATTGACAATGTGTTTAACGTTGAGATTTTTATGTTCATAACATTTGTGCATGTTTTGTATAGAGGATTTCCCTACCCGACTGCTCTATATTTATGTCAATTTCACTCTTTTTATCGAGTGTGTTGTTCTTCAAGCATCCACTGATTTGTACATCGAGTGTGATGTAATCGCGATTCGCAAGGTCTTTGCTTCTCGGATCATCAATATTTCGCGTTATATCATCCCTTTCTTTGATATTTTGTGGCTGTGCTTTTCCGGTTTTCTCCTCCTGCGTTCTTCGTCTACCCACCTGAGTACCAGCCCGTTACTCAGCCTCATACTTCCGCTAGTCCACACCGTTCGTGCAACGGCAAGTCAATAAAAAAGGTTTGGTTTCTCGAATTTTGTATAGATTAATCCGATGCTGTGTGTTTAATCTTGCAAAAAAAAATTGACTTGCCAGTACTCCAAGTTATATAATCCGTAATAACATGTCGGATTCACGTTCATTTGCAACCTCCTGTTATAATGACAGGCCCCAAAAAGATGATCTCTGTCTCCGCTATCGAGATATCAAGCATTTTTTTTATTATTATGATGCCGAGCAGCAAAGACCTCGCGATGAGTCACGGCAGCACTGTCTGCTGGCGTTTGTTATGTTTCAAAACAATACATATCGTCACGTGCATCTTGGTAATTTGAAGAGAAAGAGCGAAAACAAATGTAATCAGGGGAAGGGCAATGAAAAAACAATTGAGTTCGAAACACTGTCACAAGTAGGGCCATATTGTAATCGTTTGGGTATTTATGAGGGAGATGTGCAGGCCGTGTTGTGTGGACTGTGGGGAGTATGATAGGGAGAAGATAGGATGGGAGAGCCTCACAAACGGAGCTGTCATAGAATTATTTGTATGGGGAAGGAAGAGAGATTTGACGACTGGACAATTTAAGATTCTATTAGAAGGTTTTTTTTATGTTGATACGACGCTAGTCTCCAATCAGAATTTGTACAAAAAGATTAGAAGTTTGTGTGATAATGTAAGAAAGAACAAGAAAAGAGTGAACAAGAATGAAGGTATCATGGAAGATGTGTTTGTGTTCGTTAGAAAAGAAATGAAAAAGAAACAGAAAAAAAATATAAGAATAGAATTCAGAAAGAGTACTGTTTCAAGGGTGTGCCGTCAGTGTAGACGGAACTCTGTTCGACCTCGTCAGAGAAGTGGATTTAAAGTAGATGAGTTATATATGAAGAAAGTCGTTTTAAGGTTGAAGAAAAAAATTGAAAAAATTGAAGAAAAAATAGATGCATGCAGTGTAAGGTTTGTAAAGGCATGTGCCAAAAATAGGAATATAAAGAAGCGGAATGATAGAATTTTGAATGCGTTGAAAGTTAGAAAAGAAACCATCATAAGATTTAATAGAGAATTGTGCAAAAAAAGGAAAGTAATCACTGGTCTCGAGAAGAGAATATTCATGCTTAAAAAAATTGTGAGAAGAGACGGTGACTTAGACCCCTGTTACATTTGAAAGTTTCCTACCCGAGACCCGACCGAGTCCACTTGCAACCTTGACTGGATTATTGGTGGATTAGCTTCGCAGACGGACCGAGTCCGAAATGTGGTCTGTTTACATCACAGCGTTCATTCCCTCCCCTATCGGTACGGTTTCGAGCAGTATCCGATTGCTGACACCTAAGGGCGCTCTCGATCTAGGCTCTGAATAATTTGCGCGCGCTAATTGAAGTTGTTTACATTTCGTTACACTCGTCGGCTGCTACACATAAATGACAGGGTGGGACATGTGCCGATCATTTCCAGAGAGAGTCGAAACAACTCTTTACCTTTACCTTTACCCGAGATACTGAAAGAATGCTGATGATCCCAGCAGTCTTTGAAGATATATGATCGACTTGAAAAGGATACGTTTAAAATGCTTCCTTCTTTCCACTCAAATCAAAGGCTTTATCAATCACAATTCACATTTTGCATGCCGCAAAACATTCGAAGAACGACGGGGCTGGGGAGGGGATAGCGCGTGTTATGACGTAATTTGACAACTGGCGAACGGACCGAGATACATGTAGGTTCGAAAGCTTGTGTGCGTTTACATCTACGAATCGGTGGACCGGGGCCGGCCCGATACCTACCCGAGACTACCTCTGGATGTGGTCTTGGGTAGGTTCGCTAAAAGGTGGCCCGAGGTAGGTTTGGGATGTTTACATCTGATTTCTTTCCGACCCGAGGTAGGCCCCGGGCCGGCCCGAGGTAGGGAATCTCTCAAATGTAACAGGGGTCTTAGTAAGACGAAGGCAACAGAGCCGAAGTTATTTGAAAGCGAAGAACAAGATTAATTACATGCTTAGAAAAAAAAACAATCGAATGAAAAAGAAAATGGAGAAAATGACTGGGAAGATCAACAAATTAGAAGAAAGATTGAAGGCCGATTCGCACGTTGTTTAGTTAAAGGAAGGAGGGAGATACAGTGATGAAGTTCGTTCAGTAGTACAAGAGTTAGTTTGTTCAATGGGTGTTAGTACTAGGAAAGGTGGTGAGGTTGTGAAAACTGTACTAGAAGGGCTCTGTAATGTAAATATTAAGTCTGTACCAAAGAAGGATTTTGGATCTGCTATGTATATGGAAGCCAGAGCGCTCAGTTTAATACAAGCGGTAAATAAAATCTTAGATGAGAAGGAGGTTGATATGACAGTTGGAGGAGATGGTACTACCAAGTATGGTCATCACTATGGGGCGTATGATATTCATTTAAGTAGTGGGGAGTGTTTGGTCTTAGGTGTCAGGGCAGGGGTTGGGGGTACAGCAGAAGAAATGCTTGAAACAATGAAGACGGTTATAGAAGATGTGTGTTTAGTTACTAATGATGGAAGTAAAGTAAATAATGTAATTAAAAGAATAAAAAATACAATCAGTGATAGGCATATTGTACAGAAAATATTTAATGAACTTCTTCAAAATTATAGGAGAGAGATATTGCCAACAGTTGTTAGAGAATGGGCACATTTAACAGACTTGGAAAGGGTGTCACTTTCAAAAATGAATAATTACTTTTGCGGATTACATTTTATAGTCGGGTTGGCAGACCAGGCGGGACAAACGTTGAAAGTATGGGAAGATATGGTATTCAATGGAGAACAGGTAGGGGCGCAGAAGGTTGGAGTGGCACCAAAAGGTGGAGAAGGTGGGATAGTTCGGTTAATAAGAACGGTGTGTAAATCGATTCAAGACAGAGGATGTGAAAAATCAGGGAAGCCCGTACATTTCCGAGCATTTCTGAAGGAAAGGGGCAAAACGTTAGTTCCGTTAGCACCCTTTAAGGGTAACAGATTTAATATTTTATTTCATGATGGAGGAGGTGTTTATTATTTAAGACATGATTTGAAGGATTTTTTTGCAGACCATAGGGAAGATAATTAAAGCAGTAGACTCAGATCTAAATGTTCCCCAGTTTTTAACAGGTTGTAGGGCTTTGGGCCTAGTAAATAAGTTTGTAACAGCCCCATTGTGGCGAGTATTGGAGGGTAAGGAGAGAATAACGACCATGGACGAGAGATACAAGAAAACAAGATCATGTTGTCAAAATTTGAAGAATGGGCAGTCGACTCATCGCCATTATTGGACGGCACAGCTGTGTTATTCCACGATATACCAGTTCAAAGAGATGAAATATATGAATCACTTCTCACAGGAGACGATGCAGTTACAAAACAAGTTCTCGAACTTATATTCAGTAGTTATGTCATGATTACGAGTAGGCTCCTTGGGGAGCACATTTCTTCTCATTATAGTGATGTTAATGAAAATGAAGTTAGTGGGGTACCTAAGACAAATGTATCCGTTGAACGAGATTTCGGAATGATGGATAGAATAATGAGAGAGAAGCCAAGGGCGAGTATTTATGCAGTGGAAAGCATTATAATGTACACTAAGAACAATACAAACCAATGGGTCAGAGAATTGGAAGAAGAGAAAAGGGCGGAGTACATGAGTATAGCTAGAAAGCAGGTTGTCAGGGGGCGAAGCAAATTTGGGAAGAAAGGGAGAAAAAAGAAAGAGAAAGGAGAGATAGCAAGGTCCAAAAAGAAGAAAAGGAAACGGTTAGAAAGGAAAATATATATGAGGAAGTAAGAAATGTATGTGGTGGTATATGGATGTCAGAAAATGAAATAGATCAAGGACTCGCTATGAAGAACAATGACATTACCGGTAATTGGAAATGCTGAAAGTACAATTGAAAGCTAGACGATATGTGTTCGGAGAGAAAAACACGGAAGGTATCTTCAATTTCACAGAAAGGGGTAGAGTGAAGACGTGGGAAGAGTTAAAGGAACAGCTTATTTCAGTCGTGAGAAGGAGCAGAGAAAGAACCCAAGAAATTGACAAGGATGACAACGAAGTAGAGGAAATCCTGCTCGCACCAGAGGAGAGGGTATACCAGTTAAAAGAAGAAATGAAAAGGAAGAGATCTGAGATAGAAAACAAGTCAAGAAAAAGAGTGAAAAGAGGCCAAAACGTGGATTACAATGATTTAGTTGGTAAAATTGTTCAGCATTTAACAGAAGATGATGAAGGAGAAAATTGGTACTCCGCATTCATCCTCGGTAAAAGCAATGAGTCAATGAATTTTGTCTATTTGTCCAATACACAAACTGTATACTCGTATCCCAAAAATGATGTAGTTGAAGACTTGAACAGTGGGGATATGTACGTTAAAGATAGAACAGCAAGAGAATTAGTAGGGTATAAGATAAGACACAAATGGGAAGTAGACAACGCAAAGGTATGGTTTATCGGTTATGTAGTTGAGGCAGAAGATGGCTATGGTGTAGATAAATCTTGCAAGGTGGAATACCAGAGTTTAAATGATGAAAGCGATGACAAAGAAAATACATGGGAGGGAGCATTGTTGGAAGATTATTGGAAAGGAGATGTGCGAATTTTGGAGAAAGTTTAGTTGGGCCTATAAATCGAATTATATAAGGTATGATTGCCAGAATGAGCTTATTTTAATAGATGCAAGAAAACAGCAACTGATATAATATAATGAATATAACTATATGGCTGCATAAATCGAGTTACAATGTATACTCGATTGCAATAGATGAAAGTAAAACATTGCAACAGAAATATATAGTTACATGTACTAAAACTAGTATTGAATATCGAGTTACAATGAGTGCTCGATTACATTTTTTTCCGGAAGGAGAAAATAGTGACTGAAGCATTTTGTTCTGCTATACATGCATTCATGAACGTGGTCGTTCACGGGTCTGTGGTCTCGCCTGATATCGCATATTTACAACATGATATTTTGACCAATAGATGACCTTTGACGTTATGATCACCGTGAACACATTATTTGTACCAATTTAGTGTAAACACAATTCATGCAGAAATGAGAGCTAGTTTCAACAGACGCTCGAAAATAAAGAGCATGAAGAGTGGACTTACCTTTTGAGTTCAGCAAGTTGTTGTCTTGTGGTGGAAGATCATCGCGGTATATGTATAAATCGAAGACTGTCAACACTGGAGCTCTTTTTATTTATTATACAACACAGCAGTAATCAAGCAAGCTCTTGGCAAACATAATTATACATTTTGAACATTCTGAATTGGGAGTATAGGCCCTTACGCAGTAATTACGAAGTAATTGATTGCGTGAATTATGCACAAATTGAACTGAACTTTTACTCTATAGAAAGATTAGTTTATTCTATGAATATATTGACTTTTGTAAATGTATCAATACCTGTGTAAATATATATTATGTATATGTTAACAAAATAAGGTAGAGCAGTCTGGTAGGGATTCTGTTGTTCATATAAAGTATTATCGCCTCGGCTGTATATGGCCATGATGATACAATAATTATATACTCTGTGATAAGAAGTTTATAAGAATGTATTGAGTCGTAATGGTATGTGCAGATAAGAAAAAAAGGTGAACTATACACTCTGTAAGCCCCTTGCGGTGATCGATCTGTGATGCCGCCAATTTCATGGGGAACTCAATATCTTGAAAATGAATAATTGGGGATGCACATAACGAAAACACAATACAATTACAGATATTAAGCAAGTGGCTTGAAATGCCTATTTATAAAAACCACGTCGTGTCCCAAATTGTGCTTCATATTCAGCTGAACTTCCAAATAATACAGCAATTTTCATGCAAAGAATAATGCATATGGTAGTTCATGTGTTCAATGTTTTCCCTAATTGAAAGTTGACAAGATATTGAGGCAGTTACTCTCAGTCGTATTATCTACAGATGCTTCAGAAAAACCTTGTGGACATAACAATTGTGAACGGTTTCAAATATCTCACTTGATATTATTCCGTCATTTTGTGAGTTAAGCATCTTGAAATAGCATATATCATATATGTCAACTCGATTTTCGAATAAAGATGACTTGAATAGTTGACAAGAAAACAGAAATACAAGCTGTATATACGTGTGTTATTTTTTAGTTCTCGATGATTCTCATTTCTTAGGTCCGACGATCAAAACCCCTCTATCGTTTCCTAATAAATCTGAAATAAAGAAAAGTAGAATAAAGTTATATTTTCATCTTGAATTTTGCATCTAAAAATGATGGTAAACATAATGCATCATGATGAAGTGTTTTGATGGTGATGATTTGCCTGCATGAAATGAAGTGTGGATTCTGATGTTTATGGTTTTATGGACATTCCGTGTGATGAATATACAAACAGAGAAAAGGTCAAGAAAATCAATGCTATATTTCTTTCCACATTGCATGGTTTTAATGACTATTTCTTTATTTTTTTTCCCCAAGTGATGAAATGGATTCACGATGATGATTGGCCTTTGTGATAAATGAACTCAAGGTGATGATGTACGAGTGGGTGTGCATGGTTATGATTGCATGATGGTTTAAATAATGGGCAATTCCATAAAATGATCAAGCTTTTTGTACATTCGACCCCCATTTTTCTTAAGTCTTACATCACTTAATAAACTGGCCAAGTCATGATCATTTGACAGCATTACAGACTGTCAAAAGAACCAAAAATCAGAGAGATAGAAAATTTCATGAAGATCCCAAATATAGGGGGTCGGACGTACATATTTTATGGAATTGCCCTAATAAAAAAATGACATAGTGCGTGATCGATGGTGGTTGACAATGATGATAAATAACGTAAGACTTAGGGTATGTATGTGGGGTGAGGGGGGGGGGTATAAATCAAATCAGCAATGATCGTTATGAAATCGGAAGGAAACTCTGTGAAAAATAATACTATTTGAAGCGATGAAAAATATGAAACAGAAGTCGAAATTATTAGAATTGGACACTGAATATCAAGGTTACAGCATGCTTAAGATTTCAGTGAAACAATTCTTTACTGTTTTCATCAATATTCAATCATGAGCAAAGTGATCGTGTCACATGAAACATCCCAAATTATTTTTTCGTCTATTATGAAATTATGTTCAATTTGTCCTCCAAGAATTAAAACAAAAATTGACAACAAATTTAATACATTTGATACTCTTTGCTGCAAGGCTTGTTAGGGAGACATACCATACTCACATCTTTAATATATGTAATATCATATAAGAAAAAGGCGAGTGGGGATGTGACATAATCTAATGAATATTGATGACGACGTGCATATAATTATTTTCACAAAATATTAATAATCTTTAAAATTCAATAACTTAGTTACTTGTGATCAGATTTTCATAAATTTTCCAGCTTTTGCTTGGTGAATCTTACCCTATTTATTTAGAAATAATTATTTTCAGCCCCGAGTTCCCCTTTCAAACATTTTATTAAGTCAAGTATAGACCTTAAATTGAGATGAGGAAATTGATCTGGCGTGTGGTAAGAAATAAAATATTATTATGACGTATTGCAATGTCATTCTGGTACGTCATATTAATGACTCATCACTCCATGCTGCACGTGGGTTGCCGTCGCACACACAATCACTGAATCAGGGAATCCCTGGTAGTACACAAAAGCAATGGCAATGCATAATATATCGCGGTACGGCACGGTGCACGTAAATCACATACATCCACACACCATTATTGTGTACACATACTACATGTACTTAATTGCAAGTCCGATGATTATGCATTGCCATTATGGTGATGCAACCACTGATCTCCCCTCTTTCGCTTTGCGAAGTACTAGTAATCTCTATTGTGACGTATCTGTGACCTTTCAACTAGAGCAGTGACCCAGACGTGTCAGTCTACGAACGCATTATTCATTAGCAGTTGATAAGTTGCGTATTTGAAAGGCAAACTTGACAACGAAAGCGGTAATGAATGTATCGCGCGCCCTTTCAACTCCGCCCCTTCAATGCGGCGTATAGCAGCTCTGTGTGTGTTTTCGGTCAAGCAGAATGTGCCACTATCGGTGTGATATCGCTTACGTTTTAAGCTGAAAATTTGCCAAACTTTAGCAGCAAAAATCTCTGGATTTAAATGCTTGTGAGTTATGAAACTTGATTTACATATTATTTCAGATATTCTCTTCACTTTCTGCTACGTGACAGTGATTAAATTCACAAAATAGGTGATTTCTGAAAAACGTCCAGACACCCTACTCCTACCTCGGGCGAAGTTCGTGCAGGCTCCACTTCACTACCACTACACTAATTCCTCACACGTATTATTCACGGCCGATTTCAAAACATCGCATGCGATCAGTCGCAGGTCAAACAGCATAAATATTTATATTATATTGGATGGCTCAGAAAATACCAGAAATATTCTAAGAGTTTGGGAAAATATTCCACTGATTCTTGGAATATTTTTCTTGGAATTAGATACTGGCCCTAAATCACCAATATTGAGGATAACCGGAGGATGGACACGGAGTGAAATACAGGTGAAGAGTAAGAAATTAAGCTATTTTTCTTTCTCGTTATATTTTTTTTCTTTGATTTTTACAATAAACCCCTGTTTGATCCCACCTTTGTCACTCGGTATATCCGATCGAGTTCAATGTCCCGAAGTTCGGGTAGGTGGAGCGTAGTGTAGCGGTAGTGAAGTGGAGTGGAGCCTGCACGAACTTTGCCCGAGGTAGAGGACTCCATGATGATGTTTTTTTATTTTTTATATTTTGACATATACTTCTTCATCATGGAGCCTTGACACTCTATCCATAGATGCATAAGCGAGACTTACACACCCGGATGGATTTCCCCAGGAAATCCATAGTTAAAGGGTGAAATCGGTTTGTAGGGGTGAATTTTACTTATCTATGAACCTTCATGCGCCTAATGCATATAAAGGGATAAAAATTATTTCACTATAAATGGTAAAAATGAGACGTTTCTTACAAGACCGATCTCGTGTAGATCCCTCGATCCGTTTGTCAACAAAGCAAATACAATAGGGATGACCTGTAGTAACCTTTGGCCCGCCTTAGGTATAGACATAGATACGAGGGTTTACCTTGACCCGTCGTTCAGTCCTTCTTAGGATCCGAGCCTGGTAATGTCCTCGAAGTATCCATGACGAAGCTGCTGATGATGACCGATACGCGATGCGGGCGATGGCTACCACTAGATGTCCTTTGACTCGACGTGTATTCTCACAAGATAAACTCTGTACTCTGAAACTGACTGACTGAACTTTATAAACTGGGAAACTAACTTGGAAACTCTAACTACAATCACACGGAGATCGGGGCTTTTATACTTATCGCGTGGTCGCACGCATGGTCCGTCGCGGCACTATTGAGGTCACGACCTAACGTACCATGCGTGCGCCCACGATCCAGCCACGATCTCCATATTCCTCCCAACCATAAAAAACCAAGGGGAGATTAAAAGATTAAAAGGGGAATTAAACATCACCTTTGTTTTGGCCTGTTACAAATCAATGATGCCAATAAAGATCCCCGATCAACAAAACACACATCAAATTTAATTTAAAAAGGTATAAAATATGACATTACTAAACACGGTGTCATCCATTAAAACCTCTACTCCATTTGGCATGTAAATAATGTGTCCACCTGAATAAACTATTGACTGACGAAAACATATTAGGTATCTGTCAGTATATGAGTAAAGTATATATATATATATATATATGCCCTAGTACAAGTATATATTCCATAATCTCACCGGAGGGCATTCATAATCGTGTGGATAATAGTTGCAGATGGACAGTATAGGAAAGCCTACAATGTTACCTTGGGATTACCCAATGAGGTTCAACAACGGTCATATAAATGAAAATTATATTTTCCAAAAGTCACTGTTTGGGGTCTATTCTAATTCTGTCATATTGATATTTGTTTAGAAGGTTTTTATTTAAATAGGTCAGATTAACATGATTTCATGTAAACCTCTCCAATACGATTCCAACTTATCGCAATATATGTTTGGGAATACCCAGAATGGCAATATGACGTAAATAGTGAACCTCGTAGGGTAAACCTACGCAAAAAAGGACAATAGTAAAAACAGAGAAAGGACCTTTTTATATACATGCATATTCAGCAAATCAAACCTGTTTTCTTGTTCTCTTCTCAAGCAGGTTTGTATTAAAAAGATCGAAACCAGTAGAGGATGCACTTGAGCAGACGACCCAAAACCTCTTGGAATCAAACGTGCTGTCAGACTGGATTTCGCAACATGGTTTATGATTAGAATGTTTATATTGTCAGCAGACTTTTAGCTCCAGTATTCTTTAATAGTTTAATTCTTTAAAAGAGGTACGTGGGACAGTCTACTTCTGGTACCTGCACATCGTTCATAATATCGTTTAAACAATTTTCCTTGACTGTATTGAAGGTCAAAGTATGACTGTTTGATTAAAAGATGAATGTGCATATTGTATATTACATAAAAATAAAGTCCAATCCCATGTATACAGATTACATTGCTGACAATATTGTTGCCACAACAAACGGCAAGTCCTTGTTTACAAAATCAGCATATTACTGCACGTTTCTTATAAAGTGAGTTAGGGATCTCATTGCAACATTTCAAATATTTCCTATGAATTATATTAATTACAAAAAGGTATCTGTGTATATAAGAATCTTGAAATGTTTACCATGAATTACATTAATTATAGAGTCATGAATCTGTAGCATAAATTTATATTCTAATCAGAAGAACCTTTCCCTCAAACTGTATTCTGGAATTTGTGGCAAGAGGGAAGTTTTATGAAATATGTATGTGCCAGAATTTAACAGACTTCAAATATATAAATGATGTAATTCATATAACTTTGAGCACTAATACAAAAATAACTGGCAATATAATGATTGTAATAATACAATAATTATGTAATATTGCAATAAAATCCCTGTCTACTTTACTCTACTTCACCCTCTCCCTCTCATCTCCTTTTCTTTGTTTTTAAAGGTGGAGGCCAAGGAGGAAGCAGCCAAGGGGTGCACATTAATGATGGAGTATCTCCATAGGAGAATAGATGGACATGCAGAGGAGTCCCTTCCTCGTGAGATGGGGGATTGCTTTGCTTGCCCAGTGCATCCCTAGTCGTCTGCTGGCCCAACTGTTTCAACTCATCACAATCAACCGATGGAAATAATGATAGATCAAAGCTTCTACCTGAACAGGAAGAATTATTATTTCGGACAGATCTTATGTGGTGTGAACTTGAAACAGGGGGAGAGAGTGGGTGTTGGTCCTTACATATTGGGATCGGGGTCGGACCCATTCCTCCGATCCCAGATCGTTTCCCTGATATTCTTCAGTTTCAATGGATACTTTATCAGCATGTAGGTCACTGAGTTCAAAAGGATCAAGCCTCTTACACCCCTTATATGAAATACTCTCCTCTGAGGATTTTATCAAGACTGTGGAGGAGTTAGGGTGGCTGAGAGAGGTCTGATACTTTGTGGCCTCAGGAGTATTTTCAGGGGAACCCCTTGATTCTTGTGAAGTTCTTGTTAGTTGCTCAAGTTTGGAAATCTGAGTGGCTAGGTCTTCGACAGAGGACTCCAGTGCATTAATGATTTGTAGGCGATTAAGCACGAAGTCCATCTTGTCTTCCAAAACATGAATTCATTGTTCAATGGACCTATGTTTAAGAGAATGAGCAGTAACTTCTACTTTAGATTCCTCAGTAGCTTCGGTAGGAGCCTCAAAGGGAGGGGGAAAGTTTTCCCCGCTAGGTCCCTTATATTCTACTGAATCTGGGGTAACCCTGATATGCTCGAGTGAGAAAGTATTAGCGGCAGAGGGCATATTGTTTGTGGTTTTACAATTTTCATAGGTTGGAGAAGATGCCACTAATCTGCAACTATCACTCCGGTATCCATCATTCATATCTTGAAGATGGACAGATGAAGATGAACGAGTATCCCTCGAACGCTCATGGAATGATTGCGGGGTTAGCCGTTTATAATCTTCAAGTGTCCATTCTTCAGAAGATGAAGAAACACTTGGGTACCCATCGCTGTTTGAATGACGAGAAGATGAAGGGGACCTAGACTCACGCCTTCGATGATCATAAGAGGATCGAGGGGGTGAACTTTGGATTCCTTCATCTCTCGATCGTACCCGGGAATAAGATGTGCTAGGGTATTCAGTGTTTACTCGAGAATGGACGGGTGAAGGAGAGGGAGTATTCCGCCGATGAGGATCACGAAATGATCTTCGAGGGGAAGACTGCCTGTGGTCTTTACCCTTCCATTCTGAGTAACGAACGGATGAAGGAGAGCGAGCATCCCACCTACTTGAATCATAAAATGATTCTCGAGGAGGATACCGACTAAAAACGCCATCCTTCCGTTCTTCATATGGTGATCGAGAACGACGAATAGGTGAAGGGGAGCGAGTATCCCATCCTCGCATCCTTGAATCATAAAATGATTCCCTAGGGGGATCCCGCCTGTAACCTTCACCTCTCCGTCTTTCTTCATAAGGTGATGGAGATCGATTTCGGTATCTATGAGAATGGGATTCGCGTACATCGCCCCTACGTCGGTGTGGAGATTCGTTACGATCGTAATAATCATAATCATCCCTATAGTAGTGTGGGGATTCGTAACGTCTCCCACGACGTGGAGGAGACGGATCGTGTCTTCGGTAATCAAAATCATGGTAATCACCTCGGCCCCGCAGTGGAGGATTGTATTGATTATCATAATATTTATAATGATGATCCCGATGTTTTGATGGGGACTCACGACGTGACCTACCACTGCGACGGAGGGGAAACCTATGATGATGATCGCTTCTTGATGAGTCATAGCGATGACGATCGCATTCGCCTCGCAATGGAGTCTCGCTAGAATAGCAATTATTTCCCCTATAATCGTGTCGTGGGGAAATAGAGCGATCTCTCCGATTGCGGCGCGAATGGGATCTGTCAATATAATCCCTATTTCGGCTATGATTATTTTCTTCCCCTTGCCTGTCGTCATGACTTACCGCATCGCCACGAGCACTGCGGTAATGCCGTGAACGTTGAGGGGAATGATTACGATCTTCCATCAACCTAGGATCCCTTCTTTCAGAGGAATCCAAACAATTATTGTATCTACGAGAGACTTTACGTTCACTCCCCTTAGCGATGGTACCTGTCAATTGTATGGGAAGATTCATCGCTGGAGGAACTTGAACTATAATATTCATAGTCCCGTGTCCCAGACATATCATTTCAATTATCATTCAAAATGATTACACGAATAATAAAAGATAATTCAAGTCTCTCGGAGATAATGTGTACAGATTACAATTACACCTACAATACTACTGATATACCTACACTACGATATATTATACAGTGTACTCTACAAACTATAGGGTAAGTTACCAGGAGTTCAAATGAACAAACTGCGAATTGGAAAAATACAAGGCGCAAATTGTTTACGAATTGTATTGAATAGATACAATTCGCAAAAGGAAATTCACAAGTCACAAATTGTAATATTTATAAAATTTACAAATATTATGTCCAACCTGTGAATTTGAGTACACAATAACATTAGTACTTGAAATGCTTATAGTTTATGCAACGCGCGTCGCGTAAATAAGCTTACAAACCTGAAACTCAGATAAGTAAATTTTGGGCGATCTAATTTGGACAAACGCACGCAATTTGGACTCTTAAGTGTACTCATGCATACGATGATTTGTGAATTTCAATCTGAAAATATTTACAAATATTTAAAATGTAATATTAGCACTCGGGATGCAGAATTACTCAGGATCCCGTTTGCACAAGTGCACAACCAAAAATATCAATGTGTATACAAAGTTACAAATTGATTAATGTTCATGCACAGATTTTTGCACTATAATATCTTGAATGCCTGTTCGTTCTTGCAAATTGCACAAATTGTAATATCTACAAGTTATACAGAAATAAATAGACAATGAGCAACAAATAAATGAGCTAAATCAAAATCAAGGAGCCCAATTGGCTTCGTTTCAGGCGTCTTCTCGCCAAATAATCATAAAGTATTGAACACTCAGTCTACTTGACTGTATAACTGTATAAGCAATGAATATTTTTATCGAACAAATGATTACACTTTTATTGCTGCCGAAATTCCTAAGCAGTGTAACAATAACACTTGTCAATTTGTCGTATATCACTTTTCAGAATTTATTTACAAAAAGGATCCTGAAATTCAAAATACAAAACAAGTATAATCCTGATAATTTCTATAATTACTTGGTTAACTTCGATAAAAATACCCAAGTTTAAATATCAATGGGAGTGAGGGAGTGAGAGCTATGGAACCAATTTGTGATCCCAATAAAAAAGTAGATAATTCTTAACACTTATTAGACTCTGTAAAATTCTATAAGGCAATTATCCATAAAACAATGGAAAAATGTGTATTACAATATCAAGTGTCACCGCCTAAGCTAATTAAGCTTCAAAATACATTATTATTGAAACAAGCGGGTGCATTTTAAGTGTCACCGCAGGAATTGACTATAGTGGAAATTAAGCTAAGTCCAAACTGAAAATTAAATACTAAATGCGCTATTACGCCCTAATAATTCAGTGGACAAACTCCAAAATCCAACTTGTCATTACTCAGTTATAGCTATAAGATTGCTATTACTATACTTCAAACTTGCTAATGAGCGGAGCCCACAGCTATCAAAAATGTAGAGAGGCAAGTACGAAATTGACTTCACGAACAAGTTTAAACAGTAAAGCAATATTAAGTATTAAACAAATCCCTAACCAAAATCATTTACTAAAACTATGCTTAATAATTTTAATTAGGGGAAGGTTTAATATCTTTGGTTGAGAGTCTGCGAATTAAACAAGTCCAACTAGAGTGAAAAGCCCAACCTTACAATCAGGGGCAAATGCACAATCTAAATTAGAACAAGTCGATGAACCTTTCGAGATAATAAATAATTCTGACTCACTCCACTCTCCTTTTCCTTTTTTTTTCTAAATAAAATGGTAGAGGGGCGCGTGTATATGAGAACTATGAGTGCCTGAATATATGAAAAAATACAAACTCCTGACAAGCTATATAATTCCCAGAAAAATAAACGCGCGAACATGTATCCGATATAATTGTGATTTAATGTTAAGCCTGTGATAATGGACTTAACTAAAAACGATACCACAATTGATTGCTGATGACAAAGTATATGATCGCGGGTGTTAAAATTAGATTCCAAGAAACTCCGTCTTTTAAATCTGTAAAATAAACAACGACGCAGTTATAACAGGGTTTGCCAAATAATTCCTTTCTTTTTTGGAATCACAACAAAATAATTTAAGAAATTATCCAGCGCGAGAAACCCGTCTTATTTGCAAGAGGGCAACACCGCTTTTAGTCAACACACTTTTCAAACTATAACAAATTCATTTATTCAAGGCGAATGAGTTACTCAAATCTGAAAAGTAACACGTACGGGATGGGAATAAAGATGTGTAAAAGACCAACTATATTACAAAATTTAAGTCTTTGCACGGCAATATTTATTAAATTTTTGGTAGCCATATAGCGCAAAAACAAATCCTTCACAATATAATAAAAATCAGAGATATCCCTCTCCCTACTCTTCAGATTGGCAACAGTATACGGCGCCAAAAACAAATATCAAATGTACAATACAAACTCGCTTTTGCCCGTGAACTAATTTCCAATCGTAAGAGTTAAAGACAGCAATTAACTGTGTGGAAAATCCGCTTGAATTTATTATCCGTCAAGATATAATCAGCTGGCAATAAAGCCCTATATCGCCAGCCAGTTTAAGAGAAAATACAGGCAAGGTAAACGCAATTAATCTTTCACCAAGAATCACAAAAATCACCAACAGCAAAAGTTAGCTATTGATTTATTTATTACAGTTCTAAAGATTAATTCAATTAAATCCTAACTATTATTTTAATCAAACCGCAACTATTTAAGATAAAGGTCATGGATAATAGGGGTGGGTAGATTTATCTACCGCAATTAGCCACAAGCAACAATCAGGCAAGGCATGCACTCCCAACTAACGAACAATAGACGCGGGGAGCGACGGACAAAAGAAAATATGCTTGGATTGTTAAACTCCGCGTGCCTAACGTGGCGTCCCGACACACCCAGATATCTATTAAGAGAACTGTGTAAGGGTAAAACGGTGCACAAAACGGCAAATTAAAACCCTAAAACACTAGTCTTTTTGGCATAGTTGTTGTGTAAAAAGCTTATCGTTACGGTGGCGGCGGGTCCCACTCAAAATGACCTATATGTGTAAACTACAATCATCTTATAAACCTACGATATTTCCTTCCTTTTCCTTTCCTTTTTTGGAAGTGATATATACTTAAATCTATGTTTAGGAAAGCTAATTTAAGCGCTGAATTACTGTTATAAAATTATTTAATCAGCGCAGGTTCGAATTTAGACGTAGCGCCAATGTAGTAACCTTTGGCCCGCCTTAGGTATAGACATAGATACGAGGGTTTACCTTGACCCGTCGTTCAGTCCTTCTTAGGATCCGAGCCTGGTAATGTCCTCGAAGTATCCATGACGAAGCTGCTGATGATGACCGATACGCGATGCGGGCGATGGCTACCAATAGATGTCCTTTGACTCGACGTGTATTCTCACAAGATAAACTCTGTACTCTGAAACTGACTGACTGAACTTTATAAACTGGGAAACTAACTTGGAAACTCTAACTACAATCACTCGGAGATCGGGGCTTTTATACTTATCGCGTGGTCGCACGCATGGTCCGTCGCGGCACTATTGAGGTCACGACCTAACGTACCATGCGTGCGCCCACGATCCAGCCACGATCTCCATAGACCCTTGAACCGCTTTGTTATGACGTACATCCGAGTAGCAATGCCGTTTTGAAGAACAATTTATAAATAAAAATTATTATTTCACAAATACTAAAATTTGATACGTGATTATAAATAATTAGTAGTATTATACTAGTTATTTATAATCACGGATTAAATTTTAGTATTTGTGAAATAATAATTTAAATAATAAAAAATATTATTTAACTAATAATGAAATGTGAAATTTGATTATTAATAATTATTATTGTAATAATGATTATTTATAATTAAGTTTCTAATTTTATTATTCGTTAAATAATAGAACACACTATAGACCCTGGTCTGGTTAGGGTTAAGACTTGTGCTAAACCAAGTATATTTTAATCCTTACAGAACTATAGAAATCAAATTTCATATGTTTTGACACTAGTTACATTGAAATAGAGAATAACTAAAGAAAATATGTGTCATATAGCAGAAGTGTGAAAAGTAAGGAAATTGCAATATATATATTTTTTAAATTGTTTAACCTTGTATGTCATTTTAACTTGTCAATGTCATTGCAAAACTTAATTTTCAATTATTATCTAGTAAAGAACAATGTATTAGCTTAAATTTCATACCAAAATCGTACATGTATTTGGGGGTTAGGTTTTGACAAAAATATGAACATTTTACCCCAAATAGCATAAAATACTGAGAATCCCTATTAACCACCCTTGGTTGCTCCATCTTTTAGGGCATGCAAATCAAGCTCTATAGACCCTTCAGCCATTAAACTTTCAACATCATTAGTTTATCAATTCAGCTTTAAATTGATACCAAATTCATTGGAATACATGTAGTCTCCTTGATTTTTAAAATAATTAGCAAAAACTCTATGAATAAATCATGTGTAAAAGCTCCACCCTTTTTTATTAGTGACCTCCTGACACATGAACTGCTATAAAAATGTTTTCTGCTTTGGCTGAGCTACAGAAGTAAGCTACAACCAAAAATGTATCTCTCCATGTATTGTCAGACACACTTTCTTTATTTTCTCCATCACAGATAAAGGAAGATAAACTAAGAAACACATTTTCAAGTAAAGGTGATGTGACAGACATACAGCTTAAGTTCACTAAAGGTGGCGTCTTCCGAAAGTTTGCTTTCATCGGATTCAAGACTGAAGTAGAAGCTCAGAATGCTGTAGACTTCTTTAATAAGTCTTTCCTTGATTCATCAAGAATTCAGGTGACGATCAGGATTTCATATTAAAAAATTGTCATTTTGATTATTTTCATTTACCATGTACTGTAAATTTTGATTAAAAAATATAATCTATCAGGATTCATTTATATGGAGCTCCTCTTCTGATATAAGAAATCATAAATCACTAAATATTATGAAAAGGATGTACTGGGATTGTAAATATCTGTTGGACAAAATTGACGTCTGTAAAGGTTCTTAGGTACTAAACTATAATCTAGATACATTAGATAAGAATACTACAGGAATTTTAAAACTTCTTTTGACCCGACAAATTTTAATAATGTATTTTGTATTCTCTATATTTGTCCTTTGTATATTCATTATATTTGCTATGATTTTAAGTTATTTTTATGGAAGTGTGGAAATCAACTTTTAACTTTGATGCAATATTATGAAGTATACAGTCAATATCAAACAAAACAAAAACAAACATTTTCCATTTTCCCAAATGATTTTCTTTTTCCAAGTACCAGTATGCTATATTCCAGATTTGAATTTACTTTTATTAAATGAAATATTGTTTCATCCTGAAAAAGGTTGAACTTGCAAAAAATCTAGGAGATGCCAACCTTGCTCGTCCTTGGAGCAAATATTCAGAGAAGAGCTCGGCATATCAGAAGAAGCAGAAAGCCAAGGAGGAACAAGAAAGCAAAGATGGCAAGAAAACCTCGGATACAAATGTAAGAAAGAAGTGTAATCTTCTGATTGCCTCAAAATAATCTATTATTGTTAAAACTGTTTGCATTTAGGTATTCATTAGTGTAAAAGTAGTAAAATTCTCAGATGTTCTTCAGTCATAACCATCAAATGAACAAATGTTGTTGGTCTGTTGGACTATTATTATAATTTGAAATTCTTGTTATTACAGATGAATAATGAAGATATATGTTTCCAGGTTAATTTATATTTCATCATCACTATTTTATTATTTTTCAGAAATTGTTTTTTGAATAACTAATTTTTTTTTTTTTTTTTTTTCCAGGATATTTTGAGCAACAAACGGAAAAAGAAGAAGGGGTTAGAAGGCCTAGATGATGTAAGTATTGTCTCAGAATGATACAAGAATTGATAGTGGCATACTGTGTTTTGTTAATTCTTTGTTTAATGATATGATACCAATGTTTAAATGACTCTAGTTTGATGGTTTGTAATATATTTTGATTGCCTTATGGTATGTCAATTTGGTCCTAAGAATGTAATTATATATAATTCAATCTATTATGTTATCTAATTCCTTTAATAAATTGTTCCATGTCTCACATCTCGTTCTCTCTCTCTCTCTCTCTCTCTCTCTTTCCCTCTTTGTATTATTTGTTTTATATTGGTATTTTCTTATTTCAGTTGGAAGATGATCCCAAATTTCAAGAGTTTTTAGAAGCTCACAATGTACAGACAGATAAAGGGATCTGGGATAACGATGCAGGAATCTCTAAGAAAGATAAGACAGAAGGTGGATTGGATGTGATCCCATCAAAAAATAAGCTAGTCACAGGTAATATTTGATAATTATTGAAGCATATATCTTCTGTTGACCAAATAATCATCTGAAACTGGTAAATTTTTAAACTTGTTTTTTAAATGATGAAGCTTGTATCATTACTGGCAAAAGCTTACTTAAAAACACTGGCAAAATGCCATTGTTAGAATTTTGTGCCATTTGAAAATAACGAAACAATCTTCAAAAGTCAAAAGCGATTTGAAAATGATTCTGATTCAAAATGTTTTATTTATAGCTTCTGGCAAGAAGACTGTGAACGAGGAGGAAGTTAGTGATGATGCTGATAATGAGGACGATGATGAGGGAGAGGAGATGGAAGATGATGTCGAGGATGATCAGACTGGAAAAGAAGCAAATAAGAAAAATCTCTCAGATATGGATGTGAGTATTTACTACATTCACAGAGCTTCCAAGTCTCCCGGATCCTGCGGGAGAATACTGGATTGCGATCCAATCTCCCGTTCTCCCGACCCCATGCCAAAATCTCCCGGATAATCAGGATTGTTAGCTGTTAAATTGTAAAATTCATACAAACGACTGTTTTACGATTCTAGCATGTTCAACTCCCTAACACCCACGTGGAACCTCTTTATCACATTTTCATTTTACCCAGTAACTTTTACCAGTTTTTGTATAATCGTACATTGATTTCCAATGTAAATGACGATAATTAAACTGAACGACTGGTGAAGTAGTCTAACAAGCCATTTTATTTCCGGGTTCTGCGATGTGTGTGATGAAAACACTTCAGCGGTACTCCATGCACATGGCCCCCGATGCGCCCCGGCGCGGCTAGCTCCAGCCGGCCGGCCGCGCTGCGCCAGGAAGCTACGAGAAGGGACGTTCACGAGCACTGCGAGTCATTTCTCGTAAGCTTGTGTGCGCTTTATTCGAGCTGAAACTGTGGATCAACGATGGGATTAACAAGTGAATTACTTTTACACCCCGACTTTCAGTTTCAGGAATAATTTTATTGACAATCCTGAAGAACCAGAAGCAAAGTGGAGATTTTTTCGCCTACTTTCACTTGGGTTGATCGGATTCGAACATTTTCTCTTTCGTGAGTGAGCTACCCTGGCGCTGGCCGGCTGAGCTGTGCGAAGCACGCCCCATCCCGATTCATCCACACTACAATCGCATCGTCAGTGACCATGCCCATGGAGATCTTGGAGATGGAGTCATCCAAGACCAAGATGACAAAATACTTTTCGAAGTATAAAGATAATTTTCAAGCGGAATGGGACTGTGTGACAATTTTCACAGGAAACTCATTTCGCCGCTCCCTCACAAAATCATACCTCCGCGAAATCTACTGGATTCTATCTTTCCAATGTTGGCAGCTCTGCATTCATTTCATTGCCTAAAGACACAAACAAATGGGAAAAATCTTGAAGATTTTGCCATGTAACAATTTTGTGAACAGTGTTGTCATATGTTCTCTGTAACACCAAACATTTAATTAATGCTAGTAGAGTAACAGTAATATTGTTCGCTAAATACGGAAAATATCTATGTTCTGGTTCCATATTTCATGACACAAAATCCATGAATACTAGGGCCCGCTAACTTATGAAATCCAATATTTTCTTTTTGATTTTGATTTTTGTTTTAGATTTCTTGTGGAACCGTTATGAAGACAGCTAGGCCAGGGCCTTTGTAATAAAACTGATATTGAAGGGGTCTTTACATTTGTTCATGATATGTATTTCCCTTTTCTTATGCTGTTTTCAGTACCTAAAATCAAAGATGGTAAAAATTCAGACAGAAGATGAAGGAATTCAAGATGGAAGCAGTGAAGACGAGTCATCGTCATCAGATGAGGAAAGTGACGAAGAAGAAGAGGAAGAAAAGCAGGATAAGAAGCAAGTAAAAACAGAGATAAAAGAAGTTCCTAAAGCCAAGACATCACCTGTTAATGAAAGAGTCAGGAAGAATAAGGTATGTTGCTTTTCAATAGTGCTCGACACCATAATTACTGTCTGGGATGATTTTCATTGGACATGTACTTTGAAGTTTTTTTTTGTGGAAAATTTTGTATTTCAGAAGTAATGAGTTCCTCTTGATCTCTTGAAAAGATGTTTCATATTATAATGGTTTATTAAAGATTGTGTTATATGATGTTTGTAATGAAGTCAAAATCATGAGTAAAAAATTACAGCCCATGCTGCTAGCCCAACAACAGTTCTGTATGACATTTCTTAATATATTGTAGTACTTAACAAACAAAGTTAAAGATATTTGCACCATCATTGTTATTTCCCTCTTCATGTTTTGAGGCATTGTACTCTTCTGCTGCACCATTCAACTCTGATTCTAAAAAAAGATCTAAAGCAGAAAGCTAAGTTGGTTCATGCTTCACAGGAGCTCTTAACCCTAAATAGACTGGGCTATTTCGATGCCTAAGAAGACTGGGGGGGATCTCGGCCGTCGATCGCCCGATTGCGACAAAACTTGGCACGCGCGTTACCCATGGCATAATCTACAAACTGCAAGATCAAATTCTGCGAAAAAATCTCATTGCTAATTGATTATGCTAATCTATGCGTAAATCAAAAGTTTGCTTTAATTAACTAAATAATGCCCCTAAAATGCTAATTTTTGGTAAACAGACACTTTATATGAATCTGATCAAATGTACTAACAAAACATTTCAAAATCACATTTATTTTCTTATGTATTTCATTGTTTTCTAAATTTCTTATGTATTTCCTTGTTTTTCGACTTTCTGTTTTTTATTGTTTTTTCAATGGAAATTGTCGGGGACTTTATTTGGACCATAAATAAGATGGAATTAATTGATTTCAATCAGGAAAAGGAAAAATAATGATACATTTCTGAATTTTGGCTAAAAACACTATTTGCATTTGATTTGTACACAAATTAACATTTTTTTGCAATTTTGGGTCTGCATGCACTTACGAAATGTTGCGTAATTTCGGAATCTCGTACCCGGGGGTCGCAACTTTGGTCTCAAAAGTTGCGCGAGACTTGAATGAAAAAAGTCAGGGAGCGACGCGGTAAAAAAATTTCCTGCGGCAGATTTATCACGAAAAATGTCGAGGGGGGGCTGAATCAGCCCCCCCCGTCTTCTTAGGGTTGATATTGAAGACCACCTAGATCATTCTATTTAGCTGTTGCTTGCTGCATGGATTATGACCATATTACACTATAGAATACTGCTCTTCGTTTTTTGTTTTTGCAGGTGAAACTGATGAGAAGTGTCAGAAAAGATGAAAAATATGAGAGAGGAGACTTCACTATTAAAGTACGAGGGGTGCCTTTCAATGTTAAAGAGGTAAAACTGATTTATGGTTATTTGAAACCTTGAACAATTTATATTGATTGATTTCAGTATTGTATATTGAAGTGATATTTCTTCTGTTTGTGTACTCTAATATTAATTAAAATTTAAAAAGCTACATATTTTCTTGAAAGCTTGTCTAATTTTGATATCTTATTTTGTATTTGCTCTTACAATTTCATTTTTATTTTAGGAAGATGTGGTGAAATTCTTTGCTCCGCTGAAGATAACGGCCATTCGAGCACCTCTGAATGAGAGAGGACAAAGGACTGGTAACTAATTCTAAGTTCTATTATAATGCTATTATAATGTAAATGCTGTAAATGTATAGGATTCACTATGTTAGAATGGTGTTCAAATAAGTACCTTTTGTTTACCTCTTATTCATATTTTATGTTTTCTGGACAAGCTCATGATTGCATTTAAAAAACTGTACTGTGTATTTATTTCATATTTTGCAATTGCAACTTTGAAATGATTGGAAGTAACCTGGATACTTGAACCTTAGATTCTAATACGTGATTTGTCAAGAGTATTTCTTTTCTTCTAAATGTATAACTATATGTAAATTCTTTGAATCCTAGGTGTAATATTTGTTGAGTTTTCGTGTGAAGAAGACATCACAAAAGCTATGAAAAGAAATAGAGAATATATGGGTGAGTTCATTCAGTCATACCATTCAATAGAAAATACTTTATGTGATGATCAGGGCTGGTATTCACTATAATACTTATGCCAAAGTTTGAAGTATTTCACTCTGCAGCTGAGACTATATTCTTACTTTAATGATGATTAATTTTTTATTTGAAAAAAAATGGCAATGTAAAGAGGCATGTCAATAAAAAAAAATGATGTGTAATTTTTATGAAAGACGAATTTTTCTTAAATGTTTCTACATTCTTGTCTCTCATGAGAAATATCTCTATTAGGCCCCCCCAAAAAAAAATTGTTGTATTGGCGTAACCCGCCCGACCCTACTTTTTTTTTCTATTGCTATCGATATCGTGTATTGTGCTCGAATTGAATTCGCGATCGAATTTGCCGTTTTGAAAATCTGAAAGTATTGCAGACAGAATACCTATTTTCCTGCCAAAATATTTGTTTCGAGCGGCTTCAGCGAGAGTATTCTTCGTGAGCACGCCCAATACCGCTATTGGGACGATATCTACGCCCGGATCCGGGTCAATTCGCCCTCAAGACAGGTCGCCCTATGACAGGTCACCCTCACGTTTGTGAGGGTGACTTGACTTGTTTTCCTACTTGTGAGAGGAGATGCTCTCAAGTACGTTGTAATAGAGCGACCTGTCTTGAGGGTGACTTGTCTAGAGCCCCTTCTCTGTTTCACTGTATTTGCAGCTCTCTCTAGTTAGTAGACCCGAGCGCTAACCGCAGCCTTGCGCATGGCCTGGATATTGCTAGACATTTTGCTGGCAAGCTGTTTACGTCAACTTGGTGTCTTACGCTGTGAAGGTCATGGGCGAACTTGGGCCTAAAATCTTGTTTAGTTTATAGCAAAATGACCCTCCAGTGAGTTTATGTTTGTATGAATGCATGTATGTACATGTATGAGTGTGAATATTGGGTGTGTGTGTCGGTATAAATAGTGGTATATGTGCAGATTGGAAGAAGGAAAAAAAACCTGCTCTACCTACCCTATTTTTCAGTGACCCTTTACTCCAATACAACAAATTTTTTTTTTTTGGGGGGGCCTTACTTGCCAATCTTTGTGTGTCAATTTTAGTAATGCATAATGAAGCTTGATGCTAAATAATGAAATCAAGTATTTTTCAATTGCCATTGTACCGTCCGCAGTACAGATTCCTTTATCCCTTGACTCTGAACTCATTTGTTTGTTTCATTGTGTTCTTTGATCACCTAGGAAGGAGATATGTTGAGTTATTTCGTGAAGAAGCTTGGAATAAGAATGCATATACTAAACATCAAGAAGATCCTCCATGGGCTAAACAGGTTGGTTTATTCCCATGTGCTAGGATAGTATCCCATTTCTGATATATCTCTCTGCGTGCAAGTGCCATGACCCGGCTCATAAAAAAAATGCTACAGCAGACCAGCAGTCTGAGTTTGAAGACTATAGAAGAGAGAAATGGGATTGTGCACTGTAGCTGCTCCAACCCTGAGATAACACCAAGTCGTCATGTCAGTGCTAGAATGCCCTTAGCAAAACAATTTTGTGCACCGCATCGGTGCAGAAACATCCTTACGCAATGCACTTAAGTGCGCTGCTAATGGTGTTCTTGCGCTCATGTAGTGATTAAGAAACAAGCAATATCTCTCCCCATCAAATGATAAAAGGGAAAGCAAGATTCATTACAGGCATGCAAACTATAAAAGTGTTATAACATAATAGTATTGCTCAGGTGTATTGTGACCTGTTCATAAAGTATATAGACTATTTTCTTTCTTGATCATTTGGTCACTTTACATTTGATTTATTGTGGTAATTTTAAAGTAGCATGTCAAAAAAAAGAAATAGAAATTGCAAATATCACTTCTATTGTTAACAAAGTTGATATCTAGACATTTTGGTAATTTTTTATGAAGTATCATTTTATATGATTTCTATCAATCTCTTTGAACAGGCTGCTGAGTTGGAAAATTCAGAAGATACTATTGCTGAGGTATGTAGTATCCAAGAGAAATGAGTACACCTTTCACATTTATAGTGCAAACTTTTCAGCAGAACTGATCACCTAAAGACTTGTTGAACTTAAAAGAATAATTAATGAATATAGAAGACAGAACATGATACCTTGGTTAAATACATTGAGCATGAATTTCCTAAGAAAGCTACACACAGAATTATGCTTGGTGATTAACATATCCTTGAGGGTGACGTCTGTTGGATCATGTATGTAAGACAGAGATCAAGAGAAGGAATACCCATGCTAAGATGGTATTTATTTTTGGTCCAATTAGGTTGGCAGCTTTTCAAATATTTTTTATCAGTTAGAGGCATACTGTGCTGATTCATGGAAAGGAAAGCTTTTACATTTTGTTTCAGTTGAGTCAATGTATCCCTCTTGTATTTCATTTTATTTTCATGTTTATGTTATCTGTATCTTCTTGTTTCTTCTGTAGACTGGGCGTCTTTTTGTCAGAAATCTTGCCTACATCTGTAAAGAGGAAGACTTAGAACTTTTGTTTAGTCAATATGGTAAGACAGTTAGGGAGCTTGTCAAAAGTCCATGCACCGTTCTATAGCGTCTTTACTGCATCCGGGTTTTCGCTTCGGCTTTCCTGCCCAACGTTCCCTTCTCTTCAAAGGAACGGCCGCCATCAAAGGGCCATTGATGCCACCGTTCTTTTGTTCGTCTTTCCTGCAAGTCTTAATTTCTGTCGAAATACCGAAGAATCTATTCTAAATAGCTCCCTCTACGACAAAAACAAATGCGTGCCTTCATATTGACTGTCGGATCGGAGAGTTCGGGTCACTGTTCTGAACTGTGATTCGCATCTATCATGTCTGTAATGGAAGTTCGGGTGCATTAAGCCACGGTAGCTTAATAAAAAATCACGCACGTTTCATAAATCGTTACGGATCTTTCGAATTTGTTGCAATAACCATGAAAACCTCTCTTTTTTTGCAATTGGAAGAGAGTCAATTCATTATGTTTTAGGTGGGAAAATAAGATTCCGCGTATTTTCGTTTCGTAGGCCCAAGCCATTCGTAGAATTCACGTCAATTTGTAATGTTCATTATAACTCGCATCTGAAACAAATGTCGGGAGCCCCCCCCCCCCAAAAAAAAAAAAAAAGACAGAAGGAAATAGAATGATAAAATAAATATGACCGGAACAGCTTGACACTATTACGATTTATTAGAAACTGTTTTTAATAGTTTGTTCAATTTTTGGTCGGGCAACCATTTCCCCGGGATAATTTCTTTATCTCCTTGTTTTAAAGAAGCGGGACCAAAAGGGAAGGTGAAAAGAGGAAGAAGAAAACTAATAAATCATAGGGAAAGAAAAGGAAGGGGAAACAGAGAGAAATAGGAAAATAATATTGGGATGGAAGAAGAGGAAGGGTGAACAAAAATAGGGAGGAAAACGGTTGAAAGAGAGAGAAAAAGGAAATTTGAGAGGGGAAGAAATTTACGATCGTGAATCAACGGGAGAGGGGGGACAAAATAATATGGAAATGGATAGAGACAGAAAATAAGGGGAAAGAAGTAAAGAGGGCTGGTGGACGATGGGGGAGAAATGAAGGGGGGAAGGGAAAGAGTGAAAGGGCATGCAACAGAGGGGAATTAGACATGAAGTGGCCATGCTGAAACGGTTCTTTATTCTTTGTTCATTCAGGTAACAAGGAGTTAAATTGGCCGCAACTTTAATCTGATTGCGAACCCCTTCTAGTAATATTTCATGAAAAGATATACAGAGCAAATTAATGAATAAAAAAGGAAAATGAGTGAAAAGAAATTGAGACAAGAAAACAAATTATAACTACTAAGATTTAAGAAAAATATGAGAAAGAGAAAGAAAAATTGTGTACCGAAGAAATATAGTAATCGAATTGCTAATGTAGGAACCTAATGCACTTATACCACATCAGTTATTATCAGGATAGGAAAGATAACAAAAGCATCATGATTATAGGGGTTGAAGCGGGTTCCTATTTGCGGCGACGGAAAAAATGGATTAAAGATTCAAAGATGAAAGGAAGAAGAATTAATGCAAGGAAACATGACAAGGGGAAGGGATAAAGAAATGAGGAGGTAAAAAGATTAATAAGAAATACAAGTGACAAAAATGGAGTGGGAGAATTGCAAACAGGCTTCCCTAGCTCTGCCATTGCCCATGAGTTCTTGGACCTATGATAATAACCCGTTCCGCCCGATTGGAATGACTGTGGGGGAACCAACCCGTCGATTTAATTTCACATGCATCAGAAGACCATGCCGTAGCCAGTGGCGTAACAGGCGGGGGGGGGGGGCAAGTTGCCCCCCCTGGCGGATTTCATCGGGAAAATAAAAAAACGGGGAAAAGAAAAAAGGGAGGTAGAAAGAAAGGGAAAGGGGAAAGGAAAGGAGGAAAGGGAAAAGAAAACGAAGAAAAAAAAGTTTAATTGAAAAGGAAGGAAAGCGGGAAAATGTACGAAAGAAGAACATTTGAGAAAGAACAAATCATTCCGAACTAGGCCTATGTAATGCAAAAGCACGATGGGAAATAAATTAAAAGATGACAAAATTGTAACAATAGCGGGAAACGAAGGTAAAATTTAATTAATAAAAAGCTTAATTGGAAAACGAAGAAAAAGGTCAAGAAAAAAAAAACACGACCGGGCTGCCGATGATTGAAATTAAAGAGCGGAAAAAAGATAGACTGCATACAACATTTATTAAAATAGCGGCAATCTGCGAGGTTTAAATGACTTTGATATCAAGAAGTTTCGGGGGCTCCGCCCCGGACCCCAACCGCTCAGCACTGTGTATGGAAGGATGGGGCTATGACTCCCAAAAGTTCTATAAATAAGAACAAAAAACGGAGGAAAGAAAAGCAAACGAAAAGTGTAGGATATGATTTTATTTACTGAATATGTCAAAAATAGCTCAAAGTTAGATTCTCATGAAAAGGTGATTTTTTTTCGCTCGCTTCGCTCTCTCGGGACATATATAAAGCAGCTTTTTAGCACAATACATGTGCTATTCTATACCCCTCGGTTTTTTTTTAAATTTTGATCTCGCTACTACCATGACTACCGCAGAGAATCCTGTTTACAGTGGTGTACAGACCACAAAAAAGAATCTAAAGAGAGAAGAGTGAAATATATTATTTTTTGGATATCATGTCAAATTTCATCACAAAATTGGATTTTTGTATTAAAAAGGTCTAAAATTTTGCTCGCTCGCTTCGCTCGCTCGCATCTTTTTTTTTACAAGATAAATTCTGCCCGATACGCAATATCTGGCCTTCTCAAAATAGACGCCTCATTACACCACTATGCCTGTTCATACCATGATACGACCGGGAATTTTTTTGCTCTTGCCCCCCCCCCTGGCCACCGAATGGTGGCCGTAGCCACCAGTAGACGGTGCTTTTACAGATAGCGTTTCGCCAATTGCAAAAGTGTTCTCCAGATGAGCGATTCCATGTCCCTCGACGTCAATGTGCGATTGTGTTAAAAACGACTGTCTTAATTAATATTCATCTTTTCTTGTTGTTTGAAAAAAATGAAAATGGCTACATTTTCCAATAAAACACATTTGATTTCATACTTATCACATCACAATCATTTTAGGGCCATGCTCATATAATGTAGTAATAGGGAATCAAATGGTGACATGAACTTTTTTGATCGGGATTTACCAATATAATTATAAACTTAAAAGCTTTAAATCATAAAGAAGGAATATCAGCGGATACACTGCAGTTTTTTTAAATAAGAATAGATTAAATAGGAGGCCTATAAGAAGCATACATTGTGTGTGAATTTTATATCATCAAAAATTATGTTTCTTGGTATTATTCATTGAATGTGTGACTTTCGTAACTTTCAGTATTTTCATTTATTATAATCATCAAGGCTACCACATTCACTACCACCGCCACCACCATCATCAGTGTTAATTATCATCACTATCATCAGCAGGATCATTATAGTCAATTATGTCAACAGAACCATCTATGTCATAGTTAATGAAATTCGGATAATTTGGGTAAGGAAATAATAAAAATTAGAGAAAGGTTGTAGCGGGAAGGGGTGAGTTTGTTCTAAAGTAAAATCAATGTGAGTATAATTAAATTAATGTTTTTATCTATATTGGAGTGATGGTAAACATCATTTCAATACTAGGATGCCATGATGTTCAATAAAAAAGCTTCAAAATTCAGTATTTCACGGGTAAAGATATGGGGCTGTAATAGCTGCAGGGAGATATGTAAAATAATATTAACATTAGATCATTACTCTAAAATAGATGGGATATAATTATTTATTATTAATATTAGTTAGTACACTTACTGGCCTAAAAGCAAACGCAAATAGGGCCATGATATAGTCTTCTCCATCAGGAGAATTGGACATTATTGTCCTTTAAGGATTGCTTGGCATTGATACTCATCGAACTGTTCTTAGTCATTGCCCAGGCCTATGATCATGAAAAAGCAAGATCACTCACCCGTATAGTAGAGAATCATTGACAATAGCATGCTCAGCGGGTTCGCCACAGAAAACAATGGGAGACACGCTCAAGATTTTAATTCCCCATATCCGCTGTTGTGATTATTGTCGTAATTTCAATAGATGAACCTACTTCAAAAGACCGTTGACCCGTCCGATGGGGAATCTTTTGTAATAATGAGAGTGTATTAAAGTACGTGTATGCAGTAACTACCGTCCCGACTTTATTTGTGCTATTTAAAAGATTCTTTCAACATCATCGAGTAGCGATTAGCGTGTAAAGTCGCATAAATTATCTCACATAACGATCTAATATTCATGATTACCAGCATCACCATGATCTTTCATATATTTTTAATCATATAAAATATATAATTAATACTGGAGAACGATTGGAAATAGATAATGATTGAATGATGATGGTGATGATGATGATGATGATAACAGTGGTGATGATAGCGATAATCATAACTTTGAAGTGATATTAACGGACATAATAATACGAATAATAATGATCAGTGATAATGATTAAATATTAACAAATGAAGATGATTGGTATATTTTGCGGCAATCAACCATGTATAACTTGAGACGCGTTTTTTTATCGTGTTTGTTATAAAAGGGTTTTCATATCATGATCCTGAAATACATAGATTATATTTAGATTAAAAAGAGAGAGAATGGATTGCCATCTAATGTCGGAAAATATTTTGCGGGTTATCAAGTCCGATGCAGTATCAAAAATGATTGCATATCGAGGTCGATGCGATTTTTATATCAACGACATCATCCCGACCCCCACAGTCTATCAAGTTATGATTTTGTGTGCATTTTTAGCAAAATTGACATTTGTAATACGAGATTATTCTAATTTTAGAGTGATGTAACATCCGAACTGCATGCTATTCCTGCTACGTACGTTTTGAATTCATTTTGATTTCTGGATGCATGTTACCATGCAGTTAAAGCGGTGTATGCCTGAATCATATTGCAGGGATGCCACTTTTCCGTATTTATACGGAATTCCGGCTTTTTTCCTGCCATCTGTCTTATTTCCGTATTTCCGACTTTTCCTGTTTTCTGTGTATTAAAAAAAACGGAAAGTCCTCCTTCTTTCCCCCTATCTCTCCCGATTGCGATGCATGTCGATCGACCGAGTGAGAGATAATTCCCCGAGATATTTGCTTTTATACAGTACATAATTTATAAACGCGCGCACTGCCTAAACTACGTTCATTGAGTTATGCTTTTATCAAGGCTTTCTGATTAGAATTATCGACATCCTGGCCAATCAATGCGAGCGACAAGTTCCGAACGCACGCACATAGACAAGCGCAAAGTAGCGGCACGAATCGCGGTATAATAACGACTGGTAAATACGTCTGTACAGATGATGACGTCATCCAAGATGGCAACTTACGATGACCAACGAAGGAATCGAAGATGACTAAGTTTTGATCATCATTTGAAAGGAATTAGCGGTAACTGCGGTATAAGGTACGATGTTTCTGAATTTTATATATTTTCTCGTAAGTTTGGATTTAATTATTTTTTTATAATGTGACATTTTATGTACCAAAAACGATCCGAAAATCGGGTTTCCGCCGAATGTTAGATCTAACGTTACTGCTGCATGCTGATACGGAACCCAGGGAGCTCCGGCCCGGAAAGCGGGCCGGAGCTCCTTGGGTTACGTATCAGCTAGCCCCGGCCCGCAAAGCGGGCCGGAGCTCCCTGGGTTAGCTGATACGTTGTCTTTATGTATGGGCCAACAACTCTTCAGTCTATGTATTGGTGAGTTGAGCCAACGCGGTTCAGCTGAACAACCAAAATACAGAGACTGAAGCTTTTGGTCTAGCGTTCTATGAGAAACACACAACTAACTACCGTCAGTTTTTCAAACCTAATTGACTTCAAAGTCATCGATCACAACAAGGTAAGAAGCCACTTGGTCCTCCCCTAAATTTGAGGTGGGGGCGGACCCCCCCCCCCCCCCCCTCCTAATTTTTTTTTTTTTTTTTTTTTTTTTTTTTTTTTTTTTTTTTTTTTGCTTGTCCAATTTTTTACCTGTGACATGTGTCCATCCCAAAATTAAAAGTTGACCCCCCTAAAAAAAAATTTCTTGGACGCTATCCCGGCCCGCGATAAGTTTCAGTATTTTTGGAGGACACCTAGTGGCATCCCTGATATTGATTGTCCTTTGTATTAACTTTATAATAACGTCGACATACAAAAACAGAATTCATCAGGTTCTTTATCATTACACCAATGATATGAACTTATGCACAGTATTGTGCTCTCTCATTAATATTGATTTCGATAAGGAGATCGGGAAATGTACGCCATTGATAGTAATTCACATTATTTGTATACCACTTACAAGTGAAGCACAAAATATGTATCTAAACGCTAAGGAAAAAAATATAAAGAGAGAAGGAATTTCACCAAAAATTAGAGTAGTTGCACAGTTCACAGTAGGCTGAAAACAATAGAGGGGCTTCGCATGCTGCGGGAAAGGCTATTTAACCCCAAAAAAGTTTTAACATGGATTTGAATTTCTCTCTTGAATCTGCTTGTTTAATACTTTCTGGTAGATTGTTCCAGAGTTGGATCCAAGGGGGGGGGGGCTAGGGGCCCGCCCCCTCCCCCTCCCTCTATTGGCGGAGCAAAAAAGGGGGAAAGAAAGACCAAAAAAAGGGAAAAGAGAGGAGAAAAAACATAGGAGGAGGAAAACGATTGAATAAATAAGATGAGGGAAAGAATTCGAAAACAATTTTTTTTTAAATCTTTCATGTCATTATATAAAATTTTCGCTCATGCTTCGCGCTCGCATTGCCTTTTAGGTGATTTACACATATGGAACTTAAAATATCAAATTTTGAAGTCAATTCTTAACATATTTCAACTCGGAAATCGAACTTTCATTTGTAAGTGTTCTGTAATTTTCTTTTTATTGTCTGAAGATTAACATTTTCTGCTCTCGCTGCGCGCTCACAAAATTTGATTTGTCAGGTACCTATTATTTTCCTGTATTCTATTTAAGTTATCAAAATATCCCTATTCATGTCAGATTGTAAAAACGTATTAGCTAGCACTGCACGCTCGCATTTTGATTGGTGAGTTATGAAAATTTTAATATTAATTAATTAATTCGCGCTCTGATTAGGCTTATTTGATTAATAAATTAATTTAATGATAAATTGTCCCTTTTTTCAGAATGGAATATCGAAAAGTTTCATCTCGCGCTTTGATAGGAAGAGAAATAGGAAGACAATCATAATTTTCATATGATGGAATAATGTCCTTAAAATGTTCCGGTTCTATGTTAAAACTTAAAGAAATAATAATGAAACATGTCATCTCCTTTTTAACTTTGATCAATATCCACTCACAATTTTCCTACAAATCTCAAATTTTCTGCTTGCGCTTCGCGCTCGCTTTAATTGTTTAGTTTTATATCTAACTTTTTCATGATTACAAAAATTGTTTAAGGTGTATTATATTTTTTGTTACATTTCAGTTTGAATCTAGTCCTAATAAATGCTTATTATTACAGCGCTTTACTACAAGTCTAAACTTTTCAGAAATCTAAACCTTAAACCCTACGCGCTCGAATATCAGTGCCAAATGGGTTACGCCAACGATCACGCCAATAAAAGAAAATTATGTATACGCATATCTTTTTTTATCACAAATTCACTTTGAAATATAGTTTAATTTCCAGAGCCCAAAAAAGAAGCTTCCAACAATTTTCACTGCTTGGACTCCCCCTTGAAAGAAACCAACAAAAATAAGCTTTGCGCGGTAGTTTTTTTTTTTTTTTTTTTTTTTTTTTTTTTGGGGGGGGGACATTTCGCGTCCTCTCTCTGTATTGACGAAAGCTGGATCCGCCCTGATAAAAACGATCCCCTTTTAAAGCTCGTAATTCACGCTAGTCTGATACTTACCCTCTCGATGACTTTTAAATATTTTGGCTGTAACTAAATCGAGTATAACATCTGTTCTATGAAACGTGATATTGTAACATTTATATTAAAGATGCTTATGAACAAATCATATTTGGTTTACATATTATAAAGCGCCTTCTCATATTCCAATTTACCTTAAACGTAAGTATTTCATTTTCAAACGAAATCTATGAAAAGGGTACAGTTAGGCTTTCATTTTGATGCCAAATAGTCTCATAATGGGGATTAGTTGCAAACACGGTTTTTGAATAGAAGACACAACGGGGAAGATACAAGTATGAAGACAGTCACCCGCGCTGACAAAGTGATAATCTCCCATTGAAATACCCCCACGAATCAAGAGGTCATCTTTCTATTGAAATCCGCCACCAGTCAGACCACCTCTATGTTCAAGAATATAGGGTAATCTCCCCAATCAAGAATGGGGTAAGAATGGGGTAATTTAAATCTACCTTGATAATGTGGTAAGCCGTTAAATACAGCTTGCAATGCGCTGGCCCATGCCATTTTTAATGTCCGGCTTTCGGGAATTAAAATGAGCATCAAATGGGTAGTTTTCTTGTTCTCGTTTTGTCCCCATACTAGAACCTTGATTTTGTTTCTTTTCGTAATGTGCATTTTGATATGGTTTCCATTATATTTCTCAACATTTCGACATTTAATGTAGTTTAATACTTGCCTTTATAAAGAGCAATATTACATAAAACCTGTTTGGCGAAGCAGATTATAACATAACGTTCGACTGATATTTTATCAACACATTTTTAATTAACCATTTAACTTCCCTCTTTATAGGTTTACTCTTAATGTGAACATTCGAGTTATATTCTTTGCCTACCATCTCTCTGTGCATTTTAATAACCAAATATATTTGGAAAAGGGGTGTTTACCAGGCTAACATGAAGGTCCTCACTTGTGTAAGAACGACATATTCTCATTAAAATACATGCTGTGAGTTTCAAAGGGGCACATTTTGTTTAAAAATGGCATATTTACATTAACAAAATTGATAATGGCTCTCAAGGGGGTGGGGCGCACGGGCCGGATCCCCCCCCCCCCCGGATTCACTACATAACTGTACCCTCAAGGTGCAGAATATAGACCCACTGACTTCTTTCAGTAGATGTCACAAAATAGACCACAATACTTTTGAGAGCCTAACTATTGTTCAAAATAAATACGGCGCCTAAATTGGATTGTATTGTGTTACTCCGGCAGGATCCGCACCAGCATGCACTTCATCCTTGTTGATCTAGTATGCCAAATACCTCGGTCGCGTTTATTCTAAGGCGAGTCGAAAACAGTCGTTTTAACAGTTTTTGTACCAGCTAAATATAGGAGGTTTGAATAAAATGAATAAAATGGCTGTTTTCGACTCGCCGTATGGCCGCCGTAGAGCAAATGTGACCGAGGTATTACCATTTCCTTTACGTTTATTGATTTTTTGTGCATATTTAAATATGCGAGCTATACAGAATGCAGCTATATACGATTAAGAGGTGAAGTACAAAGTTGGAAGGAAACTAGACCAACAAGGCTTTCGTATTACTAACTTTACGTCGGTAAAATATGTTTACCTTAGACACTGGGAATCTAATTTGCAATATTTTGACACACACACACATTGAAGATTAATTCAGATATTTGATAGGAAGAAGAAATCGACGGCAATATACACGTATTGTACAAGTCAAACGTGAATGTTAAAAAAAGAATAGGCTTAGAAAAGATTTAAAAACTGGAAAGATGTAGAACTGGAAAAATGAAAGAGGGGATCACCATGCATAAAATCATGGTACTTGTGAAGGCCTGAGCCCCAGACCCCCTTCGGTTCTGTGGCTCCTGGATGGTAATCAAGAACACTAGGTCACACAGTACTCGACATCACAGGGGAAATTTATGTAAGAGAATAAAGACGGATCCCAGGTAAAAAGATAATATAGGTTTTCCTGTCCAATATCATGTCGGAGTCACTTAAATGTGTTAATTTGCATTTTAATGCACGCAATATTTTTCATCGGTCATTCAAAGTTTAGAATAAGATTCATTAGAAGACGTTATAATTTCTCTATAAACACTAAACTTAATTCATGGTCAAGACTACCTCAATTTTGATAATTTCAATATTTGATTTTTAAGTGCTTTTGATTTCGTTCGAAGGTAAAGATGTTTGTAACGGTAACGAAAGTTCTTTTTGTTCTGAATTTCGGGCAATGAAACTCAAGAATAATGCATTTAAGCTACAATGACCGATATGACTGCTTGAACATCAGTGGCGTACCTAGGATTTTCCACAGGGGGGGGGGGGCAAAATCGGCCGGCCAAAAAGTTGACAAGCAAAAAAAAATAATTAAAATAAATAAATAAATTTTAAAAAAAAGGTCTTCAATAAAAAATGTTAGGTTTTCGTAACAAAAAAAATTGACAAGCAAAAAAAAAAAAAAAAGGGTCTTCAAGCTCGTCAGGGGGGGGGGGGAGCAAAAAAGGTCTTTTAAGCTCATCAGGGGGGCATGTATATATCTTTAGTATGGGTTGTGGCTCATCAGGGGGGGCAGAGTGCCGCTCCCCCCGTAGGTAAGCTAGTGTTGAACATCCAATTTAATTTTTAAAGTTCAAATTAATGATACTTTATTCGTTTGTTTTGCACGGCATCTGTATTATGTGTGAATATATAAGTTTCTAACATAACTTAATGTTTAAACATATGTATAATAAGAGTAAAATTGTTGGGCACTGTAGCTAAATTAGATATAGGCCTATGTTTAGCTAAAATATGAATTTCAACGATGCCCTTAGTTTTCTTTTTTTCCCCATAAAAAACGCTTGCATTTTATGCGTTTATTATTTTTTGTCACAGTAGCGTTTCAATGTAGAAATTTAAATGCCATCATTTTGGGACCCATGTATGATTTATATTGCATCTTTTGCGAAGGGTTTTGCATTTCGATGTTAAGGACAATTCCATATTTTTCCTTTTCACCCGACAATGCTGACTGTGTGGGCTCAGTGTGATGAAAAAAATCTTACCCGCGCCTGAATACTTACTTTTAGAAAGTCAATATCTTAACGGTATATTCTTCAAAATAAAACAACATGCTCGTGCTAAAGGGCTAAAGCTTTATTTTTCTATTAAAGAAATGAAATCTAAATCTAATTGAACTTTGTCATATGCTGAAACCCGAAACGGAAAATTATCAAAATAAATTGTGAAAGCGTATCTTTGGAAGATATATACCCCACTGGACTAGGCACACCGATACAAGGACACAATTACGATATTCAGATCAGTGAATAGAGATCGGGTATTGAATAGTTTGCCTAAAATGCCGATATCGTGGACATAGAGGGCGCTCATGCAAAAACATTTTATCGGAGAGCCAACCGGGGGGCGTCAAAAGAAAAGATAAAAGCGCACGCTTCCGTTTTCGCTGCAAAAGTGCACGGTGGCGTCTTGAATGGCAAGAGCACTGACCCGTAGGTAAGAAAATGGACAATGTCACGCTCAGCGGTTTCGCCGTGGAATATAAAGGTAAAGACGCACACACCCTTTTGACAACACGCCTTAATTGATTAAAATATATTATCTTAAAAATATCATAGGAAATGATGGGTTATTGTGTAAAAAAATACCAACATGAAACTAACTTCTAGTCTTGATATGGTGAAATGTTTATAAATGTAGTTTGAAATGTGAATTAGGCACCTCATTTTGGTAAGATCCTATTACAGATTTGATATATTTTTTGACCAATCTTTTTTTGAGATCCAATATTAATAAAACCATATAAAACATTACATTTTATTTATCCCTTTTAATGAATTGAACCCTCTTTGTACATCCAACCCCAATATTTCTCAATTTTAACTTCACTTAATTAATACTCCAGCCGTGATGATTTGAGCAGCACTTTTATGAAGCACAAAGCAGAGACAAGTCATTTAAAAAAAATTCCAATGTACAGTGCGTCCCACAAAAAAATGAAACTGAGAAATATCAATCATTTATTCACTTAATCACAAATGCGATAGACAAATGACCTATAGTTGTGAAGCTTTGAGTCTCCTGTTTAAACATCTTGTATAACTTAGATGATTCCTCTGTATAATGTATGGGTGGGTTCCAACTAGTAGAATAAAGAATTCCAAGAAGTCACTGTGAACATTATATGAATTTTACAAATTGTTGTATGTTCAGATTAAATGTCTGAATGAAAATGCACATTATTTTATTATCATACCATTCACATTGACTTTGAATAGACAAAAGAAAATAGACTCGAGTCGTATTCATTTGAAAAAAAAATTATCTGAGAGTTGTTGCTTCATACATTCAATCACTGCTATTGTCTTCAATTTTATTTCATTCATCATAAAAATACAAAAACAAGAGCCTCAAAGATAAAAATACAAAAAGCAAATAAAATGAAGACAAAAAATATTTCAGATTAAGAATGAGGGTATGCTAAGAAGACAAAGTCTTATAATTCCTGAACATATAAATATGTAAATATATAAGCAATAAACAAAATAGTAAAATATGTGTTCATATAAATATAAAAGTATAAGATTGAAGAATTAAATATTTGCTTTCCCCTTAGGTCCTCTTACTGAAGTGAATCTTCCTATAGATACATTCACCAAGAAGATCAAAGGCTTTGCTTTCATTACTTACATGATGCCAGAACATGCTGTCAAAGCTTATACAGAACTAGATGGAACCAGCTTTCAGGTAGGTGTATAAGTAGGGTAGGGTCACATCAATATGCAACCAATGTTCTTTATCAAGGAGAGGCCCACATTTCCTTACAGGTTAGCAAAATTTTCCACGATAGTGTATGCAACGAGTGAGATATATCTAACTGAATGATGAATATCAAGGGTATGGAAGAATATAATCAATCAGTAGAAATATAAGTTAGATCCCAGGGAAACTACTTACAAAGGTTTGTAATCATTTGTAGGAGATGAACACATTGAAGGTGCTGACTACTCTGTTGTCAACCAATCTCACTAGATGAACATTAAGAGTGATGTGACAATAAGGGCACAACTTGTGTACAATAATTAGAGATGACTTGATAGTAGTATGATTTGAATTGATTTGATTGTGTTTGTCAGGGTCGGATGCTTCACATCTTACCAGGGAAGGAGAAGAAGATGGAGGAAGAGACGCACAAAGAAGGTTCTTCTTTCAAAAATAAAAAAGCAGCAAAAACCAAAGCACAGAGTGGAAGGTAATCATCCTTGTCAACATTACAATGGTGGTGATGATGGTATGATGGTGGTAGTGATGGTGATGATGTTTAAGGTTTGGATGGGGATGAAGGCGGTGATGGGAATGATGGCGATTGTGATTGTGAGGGTAATGATGGCAGTGATGATGTGAATGATGGTGATGGTAATGATAGTGATGTTAAAGGTGTGGATAGTGATGGTGAGGGTGATGATGGTGGTGATGATGGTGGTGGTGATGGTGGTGATGATGATGGTTCTGTTGATGGTAGTGATGGTGATAGAAATGGTGATGATGGTGTTGATGGTGATGATGGTGATGATGATGATGGTGATGGTAATGGTGATGATGATGATGGTTCTGTTGATGGTGGTGATGGGAGTGATGGTAGTGGTGGTTATGGTGTCAGTGGTTTGTGATGATTTCGGTGATGGATGATGATGGTGATGATGACAATGGTGATGGATGATGATGATGGCAGTGATGATGATAACTCTGCTGATAATGATAATTTTGAGGATGACGACAACAATTGTTTTAATGATGATGATATTGATGTGGTCTGTTTCTCTCTCTTTAGTTCACACAACTGGAATACTTTATTCATCTCTTCAAATGCCGTAGCTGATGTCATGGCAGCCAAATATCAGACTTCAAAAAGTGATGTCTTAGATACTGTAAGTTAGCTTCCTTTGATTTCTTTTCCATTCTTTTATTTAAAGTTTGACCTTTTACAGGTACATATGATATTTTATCAGGTGTCAAAGTGATATTTTCTAGTGCTGATAATAAGAAAACTACACTTCAGAAATTATATAGACAGAAAAAGTAGTAAAATCACCCTGTTTATATATTTAGAAATAAATATTAATACTGTCTGTATGATTACATTCTAAAAGATTGAAGGGAAATTAATTGAACATATTGCAGTAAGATTTGTATATATATATATATATATATATATATGTATATATGTATATATATATAACTACATCTGCAGTTTAGGCGAATTTCTTTGTCTTCTTTCAATATTTGCAATATGCCTTAACGCCCTCTACCTTCGACTTAATGTCCAAATGTCTATTATGATGGAATAAACCCATTCATTATAGACTTTGCCCTTACGTAGGATGTATGCATACATGTATATATATATATATATTTGTATTAATCTGCCTTTCATATCTCCTTCACAGGAATCTAGTAGAAGTCTTGGGGTGCGTATGGCCCTTGGGGAGACACAGATTGTAGCTGAAACAAGACAATTTCTCTTAGAAAATGGGGTTGCATTAGACTCTTTCAGCCAGGTATGTCATCATTTTTAATTTTCTGAATTTTGAACAGCCTCCTATTAAAAACAATGCACCTTGTTTTGTTGTGAGACTCCTTTTTTCCATCCCCTAATATTCCGTAATGGTACAGCAAAGTTAGTGGTATGGTATACTTAACCAAAGGTGTAAACTCATATTTCAATGGGTGATTTCAAGTTAAGTGTTGACCTTTTGGTGTTGGTGTTAGGTCAATTTTTACACGATTATAACACCAAACATAAAATGATGATGGTCCCGAAAAAACCCCTCACTAGTTGTTGGGATGTCAGTAATGTGATCTGGATCAGTTTTACAAACTCTGAATAAGTTTTAGAGCTAGGGGGAGAAATCCAATTTCAACACCAACACCAAGGCCAACACCGGACTTGAAATTACCCAATGTCTGATATCCTGAAATCTGAAATAAAATAACTACTTTCTGCTGCTAGGCCTTGAAATGTTTGTTTCTTAGTATTCAAACTTGTATACTGGCCACTATGTTCTTTCCAAGGCTGCTGCGGCAAGAAGTAAATCAGTATTCCTTGTGAAGAATCTTCCAGCAAGTACTACACCTGATGAGCTTAGAGAGGCATTCGGACAGCATGGCATGCTGGGAAGGGTACTACTGCCCCCTGCAGGGGTGACGGCCATCGTCGAGTTCTTAGAACCATCAGAAGCCAAAGCTGCTTTCTACAAACTGGCTTATACTAAGGTTTGTAAAGTTCTTTTTCTAAGTTAGATTATTTCAATGAGTTTTGGGGTTGATATGTGAAATTCCTAATACGAATGTAATTTACAATTGTTTCATAAAGACTTCAGTACCTATTGGTACTTCATCTCCATGTACATATGAGTGCCTTCAGCTATTACAAACAATATCACTGTCAATCACCAGTGGTGATCTGTAATACATTTCCATTCTAATCAAGTTTGGCAAATTTGACTCGAATTCAACATTCTTAATGTTCCATAGAGAAGTTCATTTAGATTATGAATCACATTTTAATAGAGAGACAGATATCTAGTAAATCTACCAAACATATATCTATAATAATCTTTAACTGATAATATCATCATAGCATTACCAGTAGCATTCCCTCATCTTTAAGCACATTGAGACCTTTGTAAGGTATAATGCGCTATACAAGAACTGTTCTATAAATATTACTCTTATTAATATTCAACTTCCATAATTTTGATAACTTCCAAAATGGCATATAAGTGACAAACTCTTTTATGATTACTGTCCATACAATGTAGTTCAAGCATGTTCCACTGTACTTGGAATGGGCTCCTATGGACGTGTTTGGAACATCTACAAAAAGCTTTGAGAAGGATACAAGTGTTGAAGAAACAAAGGAGGAGAAGAAAGAAGAGAAGGAAGAAGATAAGAAAGGGGAAGCTCAGGATGAATCAGGTATTTTTTTAATTTGATATGCATTTGATATGCCTATAAAGAAGATAATGCTTACTAGACCTCTGGCACTGATGTCTTAAAGACAAGTTATTCTGTATTCTGTAAAACTGTAGAAAAGGAGAAAACTAATTACACTTTATTTTCAGGGAATGATAATTGTAATACAGCTTTAACAACATTTCTGTGAAGAGCTTTGCTTTATAGCCTTTAAGAAAATAAATGTGTATGAAATAGAAGAATGTAATTGAGGGTTTTGACAGTTTTAAACTGCATTATGTCAAATTTATCTCGTGAATGTTTCATTATAATGCTTGTTTCTACGAATAACTTATATGCATTTTTTATTATGTCTATTTTTCAGAATCTGATGAAGATTATCAAGTTCAAGAAGGCAGTGTACTCTTTGTCAAGAATCTGAACTTTAGCACCGATGAAAGTATACTTAAAAAGGTTTGTTCAATATCAAAGTTAAATTAAGCAAATTTAAAGAATTGGGTCAGGAATGTGCCATCCTTACTCATTGCCTAATGGAAATTGTTGTCCCCTGGACAAAGCCTGTTGACATGACAAAAGTTGGTACTGAACAAGTTCAGTTGTAACAATGGATGAAAAGTGCTTCCAAACTTGAACAGATAAATGCATATACCCATCAATTTTAAAATGTTGAACAGATTTTGATTTATGTTACCTGTATCATTGCTCTGTTTTTTTTTTGTTTTTTTTTGTTAAATTTGTACAACATGTCCTACAAAAAATACCTGATCTACAAAAACACTTGATAAAAAAGACAATTTAATATAAAAGTTATGGTGAAGTTTTTGTGTGTGTGACAACTCAGATCCTTGTCATAATGCCAATAGGAAGATGTCCATAACACCAGTGATTTCTACAATATTCAAATGTTCATATATATTCTTTCATCAATTCAGTTTTTCTCATATTGTCATTTACCTGTTCTTTGATTTTTCTTTTTTATTCAATTTAATTAGTTTCAAGTGTTTCATTCTCCTTTAAAGTTCTGAAATCATTATTTTATGGCACCTATAGTGTTAGATTAAAAACGTTTCATTACTGTATACCTGAATGGCAAAAGCGAAGTTGGCTCAGTCGGTAAAGCGTCTGCGCGTCGAACCAAAGATCGTGGGTTCGAGTCCAACCCAGGCGGATGACTGAAGCCAGTGCGTTGTGTGTAAACGTCTCTCCCCTGTTCCATAGTTGCAGGCTATATTACAGTGGAAAACACTCCGTCCCTCGGATAGGACGTTAAATGGAGGCCCCGTGTAGAGGAGAATCACCACCTTAAGAACCCACTGCACTATTCGAATAAGAGTAGGGGGAAACCCCGGTGGAGTGGTCCACCTGCATTCCCCAACCTGCGAGAGACCTGCGGGTCACAGTTCTGTGTGCGCGCCCTTCTTGGCGACCCAGATTGGCTGGCTCCTTCAATGCGCCTTTGAATGTCTTTGACAGATATATGGCGCTATACAAATGCTGTGCATCATCATCATCATCAAAAGCAATGTTTTTTTTTTTTTTTCAGGTATTTAAGAAGTGTGGTTCTATCAGGAATGTGACAATTGCAAGAAAGAAGGATACAAAGAACCAAGGTAATTATTGTTTTGATTTTTATTTTCTTGTTGGTTTAATCTAAAATAAGTATCTTGATAGATGATGTTCATGGCAACTTGCTCATTTGAAGCAGATTGATGTCTGTAGAAATTACCATTCAAATATACTGAACATTCAATAATCATATAATCTGTCCGAGATCTCTACTCTGATTCTCCCGGGGGGGGGGGGCCATAATGGCCCCCCCTCGACAATTTTCGCGATATATCCGCTGCGCAAATTTTTTTGACCTCGCCGCTCACTGACTTTTTACTTTCAAGTCTCGCGCAAATTTTGAGACCAAATTTGTGACGACCGGATACGCGGTTACGACATTACGCAACATTATGTAAGTGCATGTCAGACCCAAAATTGCTCACAAACGTGATTTCATGTACAAATCCAATGCAAATTGTGTATTTAGCCAAAATTCATAAATGTATCATTATTTCTACTTTTACTGATTGAATTTAATTAATTTTGCCTTGCTTATGATCAGAATTAAGTCTGGAACGATTTCCATTGAAAAAACAATAAAAAAACAAAAAGTTAAAAAAACAAGGAAATACATAAGAAATTCATAAAACAATAAAATACATAAGAAATTGATTTCCAAACTGAATTTTTTTTTTAATTGCGATTGTTAAGAATGCTACAAAGAATATTTTAACCAAAAATTAGCATTCTAGGAGCTTTATTTAGTGAATTAGAGCAAAAAGTATGATTTATGCATAAATTAGCATAATTAATTCATATAAAATAAAATCTCATTATTTTGGAAAATTTTACCATACAGCCTTGTAGATTACATCGCACACAACCAGCGTGCAAATTTTTGCGTCGCTCGAGCGATCAGCGGCCGAGATCTTAAGGGGGGGCCATAATGGGCCCCCCCCCCCCCCCCCCGGGAATGACAAGAATCAAAATACCTCGGGAGATTGAGGGTTAAAGACAAATATCACATACTATCTTCTATTCCACAAAGTTGGACTTATGTTTTTGTGAAACTTGGGCCTCTGAGTATCATAAGGCACTAAAACAACATATTTGATATTTATAATGGAAATCAAATGTGCTATATCTCTTGCAGGGCAGCTGCTATCCATGGGATATGGCTTCATTGAGTTTGAGAAACCAGAATGGGCCCAGAAAGCACTCAAAGAATACCAACATGTAGAGGTGGAAAGTCATAAACTTGATCTTAAAATATCAAACAGAGCTACTGTCCAGTAAGTATGATAACAGATTTAGATTTCAAAGTTTCAATACACAAATATAAACTATTTCTTCCAGTTTGAGTGCTGCTACATGGTGCTGATGATGAACACAAATTTTTACCAAACATTTACCAATCTTTTACCAAACTTTTACCAATAAAGGGTATTCTGCAGACAAATTCATTTCATATAATTATTAAAAACATTGCAATCACTGCTTCCCTGTTCATGTTTCCTTGCAAAGAATACCAACATGTAGAGGTGGAAAGTCATAAACTTGATCTTAAAATATCAAACAGAGCTACTGTCCGGTAAGTATGATAACAGATTTAGATTTCAAAGTTTCAATACGCAAATATTAACTATTTCTTCCAGTTTGAGTGCTGCTACATGGTGCTGATGATGAACACAAATTTTTACCAAACTTTTACCAAACATTTACCAATAAAGGGTATTCTGCAGACAAATTCATTTCATATAATTATTAAAAACATTGCAATCACTACTTCCCTGTTCATGTTTTTCCTCCTTACAGAACTCAACAGACTTCATCCAGGAAGAAACAGAAAACCAAGAAGCAAACATCGACCAAGATTCTTGTCCGTAACATTCCATTTGAAGCATCATCAAAGGAAATAAGGGAACTCTTCATGTGAGTAGACAATACACATCATGACCGATATTCTGAACTCTTAGTTTAATAAGCCATGGTCCAAAGTTTGTGGTAAAATAATGGAGATCTCAAAATATCAAAACTTTGTTTACATACAGTCCGACCTCTCTTGTCCGGCCTCCCCTTATCCAGATCTTTCTATTATCTGAACGCACACTTGCCGAGATTTATTTATTTATTTTTTCAATCTAGTGCATCTAAAATAAAAAATTCCTATGCAAACTCACTTTGATTACATGCATTTTCCAATAGAGTCTTCCTATAACCACATTATTTTATTAAATTATCCCACCCAAATCACTGAAAGAACTTGGACAGGATAATTGTCCCGGAAATGAGGGCACAGCGCATTTTTTTTTGGGGGGGAAAAACAACAACATGTGTCTCGCTCAGGCCTCGTCTTACATGGACAGCGGCATCTATCATGTTTGAGCCTTCAGTCAGTATAACAATGGCTGATTTGCAAAGCTGCGATGATCCAATTCATTGGTCATTCTCTTTCATTCGAGGTATGCTTGATGTATTAATTTCAGCAGGTAAATTATCAAAGAGTTTTGGCAACCAATCGATGTCATTTCCTTAAAAAAACTGCCTGTAATTTGCACTGACAGCAGTGAAATACTGTCTGTGTATGCCCACTACTATAGATTACGTGTAGCTACTATTGGGGAGGCAGCTGTGTGTATTTAAGATTGGGTCTCCCAGTTTCGGATAAATCCCTTATCCGGATTGGTGCTGGTCCCAACGTGTTCGGATAAGAGAGGTCGGACTGTATTATGTTTCGTATATGTCTGTGTTTCTAATGTTTTAATAGTAAAGAATATGATTTTAGTCATGAGGCTCACAGAAATGGAGGAAAAGGGAAATGCTGACAGATGATAAAGATGATGGGGATACTGATGATGATGATGACGACAACAACGTCGACGATGATGATGATGATAATGATCATAAAGATGATGCTGATACAATTATAATGATAAAAATGATGATGGTAATGATGATTAACCCTAAAAAGACTGGGGGGGCTGATTCAGCCCCCCCCTCGACATTTTTCGCGATAAATCCGCCGCGCGAAATTTTTTGACCACGTCGCTCGCTGACTTTTTACCTTCAAGTCTCGCGCAACTTTTGAGACCAAAATTGTGACCCCCGGGTACGCGGTTCTGAAATTACGCAACATTTCGTAAGTGCATGCAGACCCAAAATTACTCAAAAACGTGAATTTGTGTACAAATCCAATGCAAATAGTGTTTTTAGTCAAAATTCATACATGTATCATTATTTTTCCTTTTACTGCTTAAAATCAATTAATTTTATCTTTTTTATGGTCAAAATAAAGTCCCCGACAATTTCCATTGAAAAAACAATAAAAAACAAAAAGTCGAAAAACAAAGAAATACATAAGAATTTTAGAAAACAATAGAATACATAAGAAAATAAATGTGATGTTGAAAATTTTGAAAAATAAATTTGATCAGATGCCTATCTAGAGTATGTGAAACAAAAATTAGCATTTTAGGGGCATTATTTTATTAATTAGAGCAAACTTATGATTTTACGCATAAATTAGCATAATTAATGAGCAATGAGATATTTCGCAGAATTTGATATTATAGTTTTGTAGATAATGCCATGGGTAACGCGCGTGCCAATTTTCATCGCAATCGCGCGATCGACGGCCGAGATCATAAGGGGGGGCTGAATCAGCCCCCCCCCCAGTCTTCTATTTAGGGTTAAGATGAAGATTATTATATCTCATCATGTCATGTTCTTCTCCACCTTCAGAACATTTAGTGAAGTAAAGACAGTCCGCTTGCCCAAGAAGATGAGTGGGACTGGATCTCATCGAGGCTTTGGCTTTGTGGATTTCCTTTCAAAACAAGATGCAAAGGTATATTCATAATTCTCTGAATTTTACTAATTTAGATTACAGATTCAGAGACCGGGTATTTTCTAACATGTGTAAAGTATTAAAATAATGAGAGATTTACTTCTCGAACATGCTTCTACTTTGTGTATTGAATGAATATATACAAATCTGCTATTCGCACAACTTTGATTTATAATTTTGTTATATAACAGTTAACTGACAGTAATTTGGTTATTCCATGACTTGTTTTCAGAGAGCGTTTGACTCCTTATGTCATAGCAGTCATTTATATGGGAGACGCCTTGTCTTAGAATGGGCAGAGAGTGAGCAATCAATTGATCAACTCAGAAAGAAGACTGCCGATCACTTCTCAGATGGTATGTTTTTGTTTAAACAAGTTTGCTATTAGGATTGTTGGTATATATATATTTGATCATATTGCATTGTTTTATTCAGAATTCTACATCATTGAAATTATAAGAAAGATAAGATCATAGGCAAAGGAAACTTTGCATTTTACTCATACCAAGAGTTTTGAGCCATGATGATACTCCTACCTTCCAACCTTACCACTTTATTTCTTCACTATATCTTTCCATCTAATATTTGTTCTTTCTTTTACTCATCCATTAAATCAAAACTTATCTTGAGATTTGCATTGCATTGTGAAGTTGATTAGTGGAATTTGTTTAATAGAATAATATCATTGGGACCTGGCAGGGATATATTCCTTGAAATGTCAGGGTAATTATGCTGTGTCATTTGAGAGTGCTCAGGGAAATTTGAGATAGAAGTTGTTGGGACATTTGAGATAGATGTTGTAGAAGCACATATGATTTCAATTATTAATTTCTTATAATCCGTTATATCATTTCATGCTTTCTGAAGTGAGTTGGCTATTTGATGAACATTTAAGATATTAATGAATTTATCTTTGTCAAGATATGATAAATGAAATATATGAAGTAGAAAGAAATTGGAGAAGTAACATATTTTTATGAATGAAAACCGATTATTATATTAAGCATTGATGTACCCAAATCTGTGTAGATATATTTACGCAAGAGGAATAATGCGATTTGAATAAGTTACATAAAGCATACATCCACATAAAGGGATTTTAAAAATTGTGTTTTAGTTTGAATCATATTTTATGATAATTGATGCCATTTTGTCTTGACATCAGTAGCATATCATTCTCCTTCTATCTTTCATTGATATTTCCCCAGGTTCAAGCAGTAAGAAGCTGAAGAAATCAGACCTGATGGATCATCTGACATTATCAACAGTTGAATAGCACTCCCACAATTCCCTTCCCTTCCTGTATGTAGATTAGGGGTAAGGTTCAACCTCAATGTAATGCATGCTTTGTATACGTCAATGGGTTTATTATTATTATAACATTCACACAGGGGTTCAGAGAGACAAAAGTTGGTTAGCTTTCAGGGCTTGAAGATTGAAGACATTAAGTTTCACATCATTTTTCTCTGTTAGCATAGATGTTATCAGTGGTCGGCCTGTTTAGATACTATATCGAGTGATGCTATTAACAAATGACTTTTTACTACTACTCTAAGATACACCTTTTGCAATGTAGTTGCTTTAAAATTAAATTTAGATAAACTATGCTCTGATAAATCATGAATTTAATTTACTATTTCAAGATGTTTTGTCTGTCCTTGTGCAATGTCTTCCGTTTGATGTATGAAGGGGGCCCAATGTCTGGGCACCTAAAACTTAAGCTTAAGATTAAATATTAATTTATGTTTTATTCCACAAAATTTTTCAGTTGATAATGTTCCTATGTTCTTATGAGTAAGTGTGCGAAAAATTTGAGAGAAATTTTATTTTCTTGGGAAAAGTCTCTGCCAGTCATTTTCAGATTGAACAAAAAGATGGTGCCCCATGTCTGCACACCCATTCACTTTTCACATGATTCGAGGCATTGATGAGAAAGGCTGCATTTTGAGGCCGTCGCATGAAATGCCTGAAATATTTTCCACCATTTTGAGTCTGATTTTTTATTGAATATCTGTCTAAGTATTTCAGGTGTAAAGTATGTGGTCATTTCGTATCTTCTTTAATTACAACCACACATATACGCGTGTGCACAAACAAGGGGTGCTGCATACACTTTCAGCACCTTACCATATTAATTGTCTAATAATGTTTGTACCAAATTGTCATAAATATTCTCCATTCATCTCCATTTTGCTTTATTGAAGGTTTGTCAAGCACCGAGTTTGAGATTCGATGCATAATAATCACCCTAGATTGGTAATAAGTAAAAATGATTATTATTGGATATATTGACTGTGTTGGTTCTTGTAGTAGAACAAGAATGATGAAAGTAAAAATAAAAGTTGAGAGCTTTTCTAATAACTTCAAGAGAAAAGAGGCAGTTTTATTAAATCATTCATATGTTCTTAAAGTATAAAATGAAAACATACAAGAAGAACCTTTTATGATAGCTTTGTAGTGAGTAGATATAATATTTTTTTCTTACATTCATTTCAATATTTTAATGCATTCTTATTTAAAAACAAAATATTTTCTGTCTTTAATTTTTGACAAGGAGAGAAAAAGTCATGGAGTTGTCTCATAGAAGACTTTTGGAAGTTCAAAATGTGTTCTCTATTTTTGATGAATTGGGAATTGAGCCGAGGCTGGCTTTCACTCCATCCACCATAGGTAGGGCCAGAGGAATTATATTTCAAGTTGTCTCTCTGTCCAGTTTTTTTTTTTTTAATAACTGAAGAACTATTTGACAGATTGACTTCATATTTGGATCATGTACGCCTCTAGGAGTGAATGGAGTAGCCTTTGAGGTATGGAGGTCAAACATTCAAGGAAGGACACAGAGATCATTATACACCTTAAAACGCTCTGTTCTTACAATAACTCAAGAAACCTTTTGGATTAACTTCATATTTGAATCATGTATGTGTGTGGAGTTACAATGACCTGATAGGTTTTTATGAAATGGAGGTCAAAGTTTCAAGGTCACAGAGGTCATTATATGCCTTAAAACGGTTCCATAACATGTGCTTTGCTGACAATTTGCTCTGCTGTTAATTCCATTCACTAATTGAATGATCAAATTCAACCAATGAATAAGATTGCAGCAGGAATTGAACCTGTCATTTGGTGGTCCCTTCACTATTGTGCCATATAATTACTGCTTTATTCATCTGATTTTGTCACGACTTGGAAATTCACACTCCTTCATGGATGATAGAATGCAATGCTCCCCTCTATTGGTAGGAAATAGAAAGTTATGAACATATCCATATGTGTAAAAACATATGCATGATTCAGTTTGTTTGCATCATGAAATTGATGGCATGCTACCCTCTAGTGGGAAGATATATTTAGTTATGAATTCTGTGGGGGGGGGGGGGGGGTTCTCACTGAAAGAGATATTTTCCTTCTAAAAAATTTCATTTTGTATTATTTAATAAATATATTCTAAATACCTGCATAATATTAAATTCATATACCTATGCATATTTAAATGTCAAAATCTATGATAATTTTTTTATATATTGTATTCCCATTAAAAAAAAACAATTTATCAAAGTACATTTCCTCTTGTATAAATGAGAAGTAATCGTGTATAGAGGGGAGAGATGGGGATGTATGTGTGATAGAGAAGAATGATGAAGGGAATAGAAAGAAGTGGTTGGGAGGGACAGTTTCAAAAAGAGAGTGGCTTAAAGAGAGGACAGAGAGATAGAGAGAATGCGAGAGAGAGGGATAGATAGATAGATAGACAGACAGACAGATAGATAGATACAGTTAGAGAGAGAGAGGGATAGATAAAGAGAGAGGACAGAGAGTAAATGTTAATACATTCTTTGCTTGCACCCAGTAGAGGGTGTATGAATGAGGGTATAACATTCAAGAAGCCATGGGGGGGGGGGCGAGGGTTGTGACCCAGTGAAAGAAGAGAAAGAACGGTTGCCCCCTCTATACCTCCATTAAATTTCCTTGTTTTGTTTTGTTTTAAATTTAAAACCAATTACGATAAAAATCACTTTTTAGTAAGACAGATGCGACTGCCAGTAGCCTTGTTTTGCACCACAATAGTTATGTGGGAAAATAATACTTATTTACTATGTTCACTCACAAAATATTTCTTAAGTAAATGAAAGGGGAAAAAAATAACCATGACATACAGTATGATGAAATTCAGGATGATCATCATATAAATTGGTTCATGTTATTTCTTGCCATCTTTGGTGTTTCTCATCACACCACATCACCCTCGGTACCAGTGCAATTCGTGTTTTGTAATTGAAAAGACCATATGGTAGGAATAGTGTGATAGACAGACCATGTTAATTACATTTATAGCTATTCACCCTTCTTGGAAATAGGTGATATGCGAAAGTCTACAATGAGGAAGAAAATTGAGATCAAGCACTCTCAATATGAGCACAAAGTAATAAATAATTAGACACCTTATTTTTTCCAATTTAATTGATACTCATGAATTCACAGAGATGTACTATATAAGAGATGTCAAGACGCTTGTTTATTGAATCACATTATAGAATGATGGAGTTACTGTGTTCTGTATTACATTTAAATTCATATTTATGTTTTCTTTGCTTCTGATTATATAATTAAAATATTTAAAAACATTACCATACTTGGCATGTCTAGATGTAAAATCATTTGTGCAGATTTCATTTTATTAGGCAATTGAAAACTTGTTTCTATTTGCATCCATTCATCTTTATACATAATGACATTCCTTTTTTTCAGGCCTTTCTTTGATAAGTGATAGTTTCATTTTATTCCTTTCCACAAAATGTATAAATGATCAAAGCATAATCTTATATCAAATAAGCGAAAAATAGAGTATTCCCTTGTCAGCAAAACAATGAAAAAAGGAGAACTGTTCACAAAAAGTACACTTACAAATTTGTTATCAAATCAACAGTGACCCATTTCTTGGAGCTACCCTTAGTCCAAGTAAAGAGTTTTCATGTACATGTTTAATTTAACCTAGCCTACCCCCATAGAGCAAGCGATACAAGAAACAGAACATATATTATAATTAACACCCTATATAGTTCATAAACCGTGTCATTGACTAAGCCCCACAGAATTCTACTTCTAGACAAATTGGATCCCATGTCACCTGGGGAAAATATGAATCAACGATGATAATCTTGAAGTAGACAGAAGTCTTTCTCTTTTTGTACTCTGCTATGTTTTCGGTTTTCTTTTCAATTATTCATAAAAATTTTACATTAAATCAAAGTGAGAATAAACTAATTTATATTTTTGCAGATTATAGTGGTACCAGTATTGTATACATTTCCATATTTTCTTTTTGTCTTTATGCTATGTTTGTAGAAAATTTTTTGTTTTCTAAAATGAATTCTGTCAGTTAATACAAGATCACATAGTTAACTTTCTACCCACTTTTATAGATTACAACGATGACAAAATAGACCACAAGGCGTGATGACATACATATATTCTTTACTTTACTTTCAATTCAATTCATTAAATCAAATAACCAACAACATCTGTAGATCTGTAAGGTATCAGCTCTGCAATATTGGGTTCATCAGGAAGTACTTGTCAAAGTCTGCAACTGAAAAATTAGTTCATGCACTGATTTCTACACGACTTAATTTGGGAATGCCTTGCTTTACAATTTACCCAACACCCAGTTATCTAAACTCCAAAAGCTCCAATACGCTGCAGCACGCATAGTCACCCTTTCCAAAAAACATGTTCATATCACATCCATTCTGAAATCTCTACATTGGTTAAAGGTCAACGATCGCATCATCTTCAAAATCCTTCTTGTATTCTATGCAATTAATTGTTCTGCTCCACAATACAATACTAATTTAATTAACAAATACACTCCTGTCAGGTCCCTCCGTTCATTGTTCCCAAAAGGCACGGGCTTTTGCTCACGCTGGCCCTGTTCACTGGAATGACCTTCCCCTGGTTATCCATGACTGCTCTTCCATTGAAACATTTAAACACTACCTTAAGACGCGTCTGTTCAATGCTTCCTATTCTTAATTGTTCTTCAATTTATCTCTGTATTTGTACTATTCTCTCTCTCTCTCTCTCTCTCTCTCTCTCTTTCTTTCACTGCGCCTTGAACACTCTGCAGAGTGGATTTGGCGCATTACAAATCACATTTATTATTATTATTTTTTTTTGTAGTTTTGGATTAGATTTTCACTTTTTTTTTCAAGAGAAGCAAAGACCCTTGTGACTATAAGTTGATAACTTTCAGGTACACAGCTTTCATAAGATAAAAATTGATCCCCAAATTGGCAACAATTATTAATTTTCTACAGCGGAAATCATTGTTTTTATTTACTGTGTTTTACTATCTGTTTATGACTATATACTTGTCAATATCTGTTCTGTTGTATAAGAATTTTATTTGTATTTATGTATTTTTTGTTGTTGTTGGTATTTTAAAGAGGTGTGAAATAAATGAATCTGAATCTGAATTTTCTATTCATCTTTTACTTTGTAAAGGTTAAATATGGATATAACAGTAAACAAAATGAATGATGATAGTAAGATTTTATCACAAAGTTACCGATTCAAGATTTCAAACATTGATTTGGTTCTTTCATTTCATTGGTAATTGAGAATGTTTAATGATTAGTCTAAGTAATACCGTTTTCAGTAACTCATGATTTTTTTGTCTGCACCAGGCCCGCACTAAACTAGTTTGCACCGCAAGCATTCAGTAACTACATAGCAGAGCGGTGCTACATTTATGATCACCCATTCAAATACTTTGGGCACATATTGGCGCTGGTCTGGTATTAGCAGCATCAAAATAGCACTGGTCTGGCACAGGCTATTTTAGCACACGGCATTCATAAACTCAAAATTTTACGACTTTGCCTGCAGCTGGTCTTGACCAGCAAGTTGTATAAAACAATTTTGATTCAGGAAAGTCACTACATACTGCACAAAATGTGGTATTAACTTTTCAGTACATGTTTCTCTTTCTTATCATATATCATGTGTGATTACTATTACCATTCAGGATAAAGATGACGTGTACTAATGATAATATATTGTCGTTCTTTATATGAGTCATGTCTTTCACAAAATCATTGGGATATCATTACATTAGCTTTAGCCTGATCATCCAAAATACTTCCAAGGAATGAATCTGACTTGGTACTTATTTACTTCCTCTTGGTTAAGTGCAGCGTAGTGGAGACAAACTTCATGTTCAGGCCAACCTAAAGAGGAGACAGAATTTGGAGCTGAATACAGAGTCTTAGACTGCATTCAGAAGCATCAATAAGTATGTTATTGACATGTTGCTGTTGCCAATTGGCACAAATAATATGCATATATCCCATAGAGCAGGCCAGCACATTAAGAGTAAACTTTTTAAATCATTCTTTCAATTTTCTTCAAATTAAGGCTTATCATTTTAAAGAATATGACTTTCCTCATTAATCAGGTTTATCCAGATCTGTGTGGGATCTGATAAAAATAAGATGTACTTTGTGGAGCAGTACCATAGATTGATTGAGGTAAACAATAAAATAATTTATATGATAATGTCTTGGTAAGCATGGGAGTGGTTGTGAATGGGTGTGATATCTCTATTTGAAACCCTCCAATTGGTTTGCAAAAAAAAATGTGGGAAAAGGAGAAAAAGAGGGATAAAGGAAGACAAACATAGTGGGAAAGAAGAAATTATGGTACATTATAATATGTTATATTATATATATTATATTACATAAATATTTTTTTTCATAACGTTATGAAACATAATTTGTTCAGGGCCTATGTGTTCATTGTTCATGGTGCTCGCATTGTCTGTTTAATGAGATATATAATCCTGATGTACTAAGAGAGTATTAAAACATCCTTTTTTCAAGTCAATATACACCAAATATATTTCCTTGCACTTTGAGTTAATATTGTTTTATGTAGTGACATATGCTTATTTTTCGAGACTACTTAAAGTGATTGCCCCCTTTTAATGTCTTAATATAAAACATTTCCAGTCCATGCTTACGTTCACATTAGTGCATTGGTGAGATATGTCTGCTCTTCATGAATTCCTAAAATCAGTCCTTCAAATGTCCCTTTTTCTGATCTGAATATAAAAAATGTTCAGCTCGGCTTTGCACTCACATCAATTGGTAAGTGAAATATGTATGGTCTACAAATAAGCTTTAGAATGCCCCTCTTCAGGTCTGAATTTCCTAAATTTTCAGCTCGCACTTCACGCTCGCAATATTTGATTAGTGAGATGTGTATGATAATCATGATTACAATGACTACAAAAAAGTGCTTCATGTGTTTAGATGTAATTCTAACAAAATCAGCAAGCGATTGGCACTCGCATTAGATGACTATGGTGAGATATGTATACTCTTAATGGGATTGCTAAAAATAGTCCTTAAAATGTCCCTCTTTGGGATCAATATATATACAAAAATTTCAGCTCGCGCTCACATTGTTTGTTTAGCGAGACAGGAACGTATCATGATTACAAAATTTTCTCAAAATGTCCCTTTTTAGGTCTGAATATCAAAAATGTTCAGCTCGCACTTCACGCTGGCATTTTTTTATCATTGAGATACATATCCGTTTGATGGCACAGTCCTTAGAATATCTCTAAAAATAACAAGAATTTTTGGTCTTTTAATGGGTCTGAAAAGAGAATGGGTGTGATATATCTGTTTGAATGAGGTCACTACAAAAGAAGCAGTATTCATATTAAGATAGGTGTAAAGAGTTATATCAAAGAGAAAACTTATTTTAGTGGTATTTAATTGTTGGTCAGAAAGAAAATGCAATGACATGATTCAGATTGCAATTCGGGTGATCCTGCTATAGATATTGATCTACATCAATCAATAGATTTGATATCATCAAATTTTATGTGCCAAATGCTAAAACCTTTTCTTTACCAATAAAGGTTGAGCACATCATGTATCTTACAATCTTACTAATCTGTCCATACACTATTGATAAATTAAGTAATTAATGTTACATTTTATTTTGGTCTAAGAATTTCCTTTTTATTGAGTGTATAAATTGATTTTAACTTTGCTTTTTGATATTATTTTTGTTTATAAAAATGGGTGTGTCCTTGTGGTAATATTTATTTCTGTAATGCTTGAGCGGTAGTCATAGCATCATGTTACAACTAAGGGATTCAAACATAGTTATTCTATTCATCACCAATATGAAAACAGATGCAAGGCTAAAAACATGATCTCATAGGAAAATATGAAAGTGATTATTCTTTAGAGCGGAAAGAATGATATTAGCTTAGGACTATCAGAGCATACTGTTAGTACACGATACTAGCTCATTCAGACTGGAAACCAATGATGCATACAATTAATATAAACCGATCAAGGCATGAGATACGGTAGTGAAAACTATCTCATGATGATGATGGTTTCATTGTTTCAGTGCATTAGAATCAAATATGGCCTTGTGGATTGCAAAGATTCCTGTAACATGATTGTCTTTAGTGGAAATGTCTTGTATCAGTTTTAGAAATAGTTGCATTGATTGGTATTTTGCTACTTAACCTAATTAAGAAGACAACCTTCTAGGAGACAAGGCTTTTTTTATTGGAAAGACCATTTGACAAGAAGTAGAACAGGGGAATTAGAATCATATACTCAATTGACTCATCCTATTGAAAGTTATACATTCAGTGTTGAGATCAATAGGGTGATCTTTTTCTTACACACAATGGAAAACAACCAATTTAATATATTACAAGTTCCAATTACTTGGAGGATCAAAACAAATACCAATTATATGGTTGGTTGCAATCCGATTCCATGGTAATTTATATGTGGTTTGTGGTGTGTAGGTGATGAGAAATTATTTGTGAAATCGAAATGGTGTTATAAAGTTTAACTCTTCTACTACCAGAATGTTTACAAAAGCATATAATTTATATGATTTGATGCTTACAAGATTGATTGAATGGGTGAATGGATGGTTAGCAGGGCTGTTGATGATGATTTGGATTGTTGGGGATAAAGTGTTTGAGATATTTTTTGTGCACTCTGCGTGCAAAATACAGAATTTTGTGTGTGAAAGGCGAAAAAAACTGACAATTTTGTATGTTTCAAAAATAGTATTTATATATATCTTCGTCAATTGAATTCCTAGATGGAACTTTATGCCAATTGCATTTGCATTTTGTGAAAGTTTAGAATGAGGTTATTTCTCACTTTTGTGTGTCCTGTGGCTTGCAAATTCTTGTGCGGATGTATAGTATCATAAAGTTTGAATTAATTCGGTCGTTGATTATTTTCATTTCAAGACTTACTCAAGGGGAATTATATCTTAAGTGTTACAGTGTTATATTTAGACTAAGAGTTTAACTTTATAATTAATTCAGAAAGTATGAGTTTTAGTTTTATTGTGGGACTAACTGTTCTGACGAAAAAGAAAATGGTGAGGCTCTAAATGGAAAGAAGTCAGTAAGACTTCATTTTGGGATATGATATTAAAAATATAATCATTGAATGCCAGCATTGGTTGCATATATTTTAAGTTGGATCGGTTCAAAACTAGTGAAATGGAATAATGAGTAATAGATTTAAATTTAATTTGTGGTATACTTATATTCAATAAACTTTCATATTTTGTTTTCACGGAAGATATCCAATCAGCCTGATTCCAATGCAGTTTAGGATTAATTTGATTAAACTCTGAGACTTGTTACAGAGGATGATTTAATCCAAGGCTGTGTCTCAAGCCATCATTTTAATAGCAGAAATATGTCTTTACTAATCCCAAACAAGAACCCTAGAACTGCTTTGAAGATTCAGATGTATTCTGTATGTAAATTGTGGAAAATTGTTTACTCAATAGAAGATGAGTAAAAAATGATATGAATCCATGATGGCAAAGTTGATTTCATTCAATTTCCTTTAATAATCATAATAATAATATGGTATTTATATAGCACTTAATATCAAGATCTCGAAGCGTTTTGCATGATTAATTAGATGAATTATTCATTACATAAACATAAATTACAAAATTCTTCTACATTTTACATTTTGCTTACATTAAATATACATTACATGACATATCAATACAAAGTATCATACATGTACTATTACATCATGAAACTACAATGAAAATAGGTGGGTCTTGATAGATTTCTTGAAATTAATTATTGAGGTATTAAAAAAAAAAGAATTGTACAAGTATTACTATTGAAAGCATAAACTAGCATTATGAAATCAGCAAACAGTATGACCTGAATAAAAAAAAAAATTTGAATTTAAATATTTTGTGAAAATTGAGAGGCGTGAGAAGCAGATACGTTTATTTATATATACTTGTATAATCATGAAAATTAAATGAATAGTTAAGTCAAAGCTTATATAGGTATATGAAATATGTTTTATAATAAATTCATAGATTTCAAGTGGTGTGGATAATTAAATGCAATTTGAATTTTACAAGTCCATAAAAGGTTTGTGGTTCTTCAGTATCAGAACGGTTGAAGAAAGTAATCCTGGTAAGATTGAAGTGGTGTGATGAAAGTTATTTATTTCACTTAAAGTACTCTAGATCTTGGAAGAAGATTTCTAATAATCCTGGGTGGTTCCTTTCAAGCATTCTGATACCTTGAAGATCATCTCTCTCAGTACGAGATCCTAGATTAAAAGATTGCAAGTGATCAAGGATTTATATCTCCAATGTAGGCATATAAGGCATTGTTGAAAGTAGGTCTTAAATCCTTTACATCCAACTGTATTAGACCATGTGTAGCAGATATCTGATTTGGTGAAATAGTTAACAATAATGATGAAATTTTTTTGTATACCTTTTCTAATAAAAGAAAATATTTTCAGAATGGGAATGCCAAACATGTTGTACTAATAATGAAAGAAATATAATACTGGGGGAAGGAGCATTAGATCTAATCCACAAAAAGAAGAAGAGTAAAGGACATTAGAGCAAGAGAGAGATGATTCAGTTGGCTTTATCTTGCCAGGAAAACCCTAAGGCTATTCTCAAAAATTATTTGAAACAAAATAAGTTTAAAAGCATATTTTTATCTCAACTATGATATTTTTGTAACAAAAATGATATTCAAGATACCATTGGTCGCATAGAAACTCAGTATTTAGCACAAAAGTGATACATGATTCATATATCAGTAATTGACTATTTATTTAATTAATTCTCTGCATACTGGAACCTGTTCACCCCTGTATAAAGCCTTTTTGAATCACATAATTCAATATTCAACAGGTTAACCCACTGCCTACAATATTTTTACTTTAAGATTATTAATATGCTAAGAAAAAATGTTTTGTGTGATTAAAGGGGAAGTTCACCCTGACAAAAAGTTTGCTGTAAAACTTAAAACAAAAAATATACATATATATATATATTGGTGAAGGTTTGGGGAAAATCCGTCAAATATTAAGAAAGTTATTTGAATTTAAAGTTGTTGATTTGTGACGTCATATGTTAGCAGCTTCCCCATTTATTATGTAATATAAAATGGTTGCTATGTTAATGGTTCATTTATTATGTAATATAAAATGGTTGCTATGTTAATGGTTCATGAATTGTTTCCTGTTTCAGGAGTGGGTGTGAAAAAAAATTGTCTTTTGATATATTGAAGATACAATGAAATCCATTTAAATTTTTCTGAGAAACTGACATTTCATTGATTTATTTTAAATTCACGATACATTGAAAGCTATGCTCATTATATGATGTCACAAATAAAAAAATGAAATTCTAATAACTTGTTAAGTCTTGATGGATTTTCCTCAAACCTTCACCAATATTTTTTTGTAATTTTCTGCTATTTTTACAATAAACTTTTTGTCAGCGTAAACTTCCCCTTTAATCTATTTTACTACAAAGACTAAAATTTAGAAGGCTTTTTTCCCATTTGAGTAGGTTTTATAGTCTTATGTTGCTGATAGACAATTGTAAATGATAAAATTCATAAGTAATTTTTTTTAATATTTAGCAGTATTGGGGCAGTTCCGTATGTGTCTTTCAGGACATTTTGATAATTTATTGTCTCTTAGCTGAATGCTTGAGCAATAAAACTTTCTATTTTTGTCAATAATAAAGTTAAAACGGTTAGTGATGTGAAAAAATGATAACAAAAAATGTTTGAGTACGGGTGAAATAAAGGTGAAAATGTGTGTTGTACAGGACTCAGAAATGTCCCGTACGACACACAACATTTTTACCCGTAATTCATCAATGGAAAACATATTTTTGTTGGTTGTCATTTTTTTACATGACTTATCAGTAGTACTTTAATATTACCACAAAAAATTGAAGTTTCTCATTTATTTGGACAGCAGGTTGAAAAGTGTTGTGCAAACAGCTGATTTGTCTAGCATGGAATCACCCATCAGCTTGTGAATAGGAATGTCCAATGTTGCTCATCATAGTCATCCTTTTCCTTCAAATTTCTACTCCTGCATTTGTAATGGACACCTATTAATATTTACTCTTCTTTACTTTGGAGATCTGATGAGATTAAAATGGAGATGACAACCCAGTTTTCATTTTCTGATTCTATTCTTATTGCAATGCATTGAGTGCAACCTTAATTCCAACCTTCTTATTATGATTAATTCATACTGCAGACAATCTTTAATGTTTTATTTTATAATTTGTAAATAGTGTATTGATCTGTCTAATTTCTTCTTTTAAACCTGCAATTTCTTTTTAATGCTTTTTCTTCTAATCTAACTCTGTTACTGCAAATGTGCAATGATAAATTTATATTTGTATATTGACATGTTCTGTATGTATCTAAAATCAAATGAGAATAAATATTTTCAATGTCTCATGAACTAAAAAAAAAATTCATGAAATTATACTTGCAAAAAAAGTGCCATGGTGATTTGTACCAATGAATGTGGTGTTACTTAAAGTGTTATATTACAGTGGAAAAAAAAGACCTACTGAAAATCTCATTTGCACTTGATAATCTGAAGATGATGATGGCAACTGATGAAGTATTGTTGGAAATGTGAGAAAATGAATCTTTTGTCTTTTTTACCACGGGTGTAGTCTCCTTGACCATAAGATGAGGGGTTAAAAGAAATCTGTTTGTATCTTATCTATTTGTGTGTAAGATCTTAGTTCCAAGTGCTAATGAGGGGATGTAATAGAAACATAGCTTTTAAATTGCAAGACAAGAAGGCTTAAGAGCCTGCAGAACAAACACTTTTTTTCTAACAAATAGTTATTTTCATGATGCTGAAAAACAATGATTGAAATATTGAATAACTTCTTTTGATTGTGTTAACCTTCAAGCTATTTTTTTTTCTTTTTTTTACTTCCATTTGGAAAGTCTCATGTGATCTTTGTCTGTGTTGTATCAGGAATTTGGTATCTTTGTAATATTCTTTTTCTTTAAGAAGAAGGGGAAGTTATTAGAAGGAGTAGGAGGAAGAGAAGAATAGGAAGGAGGAGAATAATAATAATAAGAGTAGAAGAAGAAGAATAGAGAAGAAGAAGAAGAAAACGGAAAAGAAGAAGAAGAAGAAGAAAAAGAAGAAGGAGGAGGAGAAAAGAAGAAGGAGGAGGAGATGACAAATAACATTATTTTCTTTTAATTTTTTTTTACAAGTTGATTCTTTTCATGAATTGTGATTAGAGATGTTTGAGGCAGATAAGGATATGATTTGAAGGATTAGTATTATATTGACTCACCTTCTGATGTTTGCTCCTTTTAACCCAAATCTACTGCAGATGTCTATTCAATAATTTTCAAAAAGAAGAAATTCTAAGTAAATCTAACTTGTGTCGTTCAGGCAGATTTCTTGGATGGTTAGATGCCTTGAAAAGATGGATCAAGGCTGGAATGCCCTGTGGCCTAAACAACGATCACCACACAACTCATCAGCATAATTGTATTCATAGAATTTGTCCTCAGGTCTAACTTCTTGAAGGCACGGTGCTAATTCCCCCATCGGCCTCTCGCAAGCCCCGAGTGAGGCGACTCTAATTCTGCAAACTTCTCACAAGAAGATCCTTATGATTTTCTTTGTGCAATTTGAGAGATGGGTGAAAAAAGAGAATAGAAATCAGGATACATGACAAAAAAGGAGAGAAAATGAGATTGAGGGTAGGCTGAGGAAAGATAGGCATAAAGAATGAATGGAAAAGTTGGATCATCAAAAATACTGTTCAAAATGAAAGATCAAAGAAGTAGAGTAATATATAAAGGAAAATGTAGAAAATGTAAATGGGAAAATAAAATATTATGAACTGGCTACAGGTAGGGATTAAAGAAAGTAGAATAGCAAAGGGATTAACAGATGATAAAAGTAAGGAAATATATGCAAGGGTAGAGCATGACATTCGAAATAACTTGCAACTCCAGTTATATGCTGAACCTGTACTTATTTACTTTCCTTAAAAGCTTTTGTTTGTTTTTGTTCAAGCCTTTTTAATCATCATGTAACAACAAAACACTTTGTTTTGAAAATGTATCGTAATTATTTATGTTTTCATATTCTTGTAAGTCAATATAATATGTTTTTATCAAAATTAAGCAATGGAATTGGAAAATAGAAATTCTTGTCTTATTCTATCTTATATCTGCAATATTCAAAGTTTCTTCCTTCTGTAACAAATTATAGAAAGAAAAAAAATATATGAATTGTGGCTTTACCTTCTTTCTACTCCATGATAGCATTATAAAAACAACTTTGTTGTGTGTTACGAAGATATTGGAAACAATTTGTACAACTCTTAGAATCTCCCAATTTACTATATGCCTTGCCTCAGGTAATCTGATTTGTATACTCCATGATAGTCATAATAGGGATATTTACTTACCCACAGCAGTCAGATATTAAAAGATCCTTTTAAAACTAGAAATACAATTACACCTTGGCAAGGTTCTGTATAATATGCTTTATGGTCATTATTATTGGAGTATACTTGCATAGTGCTATTAAGCATGTGACAATTTCCTTAAATCCCCAGATATCTTCACCATTAAAGGACAGCTTTTGGATTAACTTCATGTGATTTTATTAGGAAGCATACGTCGTAGAAATTTCCGCATAGCAGAACAATTTCCTTTGTTGTTCAAGATGATCTCTAAAATATATTGCTTTTTTGCCTTTCGTATCATATCGGTAAAAGCATTTCTAAGTTTTCTGTATAATATCCAGTCACTGTCCAGATTTGAAAATTTAGCACATTTAAAAAAAAATGTATTCCTTTCCTTTATCTTGATCAATATGTTACCATAGTATTTAGTCATGGAGTTTCTTTTTGTCACACTCTTCTTTTTCTGCGTGCTTATTCAATACTGAACAAAATTGACTGGACCAAATTTCAAAGGCAATTCAGATACATTATCATTTTGCAGATTTTATTCTGAGAGGATAAGAGATTTCCACATTTGTGATTTTTTTTAATTCATCCTGCAATTTGGATTATGTTCATTGATAACTATTTTCTTTGAGAGAGAGAGAGAGCAAGGTAATATATCCTTCATGTGGGGCTAAAATCATTACAAATGTGTGTATCATTTTGACTATATGCCTTAGGGCCAATTCTACTATCATCACAAAATGTGTGTATAGTTTTGACTGTATGCAATATGCTTTGGGGCCAATTCTACTACAGTATCTTCTAATTTGCATAAATTCAGAGATTGTGAATTTTAATGGTTTCTTTGAAGTGGTTGATAATCATAATTTCTTCTGATCTCTGAGTATGATTGAGAGATAGAGAAGACTTAGTAAGCTTCTCAGAGCTTTTCTTTGATGTTGCCATCGGCATCTAGCAAAGCAAGATCAACGGATGAAAATAGGATTTGGATAAAAGCTAGCTCAGAAAATTACCCAGATCTGGGGTTTTTAGCTGTTCTGGCGAAGTTTACAGCCAACTACTTTGGAAGGAAAGGTCTCCCACATTCTACATGGCAAAAATAGACTTTAACTTTGAAATCCATACATGGACTAAATCTTGTTTACCCTTTTTGAGTGATCAATCTTGATTGTTCACTCAAGGTATACTTCAAAGGAAATATATGTATAGTCACATCTAACCATAATAATCTTTGCATATTTATTGTTGTTTGATGACATTGTCATATTTCAGTCATCTGATGTATACACAACAAAAAAAGTAAGTCCCCCCTTAAACAAACATCCATAATTTCCAAACCAATGAGAGTTTTTAATATATTTTTACATGAGCGTGTAGGTAATTTTATAAGCTACCCTCTGAGTAAACGTTATGGACGTATTTTATGTCACGCTTCAGTGGCACCGCCAGAAGGCAAAATTGTCACTTTTCAAAAGTCACAAGCCAAATATCATGATTTTGATTCCACTTTATTGGAACGAATTCCAAATTCTCATGGAAAATAGTCAGAAGGCTTGTAAAAGGTACTTTCTAAAAGATGATGCAAGTTTTTTGGATAAATTTAACGGTTGAATAAACACAAGTTAAAATTTGCTATAATTGGATTTTTTACACATTTCTAATGATAAAAATGATTAAATATGATGACAGTTATTGTTGGGAAGAGTGTCTTTAACAATATTCATCGTTTCATGGATCAATGAACATTTAATGAAAAAAAAATATGAATTTCAAATGTCATAGGCAAGTATTGTTTCATTTTGGTAACTGAAATGATCTTTTCTCAACTTATTTCGTTATGTTATTGTTCACGACCAATTAACATGCTTCAATGATTTAAATGCATTTAAATAAACATTCATGCTTGAATGAACATGTGGAATGTGATTAGCTCTTTTGTACGTTATTGGAAAAAATGCAATTGATAACTTTGGATATCTGTCACTAACCTCCTTGCATAGTTCATTTGATTTGATTTTGATGAAAATCCCGATGTTTAATGCTTCAGTGAGCACGCAATATTTGACAATTATGCAAATGAGAAGAAAGTTTAAGGCCTTGGCTCCACTCTATGCCGTATCGAATGATTATTTTGATGTGCGCGCCTTTTGAATAGTGTTAATCTGAAGCGATGTGCGAAGTTTCATGAAAAAATTGTTGGCAGAAGTAACAGAAACCGTCCGTGAAACAAACCTTCATTTCATGTTTGTTAAAATTTTGAATTCCTCTCTCATAGACATTGTGTACACTATGGTTGCATATGTTTAAGAATAAGTGACCCCTTATTCAATAAGGTGGAACTTTTTTTCAAGGCTGTCTTTAGCAATGTCATTTGGCAGTTATGTTTATCAACCTACAGGCAGAATTCTGTGCAAAAATGAAATCGATATGTTTATTCATGGATGAGTGAGCATGCATCAAAAGTGGGAAAAGGGGCATTTTCAATGTCACAGACACATTTCGAGGGGTAATAAAGTGAATAATGGGGGCAAATTCGGTTTCAAATGTGACTTATTTGCTTTTGTTTTTATCATTCATCAGTTTTATCACCACACACTTTCTGAACTTTACATTTTCATGGTTAAGTGAGCACATTCGAAAATTTGGGATTGAATACTCTTTATACTGCATAAATGTATTCTTTTCCTAACAATTTCTCAGGATCAGTTGAATTTATGGACAAATCAGTGGTGGATCCAGAATTTTAAAATGGGGAGGGGCCGAGTAATTTGAGGAGCCACCAACAATTTTAACATGTTTTAACAAGTTGTAGGGGGTACTGCCATAAACCCCTATGATAATACGTCACAAAACATTGTGCTCACTCAACCATAAACATACAATATCAAAATTTTGTGTGAAGTGGCTAAATGATGGACAGTAAAACAGCATTAACACCATAAAATTCACCAAAAAACAACCTTTGCCCAACTTTGTATTTACACAATCTGAGAAACGACTCTTGTGACTTTCAAAAATGGTCATTTTAATTCAATCTTTGATTACTCATGCATGATTCAACCGATCAATCTCATTTTTAAGCAGGAGTCGCATAATAAGTGTAGAAAGCCACTTGTGAAATATCATATTTCAAAATTATTCCGTTCAAAAGTTACAGCAATTCGATTTAGGGGGGACTTACTTTTTTTGTTGTGTATTATACATGCATTATGTACATTAAATCAGTTGATATGTATAGCCTTTTCTTATGAAGTATATTAACAGCAGGAAGTTATAAGAATGCTGAAATATTGTTATATAGTAACAACATTAAATCTTATTTTTGAATTGCAAGATTGCAAATGTACCGAGGGATGGTGGGTGGTATGTAAAAAAACTCTATTTTCTTTGAATTTTTAAGGATTATTAAAGCACTCTATTGGATAAACACTTCTTTCCTTACCTCTTATGATTTAGGATATTTTTGTTGGTATGATAAAAGAGAGATTAATTATATTTATTTTAAAGTTTAATTCTAAATAATTTGGTGAAAGCAAAAACAGATATGAAATTCATGTCAGAGGGTAATTTTTCAAAGATGATATTACTATGAAGTAATGTTTAAATATGAAACTGATAACTTGTTTTTTAAACTGTTTAAAGAGCATTAAGGTGACTAAGTGTTGTGACATGCACCTTTTATCCTGCTGCATGTGTAACTTATAAACTGACTTGTTTTTTTTTACATTTGAGGTGCAAACCTTTTTTCTTGAGGAAAGTGAATTCGCAGCCTAAAGGTTCTGATCAGTGATCACCTGTTAATATTGGTTCCCAGACATGAATAATCATATCTGAATAATCTGATTGACGTATGTCTGTTACATCCTTATAACACGCACACTCTGTCATTCCCTCGATGGATTTAAAGATGTTTGTGTGCATACTATCTTGAAATTGTTAATTAAATGTCAGGTAAAGGCCACTAGATGGAAGATGATTTATTGCTTTTATTTTGTTTGTTATTCAATGTCACAAAATATTTTGAAAATTCTTTTTCTCAATTATTTTTCTGGAGAAAATGTATCATATTCTGATCTTGAGAAGGGAAGAAGAAATCCTATTTTGATTTCTAATCTCTTTCTAAAAAGACTAGATGGGGATGATTTCAAAATAGTTGGATCAATTTTTGAGAGTATTATCTTTCCTTTTTGAGGGTTTGCCAGAGGTGTTATAAGACATCATTTACATATGATCCATGCAAGGGTGGATGGAGGAAGGATGCATGTTGGATCAAGTATTGTATGGATTAGCTGTTGGCAAAAATCTTGTCTCTTGTTTCTTTTGATGGTAGAATAATTGGACTTAAAAGATTGGTGTCCACAGGGAGATTGAAAGCATAACAAGTCTGTGTTGCTCTAAAATTGTGTAATTACCTTGTATCAGCACCTAGAAGGGAATACATCTCAACTAATCTGACCAAGGTTTGTTCATCTCATAGACCTATATCTTTCCCTAACTGTCTTGGTATTTCAGTTCTATTCTTTGTTTCTAAGAAGGGCTTAAATACACAAGTGAATATTGTGAACATACAATTTAAGGAAATCCCAATCAAGATGTAAAATGTAGCGTACATTCTATACAGTGCGTCCCAGAAAAAAGGAAACCGAGATTCCCATGTCTTTTTTAATTCAAAGGCAAATGAATTATGATATTTCATTATTACAATTCAATTATTCCTCTTTATTTTGATACCTAATATGAGACAAACATTTCACGCATTAATGTGCAAGACAAGTTTGATATTTCAATGTCAAAACCAGGTTTCGCAGAAAAATTTGACAAGATTGGTTCATGATATGACGACCGTGCATATTCGACGATTGGCTCATTAGAATTTTGTATTCTTTGTTAAGCTTCTCTCACTGATCCCTGAAATGAGAGTTGATTCAAATTCACACATAAGTTTCTGCGCAAATCGTTTATGATATGCCTCAATATTTATTGTTTGTAATCTGCCATGTGTGAACAATTTGCTAAGCTTTTGGTTTCAAATAAGAGATGAGATTCCACTCTTGCCATGAGTATCAAATCTATAGTTAAAACATGTTTAATAATTGTGAAATCTATCTTTGAAAACAGGTTTCCTTTTTTGTGGGAAGCACTGTTTGTATATATATATATTGTGAAAGAAATGAATGAAGAGAACAATGGTAGGCGTAGCTTAAATCAAGGTTCCTCAGACCTATCTGCCCTTTGGAAAAACTGGTGATGTTGAAAAATGTCTCTGCTGGGAATCAAACCCAGGCCCCCAGCTTTGAACACCAGTGCCTTAACCACTAGACCACATAGACGGGTTAGTGACTCTGGCGACCCCGATCATATTGACCGTCAGATAAACAGATCTTTGACACCACCAATTAAATTTCCTTTGTCGGGTGTGGGTGAGTTTTGAACAATGACAAGCCGCCATGCCTCAGCTGGATCAAAGCTATTGCTAAGATACAGTACATGACTGGGACAAATTTAGTGATTTTTGAACCTACAAACAATAACAAAATGCTTTGGATATGAAGTGTTGAATGTATATTATCAATATGAGAAGTGATTTAAAATAGTTTTTAGAACAATTGAATTTTAGATATTATTTCCAAACATTAAGTTTTGGCTCTGTTTCAGAAAGGTTTGCAATGGATAGTAAAACTGAAAGAACAATTTTGAATGGTTTCTTACTTATCCTAACTCTGCATGTAACTATGATCTTTATAGGTCATTACCATTTAGCAATCAAACTTTTGTGTTATTGGGACTACATTTTCAGGATTTGAAAATATTTCTCATTACTTTTAAAGTTTGAGACATTCATATTGTTGTTTAAAACCATAACTGGTATGAATATACACAGTTCTTTGATAATGAAGTTATTTTTTTCAAATCTGATGAGGAAATGTGTGTCACAAGACCAAGAGTTAAAATGTAATATGAAACATTGGCTCAGATTTGACATTTTCGGAATATTCAGCTACAACTCATTTGTCTAACCATTTTCTTGTATCGGATTGGGCTTTATGAAATAACATGATGACTCGGTGGTAGAGCTCCCACCTCTTGAATGGGAGGTTGTGGGTTCAATCCTTAGCCAATTGTTACCAAACACTAAAATGGGACCTTCTGCCTTCTTGTCAGGCAATTGACATATGCTGAACCTGCAGAGAGAGTAGTTCATTTCAGCTGACGTGGCTACCCTGGGAAAATGAGAATTATTGCTTTCATCATTAACAAGTATTAATAGATGTCAAGTTTTAGATTATCTCTAAAAGCTCCTGTTGATATCACATTGCAATGCTTCTAATATATTCTTTTCCAAATCTATATGAACATAATATTGATATCCGTACCACTGCAAATGACTGTGGTCAGATCCTGATGTATTTTTCATTTTCATATTCAGCCATTTTGGATTTTACATTATTCTGCATAGTAAATTTAAATAATTTTAATGTTCTATATTTTCTCCAGAGGTTGACATTGTCAAAATGTTCAGTTTCTCTGATGACTTATTTTTATGTTATCCTCGTTAGATTTACATCACAACATAGCAAATATAATAACAATTCATGTTTTGTTGAATTTTTACTAAAATTATTATATGATTGAATTCCTTGAAAGATATTGTTGTTTGGGGGGTCTTGTAAAGGATATGGGAGGATTTTGACTACCTGAAAGGGAAATCTAATACATCCTTTGAAGGGTGTGAAATGACCCTTAAAGCACTTCATCTTGATCCCTATGACCCAAATCTTTATCAACATTCTTCTTCCACCTTCCTTTGATTCTAAGCCAGTACACATTTTAAAGTCAAGAATTATTTTTCAATAAAATTGATATACTAGTAGGGACTCCAATCATTTGCCGATAGTTGTTGTTGTTATGATCCTTGTTGTTATTGCTATCTGTTTATTTGATTTGTGATCTTTCAGCTTAGCCAAGAAACGTACAACTCAAATTCTTCTTATTACAGTCTTAATTCTTCTGCAGTTAGAGCCCCCCCCCCAAAAAAAATAAAAAAATATATATATCTACTATATGCTTACAATGCATAACTCATTATCTTAATTCATATCAGTCCTGATTACCTAGCCCTAATAACAATAAGATATAGCGGAAATTTAAGTACCCTGATTCATTGGATGTTGTTTTTTGTAACTGAGTAAATTACAATGTTTATCAACTGAAAGTTGAAAGAGATACTCTATTGGTGATACAATGTTTTTCCCCTGAGAATTGATATAGACTGGCTAGTTTAAACACAGAGCAGGTGTGTGAACATGGTTCTGTTTAAATTGCCATTAACAGACTTTATATTCTAAGAGAGTGTTCAACTCAAGTCAGCTCCTGTTCTATTTTGATATCTCTCTCAACTGCTTCATGATGACATCAAAAAGTGCATTAGCACAAGATCTTGGTCAGGTTCAAGGACTTTGATCTCTCTTTTACAACTCGGACTGCTCAAACTTTAAAGGTGAAATAGCCAGGAAATAGATGTCTCTTTTACAACTCACATTAGCTCAAACTTTAAAAGTGAAATAGCCAGGAAACAGATTTTCTTTTACATTTCGGATTGTTCAAACTTTAAAGGTGAAATAGCCAGAAAATAGATGTCTCTTTTACAACTTGGACTGCTCAAACTTTAAAAATGAGATAGCAACAAAATAGTAAGATCTCTTTTTTAAAGTCTTCTCAGATATTAAGTTGAAATAGTCAAAAAATAATAATATCTTTCTTTTACAATTAAGACTTCTCAAACCTTAAGGTGAAATAGTCAGGAAATGATTCAGTTCTCAGTATTTTGCTTAATACCTATGCTAATAATCTTGAAATATAAGTCAGTACACCATAAACTTGGATCATGAATTAGTCTGTATCTTGAAATTCAAGTATGACAAGTGTTTATTGGAACAGTTCAACAACACTTAAATCAGTTGGGGATAATCAGCTTCTACCAACTTATATCTTTAGAGTACAAATTTTCATCCACTGCTTTTGATGTTCTCAAGCCAAGTGATAAGCATTAACTCTCATGCCATGATGGATGGGTGGTGTTCTAGTCTTTGTAGACCCCTCCCCTTCTTTGCTTAGAGTGGGTCTTTGTAGACTCCTCCCCTTCTTTGCTTAGAGTGGTTCTTTGTTGGCCCCTCCCCTTCTTTGCTTATAGTGGGTCTTTGTAGACTCCTCCCCTTCTTTGCTTAGAGTGGGTCTTTGTTGGCCCCTCCCCTTCTTTGCTTAGAGTGGGTCTTTGTAGACTCCTCCCCTTCTTTGCTTAGAGTGGGTCTTTGTAGACCCCTCCCCTTCTTTGCTTAGAGTGGGTCTTTTTAGACCCCTTCCCTTCTTTGTTTAGGGTGGGTCTTTGTAGATCCCTCCCCTTCTTTGCTTAGAGTGGGCCTTTGTAGACCCCTCCCCTTCTTTGTGGAACTGACTCCAATACTTTCAGTTTTAAACCTTTCCATTTTGGGATCCAGAATTAAGTCTTCAGATGTAAACCTATGAAGCATTATTTGAATCAAAGTGAAATCAATGTTTAAGTTTACAAATCAGACAATCACACTGTGGCCTTAACATGAAAACAGAAAAGCCAGGAAGCCTTAAAGTTCAATGAAACATAAAATTTCACTTTATTGTTCATGTTATTAGGGATAATAATTGGTAGTAACTTATTTATTTATTTATTTATTTCTGTTTTCTTTAGACAAGGTGGTCTCTTCAGTACATACAAACTGCTTCTTGAGAGAGCCCTGAAAAATTGGTGTCTGCTTCAAATTTAAAGCGACAAGTTTGTTCATTTTACAAAATCAAAAACAAGAATCCGCTTTAATGTTGTAGAAATTATGAAAATTTTGGTATGATTATGGAGTAATCAGGTGGGGATTTTTTGTATAAAGTATTAACAAAATAAGGAAAAATTGAATCATTGAATCAAACATTAACTCATATGTTTCTAAGGACTGTTCCAGGGGGGCCAGTCAAATATATTGCTGTACACATGCGTGACCAAACGCGTTTAAATGGGTGTTTTTCAGTTTTGGACGCGGGTCGGCGTGCACTCATTAAGGGTATCAAAAACTCAGATTTTCAAAAAAAGGGGTGGTTTTGAAAGACGGGTCAATGGTCAGTCGTGGGGTCAAACGTATTAAGGGTATGTTTTTTATCCAAAGCTTTTTTTTAAGACTAGCCAAACGTGTTTAGGGTTTGTTTTCCCCAAGCTTTTTTCCCGGGGCTTTTTCCTCCTCATTTTTGAAAAGTGTTCGGGTTCTTCCCGATTGTAAGCAACAACCCTCGGAACGGGCCTGGGAAACGAGAAAACGGTCATGAAATTTGTCACCTCTCTGTCCAGTCAACAACTTGTTTCTGGGCCAAAATGTGTAAATGAAGCCTGTGAAATCTTGTTTAGGTGGTTATTTTGCACACAGAGAAAAACTGGTTTAGGTGGTGTTTGGAAATAATTTGGTCACGCATGTGTTCATCAATGCATTTGACTGCCCCCCCCCCCCAGGGACTTTTTAAGTTGTTTACTCCATCTCCTTGTATGTATAATAAATTAATGATTCAAGGAATCATATCAAAGTCATTCTTTAAATATTTGCAGCTTAAAAAAAGAATTCATCCCTTAAATTTGTGAGGATCATGAGATATGATCGTGTCTATCATGTAGTAGTCCAACGCTTGTCTTCTCCTGTTACAGACATACCAATGTCAACACAGAGACCAATGACAGACTGGATAAACCTTTACTAGAAGGTCTTAAATGGTTCGGCTTAACTCCCTCCCACTCTCGGCTCTCTCAAGAAACACAAGGAATACTTTTGGATAGTTTGTGTTTAGTCCGGGGCAAAAGCATGCCGTGTTTATGTTGGGGCGGGCGGGAAGCTTCTGCAAAGGCATTTGACAGCGTGTAGGGGTAAAGCAAAGAGGTAGCTCTAAGCAGGGTGATAACTATTCAAGGTTGGTTGAGTGTAGGGAGTAAATAAAGAAAGTGGAGTATTAATTGGTCTTGTTGACATCTGGAAGAAGACCAACTGTATCAATGGAAGTAGGGTGTTAACTGCACTTTGTGAGCCACTAGCCAAGAACTTGATCACTGATGACTGGTAGGCTTCTAAATAACAGCAAGTAAGACTCTTATTTAAGAGAGGGTGGGAGAGAGAGAGAGAGAGAGTGGAGAGGAGAGAGGAAGAGATAGAAATGGGCGGTTTAGAAGACCCTTGTCACTGGTGAGAAGTGCATGATGAGGAAAAGGGGTAACATGAATAATGACATTTTATTCTTCATAACATTATGATTTGATTCCGAAGAAATTGGTTATCACATGTGGATTTGGCTCCATCAGCTGGTATAAAACTCTTTAGTACATTGAAGAAATGATCACTCCAGATACCCATTTAAATATAGGCCTCACTAATGATAAATACATTTGGTGAAAAAGTTAGCTTGGGATTTGAACTAATGATCCTATATTGAGATGCCAGAGTCAGAACTACAACTTTATGATGTCTTGTGTGCATGGAGGTGAGCATATAAAGTTTAAAAAATAAACTGTATTTATAATTTAGCATTGATTGACTAATTATGAGGGCGTATTATACTAATGAGAGAAAGATAGGAAATTGAATGCTTAATTTGTTTATATTGATGAATTATCAGGATTTTTTTTAAATTTTGTTCATTCATTTCAAATTCTCATGAAAAATAAAGAACAAGTAAATCAAAATAGAAGACTGAGCACATTCTAATATTAAGTGATATATACAAGCACTGGTGTACAGATGGGGGGGGGGGGCTGCCCCAAATACTTTCACGACTGATTTTTAAAAAAAGAAGAAAAGGAAAGAAATGGAAAGAGTGAAATATTCAATCAACTTTTAAATATTATGGAAAGTCTAAACAAAAACAACAAAAAAATTATCATAAAAGTGAAAAGGCTCATTATGCCACTGTTTACAATTATAAGTGATAAAGGTACAGATAATGGGAAAGACAGCATAAGCAAATGAACTCTAAGTATATGCATTTTACTGATTGCCCCCCCCCCCAAAAAAAAAAAAATAATAATAATAATAATAATAAATAAATAAATAATTAAAGAAAAAAATAAGTAATGATAATAAATAAATACAAAAAATAAAAATTAATAAATAAAATAAAATAGAAATAGAAAAAGAAAGTAAAAAAAACAGAAAGAAAATAAATAAATACAACATAATTATGATAAAATAGTTGCATATTCGATCTATTTTCCTATTTAATTACTATTTTAAAAATTAATTGTATGTTTTTTCCTTTTATGTTTCTAGTGTTTATTTATGTTGAACTCATCTCTATAGTATTACTTGATAGAAGTTCCCATTGCCCAAACTCTCTGTTCCCCTTCCTTTCTCTCATTAATGCATTTTAATACTTTATTGTATCTTTAGCTTTTGCTTTTTAAAAACTTTTTAATTTTCTTTTATTGTGTTAAACCCTTTATGTTTAATATTCATACTCACCTTTCTTCTACAGCTTTCTCTTCCCCTTCTCCCATTCTAACCCCCCCCCCCCTCTCTCTCTCTCTCTCTGCCCCCCTCTCAGTCCTTCTCTACCTCATTAGGGATTAATCATTAGCAGGTCAGAACTCATCATCTCTTCGAGAAATGAATGATTTTATAATTTTTGGTGATGCTATCCCAAAGGGGTAGAAAGACAAAAGACCAGACACCCTCATCCTCTCCTCTGGGTTTCACACCTTTCTCCTCATCTTTATTCCAGATATTTGCACTTTTTTATTTTGTTGTGCATCTCTGCTCTGAGATGTAAAGTCCAAGTCAGGGTCTGCTGATGCTATTTTATTTCCTGCATTTAATATTCATCAACCTAGGGAAAAGAAATTATGAATTGTCATGGACCTAAAAGTGCATCTACACTTTAGTTGAAATTTTGTGTAGTGATATTTTTAAGATGAGGTCTGTTATCAGTAAACTTGACACTTGAATTATCTCAATAAAAATCATTAACAGTCTCATGAAAATAAAGAGCCTTAATGACAAAGTGTATTATGACAATAATCTGGGGAGTGATATTGGAGATAGAAGTAGATAAGTTTATTTGCAATGTAAATATGTGCAATTTGTAGATTGGTCTTAGATAATTCTTCATCCAAAGTCTCCTGGGCCTCATCATACAAAGAATTTTAATAGATTTGACTCGAATCAAACTCAAATTAAAAGTAATCTAAAATACTTTAAAAAGATTTAAGATAAATAGCAATTTTAGTTGAATTTTATGTATCGCAACTATTTGTAGGATCCTAATTTTTTATAATTTTTCCTGATGTGTTGGGCTTTTTGTGAGAAAATAATGAAAATATTCAGTCAGAATGTGAAATTACTGAGTCCTGTATACAAAGAGTTTCAAATGAAACTCAACAATGGAAATTCATCACAATCATGATTCTTTATCTAATAAATGTTCTCATGGTCACTTCAGTAACAATGAAAAACACTACAACTTGTCAAGACAATGGTGGATATGTAAGTATACATCATATTAAACAACACTTTGTATTGATGTATGCATTGTAAATGATGCATTGATAGCGTTTTATAGTTGCGATTATTCAAATCAGTTTCAACTGTTTGTAGGTTGGGGACCTGATTTGTTTTGGTTTTCTTAGAAGAAAATATTTGGTCAAAACATGTATAGGCTCCTGTATCATTTGTGATAGCTCCAAGAACCAGCAAGCTTGCATAGGCATTATTATATCATAATAAATATGATAAAAACCCTTAACTACATATGAAGCATGCATATGCTTTATTATAAAAAGGAGCATATTCTATTATAAAAAGAACATAATCTTTAAGTGTCCAAATTATTTTTTCTATTAAGCACGTCTCTGTTCCTCACAGTTTAACCATCCATTTTATCAATTTAGTCACTGTGAACCATAAAAGTAGTAAACAGACAACAGTCACCCTTATTTCTTGTAACAGTGATGATATATGTCTTCCACATAATACATAATTGGTCCACTGTTTCCCATTACACTAAATATATGCATTGGCCTGTCCAGTATCTTATTTTATAATTTGTGACTGAATCAAGCTTCAAAATTCCCTTTAATCATGTAGGCATGGTAAATTGTTTTATATCAAGCCATGTCAGAAACAAATTACTCAAGAAAAAGCAATGTTTGTATTCTACCAGCTTTCCTAGTTGATATTAGTTTAGTTTTCTCACAGGTAGTGTTCAGTTGCCTCCATTGGGCTATAGACTTCAAATCACTCATGGAGGACTGATCATAAATTATCCTCAACTCATCCATTTTTTACTTTGAGTAAAACCAGGTAAGAAAAGATGAATCTTGTCTTGGAAGGCTTATTCTCATTACCATGCTGATGGCAGGAACATTCATTCTCATGCTGTATGAAATAGTAGCCCTGCAAAGATTATAAATATATGCAAAACCTAAGAATTCAAGTTAGATATTATCTAATAACTATTATACTTTGTATTTTAATAATAATGATAATAATAATATATAGGTTTTATATAACATCTTTTCCATTTTGATTAAATGTTCAAGGCGCTTAGAAGAGAGCAAAACATAAAAGTAAAGAGAACTTAGAGAAACACAACAATAGGTACATTATGAATGAAGAAAAATGTCTGTCTTTAAACCTAGTACTTGCTGGTGAACAAATGCAATTTTAGGTTGCCCTTAAAGGATGTTGCAGAGTTTGAGTTCTTCAGCTCCTGTGGTAGTGAATTCTACAGGGCTAGTCCAGCATGAACAAAGGTTTGATCACCCCAGGATTTGTAAGAGACTTGATTGGAATGATCAAAGTGTGCGTGCAGGTTGATAGTGGTGTATAAGAGACTTGTTGTAATCGGGTGCGGATCCATTGATGATATGATAAACCAGAAGTAGAATTTTGAAAACTATGCAATCCTTTATAGGCAACCAGTGGAGGCTTATCATGTCTGATTTTTTTCTTCTATTTTTGAATTCCTTAATTGTATTCCTGACAACAAGTATTTACAATGGCCTTTATTATTTTCAATACAACAGGCAGAGCTTGGATGTAAGACTTTTAAAATTTACTTTATTGACAGTAACCTTTCACTCGGTGAAAGTAACGTAGATATAATTTCAGTTATGAGCCCCTTATCATTGAAACTAATTTGCTCCCAAAATGAATATAATGCTTACCCCAACTAGAATTTATTGTCTTAAATTTAATGATGAATAAAATAACAGATAAAGGTTCTTAAGTTCTTAACTTTACTGTTACCTGGAAATTCTGAATATGCCAGATCTTTGAGAGCAGTGTGAATTGACTAGAAAGGCGAGAAAATCACGTCTTTCTCCTCCCATAGTGAATAATAAAAGAGTTCTGTTATCATCCATTCTGCATACCATTGGGTAGTCATTACTGCTTCATTGACAACACTATGAGCTCCTTTTTACATTGAAGCATTCTCTCTCATACTGGATAGTGAAAATAGAGCAGCAGGAAAAAAATGTGATGTTATAATATTAATCATTGATTGAATAATATAAGTAAGAAGGTGCAAGTGTACATACTAATAGACTTAAACCCGAATGATCAATGTTGGTTATGTGATTTATTTCAGCAATCATCGTGTTATTTGATATCATAAAGTAGAATTCAATATACAATATTCATATTATTATTCTTACCACACTGATAGTAAATGAGCTAAATAAGAAATTCTGTCAATGGCTTAATAAGAGATTCTTTAAATAGCTAAATAAGAAATTCTGTCAATGGCTTAATAAGAGATCCTTTCAATAGCTAAATAAGAAATTCTATCATTAGCTAAGTAATAGATTCCTATTTTAAGATTAATGGTCACGTGATTGGTCAGATTTAGTGGCCAATTTGCTGCTTCATAGCATCCATAAATATCAAGGTTGATATCCTATGTATCAAGTAAAATAATCCAAATAAATTGAGCATTATCTTCTTTGAATAGACCCTTGCTATCTAATGAAGATGTTAACACATTTTTTTCTAGGTATTTTTATATTTTAGATTTCTAGTAAGATGATTAGTACTTAGGTATAATGACCCAACTAGATATAACCCATCGATGATTTTATAGGCTATCCTGCCAAGGTATTTAATACTCCAATCATTGTATTTCTTGAGTTATAAATACCTGAAAATAAAATCAATTCACTCAATCAAGTCCTGTTTATTATATTTTAAACATCTTGATTGCTTACAGGTTTCAATAGTATGAATGATGGTTGATTATGATATATTATCAAAATATAGACCATGAAGGGATTTTAATCGTGAATGAATAGTAATTAGAGATAAAAAATTCATCAATTAGTCAAATTAATTTGTTAGATAAAACCATTGCTTAAACATGAGAGTGGGCTAGAATTGAATGTAATGATTTATTATATAGTAGTAGAAAATTGATGTCAATAGATTTTTTCAGAAGAATTGGATTTTGATTTCAAACAGTGGATGTATAGGAGTCACAGCTGTCACAGGTTCTTCTCTGTATGGTTGCCATCTATCTCTCATTAGCCTCTTTGCTAAGCTGTGCTTGACCGATCTTACGCATCCCTCGTACCACCACCGCGTCTTGGCCATCTCTTGCCACCAAAATGTAAACAGACTCCTCTCCCTTCATATCAGATATCAATTATTGTTCCCTTGTTGGTCGTCTTGATAGTTTTAGTTATTAAATGATTAAACAGAGAGCAGTGATGCGTAACCTCTTCCTGCTGTGATTGATTCCCATAGTGTGTCCCTGGGTTCTGGTGAGAGATTTATTCAGGATATGATGTTTAACCATGACTCTCTTTCATTGATTGTCTGACTGCTAAACTCTTCTATTGTATCTTCTATGCTGACTGTGGATGGCATTTCAAAAAACTTCTCTATAGGTTTTAATGTCTGGAGTATAGTAAAAGGAATTCATGTAATCAATGCACTATTGCATAATGCCCTATAATTTCTTATAGATTAAGTATTGGGTGGACCATTCTTGTGTATATTGTTTTTATACAAAAAGTATTTTTGTTCAATGGGTTAATAATAGCACTAATGTTTTATCTAATTTCTCCATCGGAGAGAAAGAGAGGTGAGAGAAAAAAAATTATGTGTTTCTCTAACCTCTCTTTCTCTCTATCATATTTCTGTTTTTTTTTTGTTGTATTTTCATATTTCCTCTTGCTATTTGTTACTTGTTCAAATAATCATTTACTTTACTCCAATTTATATTGCAGGTCAATTCATAAAAAAACAAGGTAAAATAATGAGTACTGACCTAAATGTTTCAAGTATACTTCTTAATGAATTAATAAGTAATGAACAATGATATAAACATTTGGAAATCCATTCATATCTCAATAATTTTTTTTAAATGCCTCAAGAAATCTATCCTCATGCCCATCTTGTTCCCATATACTGACATGTATTCTTATCATACAATTGGTTTATATAATGCATAAAATACTATTTCAATTAATGCATTTTATTGATTGTCTTCTGTGTCTTAATTTCTATGCAATTAACTTATTTTGTTATGTTACTTTTTTGTTGTTGTTTTCTGCAAGAGAGAACCTTGCTCGACAAGCATAAGCTTCTTGAGGTGCTGCTCATTTGTTGATCTATATACATTTTATATTCATCTGAAAATGAATAGTTAAATTGATTTGAATATTCCTGTGACCCTTTATAACATTAAAAAATGTGCATGTATTACAAAATGAAAAAAAAACAAAAACATCACAAACAAGATGGTATTTTCAAGTATAACAGACTCAAGAAATTAAAACCAAAATTATAATCATTTCTGATTCTGTCTTAGATTTACATCAACAAAAATATTTTTATTACTCTTCACAGTTGTGTAATTTAGCATCAATAAAATGACTAAAAGAGGTGCCCTGTAACTAAAGATAATAGAAGAATAGAAAGGGATTTTTCTTTTAAGATGAAGAAAGGCAACTGTGCAAGGGGGAGAGGAAGAGGACAAGATACCGTCAGTATCATGTCAAAGTAGAGAGAAGTAGAAAGCTTTAGGATCTCACTGTTATCCTCATATACTATCCTACCATCCCTCGTCTTATTACCCCTCATCATATTACTCAACCAGTCTGGGGATGTCATTGGAGCGTATGTCTGCTCTATCCTAATAATTGTCATCAGTTGTTTATAATGGACCGTCTGATGTGTATTTTAGTCCAGATTTATAGACTACAATGACAGTTATCCCATCACTTGTTAAGAAGAAATCTATGTGTACAGTGAAATGATTGCTTGATAGTAATTATTATGGATGCCATTAATATGTTTATTGCACTCCTCTTACCCTCATTAGCTTGAGGTCACTGATGAAAATTGAAATTGCCATTTAATTGTTTGTTATTAACCGTAGAATGTGACCTCTTGTATTCATCACCCATTTGTTTTTTTATGTCAAACAACAGTATTTACAGTTAGATTTTTTTTTCTTTTGGAACACAAAATGAAACTACAAAATATGAACTGATATAAATTGGGAGATAATTTAATAAACTACATAGAAAAAGTAAACTTGCTTACAAGTTTATGTTACCTACTCATTCAACTTAATGGAATAACAGCAATTTCAATCAGTAGTTTATGAAGTAAAGAATGTTGTAATGTATTCAATAACAAAAACAACAACAACAACATGCATTCTAATCAATGTTAGAGTAATATACCAGTAAGAGTAATTGGACACAGATTTTTACGCAATCTGTAATCTTAATCAATACTGCAGTAATATACCAGTCAATGTTTCCATGTTGGGGGCATTTTGACAGAATTACATCTAATGGCATGTTAGGTGACGAGCTGTTAAAAGCCTTTGAGGGCTCAATAAGACACTTTCAAGAGTCAGATTTTGAAAGCAGACAGGTTTCCTCTTCTTAACATGTACGCAAAACAATATAAGACAGTGTGAGGTCTGTAACACCCATGCATCAATTGATAGTGTGTAATGTATGTTGGGAGGTGGGGTGATGAGAGGGAGAGGGTTAAGCAGTGAAATGGAACAGATGCTGGATTTAGCTGGAAGTCAAGAGAGAAAGGGAGGTGTTAAGATGAGAGTGGCATAATTCAACGGGGCGAGGCCAATGTAGAAGGTGTTAGCTTTCCCATTAAGGACTGGAAATGGATAGAGGGAAGAATGATATGATAGAACTTGGACATCAAAAGAGAGAGAGGAATTGAGAGAGACAGAGAAGATGGAGAGAAAAGTTGAGGTTTGGTATGGATTGGAGAGATGATAATGAGTAATGCTACAAACATAAAGATAGAGAGAGAGAATGTGTGTTTGTAAGCTCATTGTATTAGATTGTTGTTTATAGTTGATTTGTATTTCTGTATTTCTGATTTGCATGTTGAAAAATGGATATAGTACTGAAATAAACCAATAAATTCAAAACTCAAATTTGAATTCAGGGAGAGTTTAAGGGGAAAGAGGTAGGAGAAAGAGGAGAGGGGAGGAGGTATTTTTTAAAAGAATGTTTTGTTTAGAAGATATAAAATGTGCTAGGAACTGAGAGTCACGCTCCACTGTTTTCTTAAGAAAAGTAAAAGAGTTGGAAAATGTTGAAATTAGAAGAAGGAAATGGCAAGTTTCCTAACCCACTTTCCTTTTGTTTTACTTGAATTTATGGTGATATGCATGCCCTAAAAAATGAATAATGATAAAAAGCATAGATAAAAAATATTAGTTTAATAGTTCTTTGAAAAAATGTCATAGAGAGACAGAAAAAAAAAACCAGTGAGAGCCTGAAGTGAGAGGAAGGAGAATTGTTACAGGTGAAAAGCACAGAGTACGTTATGGATACCCGTTTTTGCATGGAAGAATAAAATCTTGGAGAATGACAATTAGAAGAGAGATAGTAGTAGGGAGAAAGATGATGAGTGAGAAATTGGAAGAGTGTGAGGATGGTAAGCGAGAGGAGGAATAGAGAGCTGAAATGGGTATTTGGTTAGGGGTGTCAATTAGTGCATCTTAGAGAGGCATTTAGGTGAGCTCAGCGCGGGGATGCAATCCGTTCTACCATCCAACCATCTTGGGACAGCTATGGCTTGAAGGAGAACCTAGGTGTAATTAAAACTTGTAATCTGTTACCCTCATGAGTGCATGCTCTCACTCTCTAAAGTGCCTCTTACCATCTCAAAATACCTAAATATTTTCAGTGATTTCACCCCTTCCTCACCAAAACTATTCCCTTGCTTTACTCATCTGACAAGATATTGACAGCAAGGAAGAATCTGAAAATGTCATGCTCATTTCGTATTGTTATAGTAGTGGGTTTTGGTAAAGAGATTTAACTCTGTAAATCTTGAGTCTTTTATTTTCATCATTGGTGTATAGTTTTTCTTTCCATGAAACAGATTAGGCTGATATTAACTATTGTGTCAGAGCAAATAATTGCTAAATGAACACTTAAGCTTCCAATTCCATCTTATCTACCAGCAGGTTTTTCATGCATTTTGATTATAACATCATTAATCTTTTTTATATCGTTATATGTATGCATGCGATCAATAAACAGATTCATGTTAATACCGTACAATCTTTGAATATACTCTAGTGAATGATGGGCTTAATACCTTACACTATTTTGATGAATCCATATTGATCAGTATGCATAGGTTTTCAAGGGGAACCATCAACCAGAATATATCAAGAAATTATAAACTATGGGAGATATGATGTATGTTGTAGATAAATCTTACTCCATAGCACTGTCACATATGGTGGCTGTGATGTGGGGGGGGGGGGCTTACAAATGAGAACAATTACTTTCAATGGGTTTTGCAATTATTTAGTTCTGGTGCTATATCAGTGCATAAGTTAACATTTGCTAGGGAGGCATTACCATTAAAACAGCACCTAAACCAAATTGGTTAAGCTGTAAACCATGAAATTATAAGGAGTAACAGGTAGATTAAAGAAGCCAAAGAGATAGAGACAAGAGAGATGGAATGAGAGGTAGGGAAGTAAAATGAGATATAGTGAGAGAGAAAGAGAGGAGAGAGGGGATTTAAAAAAAAGCAGTAAGAATAATGGTATTAATTAGATAAAAAGAGGGGCATTAAGAAAAGGAAAGATGGAGATAGAGAGAATAGAAATGGATGAGAGTATATGTTAGTTAAAGATATAGGTATGAGGGATAGAAAGAGAATGAATGGGGAGGAGAGGGTAAGGTTAGCTTATGTATGTTATATGCTGGATGGGATCAGATGTTTACTTGTGGTCATTCATTAAACACTGAAGGTGAGAGGGTGAAAAGAAATGTGAATATAGATAGGTAGATAGTAAGATAGATAGATAGATAGATAGATAGATAGAAAGATAGATAGATAGAAAGATAGATAGACAGATAGACAGACAGACAGACAGATAGATAGATAGATATATAGATAGATAGATATATAGGTAGACAGACAGACAGACAGATAGATAGATAGATAGATAGATAGATAGATAGATAGATAGATAGATAGATAGATAGATAGATAGATAGATAGACAGATAGATAGATAGACAGATAGATAGATAGATAGACAGATAGATAGATAGACAGATAGATAGATAGATAAATAGGTTGGTTGTTGGATAATAATAATAGAAATAATAATGTTTTTATTTGGTGCATTTTAGATCTGTAAGGACTGTCAATGGGCTAAATATAAACAAAATTGAAATCATACATGATAAAATTACAAAAGTGAACATAACTTTATTCTACAATTAAACAACAATAATAATCAAGTAAATTGTAGCTAAACTACAGGAATTATATTAAAGCCTCATTAAAGAGATATGTCTTAAGTTAAGTTTTGAAAAGTTTAGGATTATTTTGGATCAAAGAGTGCTAGGGAGAGAATTCCAAAGGGTGTGGCCTGTATAGGTGAAGGACTTGCGTCATAGTGCTTGGTGCTTGAAGAGAAGTTATCAGGTTGAGGGCTTGTATGTAGAAAGGGGGCAAGACTTAAGATAGCATTGAATAGTATTATGAGGACTTTGAAATATATTCATGGGTAGCCAGTGAAGTTCTGTGAGGATTGGTGCGATATGGTTGTGTTTCTTGGACCTGGAAACAAGTCTTGCTGGTAAATTTTGAATTCTTTGGAGCTTTGCTATATCCTTGTCTTGGGCTCCATACAAGAGATTGTTACAGTTTTCAAGAAGGGAAGACACAATTGCATGTATAAGGATTGCGGTCACATTCTTGCACAAGTACAAATAAATGCATTTTATTATTATTATTATTATTTGTTTGGCATCACCTGTGCCTGGGAGGCGAAAAGCAAACTGAATCACTATGACCCTCAAGTCTCTCCTCCCGATATAACTGATTGGGGGGAGTGCAGGTGGACCACTACACCGGGGTTTCCCCCTACTCTTTTACGAATAGTGCAGTGGGTTTTTATTTATTCTAATAACAAGGAAACGTAGTAGGATTAATCAACTCTGCACTGAGATATATAAAAAAGATATATATTTGATACATGCATCAGCATTATGTATATGCTGATAAAAACTGTCAATGTACTGTATTCTTAAAATGGAAGCTCATACATTGAAATTCATTTTTCAAAGTTGATGTCCAGTTTTTTGTTTGTTTTTTGTGTTTGCTTCTATTTTCTCCTCAAAACTTCTATGTACAAAATATCAAGTATGCAATCGATTTATATTTATCTTGGAAACTACAAAATATACAAAACTGATATAGTGTCAAAATTATGATGTACCTGTATTATTTTGCTAGATTAACAATGAATGGAAATGTACCTCCATCCTTTAACTCCTATTCTGTTGTGGTGAATACATTGCTAATCCTAATGGTTTTCCAGTGACAGGAGAAGAAGAACGATGATGTTTTTAGGAGTAGTTATAACTTGATATATGGGTGTTTGGTGATGTAGCGGGACAGAGAAGGGGTATTCCAACATGACTTCATACCCTACCTACATAACCAGGTGGTCATGAATATTCATAAGGCCATTAGCCGAGGTTAAGGTCTGTTGATTCCAGCAACTGGCTACTCAATCATGACTAGATATGTGAAGACAGAAGGGATGTAGAATGGAGGGATATAGATGACCAAGGAGAAGGAGGAGTGAGGAGTAGAATATCCTCTCTGAAAGAAAAAAAATAGAGATGGAGGAAAAGCGTGATAGATTAATGTAAAAAAAAATTCAGATTGAAAATATGTTTGTTTTTAGATCATTGAATTTAATACTATGGGTACTGGATGTGAAAGCAATTATTGATAATGAAGTCTGATGATTGAATGGATGAATAGGAGTGATGAAAGAAGGGATGATATATGATAGAAAGAAAGAATTGTAAGAGTTCAGAAGAAAGGAGACAGGGAATAAACAAAGTAACAGAAAAGAATGATTTAGAAAATAAAGTGTTTGATTTAAGATATCAATATACAGTTCTTGTGGAAAGAGAATGGGTTATTCCAATGCAGAGAAATGAGAACAAAGTGTAAAAGCTAAGAGTAAGTACAAGTGTAAAGGAGAAAAGAGAGAGAGAGCAAAAGACAGACAGAAAGAAAGAGGCACTAATTTTAATGATTGAATAGATATAAGTCAAACCATAACCTAGATAGTGGACTAATATACTGGATAACTCAAAGAGCTGATCTGGTATTCTGGTAGATTTATCTTATTTTTGAAATATTTTTATTTGCATAAAAGGATAAATGAAATCAGGTCAGTGATTATTTTGAATTAGTGAAGATATAATTACAAGTTTCCCATCTTTCAAACTTCTGAAACCAATATTTATCTAAGACAGTGAAGATTATCAAGCCAATCACAAATTTCTCTTTATATCGTATACAAGTACTAGTTTCACATCAACAGTAGATTTGGAAATTGAGACTAAGTATTTTTCATTTTCTTATTTCTTTTTGACAGCCAATTAATATATTTTGATTTTCTATATTATTAAAGCACACTTATGAGTGGCATAGTGAATTTCTTAAAGGAAACTAAAAATAATTAGCCTTTTTATCGATAATTGTAATGACTGATGGATATTCATTTAATTGAATGAATATAATTTGCAATTATAAAAAAAGAATTAAATAAACTCTCTATATAGAATGAGGGAATGAAATTTGAACCATTAGCATAATAATTATATGAAAGAAAAACACTATATCATATCAATGATGAGTGTAATAACAACAACAACAATAAAACACTAACAACAGTGATAATGATAATAATAATGATAAGTTTCTTCTTCTTCTCCTTCTTTTTTTTTCTTCTTCTTCTTCCTCCTCCTCTTATTCTTATTGTTGTTCATCTTTTTCTCCTACTTCTTTGTATTCTCTTTTTTTTTAATCCTAATCTTTTCCTCCTCCTTCCACTTTGTATTCTTCTTCTTCACCATCTCTCTCCTACCCTCCCGCCCTCCTCCTTTTTGTCTCGCCCACCAGAGGTGAAGCGAGACTAAGGGATCCAAACATGACACATTACTTTGAAACAAGTCACTTTTCAACCAAACTTGGATTATAGATGTACTTAGGGGACCTGCAAGTTATGGTGCAGTTGCAGGTCACATGGTAAGATCAAAGGTCATTTTGAGGTAAACGTTAAAGTTTACGTTCAGGTCAATGTTAAAGTTTACATGCAAGACTCTCTTATGACACCTAACTGCGCAACCATAAGTCACTTTTCACCCAAACTTGGGTTGTAGATGAACTTAGGAGACCTGCATGTTATGCAGCAATTGGAGGTCACATGGTAAGGTCAAAGGTAATTAATTCTGAGGTCAACGTTAAAGTTTACGTGCAAGACTCTCTTTTGACAAATGTCATTTCATCCCAGTTATTTCACAATGAACTTTTGATACAATTCTGTTGCGTGCCGTTGCAAATCGTGATTTTTCTGGTCATTTTCACAAGTGGGCGAGACACAACATCGCTTATGCCTTGTTATTCTTCTTCTTCTCTTCCTCCTATTTCTAACACTACTTCCCCCCCCCCTTCTTCAAGGAAAAGAAGAATAACAAATGTACCAAATATCATGATACAATACAGGATAACAAGACAAGTGATCCTACCCCTTCTTTCATGGAAGGGGCCCATAATTAGCATTCCAGTGGATGAAATGTTTATGTGTATATTGACTAATAAAATCAAAATGAATTGAATTGATCTTGTTGATAGAAGTAAAGGAAACATCACCCTTGTCCTTCCTACTGGGTGTGTTGATGTACCCCTACTGTGATCTCAAGAGGGTATCCAACCCCTCTCTTCCTCCAGACCATGTGTGTTGATGTATTCACTCTGTGATACAAGGTATGATATGTTTATAATATGAAGAGTAAAGCAAACATTAACAGCATGATATTGTTGGCACTTTTCATGGAGTTATACCACTGCAGAGGTAGATTGAAGGCTTTTTCCTCCAAACTTTCATTTTCTAAGCTGTGTTTCTTACCATTCTATTATGCAGTTGATGTTGGTGATGCCAATATAGCCTCATACACCACCAGTATTTATTCAGACCTGACATTGTGTGGAAAATAGGTTGACATATCCCCCACCCCCCCCCCAAAAAAAAAGTAAACAGATATTTTATTTTGATGTGGCACCTGACAAAAAACTAATTGCCTGTGTACAATCGCAGTATTTATCTATCTATAAAACACTCCTGAACATCATTATATACAGTTTTACGGCATCCACATTCATATAATCAGTAATCAATTGGGATAGTATTGGCACTCGGGGGGGGGGGGGGGGAGGGGTGGTGGTGACTACTACAACCAAAATTCAAGCTTACCATTGACCTCTTTATGCTTACTGTATATATAGCTAAACCCAATAGTGTGCCATACGTTACACTTTCTTCAGTGGTTTTCAAGTTGTAATGTATAACCCCAAATGAAAGCATCTCCCACAAGAACTAAAATGGTTGAATTAAAGGGGAAGTTCACCCTGACAAAAGGTTAATGGTAAAATTAGCTTAAGAAATGATAAGAAATATGAAAAAAAAATGAGGATGAAAATCCATATTTCATTGTTCGAAATAGGCATGAAATGAAATACTCCAAAAATTTGCTTTGACCAATTGTTTGTGGGCCCGGCAGCCGCTGTGCAGCGCCAGATCGACGAGGCTCTATCCCTTTAATCGTTGAACGCCAAACAGGGTAGCAGCAACTCCCATCTTTTAACGTCTTGTGGTCTGACGCGGCCAGGGTTTGAACCTCCCAGTTGTGAGACGGACACTCTACCAACTGAGCCCCCACACCGGTGTTGGCTCAGGTTTGGTCCAGGTTTGAAGAAAATTCATCAAACAATAAAAAATATAATTCTAATTTTTATTTTTTGAATATTTTTTATGAGTATCCAAGCAGCTTGACCATATATCATGTAGTAAAGAAGTCAATCAAATGTCATTTCATTGTACCTTCAGTATATCAACAGACAAATAATTTCACACTTTCTTCTGAAAAAAAAAATGTTATGAACCATAATAAATATGACATTTGTGCATTTTAGATTATATGGATCAGCTGCCCATATATGATGTCATGAATTAAAAAAAAAATTCTAATAACTTTCTTAATGTTTGATGGATTTTCCTCAAATCTTCACCAATACTTTTTACAATTTTATGGGTGTTTATATAGCAAACTTTTAATTAGGGTGAACTCAGCCTTTAAATTAGAATCTAAACACACTTCCGGGACTGCTTTTGCTTTTCTTAATGCTACTGGTTATGCTGGTTGAGACAAGTGGTGGTAGAACAATGTCAACTTGATGACATGTCAATATTTCATGGTCAATATGTCAATTAATGCTAATGAGCATCTTGAAATGTAGTTGTAACAAGTAGGGGTGCCAGACAGGGGTAGGTAGGTGTCCCTTCTCTACCGGTATAAGGTCAACCAGCCACCTGCTACCATGGACATATTTGGTGGTCATGGTATACTCTATGTATAATCTACCTTGAATATGTTGAAGATGGTAGACATTTATATCATATTGGATGGCTAGAAATGATATATCAAAAATATTCCATTGGTTAGGGAATATTACATGAATCGGAGATGATTGTAGTATTTGCCCAAATAAGTGAAATATTTTTTGTAATACCATGAATAAAATGCCATCCAGTATCATAATTTTTAATGGCCATTATTCAATAAGAGCAGGGACCGCTGGGAGAATAGTTTTCAGAACTGAAGCGGCTTCCCTGGGTAAATATACCTATATTATTATTATTATTATTAATAAATTTGGAATATGGTATGATATTGCACAATAAGTTTTGTATACTTTCCAATGCAAATTCATCAAATTTCAATGCATCATGCAGTATGCTCTGATGCTGCACTGGCAAGTCATGCAGACCAAAATATGCATTTTAATGCACTGCTAAAAGACCCAATACAGATATATTTCCGAGATGGAATTTTGGGTTCACCATTCCTCTCACTTTCCTGTATGCGTGTCAACTACATATTGCATGAATTATTAATTTATGTTATTGTTTCTATATTCGTATGTTGATGTCTTTTTCACAGTGTTAACAAAGTGGGTAAATATGTAAATGATGGTTTCTTTCTTTGATGAAATATCAGTAATGATTATATAGAAACACAAATAAAACCTGATGTGATCCAAAGTGAAGTGCAGTATTTCTTGCATAGCTTGATGTAAATAATTTATTCTGTTATAGAAATGAATATCATTTACAGACATGCCATTTGTATCATATCCCTGTTTGAGTATCTTGGTATTAACCCTCTCTGTAATTCTCTTTTTCTCTATAGGATGTTCTGAGAGAGCTTGGAATGAAGTGGGGTGTAGGAGACTCCTCTTAGACTCCATTGGTTCACCAAGTACTTTAGACTACTTGAGACAAACCAAGCATCCACCATGTCAAGAGGATGGAGAGGAAACAAGAAGGACAGGCTTGAAATGGGCAATGATTATAAAGAATGCTTCTATTGTAGATTGATCAAAAGCCTTTAATCGTCTTCCCTTCTGTGTGTGGGAAGATGCAGCATCTCTAGAGGGAATTGGTACTTATGACAATTTGCATGCGAGCGATAGTGTGCATTCAATGTAGCCATTTAAGACCGACAAAGGAATGGCGTGTAATCTGCTTCCAGTTTGCTTGAGGTAGAGAGCGAGCTCGTGCCCTAACCGTCAGCCATTCGGGAGGGGGGAAAGGGAGGAGAGAAAAGGGAGAGCAAAACGGAAGGGTAGAATAAACATCGTTGTGGATTAGACTAGTCGGCCATCTATGTTACGCAAGGTCTCGGGGGAGTATGGGGAGGGAGAGAAGTGGGATGGTTGATGGTTTGAGCGGGATGAGAGGGAGAAAGAGAGAGGGGAAGATTGAAGGGATCGGGTGGAAAGAAATCCTGACTACACAGTTTGATGGACGCAGAGTGCATTAATTATTGAAATCCCAATTTGGAAGGGATTGTGGGGCATTACTCACGCGTTGAAGGCTCGGATCCCGGGGATGTAAGGCTGGCTAGCAAACGAGGAGAGCCCTAGAATGGAGACCGGATGGGATGTTGGGATCGGAAGCCAGGGGGCATGCAAGGGGGTTTGTTTTTCAGCAAACGACGACGTTTAAGGTTAATGGCAAAAGTAGGATAGGAAAAAGGAGGGCTAGTGATAGCTGTTCTCTTGGGAGACTACACCCTAGAATGGACCATCTACATACCCACTCTCTACTTCTGTTTGCTTGGCTAAACACACTTTACTATGTTTCTCTCTTTTCAATGCCATTAAGTGCTTGTTATTAGCCTCCTATGCTTCAGTCAACATTGACTTTTCTTTCCTGCATGCATGCTTTTATTCATAATCCTTCACCGTTCACCTCTCAAAATTCAGAAATGTGATTCTTCCTCACCATCTCACAAAGCCAAGATGATTTTTAGAGTCACTCTAGAGCTCATCCTGTAGATTTTACAATGTTTTTCTTCACTTTCTTTATTTATGGTGTACTAACACACTTGTTAAGCTAAAAGCATTCTATCTGAGATATTATGATTATCAAGTATAAACTGGACTGTATATCAACTAGCTTCAAATGCAATATGTACTACCACCACCTCATGAACTAGAAAATAAGGTACACTGTATTTTAACAACCTTAATATTACTATCAAACTGAACTGTAGAAATGGAACATTATATAACAACTATTCTTTTAGATTCTTGTAGATGCATTGCAAGGCATTTACTAGATGTTTTAATGTTTGTTTTGTTTTGTTGTTTTTTTATTGTAATATTTTTAATGTAAAGGTAACTGAAGAACAACTCTTTTTGTTTGTAACGTTTTACCATAATACCATAATCTTTTTTCTGATTGACATTAAAACAACTTGAAACTAACAGTAATTTTTGTCACTATTCCCATTATAAGAGACTCCCTTAAATCAGGAAGAATTGCATGTGAAAGCAAACAAGTAAATGTCCCTTTTCTAAACTCTGTATGCTAAAACATGATTTTTGTTTGTGTAATACATCTTTTGGCATGTTTTTTATTGGAGAATTATAGTATTTGTTGTCCCTGTTATTGTAAACATTAACACAATTAAATGCACATTATATTATGTAATCAAGTGGAATCTTCTCAAGAATTTGAAATGACTCGGACTTCATGGATGATATTCTAGCTTTTAGTTCATAGTTCTATGAAATACTTGGTTCATCTTCATTCTTTGATATTCATGTGGAAATTTGTTATATAATCATTTTGTCTTTGTGATTAAGTTTTCAACTGGCACTCCATAAAAGTGGTCTTTGGATTTGAGTTTTCAACTGGCACTTCATAAGAGTGTGGTCTTTGTGTTAATTAAACAATTGCTAAGGGAGTACATCTACAGGAGTTTTATTTTGTTTTGTGGAAGTGATTTTTTATTCAAATTATAAAATGTAATAATATGGCAACATGACAGTCATTATTATGTATCAGAAATAGAAATGTCTGTTTTCTCCCCTAAAATATGTGAGCTTTGTGGTATTTTGGTGTGACATGAATAATTAATGTTTGATATTACAACACTTAAATATGCATGTGATATCATTAATAATATATCAGGCAATGGCTACGACGAATTAACATGTCGTTTTTGTGTCATTTCTTTTTAGAATATCAAATAAATTAAATTGTCACCCAAGGAGTAATATAAATGAGCTTGTAAGTGTAAAGAAGATTGGTGCTTGATAGAGTGCATTTTGAGTAAAAATGGGAAAAGAGAAAATAGGAAAGACTAAATGAATATTTTTCCCCCAATTTTAGTTTCTAAGAATGTATTGGAATGTATCAAATATTAGACTAATACAAAAATAAGAGGATAGAACAGTTGATTTAGAGTTTCGATATTTTCTCAACACTTTAACAGAAGATTTGTGGCAAGTCTTTGATTTTTCTTATAAACCAAGAAAGAGATTAATATCAAGTTGAATGAGGTGTTTAAAAGGAAATCTCAGTGATTTAGGAAAGGAAGTGATGAAGCTATAGGAAGTAGTGGATGCCTGAAATTGAGTGTTTACAAAATGACTAATAAAGAAACCGGTTTCTTTGGGAATGTAGAAAAAATGATAGAGTTACAGGAGATAAGAGTGCAAAATATGAAAACTTCTTTGAAAGAGGATGATAAATAGAAGATAGAGAGAAAGGATGGAATTCAGAAAGGTAAAATATGAGAGACTTAATAGTGGGCCAGGCAAGTTGCGTGTGGCACGTTTCAGGTTTGTCACCCTCCAGGTAATTTAGCAACACATCTGCCAGTTGGCGCTCCCTGAATCCATGGCGTGGAAAGTAGCGGAGCATCAAAGGGGTTGGTAGGCACGCACAGCGGATAGAGGGGATTGGAGTAGCAGTAGTAAGACACCTACTCTTATCTCCCTAGTGGGTTAGAGGCGCATGATACGTACACGTTTACTGCCGTTGGTTCTGCTGACTTCGTATCATCTCATACATTATTCACACCTACTGATAGTCTATCCTCATAGTCTACCTACTGTATCTATCTCTCTCTTTCTTTTTGCTATCTTTCTGTCTGTCTTATCTTCTTTCTTTCTCCCCCTCTCTCTCACTATATATATATATATATCTACTCTATCCCACATCTGTTTACTTCCATTTTCCTATCGGCCCATCCCTCCTTCGTTCTATCAAATAGCTTGGTCACTAACTCCACTCTCATGATATGTATATTTATTGTGTTTCATTCTTTTTGTGCCACACCTTTGGAATAAATTCACCCACACCAATCCTTGTGTTAAAAAGCATGAATATCTTTTGCATGATTAAATGAAATAAAGGAAACCTCACGGGTAAACAATAGAAAGATGATGCAAACAAAAAATAAATGAAAACACAAAAAGCTTCTTATTGCTATTTCTCATCACACCCCACAAATCAATTAATTCTTTCTTATTTTCGTTTGTCTTCCCTATCTTCTCTATCCTCACCTCTTCCTCCCCCTTTTCAAATCTCTTCACCCATTTTCCTACTCAATTTTTCTCACTCTTTTAAGTAACATTTGTAAACTCAACAATGATTAGCTCTTTGTGAAACACCATGCACTGGTTATTAATCTCATGAACCCGACGTGGAAAAAAATTCACCTACATTTACGATCTTCATCTTTTCATTTATCATACTACTTTTCTATTTTCTTGGTTATTCTGTGCTTATATTGGGACATTCTCATCGTCCATCCCTTTGACTCGTTTCCAAGGTGATGCACGTACTCACTTAAGATACTGGTATCAACATCATGACTCTTAAAGTAGGAGAAATGTTGAAACCAGGAGGAGAAGAGGGTCCTTAGGCAGTATTAGCATGCATGGGAGAGAGAGAGAGAGATGGAGGGGTAGAGATGGATAGAGAGAGGAGGAAAATGGTAAGAAATATGATGAAAGGGTTAGACGAATGCTAAGCCCCCGTGATGCAAATATGGAATTTATCTGAGTTGAGGCGAGCCGAAACTCGCACTAAGAAAGATAAAGGATATAGTTTGAACGTTAAGTCTCTGCCGATTGTACCCAATTTACGTGCTAATCGGGTCCCACTTCCAATCCCGACTGCTTCGCTTGGGGTGCAAGCTGACACTATGATGCGGGAATGATCAGGGTAAGAGATGACTGGCGGTGTGGTGGCTTCGAGACAATCATATCGTGTAACTTATCTCATTTACATCAAGGCATGTAATGGTTGCAAGGTTATCCTAACCGTCTAGTATACGCCTTACCTTTATGTCACATGGAAATTAGATTGTTTTGACGAACGAAATGGTCTTGTTTGCCACCAAGTCATGTGAAAGATAATCTGAATTGGCGAAGGATTATATTATATTCATATTTCGATTCTAGTGAATTAAAAATAGTGAAACCGGTCCACACCTTTCCCTAAATATTGGAGCAAAATATGAATGGCCTTTTCTTGAAGATTTCATTTTGCACATTTCATTGCTGACGTTCAAACATTTAAATCGATGAATTATGACTGTGTAGGCCTATATAACTGCACAATTTATCATTTAAACTAAATGACCTTAATTTCATTCCTTCTTCCAGAGATTGAAGGTTCAAATGCTTTATATTAGGCATTTATTATTTATGTACATGATCAGATTATGATTTGTTAGATGAAATGTCATCTACCTTAGATGTTAACCTATTTCTACACGTATTTCAGTTTAAGCAAATTCTTGATTACTTTAGGATATAGTAATTATGAACTAGGTGAATAAATTAGCGTTTTTCATTATCGAGATACAGATTACCTGGGCAACGTGAACGATTATGTTTTGCCATTATCACTCTTGATATAATAACACCCAGCATTTTTTTCGTTCATTATATTCATTTCGTCACATCAAGTTTATTATTCAATTTCTTCAAGCAAGAAAATGGATAGAGAGAGGGGGGCCGCGGCAGAGAGGGGAAGTGGAGGGGGTGGTAGATAAAAAGAGGGATATCAGGGGCCTTGGAACCATTTTTTTTTAAAGGTTTCACTCATAAATAAAGGTGGTTTTGGCGCCGCCTCAAAAAAATTGACAAGCAAAAACACAACAAAAAAGTAAAAAGGAGGGGGGGGGGGTTCAAAATGAAGGAGATTAGGGTCAGTTCTCTGCAGTTTACCATAGCAACCTAATTCTTAAATGATGTATAACATAGGCACCTCCCCCTCTTCCAAGGTCCATGGGGATATATATCATTCATGAAACAAAATTCAAAGGTCGATTTTCTTTTTTACAGTATTTAAAATCTGACAAACTTTATTTTGGAGATCCGTTTTCTTTGCTTCCAATTTTTGAAGAGATGTGAAAATAAATGAATATGTGTTTTATGACGTGTTTAGACCACCTACATACAAGTTGGCCTGTTAATTAGTTAGTGCCAGCTTTATCACATGATATTACGTAATATAGTTTACGTTCTGTTTTGGGTGTGAACTTGTTAAAACATGAATATAAAAAAGAATAACGACAGATGGATGAAATCCCTCATAGTGTTAGGACCCAAATGAGCTGCTTTGTTGAATATCGAGGCATTATACCAACAAGGATTTAAAAAGGACTTAAGAGGTGTGTTTGTCACCTCATCGCTGCCGTGGTTATGTTGGTGAACGGTATATCATGATTGTCTCCTGCACGGTTTTGTATTGGTGCTTTTTACTCCATGCGGGAGTTAAATCAGTCTATTATAGGCTATCATATATATTATTGGTTTAGACAGAATATGATTTATTGTTTACTACCCGAGAGGTAAAGAATATACTGATTTTCATTTGTACGTAATACTAATGAAATTATAAATATCTTGTTAAAAACATTGCAAGGGAACTCAACGACATGTCCTCGTATCATAATTTATTCCATGATGATTTTATAATGTGGTAATTGTGGTTAAACCACAAACTGACTAATTATTTTGATTCAAATCATAAGAAATTAGAATCTTGATTTTTGGTCTTTCCAATGTCCAACATGATTAAACAGGGATGGAAATAGTAGGGAGAGAGAGAGAGAGAGACGGGGGAAGCGAGAAATAAAGAAAATATGGAAAGAAAGAAAATACAGAGAAAGAAATAGATTGATTGTGAGAGACCGGGATGAAGGAAGATATAATGAGAGAGAGAGACAGACAAAGAGGGAGGGGGGGGGATGAGTTATGGTGAGAGATTATTTTAAGTTATATTTTTTTATAACGTCAGTATAGGATATTCTTTGACAATGTTGGTAATGTTCTTTATATCTATAAGTAGATTATAGTCCGAAAATGTATCATCCTAAAAAAATGCATCAATACACATTTTTTTTTTTTTTTGGGGGGGGGGGGGGTTCAAGAAACAAAAATTATATCAAATCCTGTAACCTTATTTCTCAGAGTTTAAGAGGAAAATGTACATCATTAATTTTAATGCAACATCAAGGGATATATCCTGAACGAGTTTTTTAGTGTGATCCAAAATGATGATTATCATTTATCATTGAAAAAGCTGTATTCTTAATTTAATTTTCTTTTATCTATCTATCTATCTACCCATCCGCCTTTTCTTTTAAACTTAATAATCAGTTTATATATTCCTTCTTGTTAAAAAGGACACTAAGAAAATGACAACACTGTTTCTCTCTTTCTCGCTCTTCTATTATTTTCTGGAACGAATAAATGTCAAGATTTTATCACTTCTATATAACAGCTCGGGGGAATTTGTATAGGGGCGCACTGGCTGTGTGCTCGTAATGGTGGTAATTAGCGACCATTAGTAAGTCGGCTTAAAAAAATGAATGCGTTCATGCCTTGAGGAGACCATGTACGCAAAATCCAAAAGCGTAGCTTCAAAGCAAGAGCTTATTAGAAGAGACTTGTTTCGCAACATGGCATCTGTGTCTTAACCACCATCATGAATGGACACCCCCTTCTCTTCCTCTCCCTCCATCTATCTATCTCCCTCTCTCTCCCTCTTTTAATGGAAGATAAAAGGGCAACCGTAGCCGGGATAAATTTGGTGAGGATCTAGTATCTTCTTTTTTCAGTCAACAGATGTAGGTTGTGTGCAGACGACACGATAGTCTCAGGTGGATCGGTGCTATCGTTGCCATGACAACCTTTAAGATAAATGAAAAAGATGATGGAAGAAGGGGGACACTTGGTCTTGATTTTGCCACCCTCTAGTCATCTCATGTTGGTGTTCACTCTCAGCATAGGAGTGCCAAAATAAGCAAAACTGAGAGGACGGATTAGCGGAGGGAAATTACGATCCCTTAAACGGTGTCAAAAGGACAGAATATTATAGCCTTTTGTATTTTTGTATTGTAACACTGGGGCATTATTTTGGAATAATAATGTAGTCAGCATTATAATTTTTGAAAGTAAGTAATTTTGTTTACTAAACCACGATTAAAATAATGTGGATATAAGTCATACTTTTGTAGTTTATACAATTCACATACTATTAATTGTGTGGGTTTTTTTTTATTTCTCATTTTCATTATATTCAGCATTGTTGTTCTTCCGTTTATTAACCATGTTCAATGCAGTGGATATCTTTCAATATTAAAATGATTGTTTATATTTTGAATTCAATGACTATACAATCTTAATGTATCTATATTCTTTATTCATTTTTAAACCTGAACAGCATTTTCCATTTTTTGGTTACTTCCTGTAAAGAAGAATCGTTTACTTTTTATAGGTAAAGGAATTAAAAAGATGTACGTATTTCAAAACAAGTCGACTTTGATTTTTTTTTCGGTTCAATATCAGACGGAAAAAAATCCATACAAAATAAGTAGATTTTAGTAAAGAAGGGCATTGTGGTAAAACATAGATAAATCATACAGAAAGATAATGACGAGAATAAGTAATTTTGTACTACTGCATTCTAAGCATTGTTTTGTTAAATATCAAGTGACCTTCCAGTGAAGTATCTATTGCAAATTTGAATATTGTCTTGAGTTGTCAGTAAATGTGTGATTACAAGCGCTTTTCATATCTATCTTGATATAACGCTGTCGGCGAAATAAGCGATCTTTTCTCAAATCGGCTTATCATAAGTAATCCTTTGCGTAGAAAATTTTGAAATTTTCCCACAGTTTATCTGCTTCTTTCAAGCTTAAATCATGAACAGTGAGAATTTAAAGGATGATTCGTGGTTATCCAAAACATCTATTACATAAACGGTTTCGTACTGTATTCAATATTCTCGTTTGGCATGCATTATTATGTTGTAGATTAACAGGTGATATTAATATATAATACATACACTGACATAGTCATATATTAAACGACACATATAGTATCAAATTTTATATTCTGAATTTCTGAACTTATATCGCTGATAATAACCGTTATTATCATAACTTATGTGCATTGTCAAAATCGTAACAGTTTTATTTGTTCATTTTTCGCTGAAAGTGTGAAAGACAAAGAGTTTTGTGTAACGAATTATCGAGCCAGTTTTCTCACATATATATATATATATATATATATATATATATATATATATATATATATATATATATATATATAAATATAAATATAAATATATTGTCTACAAAGATCTACCTGCTGTGATTTTGAATTTTGTTTGAAATAAGATAAAGAATTATATAACAAAGTAACAGAAAATTATTTCAGAATGGTAAATTCTTTAACCACTCCCATTCTCTCTAATATCCAGTCGCATAATGAACTAAATTTTCGAACGTGCTAGATATGGCGTATGGGGCAAAATTTATTAAAAAGCTGCGAGCGAGCAAAAAGCTCGAAATTTGTAATACAAATATCAAATTTTGTGATAGATTTGACATAACATAAAAAAAATTCCACATTATTTCACCCTTCTCTCTTTCATTTTCTTCTTTTTTTTTCTTGGTCGTAAAACATTTGGGGAGGGGGCAAGCGCCCCCAAGCACCTCTAAGCGCCTCAATCGGTACGCCACTGCTAATTTCCCTTATTATGACTTTCCTGTTCTTTTGTTTCGATTTCATTTACTCCTCCCCCTTACATCCCTTGCTATGCTTCTTTTTAGTCTCGTGTTTCGATGTCTTTTACCCCTCCCCCTTACATCCCTTGCTATGCTTCTTTTTAGTCTCGTGTTTCGATGTCTTTTACCCCTCCCCCTTACATCCCTTGCTATGCTTATTCTTAGTCTCGTGTTTCGATGTCTTTTACCCCTCCCCCTTACATCCCTTGCTATGCTTCTTTTTAGTCTCGTGTTTCGATGTCTTTTACCCCTCCCCCTTACATCCCTTGCTATGCTTCTTTTTAGTCTCGTGTTCGATGTCTTTTACCCCTCCCCCTTACATCCCTTGCTATGCTTCTTTTTAGTCTCGTGTTTCGATGTCTTTTACCCCTCCCCCTTACACCCCTTGCCATGCTTCTTTTTAGTCTCTTGTTTCGATGTCATTTACCCCTCCCCACACATCCCTTGCTATGCCTCTATTTGGTCTCATGTTTCGATGTCGATGGGATGTCAGTGTGTATGGAGAACCTTTCGAATGATACAATGGCGTGACATGGCTTTACCTATAGAATCAGTCTCGATAAGTCTGTAAAATGATAGTTTTTAATCCACTGCCTCCAGCTACTCACTCGAGAACTGTTTTCTCCTTTTCAAACCTCTCAATGCACGAATGGAAATCTCTCTTCTTCTTTTTTTCAATATTTTTCTCCCAGTTTTCTCCAGAATCTATAGTTTCCACCACTCTTATGTAGCCAGAAAGTCATTTTGGCAGGCTTTTGATGCAAGATTCGGGCTTTACATTTTCCGGGAGTGCTCTTCAAAACGCTCTTGTCCATGAGACAAAGATATCAATAATTGATGAGATTTTTTTTCTATTTCTGATTCTTTTATCGTTTCGTCCCTATTTTGCTTATTCATCACACAAGGAAATTTCTTTGTCCAATTGTTAATAAAGACACACAAAACACACCCCAAAAATATGGTATTTGAAGTCTTGCAGAAAATATTTTTTTTTCTTCTGTGTTTGAAGAAATAATGTGATCGATTTTTCTTTCTTAAAAGTTTGCATTGACCTTTTTTATCAACATATCTACGCGTATCTAAGCCACAAGCTTTCTTCGTCGTGTTCCTTTCTATTAACTGAAAGGTGAATATTTGGTATAAAAACCTACAAATAACCCAAGAAATATATTTCGTATGGTTTCTACCTATTTTAGGAAGATAATCATGGTCATCTTTTTTTTGTCCAACAAGTACAAAAGGTCTATTTGAAAAAAACAATAATCATTATCAATCGCATACTAAATTTTACCTTTTAACATGATGAAACGAGACATCACATACAGACACAAATAAATGGCATACTGTCGCTCTCTCTCGCTCGCTGATTCTTTTTCTCTGTCTGTTACATAGTAAAGAGGGAGAGGGGAAGGGGCTTGTGGTACTTGCTTTACCCAAAAATACAAATAACATTAAAGGTCAAGTCCACCCCAGAAAATTATTGACTGGAATGATAGAGAAAGATCAAACAGGCATAACCCTGAAAATTTCATCAAAATTTGATGTAAATATAAGAAAGTTATGAATTTTTTGAGTTTCGCTTATTTATCACAAAATATTTATATGCACAACTCAGTGATATGCAAATGAGAAAGTCGATGATGTCCCTCACTCACTATTTATTTTGTTTTTATTGTTTGAATTATACAATATTTCAATTTTTACAGATTTGACAACAAGGATCAACTTGACTTTATCATAAACTGTTAAAATGATGCTCATTCTACATGTTTAGTGGGAAATGAAATTCGTTTCACATGACAATGAGGAGAAACTTATAACTTTTCATATATCATATAATAAAATACAAAAGTCATAGTGAGTGGGTGACGTCATCAGTCTGCTCATTTGCATACCGATCAGGATGTGCATATACCTGTTTTGCGAAATTAAGCGAAATTTAAAATGTCATAACTTTCTTATTTTACATCCGATTTTGATGAAATTTTTAATGTTATGCTTGTTTGATTTTCCTCCTTATATTCAAACCAACTTTTTTTTGGGGTGGACTTATCCTTCAGATAAATTCCACGACCAAGAAAAATAAATTCATCTCCCCCATCTCTCTCCCCCTCTTGAGCTCTTTTTATTTCATTTCATTTTCTTCTCTTACTCTCTCTTTCCCTTCTCCCTCTCCTCTGTCTCTACAAATTTCCCCTCACTCTCCAAATTTCCCCTCACTCTCTCTTTCTGTTTCTCTCTCTCTCTCTCTCTCTCTAACACACACACACACACACCTTTTTTTAAACATGTTTTTATTAAGGATTTCATTCAAATGATTACATAATTTCAAGATAAATACAAATAGAATTGCAAATCTTAATTTATATCAACAAGAATATGCAAAAACATTTTCCTAAAACTGAAGCAAATAAGGATGGAATGAAATGCCTTAAAAATACTTTTATACTTTAATATAAAAAAAAACACACACACACCCTCACACATCCCCATTTTAGGGGCACCGTTTCTCAGATGAAAAATAGATATTTCTGATCCAAGGGCACCGGTGCAGATGGGGCATTTACCTCCATGTTCCCCTATAAAACTAATAATAATAATAGTAATTAATCATTTAAAGACAAAAATAAACAATGTAGGTACTTTTCTAGTCTAAAAAATTGTCAATTTCATAAAATTAAAAATAAGAAATTTTGGTCCCCTACGGGGCACTTACACTTACAACCAATTTAGTATCAACCAATTTAGTATCAGAAGAGTAAGTACCCATTCTCGTATTGCTCCTTCCATCATATTGTCCATACCCCTGCCAGCGCCTGTTTACATTATTTTGCGTTAAATAATTAAAAGCATTAGTTTTGATAAGTTATGATTTAAGTCGTTTGCACCATTTTTATACCTATCTAATCGCAGTGACTTTTAAGTATGTTTAATTCCAGAGTAAGTTGTTTTGAACGCGTCTTTGGTCCTCAATTTTTACACAAAGTCCCTATCTTGGGAGAAGGGTATCGCCCAACAACCATTTCTGAAGATCACACACTGTCTCAGAATTGCGCCCCCCCCCCCTCCATAATTTTTGCCTCCTCCCATTAGACGGTCCCGGTGCGCCTGTTCTCATATCTCTTCATAGCTCTACGTTTCAGTCATATATGCTAACGTGCTTTACATCGAATTTAATTAGTAACGTTTCAACTTGATTATCTTATATACACACATTGAAATTAATGTCAAATCGTAGGTATCCTAGCCCCTTCACACATATTTCTTTGCCACTTTTGTGATTGTTATGTGTCTACATTTTGTTACTTCAAGGAGTGTACCAAAACCCAACACATTCGACCCTCGTTTTGTAGTAACCCTGGCGCCTATTAAACGTCATCATGCATGCCGCCAGTACAAGACCACCTTGCCTTGTAGACGACACCATATCAGACGGAATGCAAGAAAAAGATTCAAAAGAATTGGGAGAGGAGGCTGATCACATTCCCTTCTTTCTCATTTTTAGAGAAATTTCGACCCAAGGAAACAAAAAAAAATGTCTCATTTGAGGGAGGTAAGGGGGTTATTTTTATTTTTTCTTGACTTCTTTGTGAGACTTTTCTGACAATAGTCTTGTCGGTTCTTCTGTTTCGCCCCTTCTCCTTGGCCAAGCCTGCCCGACAGCGATGTGTTACCCCGTTGCTCAGAAATCAACGCGACTTAGGCAGATTTGAGTTGGCGTAGTTTTTGTGTTGCATGTCGCCTGCCATGTGAGACATTAGATCGAATTTCTGGCGGAAATCTTGGCGCTCTTTTCTTCCTCCGTCTTTCTTTTCCAAGCCTAAAATTCTTTCCGTCTCCCTTTCTCTCTCTCTCTCTCTGTTTTTTCTATGGAGTGTGTATTGTGTAGGGCGCCATCTCATCTTACCATCGTCTGTGTTAGTCTTTTGTTGTTCGGAGTCTAGGATGGAAGCACAGTGGTTTTAGATAACTGACTGAACAGAAATCCATGATATAATTAGAATGACGAACAGTATAGAGAATGTCAGACTAACAAAAGACTGAATGAAACCAAGAAAGTGAGCTCTATAATGATGAGAGTATCAACTGAAGGTATAGTAAGCCACAGTCTAGGTCAAAAACGAACCATGAATCGAATTATTATCAGGATCCCCGTGAAACCGTTTCTTTCTTCTTTAATATACATTTTTTAAACTTTATTTTACTTTTATTTTCATGGAATTTATACTCAAATATCATTTAAATATAATTATTTAGTGCACACTCCTGAAAAAAAGACAATCTATAGATTTAATTCATTTTAAAGTAAAATACTTTTCATTATAAACGTCTAAATTATAAATCTAAAAAAAAGTTATAGAAATATGATAACACTAAATATTTTCTCTTTCATTTTATATCAGGTCATATGTATTTATCTCTTCTGATAAAAACAAATTTTAGTAACAGGTACGAATGGTAAATGGAAATATTATTTTGTCGATGATGGCAAAAATCTATTAAAAAAAAATCACTGAGATCACTGAAAAAGTGATTATGAAAATTTGCCATAAGATGTGGCATTGAAGAGGGAATAGAAGGTATGTGTGACAGAACATGCACAAATACTTAATTCAAGGCATTTATGTGTTTTTTCAGTGTGCATTTTCCTTTCGGGAACTGGAACGGGAGATGGTCGGTCGCACAGAGCAAACTCGTCGCCGCCGAGGCGTCGGGGCATGAACATCGCATCTTGCCGGTCGCTCCTCCTCGTTCTCGGCTGAGTGAGTAGCTAACATGCCCTTCTTAAAACATTCACAAACCAGACCTCTTCTTTCTTTTTCTAGTCCTTTTCTGGATAACCTTGATTTGGTAATATTTCATGTTTTTTCCTTCACTTGGTCGAGCAATTTTGTGTTTGTTTCAAATACTTATGATTCAGCGTGTTGTGGATAGTTCATGTCACTTCGAATTGAATAAGAGGAAGGTGAAGAGAGGGAGAGAGAGGGGGACAACGAAAGAGATACATCAAGAGGAGGGGAGGGGGAGATGGGGGTGCGGAATCCGAGATAGCAAAAAGTCGCAATATCAAAGCTTTTCGTGTTACTTTTTCTCTCTCTTCATAATAATAATAATAACGGAATATTTACCCAGGGTATAGTTCCGAAAACTGTTCGTCCAGCGGCCCTGCTATTATCATTACCCCGGCTAAGCTAGGTTACCGATTCAGGTGCACACAGCTTTTTGAGGAATTATTTCCTGCCGGTACCCATCTACATCACCTGGGTTGAGCGCAGCACAGTGTGGATAAATTTCTTGCTGAAATTTATCATCTCGCCGTCTACCGTATTAGGCACCATTTACATCCCTATCTCCCCTCTCCCTTCCCTCTCTCTCTTTCTTTCTCTTTCTACCTCCCTATTTATCACTCTTCCCTTTCACGTCTCTTTTGTAAGAAGATTGATCTGATTATATTTTTATTGTATCGCCAAAATATTATACGCTACCGTATTTCAATTTCGAATATACACTGAAGGTAGATCCGTATTGGTGATTTCCCGCCCAGCCAATATCTTTTACTTCATACTTTTAAGCCTATTTTACCTATTGAAGTTTGAAATCGAAATATCAAGGAGAGTGGTTTGCAACAGTCTAACGTGTAAGTCATACATCTTCAATGTGTATGACAGCTGCCAGTCTTACTCGACCAAACCACACACTACTGCAAGAAATATGAGAGAAAATCAAACCCCATTTATACCACAAATTGGCCAGTGGCATAACCAAATCATTCTTTAATTTTCTTACGCGGGGCCCCTCTCTATCTCCAAAATTGACAACTTAGTTAAATAATGGGGCTACGCTGCCAGATGGAAATGAAGATGTATTATTGGGATATCTGTCTTGTCTCGTCCTTTGGTAGTGAGTTTTCTCCATCTATATTGAGATGGTTCCTTCATTACTATCAGATGAGATTTTTAGATTGCCTTTTACTGCCCTGTTTTGAATAACGATGCAACTCCATTCCCTGTAGATAATGGGATTGAGAACAAAATGAAATAACGCAGAATAGCGATTGTAAGGGTAAAGAGAGCAAGCATAAATATGTAGAAAAAAATGAATATATTGTATATAGTTATAGTTGTGTGCTTGCATTTATGCTTACAATATAAAAACAGAGTTGCCAAAGATGTTGTATAATATCATGACAGTAAACCACTCGTGAACACTCGATGTGAAAGCCAAAAAGCAAAAGAGACTTAGTTGACTCAATAAGGGGGAACATGGGGAAGGAAAAAGTGTGTTGATTGTTGAAAATACAAGTAAGTTCAATGTAATTTAATGATTTCGTTGTACATGTAATATGAATATGAAGTAATAATAAAAATCTATAGCATTTATAAGGCTCCGATTGTCTAGTTGCCTATTCAATGGCACATTATATAAGAATATAAAAATAAATATGAAAACTGTGGTAAATATCAATAAGAAAAACACACTATATCAGTTTTGAAAAACTAGGCAATAGAAGGGTTAATGAAATCAGAGGAAATCATGTATAATAGATAAGGTTTATCTTATGTTATGTTATGTGGTATTTGTGAAATAATTTTCCCCGTAATCATAGAATAGCTTTAAAAGAACTTTTACTCAAAAGGAATTATGTAAGTCAAACCGAATTGAAGTTTAAAATCCTTCATTAAACATGTTAAGCAATGGCTTGAATAAAGGATGAATAAAACATATGTATTGATTCTTCAGAATTTGTCAAAAATATATATAAAACGCCTCAAATGATTATTAAAACATCCTCCCTCCATTGTTATAAGGTTTACGATTTTTCTTTCTATGAATAGAAGAACAACTTTTAAAATTGTAATTGTGTCCATAGTGGGATGAGTCCAGAAGCCCCATTTACTCCAATAAGATAAATACTAGTAGGCATTAACCTAGAAACCAAACGAAACTCATTAATAATCATCACATGTGGAAGCCGTAAAGAAAATAAATTAGAAACAGATTTAGAGCCAGGTACTAGTTTGCAGCCTTTGAACTAGTAAATTTAGCTTCTAACCTAATTAAATCGGACCATCAAAGTAAAAAAAAAAAAGGAAGTCTTTTTGAATTAGAATAGAGAAATCTGTGATTATTTTACTTAATAGCAAAAGCAAACTAACTGTGTATACTTGATTTTTTTTAAATGATGAAAATCATCAATTCCTGAAAAAGGGTTTTTAGATTTCATCCAGGAAAGAAAATAGATTACCGCTGTTCAATCAATATTAGGGTTATGTCTAAAGAAAACTATACAGATATAGTAAAGAGGAGATCAAGTTAATAACTTGTACAGAGAAAGGTATGATAGAAAGGGCTATGGCAGTACAGATATTCTTATGTTTTTCGTAAGAATGCCTCGGGTAATTCTTTTCTTAGACTTACGGCAATCTTTCGATTTCAGTTGTCGCAACATGGTCATTCGTGCAATTCACGGTAATCTCAAGTCATTCGTACCTACGCATTACGAGTCCCTTACTCACGCCTTACAGTGGCCAAGAGTCGTTCGTAAAAGCTCCGTACGAACCTTTGTTATGTGTGCAAGGTGTTCTATGCTACGGTCACAAATACCTTTACAATCCCCTTATTGACAATTGTTGTACAGAGCAATATATGGTATGAAATGGTTCAAACGGTGATCGTAAAGGTATTTCTGACCGTATATAGCATACAGATGTTCTAACGATCGTTGTAAGAATTAAAGGCTTCTTGAATTGTCTCTCGAACCTACAAAATATTGCGTTGCTGTTACGATGTTCTTACAACGTGCGTACGGCCGCATTACGAAAATAATTTTTCGTACGACGTTAAAAGATAGCAAACACGACCATCGACTATGCTGTAACCAAACTTACCAACGGTCTATGCGAACGGTGTGCGAACGCTGATTTCGAACAGTGTTCTTTAGAAAATCTTACGAAACGATATTTAAAAAAATCGTTCGTACGGCTTGCGTAGTAATTCTTATATGTTTTATAGTTCCATAAAATCAATTTTGAGTGAGATTGAAATAATTGTATGAAACGTGATAGGACACACGTCTTAAAATTGATTTGAGCTTTAATTGAGCCCCTCCCCTCCCGCGTTTTAATGAATACGAAAAGATACCAGGGGCCCGTCTTACAAAGTTGCGATTGATCTGATCAGTCGCAACTATGGACGGCCAGCAAGGTCAACATCTATTATGCATGTTTGTTCAAAATATTTTCTATCTATGATGTATATTCATGCAGTCAGTGTTTTCTTTAAAATTCCCTGTGCTTCTCTTTGTTTACAAAGGACACTGTGCAAATTTCCTTTGGAAAAAAATATGACACTGATGGATTTCCATAGAGTTATGATTGATTGGATCAATCGTAACTCTTTGTAAGACGGGGCCCCATGAATATTCTTGACCTCAACTACATTATTACACACAAAACAGTGAGTATGAATGATAGCGATGATGAGTCATAGGTTCTCAATGCTGTTTTCGGAACGCTTATGAGAACATTCGTTTGGGAACATTAACAAATATTTTGACACATTTATATCTATCATGTTTAGCTGCACACATTAAGTTCCGTTTGCGGTTGTTTCAATGTTGTTAAAGGGTTATTATACAAATTTACGTTGTTCCTATCAACCAACATTCTTTGCTGAGGTGCAGTGACCTTCGTCTTTTATATTTGTGTGTCTCTATATAACAAACTTATTGCTACTGGTAACTTTGTCCTTATGGGCGATGGTAACCATGATTTTTGTTGGTTTCTATTTAGGTCAAGTCACCCCAGAAAATGTTGATTTGAATAAAAAGAGAAAAATCAAACTAGCTTCACGCTGAAAATTTCATCAAAATCCGATGTAAAATAAGAAAGTTATGACATTTTAAAGTTTCGCTTACTTTTCACAAAACAGTGATATGCACAACTCAGTGACATGCAAATGAGACAGTCGATGATATCACTCACTCACTATTTCTTTTGTTTTTTATTGTTTGAATTATAGAGTATTTCATTTTTTTACATATTTTACAATAAGGACCACCTTGACTGAACCATATTGACCTGTAGTCCATAATTTCTGTAGTTTGGAATTCACTAACAGATGAAATACGTAATGCAAAAACACTTAATTTATTCAAAACAAAGTTCAAAAGATACCTTCTTGAGAAATACAGTGGCTGAATGATGTATGAATTATGTATTGCACTTGTATTATTATAATGATTGTAATATTATGTTAGGGCATGGCACTTTTAGATATCTTAATTCATTGTTTATGTGCATTTTTAAGTTATTTTGTTTGTTTTTAGAAATGTTTTTGCTATATCCCTGTTATTGCATTTTCTATGTCACCTTTTCGTTTTAATAATGGGTCGGCCTAATTATAAGGATTTTTTTCCTTTTTGGCTGCTACCCCCCAGTATGATTCTGAACCATAATGCAATTTTTAGACTGTCTTTTACACCGATTTGTAATACATGTATTTTAACTTTGTATTATATTTGTTTTTATGTAAAGTTTTACTGAGAGAATAAAACAATTTGAATTTGAATATAATACAGTTTTAAACAATGCGAATTTCCAGGTTCAGGGAGGAATTAATTATTGTTTCACTTGACAATGAGGATAAAATTAGAATATTTCATATAATAAGATAAAAGAGAAATAGTGATTGATGACATCATCAGTCTCCTCATTTTCATATATACTGAGCAGGATGTGCATATAACTGTTTTGTGAAATTAAGCAAAACTTCGAAATGTCATAACATTCTTATTTTACAACCGATTTTGATGAAATTTTCAGTGTTATGCTTGTTGGATTTTCTCTTTTTATTCAAATCAACATTCTGTTGAGGTGAACTTGTCCTTTTAACGCGGTAGACCGGGGGGGGGGGGGGTAGCATACTATTACAAAGTTACCATAGTAATTTAGTTTTTACATGTATAAATTGACATTTGACATTGTGACAGGAAATGATATGATATATAATGACGTCGAAAACGTGTGGTAATCTGCGTTTCGTTGATCTCTCAAGTTAACAGCTTTCATCAACTGTGTCACAAAAATATACACAAAATAAAATATGTTTTGGTGTATTTTTCTCACAGAGAAATTAGCCCCATTACCTATCTATAATAAGATTCTGTCACATAGGCAATGTAAAATAAATAACTATAGATTCTAGGCTAGATGGTAAAATCATCACTTTGTCGGCGACACCGAAACTGAATAATCAAAAAGATTTGTTTCATCCCTCTTTTACTCTAGGTAATTACTAGCATAATGTTGTGAACATAAACTGTATATGAAAATAACAATGTGTCACAAAGACTTCAAATAATAGCGAGATAGGAGATCGCCCCTCGAAAATAAAGGTGATGCTGAATGCATAGTAATATCATGCTATACCCCTGTTATTTTGTATAAACTATAAATAATTGGATGCATGCAAAGGCCAATGGTAGATAAACCAAGTAGTTATACTTCACAACCATTAACAGAGGGGAAAATAAAAATAATTCAATGGAACGATCATGTTGATAGACGGAGAAAGCCGTCAGATTAAAAAATAACATAAAATGATTAAATATGTGAGATGAAATATCAGGAAATACATGAAATATATAGATCCCTATTGATAATTTTAAATGATGTTTTGTTTGGGAAGTCATTATAATCAACGAAGGAAATTTCCTAAAAGCATAAACGGCGATATGATTCAGAAAATACATTGATATTTCAAAGCTCAAAAGCAGTAGGATAAAACGTCTTGTACCATTATGATCTAATTCAAACTGTTGTAATATATCTTTACAACTAAAGTCTAGCGGAAAAATACACCAATCTCTCATTTTTAGATCGAAGTTTTAGAATAAAACATTTAGATGGAGAAAAACAGAAGAATTTACATTACCATTAAAGCTGAATTGCATGCCATTATGATTTCAGTTTGCACTTTCACGGAAATAAGAAGTAAATCGAGTTTGTTTTCTCTCGCGGAGTTCTAATTCTTAAAATCTGCGTGAAATTCTAACATAACTCAATAGGTTTTTCAAATTATGTGATTTAACTTGTGTTTTTGATTTGCCATAAGAAAAGACAAGAATAAAATGTTTTATAAGAAAGATTTAAAAAAAGGAGATGAAGAGTAAAAGTGTAACTAACATGATCATGACCTAATCGAATCTAACTTCCCGAAAGGTTAGATATCATAGTGTGTGTTTTTTACCATATAAGATACGACATTTGAAATTACCATAAAGGACCTTGTCATACTTGATCGTGATTACAGCAAAGCTATACGTAACGACTCTAATTCATTTTTTTTTACTCTTGTATAGGCAGTCGCAGGAGGCTCGAGTATATGGAGTATAGTACGCCTCAACTCTTAAACTTGAAGTCGGTTGACAGTTGGTCAGGTTGATATTTAAATCCTTTTTTCAGTCTGTAACAATGACAAGACATGTGCACTCTTACCGACCTCCCAGGTCAATGTTCGCTTGGTTTTGTTTCATTCGAAAAGTCAGAAAAGTGCAAAGTATTGTCTAATTTGCGAAGAGCCGTCTTTCTCCATCTACAAATCCAGGGAAAGAGAATGAGAGAGACGTTCTATATCAAAATGAGCGAACGCGTCGTACTCTCGACCAATCATAAACTTCTGTGCAAAGAGAAACCGATTTCCATTACTTCAATTTGGCTCTTAGTTTCGATACACGTAATAAAGAATTGCTATGTCAGTTTTTGTTCCAGATGTTTTGATGACGAATACCCTTCTTGAATCCTAAGATCGTATAGTATTCTGTGTTTAAGATGAGTTGTGCATTCATAAAAGTTTTTCAAAGTTCAAACAAGATTTTCTCGTTTGCGCTATACTTCTTTGTATGTTTAGGCCTCTGTTTGGATCAATATATGTGTATGTAATAAACGATCGATATTTATGATATTTTATAATACTACTACTACTAATAATAATATGCAATATTTACAGTGGCGTAACTACGGGGGGGCATGGGGGGGCACGTGCCCCCCAATCGGCTGGCCAAAAAAAAAAAAAACGGGGAATAGGAGAAAAAGAGGAAGAAAGGAAGAGAAACGTAGTGGGAAAGAAGAAATTATTGCTCATTATAATGTTATATTATATAATAATTATGTTATATAACATAATAAATATTTGTTTCATAACTTTATGAAACATTATTTGCTCATTGCCTATGTCTCCATTGTTCCTGGTGCTCACATTGTCTGTTTAACGAGATATATAATCATGTTATATAATTGTAGTAAAACCTCCCGTTTTCAAGTCAATATACACCAAATATATTTCCTCGCACTTCTAGTTATTATTGTTTTATGTAGTGACATTTACTTCTTTTTCACGACTACTTAAAGTGATTGCCCCATTTTAAGGTCTTAATATAAAACATTTCCTGTCCGTGCTTACGTTCGCATTAGTGGATTGGTGAGATATGACTGCTCTTCATGAATTCCTAAAATCAGTCCTTAAAATGTCCCTTTTTCTGATCTGAATATAAAAAAATTTCAGCTCGCGCTTCGCGCTCGCATCATTTGATTGGGGAAATACGTATGGTCTTCGTGAATTCCTACAAACAAGCCTTAAAATGCCCCTCTTCAGGTCTGAATTTCATAAAATTCGCGCTCGCAATATTTGATTAGTGAGATGCGTTTGTTAATCACGATTACAATTGCTTCATGTGTTTAGATGTAATTCTAACAAAATCAGCAAGCACATGGCACTCGCAATAGATGACTATGGTGAGATATGTATACTTTTAATGGATTCCTAAAACATAGTCCTTAAAATGTCCCTGTGGGGTCAATATATACAAAAATTTCAGCTCTCGCATTGTTTGTTTAGCGAGACAGGTACGGATCATGATTACAAATATTTGCTTATAATGTCCCTTCTTGTGTCTGACATATCAAAAATTTTCAGCTCGCGCTTCGCGCTCACATTATTTGATTAGTGAGATACATATTCGTTTAATGGCACTGTCCTTAAAATGTCTCTATTAGGTCAGTATACCTGGTAACAGCGCGCTTTGCGAGCTCACTAAATGACTCAAAATTGTTGCTGGTGCCCCCCCCCCCTCCCAATGCCGTGACCCACGGTACGCCACTGAATATTTATATAAGCGCTTAATACAATGTTTTCGAAGCGTACTGTTCATCTTGTCGGAGATAAAGATCTTGCCAATGGATGCGAGTGCCATAGCGGGATTCGAACCCCGGACCTTATGGTTGAAAGTCCAAAGACTGATCCACAACACGTCTAATCATATCGACAATTTTGATATAAGGCCTAAATATTTATTTTCTTATTTTATCCATACACATAGATCAACTAAATGAAGACTTTGTTCATTTTTCTTCCAAAAATGACTGTTTTCGCCAGAAAACAACTTTTAATGCAAACATGGCATTCATTTTAATCGGGTCAAAATATATGTATGGTCTTAAGTCATTGTGGCGTGCGCCTGTAATCCAAGCTGTGGGGAAGTTACAAATTGATGCAGAGGTTCGAGCCCTGGTCACATCTTTCGGATGGTGACGTTAAAGGTGGGTTCCAGACGTAAATAATCATATCTGATTGATGCACGTCTGAAAAACTCAAATACACAACCCTCGCACACACGCGCCGTGCGCAAAGCCGGCATTCCGTCGCATTTTAAAGATAGAATGGCCTCACAATACAGTCTCTGTTAAAGAACTTATATGCCAAAACTAAGACTGTTCTTGGCAATTTTAGACCATACCACCGATAAAAAAAATAACGTGACATACCGCCATATAATCATCATCATCATCATCATAATAATCATCATCGTCATCAACATCATATTCATCATCATCATCATCATCATCCTCCTCATCATCCTCCTCCTCATCATCATCATCATCACCACCACCACCACGATCATCATCATCATAGTCATCATTATCATCATAGTCATCATCACCATCATAGTCATTTATTTATGTATTAAACAATATTTCAATAGGATGCCCTTTAAGCAAAGCTGGTATCAAAAGGGGCTCTAAAAGCATAAAAACAAAACATGTATATACAAGTGATAAAAATATACAAAGTAAAAACATTATATAAATCATACATATTAGAACACAGAAAGGCATGCAAAAGTGGAGTCATTAAAATATTTGTAACACAGGAACCATTAACATTTTTAACATCGTCATCATCATCACTTTCATAGTCATCATCACCACTATCATCGCCTTTTCCGTCGCCTGTTTTGCTCCTCCTCCTCGGATTATCTTTATATCGTTCATTTTCATGATGACTTTCGCTTTTTAGTAAAATATGATGTTTCCAAATTTTAAGGCAAGTTCATGCCCATGTATGTGCATGACTATTTGCTTCTAATTGGTATTAGTATGATCTGATATGTCAGGATTTAATCATTACCTTGGATATAATCTACAGAAAAGTCTGCTCATAACAAAACAACTTAATGATTCTGTCTATTTACCTGCTGGAATAAAGCATCTTATTATTTTTCTTGTGATGACAATCATGACAATCACAAAGAAATTGAGTAGTTTCGAGGTTGATGCTTTTACATTGATATCTCAAACATGCTTTCTCGATGCATAATTACCCTTGTTTGGTAATATTTCTGGCAAAGAAATAACATGGAACATAAAGAAAAAAAATATATAAATATATTCCTTGAAAAACCTAAATCCCATGCAATGCAGTGATTGGACACACAAGCTTACATCAAAATGTCTAAACATGGAGTTGTAATGTTGTTAGGTGTCAAAGGTTATCAAAACAATTTATTTTTTCTTGATGAAGAGATACAGAACGAAAAGTAAAGAAAAGATGCAATGTGATTATTCTCCTGAAATTCTTTTCTCGTTTTTGTCCCCATTTTCACTTTAAGCTTTTAAATGTTACATGAAAATGGATAATTTGCAATAAGGCCTGTTTTCATATTTCATTTCGAATTTATTGTATCAATTTTATATTCATGCTGTTTTTACAATTCAGTGGATAAGTCAAAATAATAAGATAACTATTTTCAAAATATGCATTGACCGAAATATAGATTGCGATACATTTTCTATACTAAGATTCTGCTGTTATCATACTTATCAGACTGGTCACATCTTTAAAAGATTTTCTTTATACTCAAAGGTTCTTTCGATTTCTTCTGTCTTGATAATCCATGGTACGACAAAAAAAAAATTATATAAATGTAAATTAGAATACAACATTTTGTCGTTCTTGAAATGAGAAGTGTAAATATCTCGACAACATTCACGGCCTTTAACATGCTTTACGCTGCCCCTATTTTTTCCTTCGAAGTATGAAGAACCTTTAACTAAATTTGAGTAGTCAAATGCTTGTATGTATTATCGGAATGAGATATTATAGAGTAATAGAATGAAATAAAATGTCGTGATGTTATGTATCGTTAGGGAGTGAGGACATAGCTAAGATTAAGCTCCATTATAAATCTATCAGGATTTTCCTTGTCATCATGAGGAATAATTTCTAGCTTTGACGCGATGGGATTTCAGCTGTCTACAATTGGCAAATTGCACCCGTCAAAAAATCTCAGAATACGGCTTCCTTACAAGCACTCTTATGCTTCTACGGATTTTTCTTTAATTTTATGTATTTCTTGAGGTAAGAAAATTATTTAGAATAACCAAGTAGTAATAAAGGTAGATTCTTTATACTTACCTCAGATTACCTTAACTTAAAGATGAAACGTTGTGCTGTGATTATACAATATTTGTCCATGCAAACGTTGCGATTTTAGAAAATGCTTTTCATCCTCTGTTGTTATTATTCTCAGCATATTAGTACAATATATATATATTATACTGACAGATAATTAAAAATGTCGAGACGTAAACACAAAATTCAATGGGAAATTGGCAAAAAAAAAGAGAGAATGAATACTTCATGCTCACACACGTATTTTTTCTAATTATGTAATGATATTCAAAATCCATGTCGAATGATAATATTTAGTAAGAAGTAGTTACGTATTGTGTCTTTCTTAAATTAGGGCAGTCTGTATGGGGGGCGTATATTTTCATATTTAAAAAAATGAATTATGAACAATTAGAAAATTGAATCCAAGTTCACATTCCACATAATTTCAAAATATTTTATAGTAAACATGTATCATTTGTATTGGTGTATTAAAAGTTTCATAGCTTCAATCAACATATATTTTCATTCTTTTCATTTTCCTAAATGATCACAATGCAAATATGAAAATATTTACTCAACGTTCTCCCTTTTCTCAATCCGTTGACATGAAAGGTGAAGGAATGTTGAAATTCCACATGAAAGTCTCATCATTTAGACATCTTTCTAACCTTTAGAAAGAATAGATAGTGAGGAAAGATGACTTGTCTGCTGATAGTGACATGAAGGTATGTGAGATGTCAATATGAGATTCATCTCATTCATAGACCACCCCGTCAGAAAGAAATACTTAGAGCACTAACAAATAAAGAACAGACTAATATATACCTTACCGTGCTTTAACAATTTTCTTTAAAAAAAATCGCAACTCACTTTTCCCTTTTGCCCGAAATTCATATTTGTAAAACCATCTTTCCTGATATGATGCAAGAATGTGTTGCTTTACATATGGCTTGCTTCAAAGCGTTTTTTTTTTTCTTAGTAAAAAATGACCTTATGATAATGATGATAGCGTTCAAGATTATTATTTTTTTTCGATTCAAAGATTGATTAGTATATATTCAAAGCATGTTCTATAATGTTATTTTAGATGCAATCTGCCTATACCCGTCAAAACTCCTTTTCTTTTTCTTTTTACAGATTCAGAGATCTCTATTTCCGTAAGTCTTTTCAGGTCACTGTGATTGTGACTCTCTTTTTTATTGATCATATGGATAGTATTGCTACTGATCTTACTGCATCCATCAAGATAGCATAGCGAAACTAAATCCCGACAAAGCATTTTTGTTGTATGCAGAAATCTCGCTCTGAAGCTCGGGTTTCAAGCACGGCATACGAGGCTAAATAAGAGCCCGACGTTTGGCCGTACCAAGGCGGTGGATTTGCGATGACAGCTTACTGAATCGAACATGACCGATCACCACCGCTTATTGACTGGCAAGAAAATCTTGGTAAAAATGTATTTCAAGAGCAGACGAAAGAAAGAGATTGGAAAGAGCTTTGTTGAAAGTAAGAAACGTACCTTCTGTTTACACACTGCACAGTCGACTAAATTTACAGGGCAAGAATAAAGGCAAAGTAATGAATATGTACATTCTAAGTTTACATCTGGAATGTTGTATTATGGCAATACACGTTGCTATGAACAGGGATACTGCTATATTCTACCCGAACACTGCAAACTAAGACATGAATATGTAGGAATACGATAAAAGTTTAATCTATACACTTAAAAGAATATTTTGAAAAATTACTAGACTTTTTGAACCCGTAATGTTATGCATTTTTAGATTTCTATTGTAATGTCCCCCTGTAAAAGGGATTATTTTTCTTTATACAGACGATGTATAACCCTCTCCAGGACAGCGTGTACGCTTTTGGGAGAGTACTTTTTCAAGATTCAAGATTCAAGATGTATTACAAAAGATGTTTCCAAGACGCATTTTTCCAAGCGATCTTTATAGTGTATTTTCAATATATATGTTATATTCCTCTCTGTAACAACTGCATTGAATAAGCTAATTCTTTTTTTTTCTTCTTATGAATACGTAATTATTAATGACCTGCAGGCAAGTAACACGAGGGCAACCCCCCCCCCCCCTCGAGATGGATATAAGGAAAGAAAGTGAAAATATAGAGAAGGAAAATCAGGAGGTTTGGTGGGGGGGGGTGGGGATTTGAAGGTGGTGAGGGATGGGGCGTGTGGATTTGAAGGAGGTGAGGGGTGGGGATTGGGAGTGAGGATTTTGAGTGGGTGAGGGTGGGGGCGTGGGGAGTGGGTGAGGGACTAAAAGAGATATTGTCAACAAGCATATATGACAAAATGGAGGTAGGGAGGGGTTGAAGTAGAAGAGACGAGGGCGATGAGAGGGGGGGGGGGAGAAACAGGAGCATGGTAGATATAAATAGAAATGTAGATGTTGAGAAGTCGTGTCGTTATTCAGGAACCAATGGAAACACACAAGTCACTAATATATGTGTTGCATTATTTTAAAAATTAATTATGAATCATAATAAAAACCATATTGATTGTGAACTGTTGTTCAGATTAACTACTAACTATTACCAATACTCTGAGTATGAATACAAATACAGACAACATCATCATGGTCAATTACCACTACACTGACCGCCAAACAAATATAAATATGATACTTACACATTTCTTGAAATGGATATGGATAATATTAGATTAGGTGACTATTGTTTAAATCAAACTTTACTGTTAATGTGTGAACTACGATACTGACATTCAAACTAAACATAAACAAGTGTGTCATAGCCGGATCATATATACAATACAAGTGTCAGCGACGAATCGTATTCAAAATATTGATAGGCCTACGTTTGTAATTATAAATAACTAAAATCAATCCAACCATCAAATGCTAATCTTTGTGTTACCATGGTAACGGGACTCAGATAATGAATACCACTGATCAAAGTAGTCGTCAGTCCAACAATCATAGTATAGGGTATAGTAGAAATAGTAATAAATTACGGGTTAACATTCTTGTGTTTTCAATTGTTCCATAGTTTTCATCTTGTGATCTGCTTGCATGATTCTTGTTATCACCATTTTGCCCAAAAATATCATAATATAGGCCTACTCTTAAAATGGATTTGTAAAAATAGCCAATATGTTTGTGTGTCTAACCAAAAATAATGCAAAAATCAACAAAAATTTTCGTAGGTTTTACCCGATCAATTATTTGACTTTGAACATTCTTTACTTTTATTAGATCAAACACGTAATAACTAAAAGAAATGTTACTTTGACCAAGCCACTTACAAGAGAAAGATGAAAAGGTCAGTTCACAACAGTTCAGTGAAATGTTAAGAGGGAGCCGCATCTAAATAAAGGGGGGGGGGTGACACGACGTAAACCTATACTGGCTAATTTTAAAATTAGGGCTACATGATGATGCTGATTTAGGGTATGATAATGATGATAATGGAGGAAATAGGTTATACAGAGTTCAAACTCTGTTTCTGAACCAGGCTAGGGGATTATCTGTTAACTTAGCATGTAATACTAAGAATGGTGATACCATCAAAAGGCAACCTTGTGAAAAATATAAAGAGATTATTATGTCTTTCTTTTCACCTTATATTCTAGAAAGAAGCTGTGGTTTTCTCATTTTTTGATGAGAGAAACTTGAAAGTTAATATATTTCTTTCTTATGTCTGATTGTGGCTTGTCACGTTAGGGATGAACTCTCTAGCTATTATAGATTAAAGTACAGTCCTTTTGGACATCTCTATACCGCAGGGCAACATTAAGACCAATGCACTAAACCGTCAAAAGAAATATTTCATAAACTACTCCGGCTTAGAACGACGTGTTCATCTCTTTGAATATTCAGATGCGTTCACGATCGGAGTTGGTCTTTAAAGAGAGTGCAATGATAACTATTAATACATAAGAACCGCATAAATGACACCAAGGCCGTTGATATACAATAGTATGAATAGAAATGATTTATGGTTGTGATCAATGGTGTTTAATACTGATACACGGTCTTTGAATTGTAAGGATGGTTAGTATCGTTTTATTGGGCCGCACCGGTACCATACCTTTGATGTCTAATAGGGGTGCTCCTCCTTGCTACAGGGGGTCGTTCCCACCCCTATTCCTGCAGGCCATATACCTCTATCTCTTCTATCTCACTTATTTGGAATATTTAACATGACATGATTAATCATCGAAATGCAGCTATTTTACACTTAAACCCGCCTCACAAGAAAATAAGAAATAAAAAAATAAAGACAGTATTACACTGAGTTCATATTTTTTTCCTGCATGCCTATAATTATCGATACTCATAATGGTAGGGTTTTTTTTCTTTCGAGATTTCTCGGTGGAAAAATACTTTCAGATTTCGTATTCAAGCCTACCGTCTTTTCGAAATAAGTTAAAGAGGATCGACACCTTTCGAGTAAAAGAAGGGTGACATTTGTAAGTTTAGTTAGTGAAACAAATACGCGAAAAGAATTCCAAATTCAAGATCTCGCCATTATGCCTACCATGCTTACCCAAACAAGATTAGATTTCAACTCAATCAAGAGTGCAAGTCAAGTCAACCTTTCGAATGAGATGCAGATTCACTTCTTAATATTAGGAAAGAAGAATCAATGAATTAATCCCAGTTGATGACTATCAACATGATCAATGGTGGAAGTGATAGGCTTATGTGCTGTGTATTAATTTGACCCTTTACCCTGTATCATTGGTAAATTGCCAACTTAATATTGGAAAACATAAAAAACTGCGTCTTATTTAGCCCATATTCATGATACACGTTTATGATTAATGTTCTACGAATTCACACTTATGTCATGCACATAGAAAGTAGTCAAGTAGGCGGTGTTGTGTCTTAATATTCCTCAAATCGTGTGAATTTAAACTTGTTTTTGAGCAGAAACGACGCAAATTGTACTCTATAGGCCCATAAAGGGGTATAACCGTAATTCTTAACGCTATGCTTTGAGATACAGGTGTGAAATGATCTCTCTTTCTCTCTCTCTCTCTCTCTCTCTTTCTTTATTCTAATGGTTTAATAAAAATCAAATGTTTACACGTTTTGCTTGCTATATCATCAGAATTTTCAATAGTCTATAAGTATGGCATTCTAAGTTGACTAATCTATACATGGATATCGATTATATTCACTGATAACAAAGAAGGAAAGTCGTTAAAATAATTATAAATAATTTGTTACCATGGTTATTCAGATCATTTATAAGTGCCTGGGAATAATAAAACAAGGAGTTTTCTTTGCCATTATAACATCATGAAAGAGCACAGTAAACATACATGTAAACAACATTTTTGACATGTTTGGTTTCCCATAATAGCACAGAATTACCATGGTCTAAGTTAAACCAGACTTCAAAGTTCGTGTCATTAGGTTAGCAACTGTTTCCCAGGTTTCCCAATATAATATCAGGTTTGTACTGATCTTTAATCCATTTTACGATATTTTGTGTGTATATATATATTATATTTGCGTGCAACTGCAGTTAATTTGGAGGCTTATTTTTGTTTAATACAGTAATATTTTCATTAAATAGTTTTAATTGTTAATTATTCTATTAGTTTGTTAGGAAGTACCAAAAGTTCAGTTTACGATGTTTGTATGAGTATGCCTATTCAATAATGGTACTCTGAGTTAATATGCAAATTAAAAAGCGCACCTATTGTTATAAACATTACATGCATATAAGGTTTGATGACGAAATAAAAGCCCATGCAAAATGATATTGGAACCAAATGAACAGCAGTGAAAGAAAACTCAAATTAATCCTGGCATTAATAATATTCCTTTATCTCCATGTTTCATCATTCACTGATAGTGATTGTGTAAAGTTATAGTAATCTCTCTATTTAGTGAAATTTACTTGTGATTCATGTGAAATTCCGTATTACTATATATGCCATATTTTAATTACAATTACATGGAAGGTTTATAGATTTTGCTATAATATTGTTATCATTATTCCTGTTTTCACAAAACAATATCATGATTTGTGCTTTGTTTCTGTTTGAACTTTCCTGTTCTTTTTCACTATTGGTAATATATTTTAGATTTTAATTTGGTTTTTATTGTATTTGACTTAACACCAGACCTTTTTGAAAAGCAAGCATACCGTATGGATCGAACATGTAAGAATAGTTGACTACCCAGTTTTATTAAGGAAACGTGAAAAAAAATCAAGTCTTTCTACTTGTCAGTAATGTAATCTTTAATGCTGCCGCGCATTCGATATTTCACCACTTATAATAATCTTTAAAAGAGGGTTGTTTAGAATGGCTAATTCTGATTTATTACAATCAATGTCGAAGATTGCTATCAGTAATATGAGTTCAAGTTCAACTAATATTCTGGTTTCGCCTTATGATATTGTTTGATTGATGACAACATTATGTCTGTGATTCCTTCTCCGTGCCTTTCATGATTAGAGTTCAAATTGATTATAACAAAAACATCTGCTAAATACCACTGATGATTTACCAAATAAATGAAATGTAAATGATTAATCGCTGAACATTACATCTGTGGGAGGAATAATTGGTTGAACATTATTTTGATTGATGCCAACATTTTGACAAAAGAACTGTTCTTGGTGTTTTTGCATGAAAATAACAAATAATTTAATAAGAAGGCATTTCTGTCTGCACAAACATCATAGCAAAATAAAGCTATCTACTTAACTTACTTTTTTATTTATACCATGTTTATGTACATTTTACTGTGGTTTGCTAATGTTTAGTAATAATGATCCCTATGGTCTAAAAGAACTCTGGTCGTGAAATTCCTAAGGGAAACGTTTCATGAAACGATTTCTTCACGTTCCCATTTCTTATAATGGAATATTGAGGATGATAATCTTTACATTAGAGATGTAAATTCGTCTGTATTTGTAAGATCGAGTGCCGTCGAAGCCTACCTTATATTAGCTGGTATCGTCGCCAGCGGCGTCGGCAGGCCCGCTAACATTTATCACTACGCTTACATGATATGCGCAGGTGTGATCTATATTGTGTTTCAAATTTACAAGAATTACTAGTATGCACCAACCGTTTGTTCTAATCCGCAGACAATTTGAACATGTCTTATGGGTAAACGTCTAGAAGATTAATCATTTGAGAAATACATACAGATGATGTGAGCCTTTCTTCTAAAGTCTGGTATCATTTTTAGCACGGTTTTCCTCCTTCTCACCTTGGGAAAGGACCACAATTGGTTGACTTTATATCGTATGTTTACTACGAGTTGTTTATTATATTGTAAGCTATGATTTATGACAGCTATTGAAACTGACGGGGTTTTGAAACGAAGATCAAATATTTACCGACACGTTTACAGGAGAAAAAGAAACTTTGAAAGAAAAGTACAGTGGGGTGAGAGGTAGAAATCAATTATTCTAATGGTTTATCTGACACAATCATTTCAAAATTCTAGTGATTTTCTTCAAAATTAATGTTTGTTGTGATGAAAATGCCAACAAAATGAGCAGGTTCTGTATTTCAATGTGTGCATGGATATAACAATATCAGAATACATTTTCTATCAATTTTTAAGAAACCATATTTTAAATTTAAGCTTCCTATCTATCCAACAGTGTATACCGAACGTATATACCATGATTGCTATATGAGACTATACAACTATATGGCATATGTAAATGTCGTTGAAAGAGTAATTTCATTATTTTTTGTCTTAAAGTAAATATTTTGAAATAATCAGACAAAATGAGAAAGACTCCAAACTTACTTTAAAATATACATTTATACATAATTATCAGAGCAATAAATAATTTCGAATTAAGATTATTTTCTTTAATAATGTTATAGTCTAAACTTCCAATTCTTGTGTACTTGTTCTTCTTTCGATCTGGATTTAGGATTCGAATGTTTTAGTTTATGTCAGTCGTACAATACATTATGACCATCTTCTATCCATACAGAATGGCAAAAGCACTAGTTTGCTTACAGTTTTCTTACATCATTATGAAAATTGCAAACAAAGAAAATTAGTCGGCATAACAATGTCATCAAACTGTGGATTGACAAAATTGTGAAAATCAAATAATTATCATTTCATTTAATTTTTCGGCTTTCCACTGCAGTTTCGTAGTCAGAAATGATGTGCTTAAAATTAGTCCGAAGCATAGACAGATAACAACAAAGCACCTTTGAATAATGCATGGTTCAAATTATCCTAAGTTTGCATAAGATATTATCTTTCCAAATTCGAAACAGTCAACTGAGTACTTTAAATAAAATAGAATTTAATGCTACGAAATTGCATATCTAAATACTTCTTCTTTAGTTTGGTCTCTATCAAGATCTTTTCAGATTGCAACTTTATATAAATTCTATTTAAAAAAAGGAAAGTTTCTTGTAAAAAAAGACAAAGATCTTGCCATTTAATTGATTATTATCTCTTTATTTTGAAAAGATACTTCTATTTTTTTCAAATAGAAATTATATTATGATTGAATAGAATAAAATAAACAAAACTTAGTAAAAAAAAACCCGATGTTTAACATTATTCGACAGTAAATTGTATGTTGAGAATGGACAATAAAATTTATGTATGCAATTGTAAATGGTTATTCTAATTTTCATTCGAAATATAATATATACAATAACCACAACTATAACTAAGTGAGATAAAATATCGTTTGAAAACAATGATGCTGTAAAGAAAACAACAGATAGTTGTTTCTGTATAAAAAAAATGGCAATACATTTTTTATTTCCTTTACTTTCCTTTCGTATAAGATAATTCAAATTTTACTTACCAAACTGTCAAAGCAGAATAACTCTTGTCCTTTCAAGCTGTGTTATTGTGTTGGTTGCACCTGCTTGGAAATTTTGACATCAAATGAACATTGTTAAAACTCATCGTCCCACCTTCAATATGTTAAATATTTTAGTGATCAAACAAATATATCCAAATGAATATAAAAATAGTTTTTAAGACACAAGATTCAGATGATGAGAAAGAAAAATAACTTCAATGCTCTCTTTAACAACGCTTGTTGCACCATTGATTTTGATAATGTACTTAGATGATATCAAAAGTGACTTTGGCAAATTATTTTTTAATTGTATACAATATTTTATTTACCAGATGTCGTGTGTATATCATATTAATCAAGTTTGTGAAAGATTGGATCACCTCCCAATCTCATTACATTGATGATGAGTTTTGATTATCTTATTTTACTGCGTAAATGAACCGATGGTTCTGAATCATTAGAATCCTTTGGTTGTCAAAAAATAACCTCTTATGTATGAGCATTGTGGATACTATACACCAACACCCGTTACTTAATCATTAACCATGAAAGATAGACTGCACTCCTTTATAAAAGAGAGATAGAAAGAGGGTGAAAAACCAGCGTATTGCATGTGTTCACTGTGGGGGGGGGGGCATCCGGACCTTATTAGTTTATATATCGAATAAAGCATGAACTGGTATGCTGAACTGCCTTCTCATTTTGCTATCGCAACTTTGCTTTCATTTATTTCTTCCCAATTGTTTGAAAAATGTTTTTGGGAGGAGGGGAATTAAGGAGTAGGGGCGTCCCTAAGCCCTCTTTTCTCCGACGGCTACGCCACAGTCTTTTCATTTTGGAAATGCACTTCCATGAACTTTGGAGAATAAGCCCCAAAACAAAATGAGCTGCTTTTTGCACGATTTAGATAAAATAGTGAATGGAGAAAATATAATCATCTTTTCAATTATTCACACAAAGACTCCCGCCCCTACTATTTTGTTTATATTGTGGAGAACTCGTTACACGATCTTATGCGCGACTAACTGCGCGCAACGAAAAGACACAATAACTAACGAGCTTTAATAAACACATAGCTACTATCAATAAACCTAGCCCGCCTACATGATATGAAACTATTTTTTTTGCTCAATAGCAAGTTCAGATTTTGAATTATGAGTTTTATTTTGTCGGCCTTGTATTCAATGAGGAGGCAGGTGAGGGGTACCCCAAACCAATATAACTCAATGGTTTGATACAAATTGGTTCTTTGCTAGGATTATCGGATTGCCAAACATCCCCAATGGGGAGCCATTTCTCCTCATTAAGACTTGATACTGGTTACAGACGTTTGCTACAACACCATCATGGCCATGGACCGATAAATGCTAATTAAATACAGATTCTGAAAATAGAACATACTGTTGATTAAATATTAAGCGCATGTGGTTTTATTTGCTATTCCGTTTTCTCAAGCTCTGTATTATCTGCAGAATGACTCCCGTGCCCTATTTAACTTCATTTTTTTTTTTTTTGGGGGGGGCGACTTAAGATTTGAGGTGTGCATTATTTTATCTAAATCTGTATCTAGATCTTTAGGTAGGCATTTTTTCTACTTAAAGCAACACTTTTCGTTGACCCAAAATAAATTTTATCAGAGCAGGGAATACACACACAAGTCAGCTGCAAGTAGAGCATTACCCCCATTCTAACCCATGCTTGACATAATATCAGTGTCTCCCTAAATTGATCTTTGATTTGTAGGATATAATGATAAAAGGCATTCAAAACTTGATTTTTCATTTCGTTACTGAAATATCAAGATAGGATGAAAAAATAATGATCAAACTATAAACCTCACTTTACAATATTAACATGAACAACTTAACGTCGACGTTCAAAGATTCGACGATATAAGTTATAGTTTTGATACTTCCCTCATACTTGTTTCATTGTCCCATGCAATTAGATGAAGACTATAACTTTTATTTCTGATTTTCTAAGGTTTTCGAAGCTATTTTGTGGCGATAGGGGTGGGGTAAGGATATAGAATAAAGAGATTGGTTACATTGTTCGGTACTAGGGCTTAAACCAGATGTACAACAATAACAAGATATCTATTTATCTTCATCAATGTGACGTTCAGCTATAAATTGCCTTTCCAACATAGTAAAGAAAGATGCAATTTTGTTCAAAGAAATTGCAATTAAGATCATAAAGCAGGCAATTTCCATACTTCGTCATTCCTCAAATTATTCCTCAAATTCTTATTTGTCATACAAGGCAAACTAATCAGGATCTAAAGTTATCGTACTTTTGAAGAGTAAATTCGACTAGTCCCAAAGTCAAATAGATTTTGCACACGTCTCACTTTTCATCACATCTGTTGCAAAGTTTGATTTGAATCTGTAGACCGTCCAATTACGACTAATGGAAACTTTTGTGATTTTCAAAATACAATATCGCCTTCCTATAACTCTAGACTAAAATAAAATACTATTATGATAGAAGAGAAGGGAGAACCTCTGAAAATAATTCTGAGTCAAATAACAGGTTTGGGTTTGAAGTACTATAAGTTAATACTTCGGATTAGAGTTTTGAATGCATCAACGATAAAATTCGGAGCTATATGATAAATAGTTCGCTTTGTTGTTTTTCTTTTTACAGAACTATTACATTTTTCGGATTTCAATTTTCGTTTGTGACATAAATCTAACTGTTGACAAAAATGTTTGACATACAGACAATGAAACCTCATTACCTCCCCCAGATCGACTAATTTAGACCAATTTGAGTTTGATATGTATTTTTCAATAATGCTTAATTGCACGTGAAGAGGATTTAGAGGATGCCATAGACCCGTCAGTATTTCTCATATCACTGTGGGCTCTCTTTATTTGGTGGGTAAACCTTTATTAAAAATTGGTCCTGTAAATTGACTGTTAAATCCCCTTCAAAATGGGCTATCAAAGAAAAATCAGCGCTTTAATTGTTTGCGATTAGGTCCAAATATACGCCATGGTCCACCAAAACTATTAACTATTTTATTCTTCAATTGTTAATGAACTTGACATGTTATAGGGCTTCTTTTCAGATTTCCAAGTTATGAAATGTGAAAAAAGCTTGAATTGAAGAAACTGCTTCCTTTCTATATCTTATTAGATTTTTATAAGATAAAATTGAAGCTACTCAAGGAAAAGGGGACAAGGAAATGGAGTTAAGAGAGAGAGAGAGAGAGAATGTGGGAGGGACGGGGGGATGGGTTCATTGTTTTGATTCCCATCCTCTGGTTTCATCCAATCAAGTTCATGTTACCTCTTACATCTTTTGCTATAGATATAAGACTACGGTCGTTGCCTTTAGGAGGTTCACGACTTTGAAATGTCATACCTTTCGTATATTTCAAATCGGATTCTGATGAAACTTTAATTATTTTAAATGTCTGTGTCGTTGTTTTCACATTTTTAAAGGCCGTGTATTAAAATCAAGCTGTTATTTATAGGAAGAGAATATTTAATTAGTAACAGACAACAGACAAAAAACTATTTTAGAAAATGAAAAATGGTGGAAAATCTAGATCACTATTAATTATTCTTTAGATTCGTAAATTAAAAATCAATATGGATGGAATTCAATTTACAAAGAATGAAAGCAAATTAATAATTTTGATCATTTCATTTTATTTTGTTTACAATTTAAGCTAAAAACGACGTTTCATACATACGTACGTACATATTATCTACAAACAAGGCTAGCTGGAAATGATCCTCTCAAACATATAAAATTAATTTGAATCAAACTAATGGTATATTCAAATGGAAATACGTGTACAAATAAAAGCACAAAATGTACAAAATACATAAGATAGAATGAAGGAATGAAGGAAACATGAAATATTTAAGAAAAATGCTTTTTATAGATCATTGCATTATTTTGAGCATAAATGGAAATGAGGGGGGGGGGTCCACTAAAAAGCAAAGCTTGTAAAGTGTGGATCCCCCTTGATCCCCCTCATTTCCATTTATGCTCAATATTATACTTTTTTGTTTTGTTTTACGAAGTAAGAATGCCCTTCTGTAAAATTGTACTTGATTTGTATTACTTTATATTACTTTGTATTATGTTTTGAATGGAAATGGAATAAAGAATTGAATTGAATTGAAAGAATTGCATTATTTTGATAAAAAATATTGCCTGTACTGTGTTTGAGATATTGTGTCTTACTATATATATATTTAAATGAGATGGGGAGATTATTCCATAAATTTGAGACTTTATAAAATGGAAGATTATGGTATTGAGATACGATGAAAAGGATGGTGAATATCATGGACATTTCTAGTATTGTATTACGGATGGGATAATTCATGGTATCAAATATGCAAATTTATTCACTGAATGTAGTTCTTGGAAAATACATTCATTATCATCAGTCTTGCCTTCTTTGCAAGTTTTAAAGTGAAGTCAGTCACCCCAACAAAAAGATGTTTTTTATCAGAAGAAAAAAAAAATTCATTCGGCATAACGCTGAACTATCAAAACCGGTAGCAGTTATGATTCAGCACAAAGTAGTATTTGCACATCCTGAAGGCCGTAACACAAAGCTTAGCAATGATCGTAGAACAAATTTCCACGATCATTGACTACAATGTACAATCAATCGTAAAAATCAAGCGTACGATCAACGTTATACTTTGTGTTTCGGAGCCCTGGTCGGTATACAAATGACAGATACAATGACAATAGCCACTCACTATCCTTTTTTTTTTAATTACAAGAAAATAAAAAATATTCATTTTTTCCTTTCTATAATAATATTTGATTCCTCGCTGAATGTGTGGCATTGCAAACGTTGTAACTTATTGCGATTGGATCAACGGTCTCATTACTATCAAATATGCAAAGAAATAAATATTGTACAGATCAAACATTGTAAAACAAAAGATATTTCTATATCACCATGTTGTGAATATAACTGGTATGTGAAAATAATAAGCGTAATTTCAAAATGTCATTATCTTTCTTAATTTACATTTAATTGGGAAGAAATTTCCAGCGTCTTGTTTATTTCATTTTTATTCTTTTCATTTAAATCATCTTTTTGTTGCTTTTTAAGTCTATTGTTCTTTAAAAAGTAATTTTGGCTCTTCCTTGCAGTTGGTTCTACGTTGAGACAACAAAGAAATATTTTTAAATATATCTTCTAGTTTTCACTATCAGTCGGACTATGAATTGGGATTACGCCCTCATTTTGTACCTACATGTATATGCGTGTTTGATTTGCTGAGATAGTATATCACGTGATCAATGCCGAGACGCCACATTTATCATGGTCAGGGAAGAACGTTACACAGAACGATGTGTATGACTATGAATTTACGATTATGTCTTGTCATTCTGTTGATACCCACAATAATATAAAATGAATATTATTGCAAATAGAATAAGAAAGGTCAGTTAAGATAACACCTGTCTTTCAATGTTTCAAGTCATACCCCCTTTTCTGCTTTCTTTCTTCCTCTTTATTGTTTTCAAGTTATCACATCTTTAAAAGATTCTTGATGTCATCACAACATTATGTGAGAGTTGGTTCCAGTATTTTATGATACGTCATTGCTGTCACATCAGATATTCCTTCAAAAGTGAATCTTAATATGTTGATGAATTTCAACTTTATATACTTTATAACTTTGTTATACTTTTTAGCCATCCAATTTTTTCCATCCAGAAGCAAACTGATTCGATCGAAATAATATTCGAAGTAAAACGATGACACTTTCATCGAAAACAGAAAATCAGTATAAATAAGGAAATGATTGAACTTAATATGCTTAGGTTTCACTGAGTTTTACAGAAGAGTTCTGTGAATTAAAAGACCTGATATGCAAGAAAAGAGTCAATGTCACACAATTTCATATTTGGAATATTTCAAATTTCTGGTGATTTATGATGCCAATAACATGCTTAAGGGAATCCACATATTTGATGAGTGTATGGTATCATCGCTCTCTCATTGGTACACCACACAGGTTGTGTGTGCTATGAGTGTATGGTATCATCGCTCCCTCGTTGGTACACCACACAGGTTGTGTGTGCTATGAGTGTATGGTATCATCACTCTCTCATTGGTACACCACACAGGGTGTGTGCTATGAGTGTATGGTATCATCGCTCCCTCATTGGTACACCACACAGGTTGTGTGTGCTATGAGTGTATGGTATCATCGCTCCCTCATTGGTACACCACACAGGGTGTGTGCTATGAGTGTATGGTATCATCGCTCCCTCATTGGTACACCACACAGGTTGTGTGTGCTATGAGTGTATGGTATCATCGCTCCCTCATTGGTACACCACACAGGGTGTGTGCTATGAGTGTATGGTATAATCGCTCCCTCATTGGTACACCACACATGTTGTGTGTGCTATGAGTGTATGGTATCATCGCTCCCTCATTGGTACACCACACAGGTTGTGTGGGCTATGAGCGTATGGTATTATCGCTCTCTCATTGGTACACCACACAGGTTGTGAGTGCTATGAGTGTATGGTATCATCGCTCCGTCATTGGTACACCACACAGGTTGTGTGTGCTATGAGTGTATGGTATCATCGCTCTCTCATTGGTACACCACACAGGTTGTGTGTGCTATGAGCGTATGGTATCATCGCTCCGTCATTGGTACACCACACAGGTTGTGTGTGCTATGAGTGTATGGTATCACCCAGTGGCGTACCTGGGATTTTTCACAGGGGGGGCAAAACCGTCACAAACGAAGGATTTCTGCCCCCCCCCCCCCCCGTAGGTACGCTAGTGGTATCACCGCTCTCTCATTGGTACACCACACAGGTTGTGTGTGCTATGAGTGTATGGTACCATCGCTCCCTCATTGGTACACCACACAGGTTATGTTTGCTATATAGTTTTGTATGTTATTATGAATAAATAATATATTATGAGGATAAAATATGTATTGTTTTGCGAATATGCAAAACTTCAATATGCAATACCTGTCAGATTTTACATCAGGTTTTCATGAAATTTCAAGTTTTGCTTTGGTTGATTGTCTCTTTTAATTCATATCAACTTCATTTAAAATTTGCTCTTGATTTTGAATATAGCTTTAGGAAAGATGATGGAACTTCATTGACGCGATTTAAAAATTGTTCAACCCCCTTAAAAAAAAAGATCTATATGCGATCATTTAGAATCATTCCAAATTGAAAGATAAAAATCTCTTTAAATTATTGATTTGTCTTTCCAGATATAAGCTGTGATGAAATAACAGAAGATGAACATTATGAAAACTATAACATATAATTACTTTTAATGTAATATGAAGATGATGAAGACATTTATTTTATATCAGCTCCACCCTATACGGGAAAGAACACTGTATTTCGTAGTGTGTTTACAGTGTGTACACATAATGGACTCTGTGAAGACGTGATTCCCACTCTCAATAAACAATAGTGATGTCACATTCTACACTGATAAGACACATGGTCCATGGTAGGACTCTCTTCCTTCCAGCAAAGAATACAGGTTGCTCTGAAGATGAAGATCTGGAAGGAATAGAGCCCCGTTTTGTATCAAAGTAGCCATGAATATAATAAGTGACATTTCTTCGGTAAATATTATGACGCGACCGGAGCTATGGTATTGAATGATTTAATCCATTGCTTCATCCAACTAAGGTTTCGATTTGTTAGACATTCGACTGATTTCCTTTACATCATCCGATTTACATTATATCATAATTTCCAAACTAAGACCGCTTTCATGAAAAACAAAATGGAATATGCCTAATCTCAAATCGAGGTGTGAGCGGGGGAAGGGGGGGGGGAGTAACTGTATTTGATAAAGAACAGAAATGTTGCCGATAATATACAGAAGTGTAAACGAATAGTCAAAGTAGACAGATATATTTAATATACACCATGTAGACCTTATTATTTGCCCCGTTACACAAAAAATCTGAGGTCAGTTCACAATATCAAACAATAATTCAAATAGTATTATAATGGGCTTGTATGAGATCTAAAACTTTTATTGAGCCCTGGAAAAAAATGTTGGTCGATACAATCACAAGATAATTTTTGCACCTACTATGTATCCAACGTTAACTGAATGAATTAATTATCAATTTGACAACACTAAAAGATAAAGATAAAGGGGTTCAGTTTATCATTTTTTGTTGTTGTTGCGTTTAACAGATCAGTATGCCGGGATAGGCCCATGGTAGCGGTGGCCTCGCAATCCTGAAGACCCGGGACGACTCGGGCAAAGTTGGTTTGCTATAATAGTTCCCATGTTTAAGCATAATATCTTTATTTATGTCCCTTGGATACTATCCCAAGCCAGTGATTGTTTACTCATAAGGCAAACATTCCTGATCATTTCTTAGAGGTCAGGTAAAATTACCCATGACCCTTAAACCATTTAAATTGGGAAGATTTGACCAAAAATAATTCAAAGGTGGCGACTTTATATATACGTACATTATTTTGATTATCAATATGATGACACCCATATTCCATTCCCCCCCCCTGAAATTCCTGCAATTCGGTAATTAGGTGATTTTAAAAATCCATCAGATACAGTGGGTTTGAAAAAAAAAGTTAAATGAAGTACAAGAGTTTAGTTTTTTTGTTTTATTTTGTTTTACTATAAAATCAGATAGCTTGATATAAGTCTTGGCATTGTTTTATTCAATTGTTAGAAAATGTTTCATGTTTCTACGGCAGTGTTACAACCTTTGTTGCGTGACACGATTGTAAATGCAGAGTAGCCGAGGATCGATTATGAAAATGACGAGTTGAGCCAAGGGGGCAGGAGCGGTCTGAACATGCATAAAAACACAATTTGATGGTAATGTTTACGTTTTTCTACAAGTTTCAAATAAGTGGGGGCTCGCACCCCTTTCGCGGCCCAATTATATGGAAATTTTGTGTGATTATCATCATATGGATGTGTAACTGAGATTGTCGACGATAGATACCAAAGCCTCCATGCAAGACCAACCCCTTCCTTCTTTAACCATGTTACACCTCTCGTTAAGGGTAATTGAAAGGAAAACTATACAATTTGATTTGGAGACGAAGAGGGGAAAACAAGTTTGAAAACACGAGTCCGGGAGGTTCAAGTTCGCTCGGGGGAGGAAAAGTGAAAGTCATCAGGGAATGATAGGAGCTGACATCGGAAAAGCTTTGATTGCTAGGCCTGTAGCCCCGGGGTGATAATACCCACCAGGCAGCCCAAACTAAGAAAGAGTCACTGCACTGTAAGACATTAATTTCTTAGCCTACCCCCTCTATCGTCGTCAATGTGCATTCGCTTCTATTTTACGAGATATAACAGCCTTCACGTTGGGCACAAGTTCAATTTTTGAAATTCATTGTTTTGAATGCGTTGATTAGATTTAGTTGAATTTTGAAGAGTGGATTGCTTCGCTGTGCAAGATGGTCCTTAGTGCTACTTCATATTATTAGTTGAAACAAGGACCTTCTTCCACTATCTCCGATTCAATGTCTCGCCAGAGTGTTTTGGGACTGTCTATATTCATTTGAATAGATGAGGATGTATTTAACAGGTCTTGTTTTCTTCGCATGGCGCCATGATGCTTTCTTCAGTAATGGGTCACTTCTTTTTTAGCTCGACACCCCCGCTCTCTCTCTCCCTCTCTCTCCCGTTTCTCTCTTATTCCATTTCATTTACCAATTCAATAATATATTCCATAATATATTTCACGTATTTATCGTTTGTCCTTTCTCTTTTCATTTTCTCCTTCATCCTATCTTTCTTCTTTTCCTCACCCAGGCTCTTTCTTCTACTCCTGATCATCTTCTTCCTCCTCCTCCTTCTTCTTCTTAATTTCTTCTTCTTCTTCTTTTTTTTCTTTTTCTTTTTCTTCTTCTTCTTCATCTTCTTATTATTATTATTATTATTATTTTCATTCTCACTCTTTCTCTTCTTTGTCTTCAATTCCATATTCCTCTTCTCCGTATTGTCTCTTTCCCGTGACACACCAGTCATTCACAATGATACTGCATGATTCAATTCGTACTGTTCTAAACATTTAACCTCAATTTTGATGTTAGTATACGCAGGAGTGGTTTTTACGGTAGTATTTATTTGGAAACCTTATTTTGATCGATTTCCTAATACAAATGTGTCAAAGGTTTGAAATCTGAAAATTTCTGATATGTTAATGAAAAGATTTAACAATGGAACAGATCGAATTGAGGCCACAATATGCAGATACAGTACTTATGAAAAAAATATCCTACAAAAATGATTAATTTTGAATACTCTTTGTTTTGCTCTCTGAGCGTCTATCTTTGTCAAATATGAATATAAAATGCAGCTGTATAGAGCAAGATAATCTCTTATCGGTATTTCTACCTCTTCCTCAGATGCCCCCTGTCGGATTAAAACTTCATAAGTTGGTTTGATGTTTATCGAAGAAAAATTTGTTCGATCAAATTTTTATGAGCGTGTGTGCCTTTCTAACCCCCCTCAATTAGTCGGGAAAGGGAAGTCTGAGAAATTAGTCAAATGATTGGAGGTTGTGATTAACCATGGAAAGCTTGTATAGGCTCCCTTCCATACTCATAACGCCTCCAGTCTTATATACAAAAATATTATGATGCTTAGTCTTGATTCTTTTCCTTGCAGATGGGAGGGATTTTTATCCTGAAAGCGGGAGGAGAAAAAAAGTACGAGTTATGTGGGTCCGACCCTGTCGCGAAAACAGGCCCACGGGTTTTGAACTGTTACAGACGGGAGAGGTCTCCGCACCGTACATCAGCCTTGATAAAGTGTAATGACAAAAGGAAAGAAATGTCGTTGTTCTCGCAACAAAAATGCGCGAGAAATGGCGCATTTGTACGGTGCCGTTCAAGCGGAAGATATGATATTCTGGAGTCGATTGTGTGAGCGATAAAAAGCACGCCTTGTTTGGCTTGAAAAGGAGGTTTGATAAAGCAAACCCCAAAATGGGACCAACGAGAAAGAAAATATAGAACAAAAAGTCCTGCGTACCTATAAGATTGAGGAATGGAAACTGAAAAATTCTGTGACTGAATGGAGAAACAATTGGTTGAAAATAAATGGGTAAAAGAAGGCCAGGAAAATAATGGTATATAGAGCAATGACACGAAGTAAAGTGTGTGGTGTTAAGCTAGTGGTATTTGACACATTGCTAGAGTGTAAAGAGTCGAGGTCTGTTTGCTAACTTCACAAACAACTAAAACCAGACAGACGCCCTGAAATATTTTGGAAGAATTTTTATATGAGACAAAAGTGCAAGGCAAAAGGCAAGTTCATATAGATTTATAGAAATTTGATAGTAGAAAAGGGAAGATGCCACAGAATGTTAAAAGCGGAGAGATAAAGAAAGAGAGAGTGAGAAGGAGAGGGAGGGGGAGAGAGAGAGAGAAAGAGAGAGAGCGAGGGAGAGGGAGGGGGTGGGATGGGTTTATATTTTAATGTCTTGTCCTAAATTAAACTATATTGTGTTTTAAAATCAAAGTAGTACAAACTAAAAAGTAGTACAAACTAAGATTGGATATCAAATGTATACAAAAAAGATACGGAAATACAAATTTAAGGAAAATTGCAATACTAGTATCTCATTCACTGACTCATTTTATGAAAACAAAGATTATATAGGTACAAGTGAATAAAAGAAAAAACGCTACTCGGATTCAATTTTATAATTGTATTATCATATGATTTAGAATTATCAAGCAAACAATACAAATAAACGTTTTAGTTATTTATATTTATCAAATTTCCAGGAATACATAAAACAACACTACCAAGGACCTAGAAGCATATCGCAACAATTTTCAAGACAAGTGCACACATGTGACCAAGAAATGGCAGCACTAACAAATGCTATGGAGATAAAAAGTTCTGTCGCGAGGCTCCCCTTTTTATCAAGTTTTGATTGAGATATTACATAGGAATTTTCTTATATTGGATTTGTAAAGCTAAACAAAAGAGACAGGTGACAAATCTTGCCTTAATAAACATTGAGGATATTGGGAGAGCCAGCGCCTTTGAATCATTCTAATAGATGAATGGCGCTATACTCATCATCATCATCTTCTTCTTCATCATTATCATCATCATCATCATCATCATCATCATCATTGTCTTCGTCGTCATCAATTGCATCATATCTGGCCACGAGAATTGGCGTAATTTGAGTATTATTTCAAATAAAGGAAAATATAAATTTCAATTTGAACTGTAATGTACACCGTTAAAGTGAAATCAAATCTAAAATCGAATCTATTGTCAATTGCAAAGTAAATTCAATTTTTCACATTTTGGTGTAAAAAACGGCTTTTATGATGAATATGAATATACGGTTATAATATCTGTAGATGTACCATGTAAAACTATGTAATATTGTGATAGTTTCGATACCATCATTACAAGTTTTATAAACCTTTTAGTTTTCATTTCTTTCATTACTTTTGAATTTAAACCTCGGTTAAACGACATATATTGCTCATTCTGTTTTTAATGATTGAAATGGAATAAAAAGAAACTGAAATTTGATGAAAATAAATGTTTTTTTAATAAACGTTATCAGAAAACAATTTATTTAATAAGTCTACATCTTATGAAGACGTAAACTATATGTTAGTATACTTGGAAATTTGAACGTTTAAATGGCTTCATGAAAGCAAAGGGACGCGGTGTTCGATTTCTCACTTTTACATAATAACAACACTAAATTCGTGGAACAATGGTTGGGGTTGAATACAACAAAATCCGATGTAAATCTATTTGCATATGAAATGCATTTACCAAATATATTTTTGTATTCGTCTCTAACTCCATCCCTTTGTAGAGTTAATACACTATTCAAAGTGGAAGCCATTTTCTGTCCCCATATAATATATTTCTGAAAAGTTCTGGTCAGACTTGCGTTTTTTTGGTCAACCATAATGGTTGACTTTGCCTTCACCTCTATATAGCGATCATTGCACTTTCCGTTTTGTATACTGACTGTTATCTATCTACCTGACAGTTAGCATCAACTTAATCTTTCAAGTGAGATTTACTCTCTTTAAACATCCTCAGAATTAAACACTACTCAACAATACCTATTTCCACCGATTAATCCTGCCTCCTCTTCACACAATAATCATTCATCATTTTAATTTTTGTATTGAATTATGGATCCTCTGCAGGCATCCACGCCCGTCAGCGCTTAACAGAGCGGCATCGATAAAATATTATCCTACTTTTGAATAAGATATTTTCCCGGGTTTATTCGGCTTTGCGTTTGTTTTGTTGCTCCTGTATTCCTCAAGGCTGTTCGAAAAAGCTCATGAACCTCAATTTTTTGTTAAGAATGGCCTTGTATCGGTCGTGTTCCCCCATTTGTACATTTATTCTTATTGAATTGCTTTCTGTAAATAGTTCGAAAGAGTCTAGAAGCAACAATGACTCGAGTGGGGTATTGTCATATTGGGCTGAGGAAACTATTGGTTGTCAAACCAATAAACCATCCCTATTTTCCTCTCTTTCTATACTAAAGCCTTTTTTTTTCTTTTGAAAAGAGGGTGGAATAAGAGAATCAATTGCTTTGCACTTCTGAGCTGGAAGTTACTAATAGATGATCATAATAGATGACATTGAGTTCGAATCACTATCCATTTATCATGTCATGTCGTGTCAAACAACACCAACAAATAATGAACTTGAATAGAAATTTAGTCTATCTCAGTCAGACCATAGCTCTAGCTTACTGTTACACATCTATTGTGGTGTATATATGTTTAATTAACTGTGATGTCTTTTTAGTGAGGGTGGTGTAGTATTTAATAATAAGAATGAATGGGAGCTTTGGTGTCATTGACTTGTATGAATGATACTTATCTTGTTCAAACACGACCGTTCTTAATGTTATTCTAAAATATGGCATACAAAACTATATCCATGATAGCAGAGAAACATTATGAAAATTCATTGCAAAAGGCTGTAAGGTTGTCTAAAAAGTTCCATCATTTTTTTTCCATTTGAACTGAGCTTATTTCCCTTATGCATGTTATGAAGATGAAATTTTATATTTAAAACAGACCTCCGTTGGTGATCATTCTCATCAAGATTTATATCACAAATTATAAATGAAGTTAAACATTTCCTTTTCTGGAGTAACAGTTTGTCATCTCCCAAGTCTATCTGGCCAGATTCGTATACATTGAAAAGTCATCTCATTCCTTGCTGATGTTTTTTTTTTAGGCAGCTTTACTCATTCAGGAATGAAAAGCTGATCTCATATAACAACAGTCATAGTAGGTTGATACGGGTGAATGATCTCCTTGACCACTCAGCACAGAATGCAGAGACGGCCGGGTTCTTGATCGCTATACTTCAGTCGTCAGCGACTAAGGTCTACTACGGCTACATTACAACAGTACTACGGTCTAGAACAGTCAAGACGGTCACCCACTGACCGTCTTGACCGACACTCGACTGTTATGTGAAAGAACCTATATAGTGACACGGGTGACTAGGATTCAAGGTTAAAGGGACCACAGCTCATATTTTGTTTTTCTTAACTGTACCTCGTCAGTAACCCAAGGGAAATGACTTTAGACTTTTTACCGATATAATTTTGTAAATATTAAAAAAAAAATATTCTGCGGCCATAATACCTCCCAGGTCAGTTGGAACGGTTTATCTTGTTAATATACACAAAATGAATGAGAGAAGATTTTTTTTTTCCTAACACGATTAAGAAAAATTAATATAACCCTATAAGACTTCTGCATAGTTTTACATATTTAAAGTTCTATAAGGTTCCCTGATCTCATCGTCCTAGCTTGTCATGTTTTACAATCTTGTCTAATCGATGGCAGTAAATACCTAACTCTGTAAATATTTATGAAAGTATTTTGAAATTAACCTAGTTTGATACATCGTGTGTTTCTAGTTTCTAGGCTATTAAATTCATTTATGCAATCTAAGTTATAGAGCCAAGTATTATTAGAAATACTTTTGTTGCTGTTGTTATTATTATTATCAGTATTATTGCTATTTTTAAAATTAAGCTATCAATGAATGAATATTGGAACTTTATAACATATGTGCACATTCACTTTTACTATCTAAGGTTTATCCATCTTGAACATCTGGAATATGTGCATTTGAGTTGGTCACATGATTATGGTCTTGGTGTTTAGAGTCTTGAGTTTTTGGGTGTCGGAGACCCTGGATCTGAACTTTAGTTTGAACAAGATCAAGTTGGGTCTTAACATGAGACTGAATGCGGTTTATGCGGCCGATAGAGGGCACCATCATCATCAATCATATTTGACGATAGCCTGAGGGATAGATGTCAGAACTCGGCTTTTTGGACTCCCAAACCTCTGTTGAATGGGAGTTCCGTAACAATAGCCAGTATGCCTACTCAACAAATGCTTTCTTCTTACCAGCTCGCTTACTTCAGCTCCCCGAGAGAAACGATTCATGCGACTGTAACCATGAAACACACAAAAAGAGAGATAGAGGGAGAGAAAGAGGAAAGAATAAAAAGAGAGAAAAATAGGCAGGAATTTATTGCTTGAAAAAAGGGTAAACGTTCGGTCGTTTTATGCCCGATTCGGTGCTTTTTGTTGGCTGCAACTGCTTGTTGATCCCACTTCTTTGGAACAGTTGTGAAAACTATTGGGGCAAAGTGGGGCATGGAGCGCACTGGATTAGAGCAAGCATTGTGGCGGGTTACTTTGATGCTATAGTCAACCACCAGAGTTACGGCCGTAGGGCATCCCTCAAAAAAGGGCCTATATAGTTTGACTAGCGAACTTGCATCGCCATCATACACGCACTCCAAGCTACTCATGATCAAACTACCAAAAGTACTTTAGAGGCATTTTGCCCCCTTCTCTTCTCCCTCTTTTATCTTTTGGTTGATGTAAGAAACTGGGAGACGATTAGCGGGGAGGTAACATGGTTCCAGGGCTTTAAAAATACAAACTTTCCGAAAATAATCCGCAACTTTTGAATCTTTTGTGGCCCTTTGAAATCATAAGTGTTTAGATGTTTAATACTTCCGCACTTGGTGGAACTGACGAGTAGATAAGAAGCTTTGTATGTATGATAGAGATCAAATTTCAACAAAAAGTGCAATTTTTTTGGAATCTGTGATTTGTTTATTATTTCTCTGTTAGTGTACATTTAATATATATTGTAATAAAGTGTTGATAAGTCTTATCGGAGTACAATTTGAATTACAGTTTAGCGGCTTATGTGGCACAGCCCTCTTTCATTGTGATCGAAAAATAACAAAACAAAATAGAAAAAAGTAAGGCTTAAAACTTTTGGACTAAATAGGTGCATATAGATCTTCGACAATATTTTTTTATTCCGTCTCGAACCATGGACTGAACATTTGTGTAAGTTGTGCATCTCAAGAACATTATACATGTATTTTGAATAAAGTAATGATGAAGACAACTACGATGATGATCTTGATATTAATGAAAATGATATCAATACTAATAATGATAATGAAAACAATCATATTATAGTCAAGATAATATTTAGATATATGAAACGGATATACGAAGAATAAACAATAATTTAGATTCTCATTAATAAAGCATGATTTACAAAGTCCTTCGGATATGGACTATGTATGCTATGTATCCATAATAATCTCAAACGGATCGCAATTCAGATTTGATGGAAATATCACATTATTGTTGTACCTGTCTTTTGAAACCTCAATTTTGAGTGTTTTTTTAAAATAAGATTTCCAAAGAGCAAAGCACTTATAAAAAAAATCGTGTGTCCAGGATCTGGTAAGTTACCATGGTTACAAAGATCACTATCTCCTTTAGGATTCAGCTCTTAATACTTCTCACTCCATGATTTCTTTAATTATCCATATAGCATTTTGTGTGGAACTTCTTTCAAGAAACTTACATTTGAGTCAATTGTTATGTATGATACATGAAGGAGGGTAGGTAACGAGCAACTGATCTTCGAAGATCTAAAGAATATTAAAAAGAGCAGGAAAAAGGAAGAAATAGTAAAAAGAAGTAAAGGACCATATTAAAAAGAGAGTGATAAATCGTGTAACTTTGAAAACCTTAGTAATTAATTAAGAAAATGCGAAAACAAAAATTCACCTTTAGGTTGCCCTGTCCCCTAGCTCCAGTGGTGGATCGGGCAAGTGCCCCCCCCCCCTTTGAGAGCCATAGTCAATATTTGTAATGTAACTATGTCGTTTATACACAAGTGAGCCCCCCTCCTTTTGAGAGTCATAGGAATATTTCAATAACAAATTTAATGGGAAGATATCGTTCAAGAACAAGTGAGGTTTTTTTTTGCTTTTCAAATTTGACCTTCATTTTTTACTGAAAACCTTTTTTTCGGTTGTCAAATTTTTATAGGGAAAATGTGCCCCCCCCCCCTGGAAAAACCTGGATCCGTTCCCTGCCTAGACCTGACAACACCCTGGAAGAATTTAGAGCTATTCCATTAATTGTGAAGGATATTTAAAAAACATTTTCGTTTTTGTGCATGTGCTGTGCAAATCATTGAGACATTTAAAAATGATCATCGAATAAACAGTCACGGGGAAAAAAATGATCGTATTCATTTGATGCCTTTTATTGTTGATTCTATTATGTCTATGGGTAGCAGTCCTAGCAAAGAAATAAAATATATTCATGTATCAAAGTTTGTTTTCCTGTTTAGGTACAATAAGAAGCCAACAAACTGTTAATTTATTGAGCAACCTCGATACCAACAATGTCGTTGTTAGTTCAGTCACACTCACAGATTCTATTGTCTGTCATTTTCAAGGGATCAAACACCCAACTCTTTGTGCTTTTAATGTTTGCCTATTTGTCATACGAGAATGATACATGTACTACATTAAAGCCATACAACATACATTACCCTTGTATGATTCCATGCAGTCAAGTCTCGTACATTAAAATGACGCTAAACATATCGTCAGTTTACAATAATCTTTAAGGCAAACTTAATCAGATGACATCAGAATGTTGTGATTTATAAATGTTTTCTTTTTGTCGATTTCACAGAATTGAATGAATGGAAAACAATGTCTATAATATTGATATCATATATAAGGCACACGAAAATGAATTTCTGGGTCGTGTTATACCAAGATAACATGATTAAGGTGTGAATGATCCAATCAATCTTATCTATGGAAAACCGTCTTTTACCGTGGTGAGGTGAGTAGCCTGTTAAGCAACCTTATTTTGATACAGGGTAGTTAGGCTCGATAGATACACACATATACCCTTCCTACACACACACACACGCACCTTCTTACACACCCACACACACCCACACACACCCTCACACACACAAACAAAAATTGAAGGTAAATCTACACATGATCAAATGAACATGTAAGTAGTACTGTAAACGTTCAGCAACATAGTAAATAAACATTTCTACAGAAACAAACACATTTAATGTATGCAGATTTTTGCAAATATTTTTTGGTAATATTAAGCAAACGGATACTTTAAACATTATACCACAAGCGTATAGAAACGAGGAAGGTCTCTACGCGGTCATGGTATATTATATTTACAACTGCATGATCAGGGCATATCGAATTGACTATGAAAAGACGAAAGAGAATTTATTGTTTTGACTTTATTTTTTGTCAAACAAAGTAAGCCACTATCTGTTTGATGATGGTAGGTTGTTTGAATACATGATCGTCAAGGCTCGTTGATTGATGGCGGTTTTTCAAATGACCTAGCACAGGTGTTAGTCCCATCCGGTTACATCTATCTAAACTAAGTTTTAACTTTAATATGAAAAAGAAAGAGAAGAGGTCATGTGATTACTGACCCGGTAAGCTCCCCCATAAGGCTTACTATTACACAGTGAGATATACAATGACTTGTTTTGTGAGCCTTTTGTATGGGATCAATTCAAAACTTCAATTAATCTAAACGGTAATCAATAAGTCTATCAAAATTATGCTTTATTATACATACATTTTTTTTTTCCATAATTTCATTCTTAGGAAAAATAGCATTAAAAAACGCATTCAATTGAGATCATGATATGTGTATACGATCCAACGCCATCATGGTCAAATCATAAAAATCACATCATACATTTAGCTGATTAGTGACACAGTAAGAGTTTGCCATACACATACACCCATCGATAGCTGCAGCATGTGAATTTCTCAAAGAGCAATTTGAATTTAATTTTCTTTATCCACCAATAGACAAAAAAAATATTTAAGAGCATAATAAGATAAGAAGGATCGTCTCGCTGAGTTGTGCCATTGAAGCACTGCTGTTCTATGGAAGGTTACCTAGCTACTGATAAAATACATTAAAATCTACCAATTAATTTAATTATTAGTAGCACTACTAATACAAGAAATCAATACATAAATTGCTAATCGGGTGAACTCGGTATATGTCTGATTTGCACTCTGAATAATATTGGGTAAAAGTGCTCTATGAGAGTAATTGTGTGTCCAACCAACATTGGGCATTTTTATTTATCCAATGTGATGAAAAATTTGCCCATTCTAAAGTAACTGCTGCTTATTGTTCACCTTACTTGACAATATGCTTCCCACATTGGGTAAAATACTGCCCCAAATTGGTTGAACACGTAATTAACCTCGTGGTGGTAAAAATTTTACCCAATATTTTTACAGTGTAGAATAATCTACTGTAGATTTGAAACTAGTGGATAATATGTTATGATGATGAATTTCTACAATCGAGGAAGATATTCTGTTAAACATCATACTTACACTTTTATAATAGAGTATTACTTATGTTATCGTATTGGTTGAATAAGATTACAAAAATAATAATATATTAAGTTTATTGATTTAAGACATTTTGCAGTTTATGTAGTGGTATTTTCTCCCAAGGAAACTGAAAATGGTTATTTGATTCTTATTATTTTTTTATAAAAAAATTATGCCACCGATTGGGGGACTAAACTAACAGATAATAGTGAACAGGATCATTCAAAGAGCCATGTTTGTGACTGAGTCAATGTTCAACATCAATAAAGAACAGTTGAATTTGATGGACATGTACAGTGCATAATGAAAACATAAAATAGGCCGAGCATCCAAACCAAGTCTTATACCAAGCTAATTTTGACGATGTCATACAGTATAAACAAAACTCTTTCCAATGTGTGACGAAAGAAACAGATTATTTTCAAATGGCATTATAACAACATAATACTGTTAAAACTCCCTGGAAAGTTGTCTGATTTTGTGTGTATGGGTGAGTCGATGTGGGCGAGAAGAAAGCAATAGACAGCTAACAATGGCGGTACGATGAAAGGATTCAACATGAGACAAATAGTCTGCATAGAAAAGGTGAAAAATATTTGGTCTGGTTATGGTTTACTGGCTTGTGTTCGTCAACGAGACCCGATTGCTATTATGCGTTATTTTCTGCTCGGTGGATCACAACCAATCCATAACTTTAGAAGGTAGCTTGCTTTATTTTTACATTCACTCTTGCTTGATCAATTCAAAGACAAACAAAATCATGCAAAGAATTGAAAGAAATAACGTTGGAGAAAGAGAATGAAAGGAAGAGATAGAGAATGGAAAAGAGATTCATTAATTTTCTGATGGAAAGATCGCACTTAAAATAAATCAGATTGAACGTGTATTGATTCATATTGATTGTTGTCTCTGATTTTATCGTATACCCAATGAGATGTGACTTTTTATTCTTTTCCGTTTTCATTGTGATTAAAATTTGTCATGATTTTTGAAACCCTGATTGTAAAGCTCAAGTTTGAATGATGTTCTATAAGATGATCAATAGCCATTCCATTTTGATCTGATGGTTTGATTTTCGTTTCCTGGTTACTGTGAATGCGCCACAATCACAACGAAACGATGTCAATCTGTAACAAGGACGGTGGGGCTATAGGGGGAGGAGAACGAGGGGGAGGAATGGAGGGGGGGGGGGGGTGGACTGGTTGTATCCTAGATATGTTAAAATTTGTCCAGCGACAAATAGATGGCTGTATTGCCCCCCTGAAATCATACATTGACAACAAATCACTTCACAGTCTCAGCCTTATAGATATCATGGCTTCAGGTAAAACAGTTTGAACCACTAGCTGCTAAAGTTCAAAGGTTAGAAGAAGACTCAATATAGATAAATTTGATAGATTAGAAAGGAAGGGTATGAAGATTAACCTTTAATTGATCGTAATAAAAAGTGGTATTGGTATTCATTTTCCATATAACAATTTTAAAAACAACGAAAGGTATGTACCAAGAGTATATATTAAAATGGCTGGATAAACCCATCCAGTTTTGTTAATATAACAACGCTGTTCTTCCCTGGGGTCAAGAACATCTATAACAATAGTTACTGAACATTACAATAATAAAATTACAAATCAAAGTAAGATACTTGACATAAACAATAATGAAAAACAACAACAATGCAAGAAAATATTCCATAACCCACCCTCGCTCATCCCCGAAATCTGCCCTCCACGATGATCCCACACCCCCGCATTGTCACACTATTCCTTTTACAGGATATGAACAGAAAACATAAATTATGATCAACATTACAGCGAGTCATAATATTACATTACTAACACAAGGAAAACAGGAAAAACTGACAAACAAATTGACTTAAAATAGTGTATGACAAATTCATCCTGTTTATGCTTGCAAGAGCCATGGAGATACACATTCCACAAATTCTTTTGAGCATGCCGCCATGATTTGTTTTTAATCTTTCATCTTTTTTGTAAGAAATATATTTGTAGGGTTTTATTGATTAAGCTAATGTATTTTAACAAGCTCCTGTACACACTTCAATTCAAGTAGCTGATATCTTGTATTTCAGACATCTTGTGAAAGGTCAAATAAATACAATCTTAATCGATTAAAGATAAGCCACATCGACTGTGTTAGTGATCAGCCGAATTCAAATCATTATAAATTTTGAAATAAATCTTTATTATTAAAATCAAATCCAGTGTTCGGCTGGCCTTTAACTACTGAAGATCTGCATTTATTCTAAATCCCGGTAAGTTAGAGTGCAAATCATTTATATGAACTAGAATCCTCATCATCATTTCTTTCAGGTATCACTATGAAAATATGAATTTCATAAAATAATGAGTCATAATGAATTTGACGCAAGCGTATCATCATTTCGAGTTCTCTTCTGATCAATGCATACTGATCCTGATCGAGAATGTGTCTATTTTTGTATACCTACCATTGAATTACTGCACGGCTGATTGAGGGAAAGTTGGTTGACTGTTGTATGGGGGTCATGAGGGGTCGTTGACAATGACCACCCTCGGTTCGTCGGAGACTAGGTGAAGTTGACAACTTGATGTGGGGGTAAAATGAGGTTCACTGTAACACAGGGGTGTATATTGGAGTGTATACTAGGGGGTAAGCGGTTATATATTTTATTAAATATATGTACATACAATATCCATGTCGCCTTTGGCCTATTCAAAAGTCGTGTATTTATAAATCAAATTTTGTTGTCATTAAAGGAGAATGAAACTCTTGGAGCAAGTTAGCTTTTGTGAAAGCAGAAAAATCAAAGAATAAGATCAACAAAAGTTTGAGTAAAATAGGACTAGCAATAGAAGAGTTATGAGCATTTGAATGTCGAGATCACTAATGCTATGGAGATCCTCCTTTTGGCAATGCGACCAAGATCTATGATGTCACAGATGAACAACTCTCCCCTTTTGGACACTGAAAATATACCCCAAAACATCTCTTTTTGCTCATTCTAATCATATGACAAAATGATTCATCAATGATATAATGTTGTGAAACCTCTATACTTGTCCTCTCATAAAGAGAACACCTCACCTTGTGATAGACTCTATAAAAGTGAGAATATAAGTGAAATAAGTACTAAAGTAATGAGGGAGTTGTACGTGTGTGACATCACAGATCTTGGTCGCATTGCCAATAGGAGGATCTACATGGCATTAGTGATCTCAATATTCAAATGCTCATAACTTTCTTATTATTCATTCAATCTTCCTCAAATTTTCAACAATATGTTTCTTTGATTTTTCTCTTTGATATGGATTCAGCTGGTTACAAGGGTTTCATTCTCCTTTAAGTTAAATGAATTGTTGAGGATATAGATTACTAATATTGGGCAAGAATACCTTGATCAGTATTCAAGTACTGGCCATATCAAATAAATCGGTCCTAGCTTGTTAGTAGTGAAATCTCATTTTGTGTAAAAATAGAGATTGTAGGCCGATAGATTTAAAGGTCAAATTCATCCCCAGAAAGATGTTGATTTGAATCAATAAAGAAAAATCAAACAAGCATAACGTTGAAAATCGGATGTTAAATAAGAAAGTTATGACATTATAAACTTTCGCTTATTTTTCGGAAACATTTGTATGCACAACTGAGTGATTTTTTTCTATTGTTTGAATTATATAATATTTCAAGTTTTACAGATTTGACGACAGTAATGACCAAATTGACTGGACCATAAAATGTTGATGCAGCTCAACATGTCCAGGAAAGAAAAAAACTTTGTTTCACATTACAATGGGGAGAAAATTAAAATATTTCATATAACTAAATATAAGTGAAATAGTGAGTGGGTGATGTCATCAGTCCCCTCATTGCATATCGACCAGGAGGTGCATACAACTGTTTTGTGAAATTAAGTTAAAATTTAAAATGTCATAACTTTCTTGTTTTACATCCGGCTTTGATTAAATTTTCAGTGTTATGCTTGTTAGATTTTTATCTTTTCATTCAAATCAACTCTCTGTTGGGGTGGATTTGTACCTTTAATTATTAGATAGTCTGGTCTAGCTTTGAAAGAAACATTAAAGAATGTTTATGATCTCTTAATAATCTTTCATCATTTATCCCATCTACTGCATATTCTCATGATGAATGCTGTGAGATAAGATGAGGTTGGTATATAGACGGAGGGTACTAGACCCACCCCATCCTACAGACTGTCACCTATCGACCTCACTCTACTCGGTCCCCCATCCAAGCACCTGTTTTCAACCGATCCTACTCGCGTGGCAGATTAAAACCGACGCGCTCGCATAGTTTCTCTTACATCCCGTACATGACCGAACAACTATTTGCACTTTGATTCACCGCTCGGTCGTTGAAGTCTGACCCCAAACTTGGTCACTTTCTTCAGCCTTCTTGACCCATTTTATGTACATTTCGTTTACTCAATACATTTATATGACAAATTATCAATGCATGCATTTTATTTAGTTGAGTGTACATTATTTCCATCATGATTAATATCTCATGTGTATAGTTCAATGTAATTATCTTATTACTGTTATGTTGGTATTTGTTGTTCTTCTTATTATTCTCTGTAAGGAAGCACCTTGCTCGACAAGCGCATGCAGGGGCAGATCCAGCTTTCGCTAACGGGGAGGGGGGGGGGGGGGGCGATTTTTTTAAACCTATATATTTTCCCCGATCAGCCGCTCAAAGTTGATTTTTATTTGTTTCTTTGAAGGGGTAGTCCTAACGGTCACTTCTTAGCTTTATTCACACAAAACATAAATAAATAACAATCTCATATAAGCCCTAATTGAATTGTACACGCGAAGCGCGAGCTATTTTTAAAGGGAAATTTCATGTATTTTGTCCTGAAAATTGAACATTCTGAGCAAATAATAATAATAATAACGGTATATTTACCCAGGGTAGCCACTTCAGTTCCGAAAACTGTTCTCCCAGCGGGCCCCGCTATTATTATGACTCGGCTAAGCTAGGCTACCTAGTCAGGTGCACTCAGCTTTTTTGAAGAATTACTTCCTGCCGGTACCCATTTACCTCACCTGGGTCGAGTGCAGTACACTGTGGATGAAGTCAGCATTGATTGTGATCGTAAAAACAAGATGTGTATGTAACTAAATAATTACTGCGAGCGACAATCGCGAGCAGTAAACAGACCTTAAGGATTGTTTGCAGTTATCCATGAAAACGATACATATTTCAACAATCAAATAATGCTCGTGCGAAGCGCGAGCTGAACATTTTTTGAAATTTTGACCTAAAATTTGACATTCTAAGCACTTTTTGTAATCATAAACAGGATAAGTATATAACTTAGCATTTCATGCGAGCACGAAGCGCGAGCGAAAAGATGAGATTTAGACCTAAAAGCGGGACACATTAATCATGTTTCGTTAATCACGAAAAGGATGACTAATTGGTATCTTCCTATATTAATAATGCGAGCGCGAAGCACCAGAAGAACATTTTTTTATATTCTGATATTAAACTAGATATTCAAGCACGTTTTGAATAAAGAACATACTGCGCATCTTTGAGATTTAGACCTAGAATCTGGGCATTCTAAATACTTTTTTTTATTAATCAATAATGCGCGAGCTGAAAAAAAATGATGGCGATCTGAAGAGGGACAATCACTATTTCAAGCATCGTAGGAAAATTGTAAAGTGAATATAGATCGTACTTCACAAATGATGCTAGCGCGAAGCGCGAGCCGATTTAATTTAAATTATTATTTAGACCTAGCACCCGGATAAATTGTAAGGACATTTTGCCATCATAATATGAAAATGACTATTTTTCCCCATTCCTCTTCCTAAGCGCGAGATGAAACTTGTCGATATCGATATTCCATTCTGAAAAAGGGACAATATCATTATTAGGAATTGAATCATGAAACTGCTACCTTATTTATCAATCTAATATTAATGAGCGCTCAAAATCTGTGGACATGGTGGATATTAAGGCCTGAAAACCGGACATTTTAAGCATTCTTTAAATATTGTTTTACGGCCTACTTGTGCGCATATGGCAATCCTCCTATGCAGAGCTAATCGGCCGTTACTGGAGTGCAGTAGACCAATGTACAGGAGAATGTCTTGATGCGGGCGCAGTTGCGGTAGCGTGGTTTGCCTTCATGTGAACCAACAGAATGCGGTGCCACTGCATGCGAGTAGGCCTGTGGGTGTCGGGCCGACCGTTACGAGGCCGTAAATTAAACATGGTTTTAATACCTCCTTCATACTTTTTTTTTCAACGTTTCTCTCAAGTTAAAAGGACATTTTTGTTGGCCAAATAATAGGTGGGGTGCGGGGCCGGCTCGACCCCTCCTTGGATCCGCGCCTGAAGCGCAATCTTTTTGAGGTGTTACCTGTTTTTCCCCTTTGTACATCTTTTTATTGTAACATCCGAAATAAATAAATGAATTAAATTGAATTGAACCTCGAACAGATTACCACACGTCACATCTTATTGCACTATGTTCACTGGTTTATTAACATGGTTTCGTTGAGTGTTGGCGAAATCATTTGAAGTTAGACCACCATATTTCTTATTAAACTTTCTTGAATTACTTAACATTTTTACTCCTTCTACTTAATGCCAAACATATAAAACGTTTATAACCCCTAAGTTTTGGCTCTCTTAGTCGATCAGAAATTTCTGAAATACTATAGTGCAGCTTATCCAAACCTTCTAATCCTCCATTTATTGATCCATTATACAACTGATACACCATGCTTACCTTGATAAAGTATTAACAATTAATTTGAAAATTATAATGTAGTTGAATTTCAGACTGTATGTCAGCAGTTACCATGTCCGACCCTATATCATTGTATATAGGCCTGTGATTTATATAGAATGAATATCAACAGTCGCGATGTTACGGACTTATCCAACGTGTACATTATTTCATAAACACCATTGTAAAAATAAGTTCTTACTTTGAAACGATTTGGATCCATCGCAACTCTTCATAGGTTTATTTTTTACACAATACTAACACACAAACAAAACACTTCTCGGCTGACGAATGTGCACGATGGGCATGTTTTCTAAAATTATTCTTCATTTCTTATTCCTCGAACATTATAGTTTTTAACTTTTCTTGTACAAGTTGTTTGTATGTATAGAAACTCTAAGAATGCTTTGTTTTATCCTCAATCCATCTAAAACTCACGTCCCCTAACCATCGGCCATCCCCTCCGAAAGAGACCTAAACGTCATCCCTCCCCTCCGATCATGCCCATAGAGACCTAACCATCGCCCCTCCCCTCCCACAGAGACCTTATCATCCCACCTGCCCTCCCACAAGGACCTAACCATCGCCCCTCCCCTCCCACAGAGACCTTACCATCCCACCTGCCCTCCCACAGAGACCCAGCCATCGCCCCTTTCCCTACCATTCTGACCTAATCATCGCCCCTCCCCTCCCACAGAGACCTTACCATCCCACCTGCCCTCCCACAGAGACCCAGCCATCGCCCCTTTCCCTACCATTCTGACCTAATCATCGCCCCTCCCCTCCCACAGAGACATCACCATCACCATCGCCCCTCCCCTTCCACCGAACCTAACCATCGTACCCTCCCCTCCCACAAAGACCAAACCATCGTATCCTCCCCTCCCAAACAGACCTAACTACAGCTACATCATCTGGGTAGCTCTTGCAATGCAATATAATATATATATATAAATAGTTTTTGCGCTATATAAATGAATATTATTATTTAACTAACACCCTTCCCTCCCATAGAGACCTAACCATCGTACCCTCCCCTCCAACACAGACCTAACCATCACCCCTCTTCTCCCAAAGATCTTACCATCGCCCTCCCCTTAGAGACCGATCCATCGCCCCTCCCCTTCTATAGAGACCTATCCATCGCCCCTCCCCTTCTATAGAGACCTCACCATCGTACCCTCCCCTCCCACAGAGACCTAACCATCGTACCCTCCCCTCCCACAAAGACCTAACCATCGCCCCTCTTCTCCCAAAGATCTTACCATCGCCCTCCCCTTAGAGACCTATCCATCGCCCCTCCCCTTCTATAGAGACCTAACCATCGCCCCTCCTATTCTATAAATAATAATACATAATATAGGATTTGTATAGCGCACGTATCCACCTTGCTAGGTGCTCAAGGCGCTCCTATATTACCCCGGCTAAGCTAGTCTACCGATTCTGGTGCGCACAGTTTTTTGAGGAATTACTTCCTGCCGGTACCCATTTACCTCACCTGGGTCGAGTGCAGCACAGTGTGGATAAATTTCTTGCTGAAGGTAAACACGCCATGGTTAGGATTCGAACCCACGACCCTCTGTTTGAAAGGCGAGAGTCAGAACCACTAGACCACGATGCACCACCTCTATAGAGACCTAACCATCACCCCCATCCCCCAGAGACCGTTGTTTATACACTAACTTCCTTCTTTCACATGTAAATTGTACCTGTCAATACTTTATTTATAAATATTTGTGTATACCTGTCAATACTTAGAAATTCGGTTTAGATTCGAGGTTGTGTGGTTACCAGAAGTGAGAAAAACAAATTTTGAGCAAACATACCTTATTCATGTACAGTAATTTTGATAAAATATATGTAGGTTATATTTTAATGTCACATGGGTGTCTACAACTTTGACGAATCTTCTTTACAGAGAAAGACGGGAGAAAGATAAGAAGTTCAACTTTAAAACATTGTTTTCTAATGTAAAGCATTTAATACTTTTCTAGAAGTTGCAATACAATGGAGGCAGCAACTCAGTAAGCAAAGCTTTGACGAGTGCAACGTGACATATAAACAATTTCCATCCAAAGTACATTACATTTGGGGAAAAAACGAAAACAAAACAGAGCAACTTTATACGCATTATATCAAATGAAGCAGCAAATAAATCGTCAAACCACTCACCCCACAACTGAAAGTGTTAAATAATAGTATTTTGATATAATAATGTAATTATACTCATTTTCTGAGGTATTTGGTACTCTTTATTTCATATCACAATTAAAGGGGAAAGGCACTCTATTAAAGTAGGCGGATGCTTTGCAGGCATCGATGGTAGATGGTGATTCAACTGCTATTGATCCACAGCCTCGAAGTTTTTATTTTAAAGATATGTTTTTATTAATAAAAACCTCTTCTCTGTATACCTTAATCTAATATATAAATGCAAATCCCAAATAATCACACACGAAGGAATTATTTGATAATGATTTTTATTAACTCCATGATGACACTTTTCCCCAAGTCTATATTCTGCAAATTGACAAAAGACACACTTGATCATTGATCATCCAGGCGACACAGTAATCCACGTAGAATTTGCATCAGAATTGTTCTATTTAAATTTTAGAATAAAAACAACCTGGCTTTCACATGCTTCTTTGAAACTAGGTCGCTTTGCTCCCTCGCTAACTTATGTTTTGAAAAATTTACGTATTCTTGATCCTTCTCCCCGGAAAAAAAAATATGCGTTTGGCTACGAAGCCGCATGCTGAGGAAAAGACCCTTTTCTGGTCCTTTTTTCTGCAGTCACGTCACATTCACACACACCAAAAACAACGACTGTAGCGTTTCAGAAACCATGAACGTACGTGCATCTATAATAGACCATGGTAAATACTGAGTGATGGAGGTGGAAAGGACAAGAAAGAAATACATATCTTCTTCCTTCCGATTCCCTGATAAATATCACATGTAGTAATAATCCCAGAGCTTTAGTCGGCCTTGCCATGGGTTAGCCCGCCCGTCTCACCGGGCGATGATACCCTTACAACACCGCTACAGGTGGGCTCCATATGTTGGTCTCAATGGTCTGGTTTTCCAAATGGAATGGTGTTCTAACTGAGCATGGTGTATATCGTATCGTTCTCTCAGTATGGATGCACCCATCCCATTCTTCCAGAAAATTGGAATAGGATTGTGGGTATATTTAGTTGACAGTTTTCGTAAGAAAAAAACCCCTTAACTTACAATATGGTCCTTAAAAAGAACACTGAACATGGGTGATCTCTGGTATTTGATTTTGAAAATGAACTGTTCAGATTTATCTCCATAATTTATTCATACTTGAACAATTCAGACAGAAACTTATAATTACCGGTACTATAGACATACACCGACCAGTACGATTTCCGCAAAATTACATGCATATTAATATCAATTACAGGTGTACATAACGAGGTACTATGTTCTTAAAACTGTATGAAGACAAGTGGTAGCATAAAATGCCCACGATGTAAAATTGATGAGTAGTAAGAAATGTTTCTAAGCACCTTGTTTCAACATGTAACCAGCTTGGTTGTTAAGAATGAGGGGTGCATGGGACACTCTTCATGAACAAACGTGCAGATCTACAATTAATAGGTTAAGTCGAATTGAGATAGTTTCATATAATTATTTTCTTCTGGAAACGTTTACCTCCTTTATAACTATATAAACACAAAAACACGTATAAACACGTATGATAATAGCCATATCTTATACTGCACCATGCGCGTATTTTCCACATGTTTTGTTTGTTTCAATGGTCACGCACAAACAGTGAAATGTGTTTTTATCAGAACTTAAACTTCTTAATCAATTATGATGGGGTGGGGAAAGGTGGCGGACACCCCCTATACTACTCTATCGCGCCTATGCATGGATCCGCTTATTCCATGGTGAAAATTTCAGTTCCAATGTTACCCAAAGTCAACAAATTAACAAAAAGATCACGAAATTTATTCATTTTTGTAAAAAAAAATCAACAAAATGTTTGATATGATCGAAATTTTATTTTAAGATTCCGATTTCTCAGCATGTCTACGCGCAGCTTTTCAATCTCGATTAACATTGTTAGCAATTCAAATGAAATCTGATAATCAGGATAATGTGATTTGAATAAAAAAATATTGCCGATATCATTTTCGAATTATTTTTACATGAATGTAGGCTAGATAATGGAGATTTGTATATGTCGTAAATGATATAGGACTAGTTGCCATAGAAACCAGACATCTAAAAGTAATTATTTTTCCACCATCGTTTCATATAATACGTTTCAGTCTTACTTTCAAAGGCTTAGATTTAATGTTCTCAGTTTGGAATAAAATGAAAACTGCAAAAGACTTGGCTTTAATCCTTCAGTGAAATGGTAAGACACATCTAATCCATTTCTACTCTCAAATGTGGAATTTGCCTAAGCGTGTGATTTTCTTTAAGATTTTAAAGTTCCTGAAACATTAATGGAAATCTTTTATAATAAATTTACATTGAAAGTATAAGAGAAGGAAATTATTCTGAAAGTTTGTTCATATTTTTATGTTCAAGACTTACTTTTAAAGGCTTTGATAATAAATCGCTCACATGAAAAGAAGGTAGCAGCAATCTACAACACACACGTCGTGAGCCTTTGTAGTTGCACTAAAATAATAAAGTAATGAAAATGCTTAAGACCTTTTCTACTTCAATTTGGATTTGGGATTATCATGATTTTAAAATGGAAGAAACATGGGAAGGGGTTGGGGTTAGTTAAAATAAATCCGGAAAAAGTAAATCCCTCTAAAACTAAGTCTCATCCTCAAGTAATGAATTTAGAAAGAATATATCAACATATCTTCAAATTCATATTGCACAGGGTGAGATTTAAAAGGTTTCGAACATGGAGGAGATATACCTGAAATTGCTTTTTATTTCATGTTACTTGGGAAAAGATCTCAGCCTCTGCAAAAAACTTTCTTGATCATGTTAGTAGTATTTGGAGGACTATCATGAATTTCTAATCTTGATGCTGTATATAGGTCCATGCATCATTCATGTCATTCTACTCACAGGAGATTGCCCTGTGAAGGGTAATCCAACTATGGTCATTAATTTTTGTTTGAGAAAGGAGGAAAATAAGTAACGCAGAATGATTAAAGTTTAAAAGAAATCGGACAAGCATTGATAAAGTAATGGCTGTTTTCAAATTGACATTCCTATAGACACAAACTGGCAACTGGGTACGTAAATTATGACAAGTGGTGTGGACAATTTTCCCATAGGCCATGTACTTAATTATTAGGGATTTGGTTTTCTATTACCTATTCCGCCGGGGCAGTAATCAAAATATAACACATGTAGCATATTTTTTTTATATCCTCATGAAATAAAAATGTACTTTGAAGTTGAACTTAAAACAAAAATTATGACATTTTAGCCATGTTTTATGTATTTGAAGAGTGGTCCTTGCCTTTCATCGCTATGACATTTTGAAAAATTCATAACCTTCTTTTGTCAGATAAACTTTCACCTACACTCTTGTCTGATTTTCTTCTAAAAACAACATACAATTTTGGTTTGATTACCTTTGAAGCATAAAAATAACACACATTTATTTCTTTGCTTTATTACATTTGCATGAAAACTGTAAAACTTTGGGCACATGGGTAAGTAGAATTTCCATACGCATATGAGTTTCGAAAGACTTTTTTCTGAGCATGCCAAATATCTTGTTATTTTCATATCAATGTCATTGACCTTCTACGCCATGGAATTGATGAGATTAAAATTGAATGAAATGGTAATAATGAAACCACCAACGGAAAACGAAAGAAAAGCATTCTCTTGTCTTTCATTTGCCGTTAGATGTCATGGATGTGAAAAAGAATTCGCGGAGAGCGGCAAGGTTTATATAAAACTACTGTCCTTCAATTGGTGGAATAAATTAGGGTTTTTTGGCGTAACACGCTTGACGCACGACATGTATACACCCTTAAGCAAAAGATATGATCGTGACTTCAGACTTGTCTGGGGAATTACAATCTCACCTTCCTACGAGGAAAAAATCCGAAGGAGGTACTTATTTCAAGGTTTGTGAATCTATCTTACATTACTTAAAAAACACGGGAAGTATCACGGTACAAGTACCTTGCTGAAAAATCAACAACTTTAAATGTTTGTTTTTTCTTTCCTTTTTCAAAGTCCTCTTACTGAGTGTAAGTGACCGGAATTATAGTCACCGCGGGATAGAACGCGTGCGTTAATGGATTAATTCGTTATAACACATGCCAAAGGGTTAGCACTCGCGAGTTTTTGAGTGCTTGGTGGATGTAAGAGGGTTACAAGGGGGCGTTAATATCTGGAAGTAAAATCAATCTCTGAGATTAAAGTAACTCAAATTCAGTGGTAGAGAAACATCTAAGCTCCATCACATTAAATGATAGGAAAACCCGAGGAGTGTGTAATTCTAGATGTTGTGAGCTAGGGTTGTTAGTTTAATCATGTATCTTTCCATCTCATGATTCGATTTCTATCATAACATCCCTTTTTGTGAATAGTGTACAGTTTCTTGCTCATCAAATCTAAAACCTAGTTGCTGATCTCTCCTCCCTCTCTTCCTCCATCCACTCACCATCCTTATGAAATGTTGGTGCTTCAGACATCATATGCATTAACCGATCCATGAAGTCGTTTACACGTACAACTTTATAATTAGGTATACCATTACAGAGACCAGACCATAATGCCTGCTAACCACACAAGGCCGACAGCGTCGATTTCATAACTGATGATAGAGAATTATGACTGGTCGTTATTTTTTGTATAAAATACTGTAATAAACAACTCACAAATTTGAGAGTCTAGAGCGAGTTTGTGACAGGAATATTGATCTTACATGTCTAATGATCTGCCTGATTCTAATGATAAAGAATAAACACCACCATCAACACTCTAAACCATCATGAACATAGATCAGAATGATCAGGATTATAATATGATTCTAGATAGAATCACAGCTGATACTTTGCTTCTGCTGTCATGATTATGACTGCTCGGAAATATATTTTTAAACATTGCAAAGTTTTAATATCTTGATGTTGATCAATATTCCTTTTTACAAAACACATTTTTACCTAAAACTAGAATGAAATGATTTAGAATATATTGACCTTATTGGTAGATAACTTATTGGTTAAAGCGTCAGGAAAATCTTTAGCTTCACATTTAGACTTCAAAGGTTTATGTGTACATAAAACCATAAATAACTTCAGCAAGAGTCATAATTATAAAACATTCTAGTCCACTCCTACCTTTATCACAATATCATTGAAACGTCTAAACCAAAGTCTTATAATCGAAGAGAAAATAATAAGCTTATATCTTTGTAGTCGATTTACCGTACTTAACTACTGTATATAGGACGTGTGGTAATTACAATGAATTAATAAACATTCACTTTATGTTATCAGGGGTAGATGTCGAACAACCGAGTGTAGTCTTTCATTGTCTTTGTGTTTTTCATGTAATACGACTGATAAGAAATCACTTAAATCCAGTGCAAGACTCTTCGGCCAGTATTCTGAATTATGGGGAGCCAAAAATTCTGCTTATATTGTATTTTTATTTATTTACTACTTTGTTTCCCTTTGCTTTCGTAATGAAAAGAATATTTCAGTTATCATTCTGAGAAAGTTGAAAATGATTGGAGAGTCATAAGAATTAATAAATTGAACATGTACTAATAGAGATTTGTGCCCCAATTGGCTCTCCGTATTTGAACGACAACTTCAAACCAGGATTTAATTTAAACCCGAGTTTAGAATACTGGCCTTTGTCCTTATTTTCAAAGTTTTATTTCATTAAATTCATTTTCAGATAAAATGAATGGTTATTTCATAAATCATCATGCTTCAAAGACCTTATCTAAAATATGATGCTCGAATGAAAATGTGAAATGAAGATGTCTGAAGTGAAACACGCGCTCTGCAAAAACACCGGTGTTAATTGCCTGCAGAGAAGTCTTAAACAACACCAGTTTGGTTTTGGTCTAACACCAAATAGGTGTTTATACAACACCAATTAGTATTAAAACATAAATAGTTTGATTCCAAGTAGTATTGTTTCAATACTTCTATGGTGTGGATATATAGATTCCGGGCCGGTGGTAAATCAACACCGGAGTTTTTGCAGTGTGTTATTATTATTTTGTGCGAAACCACTAAGCATGCAACTATAGGATTTACCATTCGTGCATTCTTGAGATTACTGTTCGTAGGGCCTTAATTGAGAAAATGTAAAAATCTCAATTTTTTTCTCAAAAAGAGTTAATATCGATAAAAGACGACATGACTGCCATTCCACTTGTAATATTTGAATACATTAGTTTAATTTTCACTCTTGAAACTTTACCAAAACTTCAACCAGACTTAAAAAAGGGAAATGATAATATTTGTAAGTATTTCTACTTCTCATTGATATTAGTAATGGATTAGTTAATTTCCATATACCATTGCAGGACAGTATTCTAAAACGTGCTATCCAAGTCATAAAGGGTTTTCCTTTATCCATGTAATTCAAGGAAACCGTGACTGGAATCTGATAGCCTTAAGGCTTAGGTAAGATGTGACTTCTGATCAACAAGCTGAACCACCATCTTGATCACATAGTTTTAGCAACCATAGAAGAGGTCCCCCGAGGTGGATAAGAAGACGAAATGTTGTAAACAAACCCAGTGTATTCTTGGTATAATTGTATTCATTCTGGTATCATTTAGATTAAAGTTAAGATTGGTGGATCAGTGGTAGAGCGTCCGCGTAATAAACAGCAGGTCGTGGGTTTGATCCTCGGCCAAGTCATACCAAAGACTTATAAAAATGGGACCTTCTGTCTTCTTGCTAGGCGCTCAGCATTTAGATTGGAGAAGGGTAATAATATGTTATGCAGGGCCCGCTGGTCATGCTGGTAGAGCAGTTTCCTAACTAAAGTGGCTACCCTGGGTAAATAAAACGTCATTATTTTTAGCACACACATACTTCCGGACACCACACACAATTGACATTAGGTCAAGAATTGGTGGTGTCCATTTTTATTGGTATTGGTCACGGAATTTGTTCGATTTAGACAAGGGTAGTGACCTAAATTGATCCAATCAGTCTTATATTCTCCCTTTTAGCAGTTCAGTACGTGTCATTTGGCCACAAAAGTTAGTGGTTTCTCAGAATAATTTTTTTGTACTTAGCGTTTTGCATGAGCTTTATTGGTCAAGAAAACATAACGTGTAACAGGCAAATACGGAATCAACTCCAAATCAAATCAGAACACAGTATTATTGACAAAATCCTATCAGATTCAAGATCACAAAAATAAAAAATGATTTTTTTCTTGTTTTTTTAATGCTAAAATGTAGATTTAGATAATATCCTACGTGAAAGATTATTGCGGTAACCATGACCACATTGGGGTTATCCCCCTTTCTTTATTCATTTGCATGATAGGAAAAGAAGAATTTTTGTCAAGGCATTTTTCTTTCTGTTAAGATTCTGTTGTAAAAGGAAAGAAAGTTAACAAATAAACTTGCACCATTAAACATATCGTTTGGGTTACCACAATACATAATAAAACAAGAAATATAAAAGAAAGCAGATTAAAATAAAATTAAACAAAATATATATTCAAAACAATCGTATGTCAATCATATTGTATGTTGATTCAAGTACCGAGTACCTCTGTGTTTTACTGGTTGAAACTCTCATTGCCTTCAGTCAGAAATAGTACCAATAAGATGTCAATACTATCACTCTCTTTCTCTCTTTCTCTCTCTCTCTGATCGTCAACGATTAGGACTCCCCTCGGCAAACACTTTGATCTCAGCGATGACATCTGACCTTATCACGTGATCGATGACGTACCAAGGGTCAAACGTACCTGCCGTAAGGTAAGTTCTTCGGTAAGCAATAAGGAAACGCTTCTATCAATGCAGTCTAGGAACAGTCGAAATTGAATTATTATTTTGCTATTAAAGCAAACAACAAACATATTAAGTTTATTCCAAATAGATTTTAAAGAATATCTCAGATAGGTGTCCAAAGAGCCACACTTATGAATAGGCAGAATTTTGCCTAGGTCAGAAAGAAAGTATCACAAGAAAGATATATATATAGAGAGAGAAAGAGGGGTGGGGCGAGCGTGCTCTGAAAAGAAAAAAAGGAAGGAAGGAATTAAGTTAAAACACTATTTATGGCAAACAATCTATCTACAAGCTAACTCTTAAAATCCTTGACCTTGTATCATGTACAAACTAGCCCCCGATGGATATCATGGAAACATTACCAATAATAGAGCTTGACAGAGAAAAGTAAAACCAACTCGAGTGAATCCCGCATCGCTCGTAAGAAGTGATTTCATTTTAATAACTACATAATTGTCTTCCTTTCAGTGATATCAATATTCAATATAATTCTGGTCCCTTGTCTGTTGATAGAAACTAACCCATCTTTATTAGTTGGTTGCCATGGGCGTTGTCTTCCCTAAACCTGAACGATTGTATTCACCAAGGAGATAAACCTGAGAGAATAGAGTACATTGCACTCATCCTCACTTAAGTCATAAACGATGAAGCTACTATATTGGGTGTAATACCCTCGTTACACTGACAAACCAACTACAGACCGATCATTTCTATAACGTGATTTCAATGGCTTACTCGTGGTCAGTTGGAAATCGCTTTTATTAGTGTAGCTGCGACATCGTTCATTTACAAAATGACGATGAATAATAATATTAACAATATATTGACAAAGACAGAAACAAATATAATATCCAATCAACAAAGAAAGCATCGAGCTTGTGTCCGAGGGTGGGTATACTCGTGTTTAGGTGTATTGGTGTGTGCGAGTAGCACCTTGAATTAAACGAAAATCAAAGCACTTATAAACAATATACGAATTCTATGATATATTGTAATTACTTCAACTTAAAAAATCCGTTTTATTTTTAAGCTTCTTGGAAATGAACAACACACACACACACACACTTGACAGGCTCTGTCATGTTTGTTTTGAATAAAATGGGGAAAATTTAATTCCGAAGCTATGATGATTATTATTAAAAATAATAATCATCCAATTAGTTTGGATTACTGCATATTGATGATTTCTGTAAACACGGGTATAACTGTATAAATGACCGTTAGATAGTGAACTCTGACAGTTATATTTTTCTTTGGAATAAATTCCCTCTCATCGCATACAGGATATCACAGTTTGACATCAAAATGTAATTGTAAGAGGAGAAACATGTATTTGTGTTGTTTTGAAAGTACCGATACTATCCCTAAAACAGAACAACATATTTTACAAATTCTCAAATGTCAAAGGTGTGATCGTTTGTCTCACCTGTATCTTGCTGTATGATCCTTGAATGTTACACATCTGGTATCAGGTTACATGGATTCAAGCTGAGATACAAAGCTAGGCCGATATGTCACCATACATACTATCACATGGTTTCAGGTGCATATGTTGCGATGAAGGTTAGAATGGAAGTGTGGGAGAGGGTGTATGTGCGCGCGTGAGGGTGTGTATGTGTGTGTGTGTGTGTGTGTGTGTGTGTGTGGGGGGGTTATAATGCATAATATTTATACATTGATAATAGAAATTCTTCAAGAAAATCCATAATGACTCGCACACATCATTAGCATGACACGTAATATATATACAGTATAACAATCCCTGAAATTTAGAAATGGTGGGGCACAATTTAGTAATAATTGAATGTGAAAATATTCATTGAGCTATTTATGTTATAATGAAATAAAAAAGATTACACATCGTCAATCGAGGAAGTACAGAAATTGATAATAATGACTAAATCATGACATATAGGAATCATTCAAAATAAGCAACAGATATCCAGTGGGTAGCTGTCAGGTATTCATCGAGCTTTTAACCATTCACAGTTAAATTGTACAAAAGAATATGTGGACCAGTCATTTTTGCATATTCTTTGTTATGTTGCAGGGGCGGATCCAGCTTTTTATAAATGGGGGGGTTGGGGTGGTATGCGAGGGAGCGTAGCGACCGAGTCCAAGCGAGCGATGCGAGCGAGGGGGGGGGTGTGGGAGGGGGGTGTCCCCCCTCCCACAGTAGGGAAAAATTTTGAAAATCTGTGTGTGAAAATGGCGTTTTCTTGCATCTAAAACACCACTCTTTTTGGTATAGAGGTCGTTGCCAAATTAACCCCCATGACATTTTGTTCGCCCAACCCCCCCCTCCCCCAAAAAGAAATAATAATAATAATAATAATAATAATAATAATAATAAATGAAATAAATACATAGAAATATAATAAAATAAAATTACAAGTTTAAAAAAAAAGATAAGATTTAAAAAAATGGTCCCCGGATTTTTGTTTGGGGGGGGGGGGGGTTGCAACCCCCCAACCCCCCCCCCCTCTAGATCCGCTTCTGTGTTGCATTAATAAAATGATTGTATTTGTAACTAGGTTCACTGCAACATTATGTTTCCAGATCATTCTCATCAACATTACCATTCTTTAGTGAACAATCACTACCAAGCTACTACACATCTCATTTTAGTTTGGCTATATAAAGGCGGCTCCATATGTATTTTGCATTGAATTTGGTTTATCATTGATTTATCATTTGGTTGTTTTTTATGTTTACAAAGTAATTTTCTCACCTTATTTGGGCTTTTTACTTATAATTCATCATGCAATCACAAATCGATCCAAAATACAAATATCTAAAGAATGTGAAAACCATTACAGGGAGAAGAGAGCAAGGAGGGAAACATTTCCATAGATGTTTACAAAATGATTGGCTATAAACTGATACAAAATTGTTTGTCAGTTTACCACGGTCTATCTTTATTTTCTGTTTTCAGACATTCGAAAAATTCGCTAGGGAAAAGAAGTTTTATTTGATGTTTTCAAGTCAAGAAGGACTTTTGATAGCCGCAATGCTCTAGAATACATACATGAGACATTGAGTGGAGGATAATTGGAAGTGAAAACTAACAAAGGTTGGACAATACTTAGCCAAAGCTTCTTGGGCTACTCAATCACCTATTATCAGACCTCAATAAGGTATCAGACTCATTGTGTATAAAGCAACAAATAATACCATTATCATTACACGCATCCTAGCCTTAAGCGCCCCCAATCATCGGCCAGACATTCTCAAAAGATTCGATAATTCCACGATTTCCTATAACTCATCTCATTACCCCTCACAAAATGCATTCGTTTCTACTTTATCTCATTTATCATGATTCCCTTTACAAAATGCAAGTTATAGTATACTGCCGGTTCACATTGATTTAAATTTCACCTTTAATACTCTAGATATCGTCTTTATTTGGACAGCAATACGCAAGATAAGTTGATATTGCATACCATGGGCTGTGCTCCGCAATCATAAACATGTTTTTGTGTAAATGAGAACGGGACAAATTGAAAAGTGTGCAAGGCTGAAATTTGTGGAAGAATCAAGCCGAAGGATGCTCTTTGAAAGAATGCAATTGTAATTCTGTTTTTTTTTTGTAGTTTGTAAGCTAGATATATACGAAACAGAGATATGTCGAGAAGTTGATGATTAAGGTTTATTTGTGGAGTTAAATACCACTTATCATAATCGATGATTCAGTACAGAAGTGACTGTTTGACCATCTCTATCCAGCATGTCCATTGTATCACGAATGAAATATGGGGCCTGTTTCATAAAACCTATTATAATAACAAATTTGCAATAACAATTTAAAGCTACTGAAATCATTCAATTTGATGACTTGAAATGGAAGACATTCAATAGTCAGGCATTCTGAGCTGCCTGAAGCTCAAGTTTATATGTCTTTGCTATACAATCCGGATTATAATTACCACAGATGATCATCTTGACCATAGTGACTAGAATAACATAGATCACAGATCACAATCATGCGCTGTTCTAACTTTCATTTTATACAGGTATTTCTGCCAATTTATTATGTAAAAATAAAGATAATGATGGAAACTCATCAAAATGACTCTCATCTGATTTTATTCTCTGTCTTTTTACACTCATGACTCATGAACAATCTTTTACAAAAAAAGGATAGACAGTGATAATGATAGACTTACAAGATAAATAGCACAGAAACCTTTTACTTCCATAATATAAAGTGATTTCATTATACCGATATTACTTTTGAAACATTTTGTGCAACCATCAAAATAAGCATAACGCATATAACAGCAACACGTGTAATGAACACTATGGAGAGCGAAAACTTAATTTATAACCTTCAGCCCTTACCTTAACCATGTTAACAATGAAGTTTAAATCATATCAATACTATGATATTCAAAGAAGTCAGTGATTTTTAAAAATCAGTATAGCTTACTTAAATAAATTTGATTAATGTTTTTAGTGATAAGTCATCTGGCAATTACTATGATTACTGTGGAATACTTTCACGACTAAAATGAGAAACTCCCTGGCTACTTAGTAAAGATAAATGTATCTAATTATCATCGGCCAGTTGAAGGAAATAAAGAATGGTTAAATGGATTTGACCTCCTCTTCTCGTTGATCATTTGTCACCCATCAAATAATGGCAATTATTGGTACGCAATGGGATTGGTAACTTCCTAGTCGTATTAAATGGGAGGGATACAGTGACAATGATCCTATTTGTCAGAAGCTAATGACCACCTTTAAATCACACTTGTCAATAATCTGTGACTTGAGTGGATGATTTACCTGTAAAGTATATCTGGGGTTTAAAGATACAGGAAGGAAGTTATAAGAATTACAAATCTTCATCAGTTATGATTTATATTTGTAGGTTGGTGTATATCCAGTGAAAGAGGATTTAACTTTTACGCATGTACCTATTGATGAAGCAACGTTGGTTTTCCAAAAACTTATTTTGGAATTCAGTAATCTGTTATGTTAATTATAAAAAAAGCACACATCAATATATTCTTAAAACACCTTCAAAGAATGGCTGCTCCTGTATATATATATATATATATATATATATATATATATATATATATATATATATATATTGGCGAAGAAGCTCAAAAAGCATTGAAGCTAGAGACGTAGCCTGGATTTCTTCAACTTTTATTAGTACAAGCTTTCGGCCATTTAGTTGGGCCTTCTTCAGGTATCTGAAGATGTAAAAGACATAATGGCTTTACAATTACCATGCATATATTTGGATTAATTTACTAAATATAGGTATATCTTAAAAGAAAATGTTTTACATCGGTAATGTTTAATTAGGATTAAAATCAATTAAGTTTACGCAGATTTTTATTACAAACATTTTTTTGAAAGTTATGTGTGCTGTATATATATCCCAAAATGTATAATAATACATATATCTCAAAATAGTATATATCTCAAAAGAAGTTGTATTGCATTGGTAATGCTTAATTAAGATTATCCAAAAGCTATTAAAAGAGATTAAGTTTGCACAGATTTTTATTACAAATATTTTATGAAAGTATATAGACATATTGTGGTGTGTGTACTGTATAATAGATATTGAGTACATATTAAGGAAAGGTATTGATTCATATACATTCGCGTCTAAGCACGTGAACATGCTTTTTGAGCTTCTTCGCCAATATATTACTCACTGAAGCGCCCACGCAATGTTTAGGTCCTTGCTCATCACAATTGTATGTGTGTGTGTGTGCGGGGGTGTGTGTGTGTGTGTGTGTGTGTACATATATGTATTAATATACGTTTATATTCTGATAGAGATAAAGTGATAAAATGAAGAGATATAGAGAAATATAAAAGATTGAGAGGGGGAGAGGGGGTGGATAAGAAGGGTGGTCTCCTCTGACACGGAGTAACCTCGCGATGTCCAACCTTTGTAGTGTTACCGACAAGCCTTCAAAGAGAGAATTCACCTTTTCTCTTCTATACTATCCCTCTGTACAAATACCAAATATCTTTTCACTCTTCTCTATTCTTTCTACTAGAAAGAAGAAAAACCACCATATATTATGCAGGAGCACCCAACAACTACCCCTGCTCTCTTCGTTGGGCTTCCCATAAGCCGCTTTCAGAGCTATCGTTATAATGAGTTTTTGAATAGAAACCTATTGCTCTTACAATACGATTACAATAGTGTTTTGAACGCGATTATAGGCCTCATCGACAGACGGACGAGCCATACCCAGATAAACTATAGAAATACAAACTTAGCTTTTGCGTCAATAATGCAAGATCTTTAATGCCCATCTCACTTATCTTTTTTTTATCGCTCACTAGTATCATTCTTATGATCTTTACAAGTATGTTACCGTTTTACATTCGTCTACTTAATATGTCCTTTTAGCTTACGTAAAGCTAATAATTACATTATCCCATTCTCATAATAATTGGAACAGGATAAGACTGATTTCGCTGCCTTGGAGGGGCTGAATAACAAAAGTCAAAGGAATTTCAGTGAAAAAATTCCTCCACATTTTTTTGGCAAAATGTGGGTTTAAATAATCCTTAATGGAGATGAGAACTTTGATATTAAAACATTCTTCCGATGGGATACTGCCCTAAATAGCCAACCGTTCCATAACAAGAAATAAATTAATGTTTCTGAGAGAATGATGAAATGAGAGCATCTTATGTTTGTATTTTTTATCGAATATAATTAATCTTGACTCTTGCAAGAAAAGACATTATCAATAAAGTTCATGTTTTCTCCTTACCATTTATCCTTATCATTTCTAAAATTCCTTTTCAGATTAAACGTTATCTTTGAAGGTTACCAAATAAAGAAAACTCAATTCTGTTCTTCAACATAAACAAGAATTATTAATTTAGATTAAAAAGGGAGACTAAACATTAAATATATATTAAAATGACAATTTTGACAACATAAGACTAACTATATATATTTTATCAATTTCTTGCAGGGCCCTCAACTTACATAGTACAATAGTTCATAAATGTACCGTTTACCCCTGGTAAATAAATACACAATTTCATATGTAGGCGGATGAATACGAAGGCCAATGATAGTATCATTGGATTGAATACGAAGTAGGAAAATCTCTTCTTACTTCGTGAATTAATGTCCTACAATCGATATCTTTAATTTCTCTCAGAATTTTACTAGGAAATTCACTGAATAGTACAAAAATCCACACAAGAAACAAAAATCGTGAGTTCTTGCTATTGTATTCTACCCTGATGTATCGAGGGACCATAAAGTGTTACCCCCTTCAATTACCCCCTTCTGACTCTGGATGAAGCAAAGGGGAGGGGCATGGTATCAATAGAGGTATTGATGCGCACTTAAGCGAGTTATTTTCCTCAATCGACCGATAAGTTTTCACCCATTTTCTAGCACCTTCATCGTGTCTCATACCGACTTCTCTAACTCTACTGATGATTTGAGTCGTTGGATTAGAAACATATCACTTACACATTTAAGAGGGTTAAACCAATTTTTAATACCGTTGTAATGGTTGCATTGATCTGGCAGTGTCTTTCCATATATTTTACACAAGCTATAAAACTGGAGTATCATATCAACACTTTAGCTGGACGAGATATTTTCATATGTTCAAAAGTGTTAATTAACGATATAATTATATTGGTAGCAATTGTTATTGTTAGATTAAAAAAATACTTGATATTTTCATATATTAAAGTACAAGATTATTTCCGTTCATTTTGAAAGAGTGTTCCATTTAACACTATTTTTAGAGCTTATAATAACAAAAGTAGGACGAATGTAAAAATGAAATACGTCAATTTTTCGGTTTCAGATTTATATTTCAAATTTATCGGTAGGGCTAAATATTTCGAAGAAAGTCAGGAACATAATTATAAGCGTTGCTCTAAAATCTCTTAAGTAGTTTGAAATGATATAAACACTTAATGAGAAATAATAAAAATCATAGGGGAGGACTGGTAGTTTTATTTTTGTAAATTGTCAATTATCAAAGGTTTAAGGTAGAGGAACATATTACAAGACTCCAATAATAGCTATTGTCATCCATTGTTAAAAGGGTCAAATGAGCTAGACACATGCAACTCAATATAACCACTCTTTACTGCCAAAAAAACTTGCTTTGGAAATTGTTGTTAATCATGTTTGTACCGCAAGTATTATGGTATTTATTCAAAGTATCAAAATATCGTCGCAGTATTATGTAAAGTAGGTGTTCTTCAACACTGCCTCAAGTGTCATTACTCTCTCCTTCCCAAAGGGGTATAATCATCCCTTTGGGTAAATGTTTTAATATGTGTTTGAATTGGAAGACATGTGAACGACCCTGCCTCGTCTCTTTTCTCATTATTCTGAGGTCTTGGTTCTGTCCATTTTGTAAAGCGACACTTTGTGTCTATTGACTGATGCACATATCTTTATTCTATTGGATTCGTGATCGTCCTTGTTTTTTCCCCCTTCTCCAACCGACTTGCTCCCTCTCATCTACCGCTGATTGTCTCTGGTAGCCATAATGTCGTCACTATTATACCAAACATTCCAAAAGTGACACTTTCCCTAATAATATAACGTGCTTACTTGCTATTACGATATGAATACTTTCATCCCACGTCTGTCCATGCATGTATCGATTTAAACTATGTGACAATCAAAATGAAAGAAGGATAAAACATAACCGTTTATTCGATCGCCAAATGTTAATGTCCTACCCAGGGGCAGAGGTAGGATGATTTCAAAGGAATGGGTGGTGAGACAACATAACAAGAATCTTTTATATACATGTTTCGAGAAATTGCTTCATCTGTGACTTTCTTTTGATCTGATTCAAGGACTTTCATATTTTAAAATAGATTATCAATATATATCTGGTGAAAATATTATTTTATTCAAATAACAACGACATTATTAATTAAAAATTGTAGGTGTTTAAAAAAAATCGTTGGTACCTATAACTAGTACATTGTCCACATTTTTCACAACAAAACCCCTACAAACGTGTGGATAATTTGAAAGAAATTAATAAAAATATCAAGTTGAACAGACTTTTATCAGTAGATGTGTGGATATAAAAGTTTATGAACTTTTAAATCTTCATTTTAGATGATAGTCTGATCTATCATGGTATAAAAGTTAGTCAGAGTGAAAGTTTTTGTATTTTCGCATTCTATAATCAATGCCCTAAAAGTCAAGAAATTTGCTTAAAGGGAATTCATGGTATATTAATTTTATTTCATTTATTCATGTGCAACATTTTAATTCTAAGGCGGTTCCGATTTGTTATTTACTATCGATTTAATTTCCTTATTCAACACAAAAATGCGGTTCATGGTACGTCGTTAATTTTTAATATAATATTTGATGTCTCTTATATATTTTTATTGGTTTATAATAACATTTGAACTACTTTGTTTTGTAAAAACGAGTGGTAATCATCCAAATCTTAAACAGATTTTTACAACCTCTTAATCATTTTTAATGTTTTTATTATATGTTTTTAATCGTTTTTTTTATCGACTCATTGCGTTAACACTGCATGATAACGTGCGTCTCTCTTATGCGTTATAGGTAGGATTACACTGGTATTGCTCATATTTCGTCCTCTCAACTCGTACGTTGCCATTTACCCAGTCTAAACAGTAAATAAAGAACATTAATCTTGTTACAACTATACCCTCTTTCCTTTCACCTAAATCCCAGTTCTGACCGATATGAGAGAATGAAAAGACCTCTCGACTTGGTCTAGGAATTTTAAATCTTTTCATCGATGAGGATTTCGCTTTTTAACCCTTCTCTTTTCAAACAGTAACCATCAGTGGGTTTTATTTGTTGTTTCTTCTTCTCAAAAGGTATCGAAGTCCTCTGAATCTTGCCTAATTCCTTATGTATTGAAGAAGATACTACCAACCGGTGCTAAGCCCAACGCCCTGGACACTCAAAAGACTAGTGAACAATACTATGATTCTACAGGAATTACTTTTCAATTGTTACTTTGATGTCGGCCGATCAACAATAGCCGACCCGAGACCAAGTGTGTTTTAAAAAGCTTCTTATAGTATCAGAACCTTTAGAATCTAGGCTTAAGTGTACCAATAGTGCTTTAGAAGCTTCACTAGCATGGAGTAAGCCAACGGCTCGCAAGGTGTAATGTAGTTATTGTAAATTGGTTAACACAAGAGAGATAATTCTTGTTGAGGGGGAGTCCTTTCATACCCGTCTTTTGCAGACAGGAGAGGGAGGGATTAGAAAAGGATAGTTTTCCTTTTTTGCACGCCTTCTTTTGGCTTTTAAAGGCATAAAAATAGAAGAGATCATGGTGAACTTGTTTATCAATTAGAGTGGGCAAAGTAAGCGGATGTGTACTTGAACACTCGTTGTACTTTGCTATTCTACAGCTTTGTCGATGTTTAATAACGTAACAATGTAAAAACATTTGTAACCATGGTTTATTTTAATAAGTTTAATGGAACTCCGTGATTTAGTCACCTTCATACCATATAGCCGGTGATCCTTATGGGATACTCCATTGGAGATTTACTTTCCTCAAACAAAATTAATGTAACTTCATATTTTTCCCTTTTTCTTTAGGTTTTAGTTTAATAGATTTGTTCATATTTGTGGTTTGTTTTGGAGAACCGTTGTTGGCTAGTGTCATTGTTGTCTTTGGACGATGTGTGCTCTCGAAAACTGAAGCATGTTCCCAATGTTCTTGTAGAACAGAATTTCTCAGAGGTAAAGTGATAGGCATCCTCAAATACTTGAAAAAACCCGATAATAATGATAAATGATATTACAAGGTTATTATTCACAAATTATTGTAATTAGATGATCAGATTAAGGAATTGACAGATTGATGCACATTGTTCAGAGGATATTTCTTATTGTTTTGTAATAAATATAGTTTTTGATAGCCTGTCCGAGATAATTATGCCTATCAAACCGTTAACCTATTATATTTTTATATATACATACATCTCATTAAATACTTAATAATGTTGAACGTTTTATATTCAATGTTTGCAAAAAAAGTGTCCTCAATGTTTGACTATGAAGTTGTCATTTTGTTGCAAGTCTGCGTTCGTAGAGCAGGAGTGGAACGGGGGTAGAGTGGGGTGGCCTTTCTGACAACCGGGGGGGGGGGGGGTTGGCCTTTTACCAAAGGCTATGCTGAGTAGTGTGCTGCACCACTTGTTTATAGTGTATATATGCATTTTTTTTCGTTGGAGTGGGGTTCTAGAACTATAACTATGAACTTCATTAATTATTCGAATTAATTAAAAATCAACAAAAAAATGCAAGTTTCCCTTTTTCTCCTACTGATATCATATTATTCTTGTTACAATTATTTGATAATCATACAAACGAATGGTTCACAAAACTATTGAACAGAATTTCGTGAAAGCCACCCCCTCCCGTTGTCTTCCATTCCCACTCCACCCCCTTCTCCTCGAACGCAGACTCTTATCACAATTTTTTGGGTTGCTTCCCTCATATTTCACGTCATTCTATGACTTTGGAAAACAGTAGATGTAATCATTGTCAGACATGATCTCATTTGCTTGAGATGTATATTTGAGTGGTATTTGAAATAATAAATCAAACTAAAAATGGATTCACTATAAATTGTACTTCATTCATGTTCCCTCAAACACGAGCAACACACAGAAGTCACAATATTTTACAATCGACGGTGGTCCTGGCTGATTCTACACAATAACGTGGCGCCACATGTTTGTAAATAAACGATAACATTGACCAAACCATGGTAACAGGAGACTTGAATTCAGTAAATGTAATGATTTTATGTTACTGCTCAAAGACATACACCTATCACTGATGTGGTAATGTTATACAATCATTGTTAATATTAATACAGTCATGTACTTTTATTTTGTGAGGTAATACAGGTTAAACTTGAACGGCATGAATGTTCGACATGTTATGTCTTCCTGTCGACTAATAAAAAAAAGGTTGACTCGAGTGTTTCCTTTTCGTTTGCGTTTCCTTGAATCAATAAACCTTGTGTTTTGTATTGGGACTTGGGACCACGATTTATAAGAGAAGTAAATTAAAGTGCAGGTCCGTTTTTTTAAATCTTCATAATTAACATGATTAGATAGCTTTTATCGATGAGTGCGCAGTCTGGGTTACGATAACGCACTTGAAATGCTTCGCGCTCATATGAAGTCGTTTTGCGTGCGCGTTGCGTTCTTCTCCGTGGTTTATTGGCTATGTAATGACCCGTCACGGAGTATCCCTTCAGAAGTCAATACCTTCCTTTGTAGATCTTGGTTAATCTAATTTTCCTCTCTACCTCCTTCGCCTGAGGAATCGGATCGATACTTGTGGTAGGTGGTCATACAATACCTTAAGAAAAACCTACATGTATTCTGGTATCTCCCTTCTAACGCCCCATTGCTGAATAGAAAGCGAAAGAAAAAAGGAATGAGATACGTCAAGGAGAAGGGGTAAAGAAGCTCTGCTGAGCAAAGGATTACGAACAATCTTGACTAGTCTAGGACTAGGTTTCCATGAAACAAAAGAAATCAAAGAAATCGGCAAGAGATGAAAGTTGAATTCCTTGTTTATGTCCTTCGGAAACGTATATCCGTCTATACAGGTTGACAGAACCAAACCGATTGAAGGTTGATGGGATTCGGTTTATAGATATTTCATACAGTGACCAACATGTTCAATTATTTTCAAGGGAAAACGTTTTCACCAGATCGCTCCGCCCATAGATAGCTGGATGTGATGTGAACACTATGTATTAAATTAAACTAAAGATTACAATGAATAAGAGCCGTTATTATAGCCGGACTGTTGTGATCAGAAGAGCTTTACATAATTTGAACATAAATGATAGATTAATTATTAAAGGGGGTACTCCGAGCTGAAAATGGTATGATTTAAATATAAAAAGAAAATCTGACAAATAAAACACTGAAAATTTGATCGAAATCGGACAAATTATTATATTTTAAAGATTTGCATTATTTCTGTTAGACAGTTCTGTATGACATGTCTTCAAGAAAATTCAATGGGCAAAATAATCATGTCATATACCCACTTGTTTTATTGAAATCAAGTTTCTTCAAATTTTGTCCTCCAATAATTAAAAAAAATATTATAAGGGAGATATATCATACACACATGTATGAAAATATGAAATATTTATATAACTCCATGTAATAACATAAGAAAAGGGAATGTGGGGACAGCATCAACCCATCTAATGAATATTCATGGCAATGCGCATAATAATTGTTTTCGCAATTTTTATCGTTAAATTTAGAATTTGAATAATTGTTTTTTCTTATCAGATATTGCGAAATTTTCAGCATTTTGCTACTTTTACTCGTTTTATTTATATGAAATTATTTTCAGCCTAGAAAATCCCTTTAACATGTTAAAGGATAAATATATGCATGATGCGAAATCCCTTTTCCCCCACGGATTTGTCTTAAACATTAAGCATCTCCCCCTTTTTCAAGATGTTACAATACTCATGGAGTACATTTCAAATATAGGTTTATTCTATAGCAAAGCCTTACCCCTTCTGTTTCTCCATGTATGATACAACCCTATTGATAACACGATCGCAATGATTTCATTCGTGTTATTGATAAACAAACAAACAAACAATATACTTGTAGGGCTGTTCGTGAGTCTCGTCCCAATCCTTTGTTAAGCCGATTTTCAAATGATCTCATTAAAACCACTTGTGGCCTCCAAAATTAATAGAACCATAAGTAAAACGTGAACAGCTTATATACATTTAGCATTCAAAATAATGTTAATTTTATTACCTCGATGTTAGATGAAAAGACAGCTTAGGTTTTCGAAGGGTTAGTGACATGACGGGTCTGTTGTATTGATTAGAACACAAGCTCTATATAAATTGACTTCAAATTCACAATTGAATTCATCAAGAAATGAATAATATTGCCTCACATCTCAATGTATACATGGTTTTAATGAGTTAGCCAAACTAATCTACCCAAAATTATTTTATCTTCTCTGTCGTCAGCATGTCACACAAGGCTGTTCATGTTTTTTTCTTCTTCGTGTCTTTAGTGTTGCTTTAGATTGGTTGAAATAATGATGGTTGTGAGGTTCTTCTTCGTGTCTTTAGTGTTGCTTTAGATTGGTTGAAATAATGATGGTTGTGAGGTTGTGACAAATTGCCCACACATTTCTCAAATCCACACAAAAAATAATTTTATTAATATATATTTTTCAAATACTGTAATGTAACCTTTGAATGTGTCAAATAGTTTTCAAATTGATAAATTGATTACACAAGGACTATGCCTTCGGCTCTCTTTCTCCATGTTCTACCTCTTAAATGCTTTACATTTGCCGTTGTCTTATAGCCAAGAGACAATAAACACATTGAAAAGATAGAAATCTTAAGATTATAGCAAACAGCATTTTTAAATAAAATTATCACGCTGACACGCGTCCCCAGACATGAAAGGGGAAGCCTGTTTTTCTATACATTACTGAACCGCCGTATGTCAGAAGAAAGCAGATAAAACGTTCTGTAGAAGGTAATTCATGACGTTTCTGTCTCCGGCATTCTATGATAACCCCATAGCCTATCCTATCATCTTATGAGCTCTTGTTTGAATTAAAACATGGCTGATAATAAGCTAATTTAATCACTAATTACAAGAAGTGTGTCCTGATAAGCCGCCACGCGTCTTCTGATAAACATGACAGTTTGGAATGTTCTTCCGTTTCGATGAGGTCGTCATCTCGGACATGTCGGATGTGGAATGTGACGAGAAAAGTTAATATAATAGTGTTTTCGTAGTATGTAAACATCAACTGTATAAATGTTAATACAAACGTTGTATATTAATCAGATCCTGATATATTAGACATAAACTTGATTAATTTAAATTTTTAATATCTTTTGACATGTTTGATACGGCATCCATGACATCATAAACAGGAAATCAGTGGCATCGATTTGACAATTTCTTCGGAAATGCATGTATGCTAAAAAAAAATTCCAAAATACACTTATATAACCATGGGCCTACTACAAATCATATAACTCATGTCGTTAATTATAGCTAGATGTTCTTAGAATAATAGAAATACCAAATCTTAAGATGACATAATATTATGCGTAGATATTTTAGTTTCGGTGCCGTCAGGTTGAACTGGTCTAACAAGTGCACAGTCATGGCGATGTTGGTTACATCATTGACCTACTACAGTCCATGGTTACATCGAGTCCTACTACAGTCCATGGTTACATCGAGACCTACTAAAGTCCATGGTTACATCGAGACCTACTAACTGAAAGATCCACAAAATCAGCATTTGTATCATTTTGATATAACTTCAATGCACATGCAACTTTGAAGAATACATTTTCTTATATGTATCATTATTAAAAAGTAGATGTCCGATGTGTTTTGTTGTTGTTGTTGTTGCTTCGGCGAATTTACTCTTTCCTTTGTATAGGTGTTGTTCGTATAATTAGCAGTAATTACACTTGATGGTATTTCAATGCCTTGATGCTAACATTGATCTTATACTAAATGATTATATCCATAATTATTAAAATAGAAAGGAGGCTTATCCGTTTGAAGCTTAAATGAGGGAATTGAATCCTTAAAGGGGTGGTCTGGGCTGAAAATATTTATATCTAAATAAATATAGTAAAATTCGCAAAGCAAAATGCTGAAAATGTCATCAAAATCGGATAAAAAATAATGAAGTTGTTGAATTTTAAAGTTTATAAATATTTTGTGAAAACAGTTATATGCACAACGTCATGAATATTCATTAGATGGGCTGATGATGTCACATCCCCACTTTCTTTTTTCTTATGTTATTACATGAAATCATAAATGTTTCATTTTTTCATACATGTGAAATGATGTGTCTCCGTTATGATGAAATAAGTTGCGGCAATAAATAACTAATGTACTTAATCAGTTTTCAATCCAATTGCTTAGTTCTTGGTAGAAAAAATGTTGAATAAACCTAATTTCATATTATGATAAAATACAAAAGAGCAAGCGGGGATATGACATCATCAGCCCACCTAATGAATATTCATGACGGCATGCCTAGAACTATTTCACAGGAATAATGCAAATTTTTTAAATTCAATAACTTCGTTATTTGTTATCCAATTTTGATCAAATTTTCAGCATTTTGCTCTGTGAATTTTACTCTATTTGTTGAGATAGAAATATCTCCAGCCTGGACCATCCCTTTAACATCATGCTTACAACATTTGCATCTATATACTACATGTTTCACATCAATTAAATGCAGAAACGATAACATTATAGTTATGGTATACTTTAATCTCGAGTGGTAGGCCTATATCCCTCTTTCCTTATATAGAACATGTAGAATCACTGTCATTTTCACTGGAAACTATTAAATTACAATACCTATTTTTAGAAAAATAAAGGATATTTTCCAATTCTTTTCTTTTCTTGCAACTAACTGTGACTGCCGAGTTGCTGATCCTATTAAACATATCTCCTATCTTCTTTGTTTACAAATTTGAGAGCATTGACACCGATACAAGCTTGGTGTATTTTGGATCAATAACATCGGCTTTCAAGCGGGTCTAGTTTTTACCATCACCCTGAAACCACACCAATCCATCGACTTATGTTTGAAAATGCGATGTGGTTCACTCACTATTCCACGGTGGAAAAACTAGTAACAGATTGCGAATGCCATTAAAAAATACACGGATGTTGCGTGTAAAATTTCTCTCATCTCTACTTTCTCTATCCCTCGCGCGAGTAAGAATCGTGCGGGAAAATTATCATAAAAAGGTGGAGTTTGCCTGGATTTCGTCGTCTCGCTATTGGTGCATTATTAGCACACAGAGCCAAGGCTTCCATTGTAGCACAAAGAAGAAGCAGCAGCCGTGATTGGTTGGCGTTGAAAATGACAGGCAGCCGCGCAGAGACGACCGAGCGTCGTCTCGCTGAACTTTATACCCGTGTAATATTTCTGCATTGAGCCACGGCGACAGAAAAAAAAAGAAAGAGAGAGAGAGAAGAAAAGAGAGGAATACAAAAAGCACATCGGGATAATATTGTATCTATCGTTAAATTCTTCTGCTATAACTGTGTCCTGACAGCACAGAGCGAACAACTTCTGAATACACGCTGTGTGTTAATCTCTAGACTTTTCTGACCGTGGCTGTTATAGGCTACTGTGTGATTACTACCACCAGATTTTCATCTCAGACCAGGGTTTGCGTGTCTGTCTGAAAGTGAAGATATAATCTTACAACTTCAGCCCATCGAACACACACAAATACCAGTCAGCTGATAACACAACACCACATATTTGGTGTCCACTTCTGCTCTTTCAACGGCCTTCACGGTATTTTGTAATTTTATCCTGCTCTTTTTTTTCTGGGAGTATATTGCAATACACAGCATGTTTGTATGCTATAAATCGCATCTAGCTGAAATAAAACATCGAATATGAAGTGATTCGTAAAACAAATCAAGGAGAAACATACCATCACATCTCTCGTAAAAGAACTCAAAATTTCTCTCATATCGGAATGAATTGAATTCTCCTGGTAATCAGAGACTTTTCATCAATCTGAAAAACTTTGCAGCCGTGAATTTGAAGAAGGGGTTGGTTTTTACTCGAGTTTTTTATTTTGTTTTGTGCAGACAACCAACCCGCTTGAAGCGAGGTCGCTACATGACTAGCCCGAAAGCTACCGGTAAACGCCCGCTAACCTCTCGCCGACAAGTCACGCTGTAACAAGCGATCACCTGCTGGGCCAATGCCGCCTTATCAAGTGCATCACACATGTTCTTGTTAAACTTGGAACTGAACCTCTGATTTGAGGCCAGCCTACATACTTGTGGACAAATTCAAATAGACGTCAAGTGGAATATTGTGGTAGTTCTCTACTCCACTTATACCACATCGTACCCTTAGCAATCTCAGCGGGCTACTGCCGGCGACAAGCCACTCTCCACAATAGGGTAGCGATCGCAGCGGAGGCGAACGAGAAGCAGCGGCCTTCATGCTTTATCACGCCGGTACCAACCCGTTAATCCAACCTTCATATTACGCCTAAGGGGCGTGAGAAACACAGCAAGAAATCTCCGGAAAACAATCACTCATATTCCCCATTTTCATATTTTTTTTCGTCGTCGTTCGACGATCTCAGGCGTCATCATTCCTACCCTCGTAGGAATTGGATCGGTTGACGACGGAGCAGGGTGGTCAGCGAAGATGGTCCAAGTTTGTGCGGGCTGTGAACGGCCCATTTTAGATCGTTTCTTGCTGAATGTTCTGGATAGACCATGGCATGTTAAATGTGTCCAATGCTGTGAATGCAAGGCCAAACTCACTGAAAAATGTTTCTCGAGAGAGGGAAAACTCTTCTGCAAGAACGACTTTTTCAGGTAAGTTCAGTCCTCACGATTTTTTTTTGTTATGAATCTCGAGACATGCATTGATCATTTCACAAAATGTGAGCAACACCAACTGACCAAATAGCATTTTCTCTATTTTCAGCAGATTAAAAATGATTTCCACGATTAGCTTTTTGAGCTCTGAAGTTTCATCATGATTGGAATCGATATCTGAAGTATAGTTGGCTTTTGACCACCATTAATGTTTATGGGTTTATCATTAAACTTTAACGATATGGACGCAGAAATTTAGGCATATTTTAATCTCCAGATTGCACTAATGTGCCGATTGTTGAATATAATATATAACGGTGCAAAATCCTTCATAGTCATTAAATGCAATTATTGTAGGAAGCAGTTAAGATGGAGAAAGACTGTAAGAAACAAACATAAGCAAGAGATGCGTTTGATACTGTGGATCTTATTATTGGCAAGCTTGTATCTCTTTGTAATAACAGATAACATTATTTTCACTACTGGAATCAAACGGCTGCTGGAGATTGTGTAAAGCAAGATAAGTTATCAATATTCAACAAATAAAGGAAATTTGGGGAATATAGAGAACGGAAGTGATAAAAATCCAAACACTTCCTGATCGTACTAATAAACACAAAGTTTTGTTCAAGGGCCAAAACATCACAAGATTGGACATTTCTCGATGTATAGTAATTAATTATACCTTCGTCGCTGCTTCATCGAGATGCGGTGAAAAAGTTAATGAGAAGGGTCGCAATGTGAATACACTTTATTTATGCTCTTGTAAGTGCTAATGGTTGAACAAAATACAAATCACAGTTTTATAAATTTAGAATTACAAACAAAATAATCATATCATTGTACTAATTACACGCCTTAATAAGATGTCAACGTCCTCCCCAATTAGCAGATTCACATTGAAAGTGAATTTCATAAAAGTATAAACTCATTCACATTACACGTTTTACTAGTTCAACTCTTTAAGATTGTTCAGTTTAGCTCTTAGATTGTTAGAGGTTATAGAGTTTGAATATGCGAATGCTTCAAAGTTTGGTTAAAACCACCGCTTTATAACTACAGTTTTCTCCCTTTTTCATCTCCCGCTTACCACTTTAATTAATAATTCTGGTACGCTATGTTGCTGTTGTTGTTGTTGTGTTGTATATTCCTTTATGTCTAAAACATAAAGCCAAAGTGATAAGGTCGTATTCATTAACCCGGATCTTGTTTCAAAGCTCCCGCTTATTTTTAAAACTACATCAAAGCATCATTCGCGTGTTCACAAGGCTTTCCAAAGCTTTAGGGCGTTTTATCAGTTTACAGTTTGTGCACAAAGATCAAAAAGTTGTATACCTTTTCCAATCTCAAAACTGCCCTCTCTAAAGACAATTTAATGTGTTTTGTTTAAACGAATCGCAAATAAAGACTTATCATAGCAGTCAGTGATTATATTGGAATATTCTAGTGAAAAGAGGGTGCTATTTGATGATATAATTGTGAGTCATTACTGGTTATTAACTAATTATTATAATAATGTTTACATTGGTATATGTATCGCAAACTTAATTCATATGTCATTATACACTTCAGACAATAATCAATAATGATAACAGCGTGTTTTTTTAATTGGTGCATTAAAACTTTCTTTCAGACCAAATTAGATTATGCTTGTATACAGGGTTAATGATTCTCATAAAAAAATGATAAAACATGTAAGAAAAACGAAATAAAATAGTAGATTAAGATCAGATCCGTATACGACGAAGGTTTAACTCCATTCAACAGTTTCGATTTTTTCCAGAAAAACAAAGATGATAAATAAAATAAAATCAAATTATTATTACTAGAATGAGTTATGCACACTTAAACCGTGGTGTCAATTATTGATAAATGCGCTGTTCAAAGGCTAAGTGTATATAAGAGATAATCTAATTGGTAATCCAATTTCATCTTTAAATTACATTTAAAATATGTGAATTACCCTTACATCCAGTGGCCTATAAGGAAACCATATATGGAACGGCGTATGTACATGTATTCGATCACGTTGATCGATTTGAATAAATTTCCAAGAATCATGAGAAGAGATAGACTGTTAACATATTCAATAAACTGATCATAATTATCAGGTTAATTATTACTCCCATTGCGCTGTCTGAAATATTAGGAGAATCCGAGAATATATTTGATAATCATGATAATATGGGATTCATCGATGTTTTTCTTTTGAGGCCACTATTATACGATCATTTAATTAATGTTTATATCTTAGCATTTAGGTATTTGTTTTATATTTTCTTTAAGTTAATCATTTTTTATTGATGTATTCGTGCGTTTTTTGTTGATCAGGATTGCTTTGTCGGTGAAGAAAGAAGTTTCTGATATACTTTATAGCTCTGTAAAGAAAACAGATATCGATTTTTCGGATCTGCAAGCGATTTCATTCCTATATATTGACATGTAATGTCTATACAAATGTTGTATATTTGATATTATTTGACTATGAATCTGTTGCTATATAGGGGTAATCCAATGTGATTATGCGAAAGAAAATATTTTTTATCAAGTTTAACATTATGAAATTGATTATGATATTAAATAGAAAAAAATAATATAATTTCTTACAAATCATATTAATCTTATATAAGGAAGGAAAGGTTTGGATTATTTAATGTTTGGATTATTTCACTTTATCCAAATTGACTGAAAGTAGGAGGGACCTGTCATGTGTATTCTTATCGAATAGAGTAGACCTCATGATTGATTGATGGTCTTTTACTCATTAATTAACTTGCATGCCTTTCCTCGGCATCCTTAATATACAGCCGATAGACATGTATCGTGATTATCGAGATACGTTTACAATGACTTGTCAAATTCAACCGATATACTCATTGTGTTTATAATTTACATAAAAGAAGTAATAGTATTGAACGTTGAATTATTATTGAAAAATCCTGAATTTCTCAAGTAACGTTGTTAACTTAAAACTGTTATAAATTCTCGGAACCTGAAGTGGGGGGGGGGGGGGGGTGGGTGAAAGTTGTCTAAAATTATATGTCATATGTTGAATTAAGAACATGGTTTGCTTCTGTAGTCCCTTAATATAATCCACATGCATACAGTATATTGACAATTCTGATATTAATGCTATTTATCATAATGAATTCACCAACATACCTGTATTATTCCCCTTGCTTGTACAGTTGAAGCTCAACCACTAATACACTTGCATGCATAATAGGATTGAACTTCTGCCTCCAAATATCGCATTTGAATCGTTAGGTTTATCAAAGCAAAATATTTGGATATCCTAGTTAGGTTACATCGGGGATGTTTGACTAAAAGAACGATATTACAAGTTAAAACGGTGAACTGGAATTATACAATGATTTCTATTCATAAATGTATATACATGAACAATTCTTCTCATTTCGACACTCGTCGTGTTAGGTCTGTTATCTTTCTGTTGAGATGACATTACTTCATCATGTTTTATTGACATATAGGAGGTTGTTTCTCGAGTAACACTTTGTATGCCGGGTATAATTATGAATGCAATATTGGAGAACATACATGATTGTGGTTATGACGTAACAGAGAATATAAATGAAACGTTGCTTCTTATTCAGCAACCCCGAATCATTGAACATTTTATGCGTCTCTTGAATTTCAGCTTTTAAAATACCATAGTATTTTGTTTTGAGTTCAAATTTTCACCTGTTGCATTTAATACACATGAACACATTACGGGACCAAAATGCAGTTGGAAATACACGTTGTGTACGGATAAACCACTCTCGACCAAGGGATTTTCCCGTGTAGATGAATACTGCATAATTTCAATTATAAATGAAAGTGTATTTGGATTGATATGGGCTCTTTAGCATATCTTAAACCTATGTATTTCCGACTTTGTTGCATAATGTGCCAAAATATTACCGATTATCTTGATAGACCGTTTCGATAAAGAATCAGTCACCTATAACATAAAGATATGCAATAAATCGTGACTTGTGTAGATGGTGGTATTCCCAACAGTTATACAAATAAATATGTTGTGACATTTTAATGTAGTAAGATATACATAGCTGCTATTCTTATCTTTATCAATTCGTATTTTTTTTTATATATCTTTGACGGAAAATACTCATAACATTGATGCCTATACTAATTATGAGTACTGCATTGATTTCATTATGCAAGGATTGTTCCACGAGGCTATAGTAGATGTAATGCTGACAGAAAATATTGCCGGTTGATTATCTTAAGTCATTGACTTGCAGTAGTATTCATATGGTTATTAATCATTCAATTTGTTGACCAATTGTCGCTGCTCAGCCTAACCGGTTTGCGGACAAATAAACATACATCATTAAATATTCATTCCCTTTATACCTATCCGTCACCTTTAAAGAGATCAATCGACATATCAACACGTCTCTAGCTATATAAGACGGACCGGGCCAGTGACACTAATGATTATAGATGGAAAATTGACTTCTTTTTCACTATTGTTATATAGACCTCCCACTGATAAGATCATGACGTCACAGCAACGGAGAGATCTTACTATTTCTACAATGGTATCTTAAATAGAAATCTTGTAAATATGTTAAGTGCATGGCAATCTTATTAATAAATTTCAAGCACAGAACACATTCTAACAAATTCATACTTTTTGTTTAATTTAAGGTGCAATGTGCTTTTTTTTAAATAATCTATACATGGTTTTTAATGTTAACATTTTTTGTGCTTTACATTACATGCAAAATACCGTGTCTGGAAATATTTCCATATAAATTATTGGCTAACCGCTGGAAAATGGTGATAAACATGTTACCATTTTCCTGTCTTTATCGAAGCGTGTAATGGATGCATAATACCACTAAAGCGAAAACTATATGGCGAATAATAGTCACATTTATATTTACTCCAAGTAAACTCCACCAAAGTCAAGTTTATAGAGAGAATCAACACGACCCGAGAAGGCAACTTGTACTTTTAGAGAGGTGAAATATGTTACACTTCCATATTCCTGTTGACTTTCTGATAAAGCTCTTTATTTGTGAGGTAGGATTTACCACAATGATATTATATTTGCGCAACAGCAGAAAAAAAAAATCCTACCGCACGTTTTGTTCTTTGTTTCTCTTCCTCCCTCTATTTATCAGCCTCTCTTTCATCATCATATTTGAACAACTCCAACGAAACGGTTGACAAAACAGGACTATAAATATGTATCCCACCATGGTGTATTATGATCTTCAATTGTGTCATTTTAAGGTCTATATAACGTCCAGGATGAAGAGTCATCTAACTAGTAGAGGAGAAAAACTGTTTTTTTTAATATCAAGAAAGGACATGCACTGTAATGGGTAACGTTCGTCACCCGGGCATGCAATGAACGCAAATTTTATGTACGAATAGTGGCTCGACTTTTGGTGTTTTGCTTGGGTATTTAAAGCGAAATTATGATTTACTTATAAAGAATCTTATATAACCTTTTTTAAAGCGCCATTAGTACCTAAAGGTGGACCTGTGCGCTATATAAGTAGCCTCCATTATTATTATTATAACTCTCCAAAATGTTGTGAAATGAATGAATACCCCTTGTGTGAGAATAAGATTATATTTCTTATTTTTCTTGAATCTACAGGTGTAAAAATTGTCGAAAACAAAATATTTCCCCCCATTTTTAAAGCAGATTTTATGTAATCACTGTATTGATTGTCAGAAGGCCCAGTGGCCAATTGACACTTGTTCAAAACCAAGTAAGGTGGGGAGGATACTCTTATTGCAAATGAATTTTACATTTTTAAGAACATTCCTGTTTGATGGATAGTTAAACATTATAATACATGTAATCAACTTATCATGCATTGATTGGTAGAAATTGTTATTATACGATTGTGTTTCTATATAGCCTGTGTTGCTTTAGTATTTACCAACATTTACCAGATGTTTGGATTTACTTTAGATTGATAGTCAGAAAATTATCAACCTGATTTCCGTTTTCCCCTCAAAAACCTATATGATTCTGTATCAATGTAAACAGTAAAATGTAAGTGTATTCCTATAACATGTATAACACCAAAGTCGGATATTACGAAATGAATTTACAGATGTACATGTATTTCAGAAATGACATCATATCGCTGAAGTTGTTTCGTCGAAACTTGTCGAATCTGTGTTGAGGCTTCCATAATCTCGTCCCCTTGCTCGTAAACGTTGTTTTCATATTGAATGATGTGTCAAAGGTTAAACAAGTTCAGGTGTTCGGTCGGTGCTATTGTGTAGGAGGAAAATAGGTCTGAACGAAATGAAAGAGAGAGAGAGGCAATATAGGGAAGGGGAATTTATATATATATAAATATATATATATATATATATATATATATATATATATATATATTACTCACTGAAGCACCCACGCAATGTTTAGGTCCTTGCTCATCACAATTATATATATATATATTATTTTATATATTTTATATATATATATTATTGAAGATTTGTGGATAATTCTTTTTTTGCACATCTATATTATCTTCATCATAAAGTCATTAAATCACCTAATAATTAGGCTCCTTCTCAATAGTACAGGATTAAATATTGGAGATTTCAAATCAGCCATCCCAGGGGGGGGGGTGTTCTCTACTTGCGGTGGTCGAAACCTAACATAAAACCATATTGCGACCCTAACCCTATATAATCTTAGACGAAATAAAGCCCGGGGCAATTGTCGCCGGAGCAAATTTCGTGTCACCACGTCATGTGTGAAATCATTTTGAAATGATGTATAGGCCTGATATAAAAAAAAGGGTTTATGAACAAACAATATAACATTGATAAGCTTTGCAATCCTTTCGGAATTTACTTATATTTTCTCTTACTATTCTGGTAATAATCGTGTTAAATAAATAATTTTCATCAGATCCCTTCAATACATGACCAGTGTGATGAATGGTATATGTTGATCAAGATTCGAGCTAACACGGTTTAGTATGCTTATTCAGGGTTAAAACAATAGCAAGAGATACTATGAATGAATCTGAGCATCAGAACAGAAAAACACAACACCAGAGATGTGGAATATTCATGTTTACTTTGTCGAATCTAAACCTCCGAATGGAGGAAATGTGTCGTTCTCGCGCGGGTATGTTTCTAGATTAATATAATCTTTTCATTCATTGCAGCAAACATGTATTGTGAAGATACTCATTATGTTTATCCCTTGATAGAGAATAACATACCATGGTGTGTAGGTCTTCGTCCTGGTAGACTCTTGTGGCTATAAGTTCATCATCAATTTATTCTCTACAATGACAATGGGTCTTAAAGAGAGTTTGTGTTTTACTTTAAACATGGTTTTTTTTTATATAAGAGAAGTGGAAAGAGAAAGAGAATGTTTGACACCATGGTTAGTGTCAGGTTTCGTGTTACACTACGAATATGGGGTATCGATATCATCCCCTGATTCGTAAGAAACCCTTATTTGCTCGTGGCCCTTTTTACTTTAGTTCTACTTTCTAATTGTCAAGATGCCTTTTCCCGACATGTCCGGGCTTTAAACATGTATTATTGTTCCTTTGAGAGGCTTTTAAGGACCTGTTGGCATATTTTTACCCATCTTGTTTGATTATTCTAAAATGAATGCGCTCAGATTACAACCCTATCTGGACAAGTAACCATCATGTTCGTTAATAATTAGTGCAAGCTACTAGAGTGCCAAAGGTGTTCTTCACAAAAAAAGGAAAATCTTGATGTTGATACCAAGGTCGTAATTTCTCTCGATGTATATGATATGTGAGAATAAGAAGGATTCATGCTGCATATGAAAGGAAAATCACAAGGTTGTTCTGTACATTAAATCGTCATGATTATAAATTTGCTTGCATTTATTTTATATTTCATTATAGAATTATCAGTCTTGTTATAGGTCTGATAATGTTTCATGGATCTAGTGTAGGCCTAACAAAATAACAAAATAATATTCATCCCGTTGCAAGCAAAGAGTTACATCGCCCTCTACGGGTAATATTTTCCCAATCCTTTGCGAGGACGAAACATATTGCAAAACTCCAAAATGATAGCATATTACCTGATCACAATATATCAAACCTTTTTTTTATTGAAAAGGTCTCCCTTCTGGTCCCTTCCTAATTTGATATTTTAAGTTTTAAGTACTGTAAACAGAGGAAGAAATTACAACAAACAAGTTATACATACCACTACCAATCAACAAATTCTTAGGCATGATTCACGATTTCTGGAGAATTTCCGCTAGTTTTTCTAAACAATGTTGAAAACATGAGGGGGGGGGGCATTTGTTGTCTATATTAAGATGTCATACATGTTATCTTTCTGCGTTTAATGTGAATAGAAGTGAGTATTGTTAGGTGTAATCCTTATCCTTCAACATTATAAAAAGGAATCATCCCAATGAAGTATTTATTAACTCTCCTGGCACATTCTTTCACTTCATCTGATAAACAATTTCATTCTTTTTATTTTCCCTTACCTTTTCACGCCTGTCTTTCCTCATTTTTTTAAACATTATTGTGTACCATTGAATTCTATACATTGTAATCGTTTGAGTCATTTATCGTCTATGTGAAGATGTATGCCGAATCTAGAAGCCGCACAAGTCGAGGTTAGTCACACTTAAATGACATAATGATCAACATGATCATTTAACTGATAAGTGGAGACTGATATTGCAGGCTTAACATGGAAGATTTAGCTGAATTTTCCATCTTTTATCATAATAATTATAGTGGATAATTCCTGTATTATAAAGTGTTTGGCAACGCTGATTTCCAAAGGAATATCAAAGAGAGATACTATTGTATTTGAAATTCTTATCGCATATTCTATCCTTTTTTCTCCTTCTTGTGTAATGTTATCCAATGATATACATAGGTTGTATGTAACACGTGATTTAGGTAGAGACTCATCTAATGATGAAGGTGTACATCGCTAGCTAGATGGCTAATTTACATACCTGCCTAAAGGCGCAATCACTGCTTCATTTGTATCGAGATTAACGCTTACACCGACCAAATTCGGAAGCTCTTATTTACGGAGATATCACACCATCAATAAATCGGGATTTTTTTTCTCGAAGTTTTTGTTCTTCCATGGTTATACTCTTGATTTTCAAACATCATCACGTAAGGAGATCTAAAATGAGAAGAGAAATGACCGTTTTGTTAAATTCCGCTTCGTAATTGTATGCCTCCAGGCATGCTTATGAATTCATGAGTAATGGCTAGGAATCCCCAAAGATGATATAATCGAAGATATCCTACTATCACACTGTAGTCTGAAGGAGGTATACATATCGCCTATATGCCGGGAGCATGTCTTAGAAAATAGTGTACCTTATCAGACAATACTTATCCAATATCAAAATACCATTCGAAAGATGCCAAACTGCATATTCTCTGTCCGGCAAGGATTTCCCGCCCTTTTCTCTCGCCATTCACACTGTTTTTTTTAAATTTTATCTGTATACCGTTTTGAATAATGCTCTGAAGTCTGCAAAGCTGCACAAAAGTGAAATATTATTGTACGACCGATTTTGAAATTTAATCACGTAGGCCTATAAAGATTCCATTCATGGAAGAACCCCATGGATGAACAGTGGTATCTTGTTTATACCGCTGAAATGGGCCATCCTACATACTTTATAATATGATGAATACGATTTGTTAAATTTGAACGTCTACATTTATATATTTTATTATTTTTATATGGAAATAAATACAAACAAACAATTCAAAAACTGAAAAATAGAATTTGTTTAACTATAAGTTGCTATATAATCATAACACGTATAGTCACTTGCAGATATAGCAATTGGTTTCATGGGTTTTTTTTAAATGCGAATCGTAATAATATTACAATTCGCATTAAAGAAATCATCCATATTTCGTTTCTATATAGATATTATCTACATGTATATAGAAACGAAATATGGATGATTATATAATGTTCTAAATCGTATTATTTGTCTACCGATAGCGGAGAATCGAGTGCTGGAGTAGTTTTTTTAATTGCTAATTCATTTTGAGCTATGCGTTTATTCTGGTGATTTTTTTGCAGAAGTTTTATAAATATAACTTTTCAGGTTATTTTGTACAAGCATCGTGTGTGTTTTGTTCAGTATTTACGTGAGGTGGGAATTATGTTATTGTCTGATAAACGATTCACTTTGAAATGTACATTTCTTTACATACCACCAATGCTCAATGAATAGAACGCTTTTGATTAATTCATCCATTTCAACTATTGTTAGTATTTCTTTTCTTCTTTGGATGCCGTGTATAAATCATATTTGCTGATACACACCCGTCAAAGAAAAAAAACCGTGCTATTATTTACAGGTAAATTATGTGAGATGATGATTCTTCTTCATTATTGTTATCATTATCATCAGTCATCATCATCATTATAATAATTATCATTATTATTATCATCATTATTATCATTATTATTATTATTGTTATTATTATTTCCATTGTCCACAACTTGATGTTCTGTCGGTATATTAAACAGCAACCGGACTTCTTCCAGAAATCTAGGGTTATTGTTCTATTTTCTATCAAATGGGTCCTGTTGTCATTGTTCACTGCTCTTATTATTATTATTATTATTATTATTAGTAGTAGTAGTAGTAGTAGTAGTATAGTAGTCATAGTTATATATATATGGGCAAACAATCATGCAGACTTGAACAGTGACGTAGACAAATATGTTACAGCGATGGTAAATAGAGAACAGATGATGCATGTTTTCGCAGGAATAAGTTGTAATATTGCCCTTGTATTTTGATGGGCGTGTATGGTGTCATAGCCTCATTTATTACTACCATTATAAACTCCTACTGCACATCATATCTATTCATAAAGTGTGTAAGCTATGCTATGTGTGTATAAACATTTTCAATATTTAAAGGTCACGTCCACACCAGAGAAATGTTGGTTTGAATAAATTGATAAAAATCAAACTAGCATAACGCTGAAAATTTCATGAAAATCGGATGTAAAATAAGGAAGTTATAATATTTTAAAGTTTCGCTTATTTTTCACAAAACAGTTATAGTAATGTACAACTCAGTGATGTGCAAATGAGAGAGCCGGATGATGTCCCTCACTCACTATTTTATTTTTATTTTTTATTGTTTGAATTATACAATGTTTCATTTTTTACAGATTTGAAATTAAGGACCAACTTGACTGAACCATATATTATAATATTTAATATTTCATATAATAGAAAATAAAAGAAAGAGTGAGTGGATGACGTCACCAGTCTCCTCATTTGCATACCGACCAGGCTGTGCATAACTGTTTTGTGAAATTAAGCAAAACTTTAAAATGTTATAATTCTCTTGTTTTACATCCGATTTTGATGAAATTTCATTGTTGTGCTTGTTGGATTTTCCCCTTTTTATTAAAATCAACTTTTTGTTGGGTTGGACTTGTCCTTTAAAGCTGTCAACATGTAGCAAGAAAGGAGAATAAAGATGCGAAGAGGGAGTGATGATAGAATATAGAAATTTCCTGTAACCTGTACCTTCCTAACTAAAAGTTAAACCCACGGATCAACAAATAAATTGTAAGTGACAATGAAAAGTAAGTTAGCAAGGCAGCTATAGTAAAAACTGAGTAGTTTGCTTACAACAACAGCAACAAACACAAGAGCTTCTTAGTACACGATTAACCTAACCAATGGTCGATAGTAAACAGGGTTTCATTTTAGATTGATGATTTTGGTGATGCTCCTTCGAAGTGTAGAGCAGTTATTGTAGGCCTCGACAAGACATTGTACTGTTTCCCATCAAATGGATTGTTAACATATATGAACATTTAGCAAAATGTATAATGAGATAAAATTACAATTAACAATACAGGACTCCTCTGTTATACGCCTGACATCATTTTTTTAAATCCCCTTGTTTTGAATGATATAAATCAGTTCTCCTTACATGTATATTTGTAACAGTATTTTGAATTGGCCTTCTTTACATTGATGAACATCATATCTGTAATACAAAATATAAAGAATAAATCTGACTTCCCTGGATCGTGGTTCAATATACTTCCTAAGGGTTATATACGAACCGTGTTTAAACTACAACGCCATTTTAAGTAAAGCATGGACCCAGATGGTTGTAAGGATAAATAATGACCAAATCCCTTGAAATCTAGAGGGATTTTGTGTTAGATACTGGTCATGTGATGTCATAAGTTGGTTACTATATTTCGGGTAGATGCTTTGAGGGAATCCGTCTATTCGTGATTGTAGGATTTGGTCATGTCGGTAGTAAAACAATGAAAAGTGCATCGCCATGGCTCACACTTTGTATTATGACAACCTCATCAATTTTGCACCGAACTCTTCTGAGTAATAATGTAATGTGACGTAGCAGTTAACGTTCGGGTCTTATTGTCATGATTTTATCTTGCATTCATGTGCAGCTCTCATTCCACTTCTGTTTCTAAGCATATATCTACACTTTGACGTCATGTGGTGGCGAAAAGTGATATTCATATACATTAAAACTGGACTTGGCAATGGTCAGTGAACAGAATGAAGCCAGGTTAAAATGCAGAGATATTTTGAGATCGCTAAAATGATGAATAGTCTCGGTCATGAAGTTTTAAATCGATGCATTTCAGTCACTTTCTTTAAAAATTGTATTCAACTTTCATATACATTTAAAATAATCAGAATCACTGATGCTAGTGTCATGAAGTATAATGATATTCATTAAAGGATGTAGGTATGTAATTGGTGATGTCCCTATGAGATTAAAGGCTCTGTTAACCATGACAGACTCCTGACTTCAGGTCAAGCATGAAAGCAGACCAACGTGTTATTGGGCCACCGATCAGCGGCTAGGCTGTTACCATAGTAATGGCTTGGTACACCGCTGAGTTTGTAGGACAACACTAAAAATGGCGGGACTGGAAATCAAAGCATTTCAAATATCGCTATATGGTAATCAAGCAGACTAGATCCATATAACTTTAAACATGGAGGTAGAAATAAATTTTTGTGTGTTTGTAAATGAGACTTTTGTAGTATTTTTTCTCAACATGATCAAGTGTTAACATGGTTACTAAAGTTAATACAATCTTTTTCCCCTCTTTATCCAGACGATACGGGACAAAGTGTGCTGGTTGTCTTCAAGGCATCCTACCGAGTGATCTGGTGAGGAGAGCTAGGAGTAAAGTATTCCATCTCAACTGCTTCACATGTATGGTGTGTAGAAAACAATTATCTACAGGTGAAGAACTTTACGTGGTTGATGAAAATCAGTTCATCTGTAAAGAAGACTATCTCACCAAGTGCCAATGTAAGTCTTAAAATACAGTCACACCAGAGAAACAGATTCCAAACCGACCGATGATATTCCGTTTAAAATAATCCCATGGATTTGATCGGGTTGGAGTCGGTTTCATTAATGTTTCTGTAGCATTATTTTTATAAACTTGATTTTTTTTTGGGGGGGGGCGAATAGGAACATGAATTCCACGGATGTAGTACCATCTACCGATAAATTGTTGTTTATCACTCAACTGTGTATGGGAGAGAACAACAAACATTTATCATGAATCAACGAAGGTGTTGTTTTTATTCATACTTGTTATCAAAAATACACCCCCTCTGACTGTACTCTGCCTTAGTGACAGGGATCAACAAATACACAAGTTCAATGATGGCCGTGTACTTCAGAGTTAGAAATAAATAAGGAAGAAGGAGGCTATGAGATTGATACAAAGTCAGTACGTGCAACACTTGTCCGATGTGTATTTGTCTTTTCCAAGTTTCTCGTTTCACAGATCGAGGGAACGAATAGAGACAAAAGTAGAAACATGGAAGGAGAAGAAAGAACAGGTGGGCTGTGGTCAAACATGGGTCATTGCTTTCTTACTCAAAACAACCAAAAAATCCTCATGTCGGGAAATATTGATGCCAGTGTAACGGCACACTTGAATACAATTAAATATTGCCATGAGAGATGTATGAAATGAATTACTGATAGAAATGATGCATGGAGCCCAAACATACATCTTATTGACCTTGATTCTTTGAATTCGGAGTGATTGCTTTTTTATTATACGCAGTTTGAACAAAATACAAAATGTGCCGGAACATATCTGTTTACGTTGCCAAAGAATTGAATATAATAAAATTAAACCCCACCAAGGTCGATACAAAAATATTGAAATGAATCATGAATCCATCACATCATTAATTTTTCAGTGAGGCTTGAAATGAAACAAGAATTTATTGAAAAGTTTCTCAAAGTCAAGGACACTTACAATCCCATTAACATAAACTACCATCTACACTGCACCCATGTTTGTCTTATTTAATTTATCATTGCTTGCGTTGAAATAAATTCATGCACATTTTGAATAGGTTCCCAAGGTTTTGGGGGTTACCAATATTGGCATCTATTTTGGGAGGGGTTCGGATGAAATGAGATGTAAAAGGCAAAGCCGATTGTAGTATGGAACTCTCTTCAAACAATACTTTCATGTCGATAAGAGAGGTTGGTAAGATAAGGCATAACATCGTAAAAAGAAAGTAGAGGTAGTGGCCAACTATTAAAGCCCCGCATGTACAAATTTTGCTTAGTTTTGGCGTGTCTTAATATTTCGTACTTGTATTATCAACAGTTTTAATTAAATAGGATTCAAAATACTTGATTTGGAAATACATATTTACAATGTCAGGAATTAAGAAGGAAAAGGAGAGGATGCCGATATTTATTAATTTGATATGATGGTGTGAGGCCACTCAACTACTTTGATCATCTCGAGTAAGATCTCTGCAGGTCAGAACGTTGTTCCCACTAATAAGCTCTCATGCTTGCCTTGCAAGTAAACACCTGGACCCGTCACCCCTATGGTTTAGAGATGATAAAAGAGAAATGTTGTAACATTCATCAATATAATGATGCCTGATGAAAAAGAGAGAAACTGACAGAAAGAAAAGCCAAGAGGATTGTCGATTTAAAGCGCAAATGACAGGACACGGCACATTGCCAATCTATCAACGATTTACGCCATGATTGTAGCAAGTATTGGTTTGGATTGTCTGCTTATGAATGTGTCGGCTAGCTTCAGACTATACTTGGGATGATTCGTGTTTTTGAAAGGGGTTTGAATGGCTAGAAATCTCATGCATTTGTCATGATTTCTCCTACTGTGCAGGAAGTCATAGCCAAATTGTCATAAAAGTACACTCGCCACAGTCTAAGGTTATATTGACTCGCATTCCAATCCGATTGCGTACTTAAAACAAGCATATTTTGGGATAATCAAAAGTCGACCTTTTCCATTTTTTTTTGAAAGTATATTTATTTCCCAATACAAGATATCACATTCGTCACATTATAAAGCAGATTTGATCTATTTCGATTGGATGTTTGTCTATACAAGATTATGTCAGCTAATCTGTTATATAGATACAGATGTTATATGTTGCAAAGTTGGAAAAAGATGATAACTTGAGAATGATTAAGATTTGTACTGATTTTGTTTGCTTTTTTATTTATATAAAATAAACTATGAACAAATACATTTATTCTTCACTTTATGTGTTGTTTGCAACCAGTTCATGTTTTCTGAACATTAAAAGTTAAACTGTGATGTTACCGCCCACCCTCCGTGAGTGAAGGCAATAAAGTTGATATGTACTATTGATCCCTCTTGCTAACATACACGATTAGTCAATATTAAGTCCTTTTGATACACAAAATATTCACAAAAAACAATCTTGGAAACGGGGTGAGATATAATATACAAATGAAGAAAATGGCTTATATTTAAGCTGGTTCCTTTGAGGTTTTTATGCAATCGTGACATTGTGCTTAGTATGTATTTGTTCAGTTTCACTGTTTAAACTCGATCGTAACCAAACTCGGATAGTATTGCGAGACAGAGTCGCCCCTTTCAACAAACATGTAGTGATACCAGTGGGAGCCATTGTGTTTCACAGAGGGGTTTAGTGGATGTTTCCTGACATCTTTCCCATTGTCAGGGATAGGTTCAACTAGTAAACTATTGTATAATATCTGCATCTTTAACGATTATTATTTTTCCACCAGAGCTTGTTAACCAATAGCTTGCGTCTTGTTACATCACATGGACTTGATGTTGATTTCGTTCCATATTACGTATTATTTTAAACGATGGAGACTTATCACCCTCGTTCTTTGCTCCTTAGGCCTTAATATAGCAAAATATATGAAATAATAGAGTGTGTCAAATCTCTCGAAGGAATGACTCGAATGAATTAGGAGGTGAAGGAAGACGAGGAGGAGGAGGAGGAGGAGGGGGAGGAGGGGAGGGGGGAGGAGGAGGAGGGGGGAGGAGGAGGAGAAGGAGGGGGTAGGTGGAGTAAAGGGAGGAGTTTGGTTTGTTAAAGGGGCAGAAGTTCAGGGCTATTGATGTCCCGTTGACAATATTGTAGAGTGTTTGGCCTAGCACGTTGTCCAAACATCGGTACGCTACATCAAACGTACGCCGGTACAGCTCCTGTGACGCTCGCTGTGTCTCCGCCTCACGATATACAGAGTCTCGCTACAGAGGGGTCGCGCGCAAACATTCACTCAAAAGAAAGAAAGAAAGAAGAGAAGAAGAAGAAGAAAAAAAGAATCCGGAGAGGTAGCCTGTACTATTTTGGTATATAACATCAACGTCAAATATATTTTCTAAATATGTTTATATATATATTTTTGTAGCTAAAAGTTAATTTTGTTTTGTAGTAGTCTTTATTATTCATTCAAATAAACATTTCATACATATTATGATCAAGGAAATATAAAACAAAATGATAATTGCGGCTGTTAATTATCGACCTAATAAGTATCGTTAAAGTAGTGGTATTCGACATCGTGGATATGCAGGCCCGATATGAAGAAATATACCCCTTGAATACGCAATTATTGTTGAATATGTTAGGCGAATAAAGAGGTTTAATAAATAAGCGACAATAAAAATTTACTCACAATAAGTGAACAATCAGTAAACAAACAAATATACAACGGTTTCATGAGGAGTCGTCTCCATATCAATTAATCCAAATCACACGTGAATATAATATAGTGATGAATATCCATGTTACATTCATTATACACAAGTATGATTATTAGCTTATTTTTAGGAAAACAGAAGGAAATAAAACCCTACGTAGAGTGGCAAGCTCACTTGTTTTCCCCATGAAATCGAGTTATTTCATTTCATTTTCATTGATTCCTTTTGTGAAAAAAACGCATGTATATAATATAGATCGCAAGTTGAAAAGTCGAAAAGCCGATCGGAAATGCGATCAATATTATTTGTTTACATATTGAGCAATTTTAATTAAGAGGCACATCTGGAATTATCAACACCTTGTACAAATAAAGTCATTTTCGCAAAACTGACGCCTGATCAAATAGATGAAAAATAATTGAAATAATAAGGCAATATTCCTTTTCAAAATGTTCACAGTCATGTATTGGGGACAGCAAGCTCCCTCCATACACAATCATGTCGGATTCATTCATATTCAGATTTCAAATATATTTGCTCACTCTGCTTGAAAATGTATAAACATGCAGGTTTTATCTGATTATTGTGAACATTAATGTATATGAACCAAAAATCTACTTTTTATAGGCCTATATACAGATAAATCGAACCCAAGAAACAGGTCCAAATTATCTTCAGAAAATATGTGTTAAATTCTTCTCAATATGTTTGTTAACTCATTGTTAATTTGTATATTGATGTATGTTATCACTTAAAAAGAAACAATAGATATCGGCCCATAGGAAGTCATGAGAATGATGTTGAATATATATAGGCCCTTTAGTGGAAGTACTGTGGTCTATTTTCATGATTTTATTTAAGTAAGAACTAAAACACACACACACTACACGAAAACTATAACAATTAAATTTTGACATAATTGTGTATAAGTATTATTGGTGCTAGCGCCAGGAAAAAACGACCGCCCACAACTGGAATGGAAAATGGAAGATAGATGAGAGAGGGAGGAGGTGTTAAGAATATAATTATACTTGTTCCCGTTATTTATTTAGTAAAATATTTTGTGTGTGATTAGCATTATATGCATTGCATGCGGAGTCAATAATTTTGAAAAAAGGCACTAATATGTCCTCATTATTATTGTTTAGATACCAAGGAGGTATGATAAGTTGATCTATCGTAGAAAGAGTTTGATGTGTCGTAATCATCAAACGAAGTCACATGAATTGATGTAGACAGCATAGACGCTGAGCGGGTGACGCTAGGTTTGTGGGCGCGAGTCAGTCTCACAGCGGGTGATTCGGGTGAAGTGATGAGGAGTATGAAGGCTTTTACCCAGTCTTCATATTTACGGTTTTTCAGTATCTTATATTGCACCAGGCCTTTACTTCTTATTTGATATAGAAGAAAAAGCATTTGCTCTTGTTTGTATTTCTTTTCAAATTTTCTTCCTTTTTTAAAATTATTATCAAGTACTTTTTTTTACTTATATTGTCAAATATTTTACTAGTTTCCTTTTATTTTTCTCCTATTTCTTCTGGAATATTTTTTTTTTGCTATTAAATATCATTCACTGTATTAATTTTTTTTTAAAACCTTTTTCAAATATTTTCACTTGTTATGATAAAATATCATACTGACATTAACCATAAGTTACGTGAGATTTGTATTATTCTTATTTCTGATAATTCACATAAATAATTACCACTACATTTTTTATAGAGGGAATTTAAAGAATTGCATTTGTTCAAAATACTGAAGTCATAAGGGTCTTATCAAATAAATACAAATTCAATGTAAAGAATGAACGGAAGTGTCACGTACCTGAAATAATTCTAGTTTGTTGAACTGTTATGTGTTTCACATCAAATGCAGGAACTGTACTAGGATGGACGGTTTGGGAAAAAGGGTCGATGAATGGGAGACTAATGATGGCGAGTCGCACTGCGTGTGGCTGGTCGAGTTGATGGATACCATACATGTTAATACAATACATGATAGTAACGCCATGTGATACAATTGTTGAATAAATATTAGGTCTGGGGCGCTTGTTCCATGTCTGGAGCGTAAGCTTAATATCAAAATGAATACTTACAAAATGAAATGATATTTTAGTCAACTAAAGTAAAATCAGATGAATAGCCTTAAAACGTATTTTTAGTTTTGGTAAATCCTTCGAAAGTGCATGTCAATATTTTAATCCAAAACTAGATTTATAATTATGATTGGAAGGATTTAATGTTTTAAAATGTATTTATTGGAGAAAATTTCCCGATTTTATATCAAAATTTGTTTTAATCCAATGCCCGCTCAAAATAAAATATTTCTCGTTTTGATAAAACCCATCCTCAGACATGGGATGTGATGAGTATTTCAGAATATAGTCTTTGTCTATAGCTTTCTTATATCTGATAATTCAATGTGTTAAGTGAGTGCTCAAAATAACGGTAATTGTTGAGTAAAATAAAACCAACATTACAGAGAGAGGGTGTTAGATGCCAAATTTGAATTTTAATTGTTGAAAAATTACACGTTTGTAATATTGGAACTTTATATGAGAATACATGACTTTTTAAATTCACATGTACTTACCCTTTACCAAAAGCTAAGCGGGCTTTATAAATGTAAAAAGTTATCAGAGGGAATTACATTTATATGAGTTTTTGTGTATGAGATATATCAATAAGGCAATATCATGAGTATGCAAGATTTGTTTTAATTAACCTTATATTGGTCTTATTATACTTGAAACATGTTCTTGTCTTCTCAAGTGATGCCAAAAGAGGAAACTCAACCACGATATAATGCTTTGACATATTAATGTGTACTCAAAGGTGCAATAATTTCCTTATAGATTTATTATTATATGAATATCACAGGCTGTGAGCGCAGAAGAGTATGACTGAAATATCAAGGATAGAATATATTGAAAAAGAGTGCTGTCAATATATGGCACTTGACCAGTATTTAAGAGGTGATGCATGTGGGTATAGGTAGACAATCGGAGCACATCGGCTAATGTAATAACATCCTCGTTAACGCTCCGAGAGGCGCGATACATGATTTCTAAAGAACTTCTGCACAATTCTTGCTCTGCATCGTGTAATATAAATAAAAAAGACCTACTACTTGACGAAATTATGTCCAAAATTAGTGCCATTGTACTGGAGAAATGTGGGTCTTGGTGTCCCTGATTTTCATAAAGTATTTCATCTTTAAATGACATCGATTCTGATACGCTGTTGCGCTCCCGCGTAATGTGATGAAAATGTAGTACTCATAAACTAGGAGAGAATAGAAAGATATAACATCTACAAATGCGTTAGATACTGGGGAAAAGTCGAATTATTTTCAAAAATATGAAAGCTTCCTGCATGATAAATAAAAAGCTATTCGCACGCAACCTGACGAAAATTAGAAATTTCTAACGGGTTTGGAGCAAACATCGACCTAGTTATTTTCAAGCAGACGGATGAGTCTATACGCGAATGAGAACTACAGCGGAAAATTCAATATTAGATTGCTTAACAGAATTCTAAAGATTTAAATTGATTAATTGTCGATGAATGGTATCGAAGAATGGTGGTATAAACCTGTACTCCGTTTTCATGGTTATGTCTCAGTGAGACATGGATTTACTTCGATGTTGAGACGTAAATCAACCCCCAACCAACTCCAAACAGTCCGATGGAGACTGTTATATCTCATGGTATTTGTATGTTCTATGACGTCATCAAGGATTATTAACAAATGTTTAATCCTATCTAAGAGCCCGTTTATTTTGAATAGGTAAGAGTAAGATTGACACTAACATGATCAAGTATCAATGTTATAGAATAATAAAGAGAATAAAACTTAACCTTCTGAAATACTTCACTTTTTATTAATGAATGTGTTGCTCCCTAAGTTTTATTAAATAAAGTTAAAGATAAAAAAAAATACAATTTCAATAAGGAGCTGAAGCGGCATGATAAGGGTGGAATGAGTCTTCTTGAGCTTTATAGGGATGTTGAAAATAAAACTGGATTTTTTTTCTTTTGCAGTTGAATATTTGGATTTTAAGTTAAGTGGTACATTCTTCATTGTGTTTTAAGCGAAAACAAAATTTATCCGAAAGAACCATTTCTCTTATCGGTATATTTTACGAACAATTGCAAATTCGTATATTATGTTGATTTCAGTGTTATAATATCATAAGTTAGAGTGCGTGTGTGTGTGTGAAAAAGAGAGAGGGGCGAGAGAGAGAGAGGGGGGGGGGGAGGGAGAGGGAAAGAGAGGGAGGGGTAGATAGATAGAGAGAGAGGGATGAGAGAAAAATTTGGTGGAGAAATGATTAATATTTGAAATAGACGATGATTATTATAATAATTCATATAGATATCTTGCAGTATTTTGAGGACTTAATACTAATAAGAAAACAAACATCTGAATAGGAGCGTGTATCTGGAGATGGCATGTCCATGTGGATGGTGATTATAATGAATGATGATAAGACATCTTCTTCATCTTGCTTTAATCTTCTTCGATTTGTTGTTCGATTCATCAACCATCCTGGCAGTCAAATATTAAAATGCAAATGATATCCGTCTATCCGTTCTTATACGACTTTGCATGTTTGTCACATTTTGACGTAGAAATCAACGTCAATACCAGATCGAGATTTGAGATAGAAAAAAAAAAGTTTGGAATAGAGTTCAAGTCCGTGAGAGTATATCACAATGGTGTCCCTTTTTTCCTTTTATTTCTTAAAAAAAAAATGATTACTTGTATTCTTTTCTTGACACATTCATCGAGATTCGTCTCTGTAGAATGATTTGTGACTTTTGAAGACTAAAAAATTCTAATGTTTTTTTTCTTGTTCATTTTGATTAATCCCTTGCCATTTTTCTTCAAGTCAGTCGTAGTGATTCAAGCACCATCAATATCAACCAGGACACATTTCATAAAACAATAATAAGTGATTTTAACTGACAACTATTATAAGCTACTGAAATCCTTGCATCTAGTTGGCTCAGAACAAATTAGTTTCAGTGAAAACTACTATTTATTTACTTCAAGAAACACTACTGACAAAGAAAACTTTAGAAAAAAATCGATAATGAAAATGCCCGTTCATATCATATTCTATGTAATCTAAACGTGTAGTTGTATTTTAGTACAGTATCCAAGAAATGTACATGTTTTTATGAAACGTTATACTCTTAAATATTGATTTTTTTTACTTGTACATAAAGGAGAATATGAGGAAGAGAGAAAGGGGAAAGAAGGAAGACATTGTTGATGAAAGGAGGAGAAAGCGGAGTGAGATAAGTGGGTGGAATGAATGAGGAGGAGAAAGGAGGAGGAGGAGGTGGAGGAGGGGGGGGGGGGTGGCGAAAGGGAATTGTGATGAAGGAGGAGGGTACGAGGACGTAGTCAGGAAGTATCGATATGTTGATTGTTTCCGGAGCTTGTCAGCAGACTGCCCAAGGGAAGAAAAATCGACAATCGTGTCTCGACGAATGAAAGACAGACCTTAGAGAGAATATCTCCCTTCCTTTTTACTCCTTTTCTCATTCTTCCCCTTATCATTTTCCTTTTTATGGCTGTCAGTATCTCTACCATCGTTCTATACATTTGTTATTGCATGAAGTCTGTTTATCTTTATGTTTTTTGTTTGCTCTCTTACATCAAAATAGTTTATAACCATCTACTTATGTCGTCGTCTATCATTTCTCTCGAAACGTGCTAAATATTTCATTCCTTTCTTTCATCCGCACATGATGACATTTCTCTTCCATCTTTCTGATCGTTTATCCGACCCTAAACAACCACATTATCGATCATTCTCTACCCCTGTTAGTACTGTTAGTAATAATAGGAATGATCGTGACTTTGCTATGGGCACGGAGATTGAGAGTCGAGCCAAGCCGGACAATACGACCAAAATTCATAGCTTTACTGCAAACACCAGACGACGGCGTTGTGCGGTCGTTCGGAATACCGTCTCCAGTCTCTAAAAAGGAATAAAAAGGGTTCCCTTCTACCTCTCCTTTCTCCACCCTTGTGCCTTTTTCTTTGTGAAGTGTGCCGCCTGCACCCATTCTTACAGATGCATACACATAAGTTGTCGAAAAAAGAAAAGAGAAAGAAACGTTGTAAGAGAAACCGAGTTTACACCGACCTATAAAACTATCCCGATCGTCACTTGTAAAGTGCAGATAAACTCTTGCAAATGTACGGTTTGTAAAAGCACCTTTGAAGGAATATTGACGCCGGACATTTTACGGGAGTCGAAAGTTAGAGAGAGAGACAGACAGACAGAGAGAGAGAGAGGGAGGAATTGCGCAACAATTGTTTGCGATCACTGGAATTGTAAAATGACGCAAAAATAATATTTCTTATATCTAATTTCTTTCGAGTAAATATTTCAAAGCCAAATATTTTCTTTTAAAACACGTAAAGGCGTTTCCATTATTTATGCATTACAAACTCTCTTTATCATGATGATATTATATTTAGCTATGTATTTTCAACTAATGTAGGCCTACATATATTGTTTTTATTAAGATGGAAGCACAATAGTTTGAAAGTGGAAATATCGTTGTCGAGGTGTTATCTGTTCTTGGCATGTATACTGTATATGAAGCAGCCGAGAATCATTCCCTGAATCAAGGACTTATTGAGTTTATTTTCAGCCTGAGCCTATGTTGTTCTAAATCTACATGATTACATGATAAAGATGGCACTGTCTTTGATATTAATCCAGATGAAACAAATATGATTTAAGAAAAAATGAGAGACAAAAAGGCTAATGGATAAGAGGGTAAACACATAGCCTGGGGTTATGACACACTTCTCGGTGTGTGATACTACCGCAATTTCCAGACAAACGTTTCTTGCAGAAAGAGTAAAATCAAGGAATATTAAGACGAGAAGGGAAAACTATTTCTTTTTTTATATTTGGGTCCAGAGGGAGCCGTTTAGCAGTCATCACCATCATGAAGCTACAAGATTTGAGTTGTTCACTCGGTGATTTGGCCATGCTACTATGTACAATGACCTAAGCCATAGCTGTCTTTGAACTTTACCGCTATGATGGTTCTTAGCCTGACCTCTCGGTGCCGACTGCGCACAAATCACGTTATAAAAATGACATATTCTGAGGCGTGATTCTCAATTGAAACATGCACTAAAGGGTAAAGAAGAAGAGAATGTCTAAAATGAAAGATGAGAGAAGAAGAAAAAGAACAACAAGAAGAAGACGGGGAGGAGGAAGAGAAGAAAAAAGGCAAAAATAGAAAACCAGCATATCTATATATTCTTTAATTCGGACTGGCAATATGGTGTTATACTGCTGCTACACCCCCATTCTATATTATACAACAACGACAGCGAAAAACAACAACAGCAACAACAAAACAAAGCAAGAAACAAACAACAAGAAGAACAATAACATCATCAACAACAACAGCTGCTACTACTACTACTACTACTACTACTACTACTACTACTACTACTACTACAACTACTACTACTACTATACTACGTACTACTACTTCTACTACTACTACTACAACAACTACTACTATACTACTACTACTACCACCACTACTTTCTATCAAATGATGTGAGATTTCATCTTGTGAAATGTATTTGAGGTGAAAGGAGACACCATTCCTTCACACCACGAATATTAACGCCATCCCTGCTTAAATCAACATCATAAACACACCAATTCAACCTAATAACTACGCGGTATGGTGGCAAATAAGATATAATAAGCAATGAAAAATACTTCCCAGCGAGTGTTGTGAATTGGAGCAATACACCAATGATAGCTCTTAACGAGAACAGACCTTCATGACCGATTTAATAGATCACCAAGGTGGTGACTTCAATCTCCTTCTATTCGTGGTCATACTACAAAGTATATACCATGACTCCAACATCGCAAGTTGGACAGTGTTACTGAAGTGATTTGATTCAAACTTATTCTGTTTCATGCTGGTTCACACTGTTCGTTGACTGTCTCCCGACAGAGACTTATAACTCCTTTCCCGCCCCGTAATTGTTATAAGAAGGAGTCGCGGTCAGACTTTTAAAATATCATTAAATTTCCACTTGAATAGGATCTTTATCGTAATTCTTCATTCTTCATTTTCTTTCTTTTTTTACAATTCCTTTCTTAGACCTACATTATTTTCTAATGAAAGTTCTTGAAATTTTTGTTTCCTCTCGTTTTTGTTAAAACTGGACTTATTTGGCCGATATTTGAATTCTATCGAGGAAATATTTAGGTTTTTTCTCGTCATAGATTCAGAGACAAACAATTTCTTTTCATTTATCTAGATAGAGCTCCGTCGATCGGGCGTTGCACAGTGGCTGCCGTGGTGTCATTTATCTAGATAGAGCTCCGTCGATCGGGCGTTGCACAGTGGCTGCCGTGGTTTCATTTATCTAGATAGAGCTCCGTCGATCGGGCGTTGCACAGTGGCTGCCGTGGTTTCATTTATCTAGATAGAGCTCCGTCGATCGGGCGTTGCACAGTGGCTGCCGTGGTGTCATTTATCTAGATAAAGCTCCTTCGATCGGACGTTGCACAGTGGCTGCCGTGGTTTCATTTATCTAGATAGAGCTCCGTCGATCGGGCGCTGCACAGTGGCTGCCGTGGTTTCATTTATCTAGATAGAGCTCCGTCGATCGGGCGCTGCACAGTGGCTGCCGTGGTTTCATTTTTCTAGATAGAGCTCCGTCGATCGGGCGTTGCACAGTGGCTGCCGTGGTTTCATTTTTGTCTCACCTGCATAGCAGAGTGAGACTATAGGCGCCGCTTTTCCGACGGCGACGGCGACGGCGGCGGCGGCGTCAACACCAAATCTTAACCTGAGGTTAAGTTTTTGAAATGACAGCATAACTTAGAAAGTATATGGACCTAGTTCATGAAACTTGGCCATAAGGTTAATCAAGTATTACTGAACATCCTGCCTGAGTTTCATGTCACATGACCAAGGTCAAAGGTCATTTAGGGTCAATGAACTTAGACCATGTTGGGGGAATCAACATCAAAATCTTAACCTAAGGTTAAGTTTTTGAAATGTCATCATAACTTAGAAAATATATGGACCTAGTTCATGAAACTTATACATAAGGTTAATCAAGTATCACTGAACATCCTGCATGAGTTTCACGTCACATGACCAAGGTCAAAGGTCATTTAGGGTCAATGAACTTTGGCCGAATTGGGGGTATCTGTTGAATTACCATCATAACTTAGAAAATATATGGACCTAGTTCATGAAACTTGGACATAAGGTTAATCAAGTATCACTGAACATCCTGCATGAGTTTCACGTCACATGACCAAGGTCAAAGGTCATTTAGGGTCAATGAACTTTGGCCAAATTGGGGTATTTGTTGAATTACAGCCATAAATTTGAAAGTGTGTTGGTCTAGTTCATAAAACTTGGACATAATAGTAATCAAGTATCACTGAACATCCTGTGCGAGTTTCAGGTCACATGATCAAGGTCAAAGGTCATGTAAGGTCAAAGAACTTTGGCCACGTTGGGGGTATTTGTTGAATTGCCATCATATCTCTATAAGTGTATTGGTCTAGTTCATAAAACGTGGAAATAAGAGTAACCAAGTATCACTGAACATCTTGTGCGAGTTATAGTAGTTTTCAAAATCAGCACTGCTGCTATATTGAATCGCGTGATGCAGGTGAGACGGCCAGAGGCATTCCACTTGTTCTAGATAGAGCTCCGTCGATCGGGCGCTGCACAGTGGCTGCCGTGGTGTCATTTATCTAGATAGAGCTCCGTCGATCGGGCGTTGCACAGTGGCTGCCTTAGTTTCATTTATCTAGATAGAGCTCCGTCGATCGGGCGTTGCACAGTGGCTGCCGTGGTGTCATTTATCTAGATAGAGCTCCGTCGATCGGGCGTTGCGCTGTGGCTGCCGTGGTGTCATTTATCTAGATAGAGCTCCGTCGATCGGGCGTTGCACAGTGGCTGCCTTGGTTTCATTTTTCTAGATAGAGCTCCGTCGATCGTGCGTTGCACAGTGGCTGCCTTGGTTTCATTTTTCTAGATAGAGCTCCGTCGATCGGGCTTTGCACAGTTGCTGCCTTGGTTTCATTTATCTAGATAGAGCTCCGTCGATCGGGCTTTGCACAGTTGCTGCCTTGGTTTCATTTATCTAGATAGACCTCCGTCGATCGGGCGTTGCGCTGTGGCTGCCGTGGTGTCATTTAAGCCCCTTTCACAATTGACGTACGACCTGTTTACGACCGCCTGCAACAGTTTTTTCTTGTTGTTGCACGATCGATCTCTTGGTGTCTTGCGAGCACTCGCAGTGGTTGTAGACGAACGCACGAATTTGAGGTGGTCGTGACTGGTCGCATCTGAATTTGAACATGTTCAAAATCCAAACGCGATCAAATACGATTGATTTACTCGCATCAGCTCGTATCCGGGGTCGTATCAGGTCGTACCATCGGTCGGGCGATCATCGTGTGAGTGTTGTTCAACGTTGTACGACTTGGTGCGAAATGTGACACAACTACGTATAGTCGTATTTAGTCGACTGGAGGTCGTACAACACTTGCACATGCGCTAGATACCTACAGAGACCAGTCTTGCGACTGGTTGCGATAGTATAAGACTGTTGCAAGACCGATCGAAATTACGGCTTACAACATTCCACTACCGTTGCATTCGCATGTATGCGACCGTACAGCCCCTTTCACAATTGACATCCGACCAGTTTACGACCGCCTGCAACAGTTTTTTCCTGTTGTTGCACGATCGATCTCTTGGTGACTTGCGAGCACTCGCGGTCGTTGTAGACGGTCGCACGAACTCGAGGTGGTCGTGACTGGTCACATCTGAACTTTGAACATGTTCAAAATACGAACGCGATCAAATACGATCGATTCACTCGCATCAGCTCGTATCCGGGGTCGTACCATCGGTCGGGCGATCATCGTGGGAGTGTTGTTCAACGTTGCACGACTTGGTGCGAGAGGTGGCACAACAAAGTAGTCGCATTTACTCGACTGGAGGTCGTACAACACTTGCACATGTGCTAGCGACCTACATGTACAGAGACCTGTCTTGCGACTGGTTGCGATAATAAAATGGGCCATAAGACTGTTGCAAGACCGATCGCAACGGCTTACAACATTGCACTACCGTTTCATTCGCATGTATGCGACCGTTCCACTCGCAATCCCTCGTGCAACACTCGCATGTGATCGCACGAGCACAATACGAGCATATGCGACATACTCGTGCATCGGGGTTTACTGGTTGTTTTTGTTGTACGACAGCTGTTGCAACTGTGAAAGCCTCTGTGCGATCTTATAAGATGACTAGCGATTGGTGCCTGTTGCAGCCTGTCGCACGACCAAAAGGTCGCAAATGGTCGTACGTCAATTGTGAAAGGGGCTTTATCTAGATAGAGCTCCGTCGATCGGGCGTTGCACAGTGGCTGCCTTGGTTTCATTTTTCTAGATAGAGCTCCGTCGATCGTGCGTTGCACAGTGGCTGCCTTGGTTTCATTTTTCTAGATAGAGCTCCGTCGATCGGGCTTTGCACAGTGGCTGCCGTGGTGTCATTTATCTAGATAGAGCTCCGTCGATCGGGCGCTGCACAGTGGCTGCCGGGCCCACCATTATTTTGGGGAAAACAATATTAGTATTTTTATTTTGAGATTTAATTTGTAACAATAAAATGTGAATTTTCATTTTAACTTCCATTTATTTTCATGTTCAGACGGAAAGTGATAGATTATGAATTTATACAAACATTTTCCCTGTAGATATTAGCATAATATGACATCATTACGTTTGGGAACCACTGGAAGTTAATACCTTTTGCACGGAGAATACACATTTTCCTAAGTTGCAACACGACTGAAAAGCTTGAACAGAAAATAGATCAAAGATTTAAACCCGCCATGAATTAGCGAAGGGATAGCTGTATGTTAGACACGGTTTCGATCATTAATTCATTTACTGCCGATTGAGACTAGCCCACTTTCAATTAGTCGAACGTGCTTCAGACAATAATTGATCCGATATGGGGTCAACACACATGAGGTCGTTGTATTCAGGGCGACCTCCTCGCCGAAGAACAAATGTTCACCATATACGATGAAATAGACAAAAAAAGTACTCAAAATTAAGAGAAAAGATTTAAAAGTATGTGTTATGTCCTATATCAATCAGGGGATTGTTGGTCATGAGTCTCGCGGCAACATTTATGTCATTATTTTGATCGGTGATCACGGCCAGTGAATCCTATACAATCACCACTATTTTAATACACTGCATTCTGTAGCCTGTCACAAGACCATATTGGAAACTCCAATCCCGGTCTGTAATGTTTAGAACCGTATAATATACATAAAATATTTTAGATATACGTTTTTTTTTATCGTAAATAACATTTTATACTATTTACTATTTAGAATAGACTGCTAGCCATTTGACCGATTAACCACATCTAAAAATCAATTTCTTACGTAATGATGTAGGTGTCATGTCGGCGAAAGAAATGTATCCAATCGATGAAAGCTTTAAAAGTGATGCGATTTTAGGCGGTGACTTTGTGATGATTGGAGGTAGTAGGATGATGATAGGTCTTACATTCCATGACCAAAGAACAGAAGACGACAATAACATAGTTCAAGTCAACATCATATTTTATATGTTTTAAAGCGTAAAAGGGCACGATGATGGTTATTTCACTTTCATGTCCAGGTTAAGTACTTACTGCGTTTTTATTACGAGAACGAGAACGTTTCATGGTTCTTTCTAGTTGGCAGATCAGTTACCATGGTTAGGTGAAAGACACGTAATACAATTCTGTTGCGATTCTCGTGTATATCATTAGCGTCCCAGGTGCCGACCTTCTAGAAATAGTAATAATGCACATCTGCTGGGATTCCCCATTATACGAAAGATCATTCAAACATACAAAACGGTACGAATTAGTACGGCAAACCTACCAAATCGCAGTAGAAATGACAGGTAACGTATTTGGTCATTTTATTTGGCGTGTCGTATAATAATCCTGAAAAGAGGTGTAACATCGCATATGTAAAACGTGCCGAGTGCACTGCGATCGCGACATAACGTAAGAGCATGAATCGGAACGGCCCTGAAAACTCGATTCCAATCTAAGAGTTTGGCGGGCAAGTTCAACACGCTGGAATAGGCCTTCGCTTTAAAATGTATTCTTCGATTGACTCTTTTTCGTTTGCGTGGTCATTTTCAGAATAATAATAATAATGATGATGATGATAATAATAATTTTTAGACTTACATCAGATGAAATTATATCAATCTAAGATTCAGAAAACTTGTCGACTTTGCTGAAGATTTTAGTAAAACCGCCTCCCAGTGAGATGAAGGAAGCTCAACTTTAACGTTACGTCAAAGTTTGAATTTTGAGGAGCACTTACGAGGTACATACAAATCTGTTATATAAGACCTTAGATTATACACCTCTCTGTCGTGGGAAAGATAGTTCGGCTCCCAAGATTCTCTTTGATATTTTATGCTGGAAGAAACAGACTTGTAAAAGATATGATAATAAGATGTGGATGATGGGGTCTTATAAGGCTCTTAAAGCTCGGTGCTCATAAACACTTCGTCTGTATAATCCCTTTTGCATACCATGGACTACCTTACATTCTCTGTTGTTATTTTTTTCAGGAAAATGTTATAATTCCTTGCATTAATAATCCTCACTTAATGGAGAGAGATTTATCCTGAAGTTACATTAGAGTGACATAGCACTAGAGATTTGCATGTTTAGCGACCCACATGCAGAAACTGAAATGCCGAACACGAGTAAAAAAGTATTCAAATATTGTTCTCATTGTTCTGGTTAAATGTTATGAGTGTATGTGAATGTAGTCATAAGCAGAGACGGGTCCAAGAATTTCCAAAAGGGGAGGCACATTTTCCCGATGAAAATTTGACAAGCAAAAAAATAAAATATAAAATAAAAAGGTCCTCACTATCGGGGGGGGGGGGGATACTCGGGTAAAAACGGCATATTTACATTAAGATTTTTAATTAGGGTTCTCAAAGGGGGGGGGGGGGGCACTGGCCGGATGTGCCCCCTGGATCCGCTACTGGTCTATACAGCTTAAGATTTGAAGATTGAAAATGAGTTGACGTTCAACCTTTTTAATAACCAAGTTGATATATTGCCATGTAATGTGGTTGGTTTAAGAATATCAAATGTCAGTTGGTTGAGGAATTGAACGTCAGATAATAAATGTTGGGATGATGATGTCAATTCATTCTCCTGCACCCACTCGGTATGCATAGTGCTCCTTTTATTATTCATCCTCTTCGTATCATCGCTTTAGGAAGGTAACTTCTTAATCAATCTCTCATGTGCAATATGTCAGTCATGTTCTGCTGGTTGACCCACCCGATGCTTGATGTATGTGACAAACCAAGGTCATGGGTATCTACCTTGCTCTCACACCCGCCGGGCACACCGGGGCCAACATGAACAGACAAGGTCGACTCATCAAACAGCCGCATCAGACACACACATTTCTTTATATTTTCTTTCTATAGCATACATGAACACAGCTATTATATCATATAAGATTTTACAAGATGGAGAAGAAGAAGCTGTGCCAAATATATAGAGTTAACTTTCCAAAATGATGTACTCCTTCCATGCAGCCCCATGATTTTAGCTTCCAACTGATATTGACATGTAGACGTGCTATTTACAATTATGTCCATAACTTGGTTCACTAATATATCGAACAGAAATGTCTGCACCATGCAAAACCATTATCATCCTTGTATCTACATGAGCTATATCTTAAGAACTCTTGCGAAAGTATCGGAGCTCAAGTCAAGTCTTTTGAGGATATAATGTATATTCTTGAAATATGATGGTATATTATTGTATTTTATATCATGAGTATAAATTATTTTGTTCCACTTATCTTCATCATGCAGATTTGTTATTTTTTGCATCACACGTTGTTGTATTCTTGATTAATCAACATAAAATTACAAATTTTATTAAGGTTTAGTAATGGGTACAATTATTAATCATTCAATGAGTTTGCATTTTTACAAAAATGTGGTAATCATAATGATGTTCTTACAACCAATTAGTCAAATCATTTTCTCAGTATTTCAATGGAGGCAATTAATACTTATCTCATAATTGTTTTCTTATTTTTCCGTCATGCGATATACACACTCATAAAATATAACGTAGTAAAAATTAACTAGAATAGTAGTGACCCACGCTTATAAAAGATCTATATCATCATTATACAATCATAACAATGATTATGCTGATCATTCAGAGTCATCGTCATCATCATCATCATCGTTTCTTTTCTGACACGATTGTCCGGTTACTTGATTTAGAGCAGCTGACATGCGGTTTGTCACATTTCCACCGCATCTGTCCCCCTTTTATCTCGAGAGGGAAACTAGAAATATATGTGTCCTTTGACAGGCATGCATGAAAGACCCGTCTTTCTATCTTTTTGTCATTGTGTTCATGTATGCTTTAATCTTCATTAAAATATTAGTAGTTTTGTAACAATTTGGTCTTTAAAAAATGAGGTATTCATCTTTTTTATGAAAAAAAAGAGATATTTATCCTTTTTGTATTATTATTTTGATATAATGAATCATTTTTTGAAATGACGAACGCTATAATGACATCACCATCAGTCTGACGGAATCTTTTAAGGTTCAAAAAAATCTTTTGATCTTTAAAAATCTGTAAATCTTTTAAAACTACTATAATTGTGTCAATAGACCACATGTTCTATCAGAAGGAAAAGGTACGAGAAATTAATGAATAATTTAATATAGAAGTGTACATTCCAGAAGTGATTTAGAACCCTTCATCTGGGTTCTTCAGCTTTGAGAACCGGATCACTGCTAAACCTTTGTGCTTTTATATCTAGGCCTATATAGGTTTTTGTGGAAGGACCACTTTGAGTGACATGTCACATTGTACGAACCTATCCTCCTCGGTAGGGGGCGCTGTGATTGTGACATTCATCAAGAGTAACCTGTTGTCACCTGACGATTGGTTTCAAACTTATTATTCTCCTTGAATTGGATGTCATCAGAGGTTCCCAAAGGAATTAAAGGTATCTATTGCCACTGGATTAATTCATACCGTTTGTCGTTTACGTCTGGTGCTTTCAGATAAGTCTTGTAAAAAAGATACCGCGTGCTTTTCATGCCTATAGAGCCACTACTTTTTTTAAAGGACAAGTCCACCCCAACAAAAAGTTTATTTGAATTAAAAGAGAAAAATCAAACAAGCATAACAAAGAAAATTTCATCAAAATCGGATGTAAAATCAGAAAGTTGTGACATTTTAAAATTTTGCTTAATTTCACAAAACAGTTATATGCACATCCTGGTCAGTATGCAAATGAGGAGACTGATGACGTCATCCACTCACTATTTCTTTTGTATTTTATTATATGAAATATTCTAATTTGCTCCTCGGTGTCAAGTGAAATACGATTAAATTCTCCCTGAAGATGTGGAATTAGCATTGTTTAATAATATATGGTTCAGTCAAGTTGGTCCTTATTGTCAAATCTGTAAAAAATGACATATTGTAAAATTCAAACAATAAAAAACAAAAGAAATAGTGAGTGAAGGACATCATCGACTGCCTCATTTGCATATCACTGAATTGTGCATATCACTGTTTTGTGAAAAATAAGCGAAACTTTAAATTGTCATAACTTTCTTATTTCACATCCGATTTTGATGAAATTTTCAGCGTTATGCTCTTTTGATTTTTCTCTATTTATTCAAATCAACAGTTTTCTGGGGTGGACTTGACCTTTAAATAACACTCATCATACAACTTGGTACTGTAGACATACATGTAGAAGTCAAAATGATATTATCTTCAAGATTAAGGCCTTTCATGGCATGCCATGTATTTGTTGTAGTGCCTCTCTGATCTATACTTAAGTCTGATCTCCGGTGCTTGAGTGCATATATGATCCTTAAAGTGCATATATGCCTGATCCTTTATATTCAATAATTAATCCACAAGTCATGTCTGGGATGTTTCCGTGTTTGTGTACTTGAATGCATAATTTATCAGTTTTGTAATGGATTTCTTAAAGTTCGATTTCTTCCTCTACACATTTAGTTAGAGTCCCGAGACATAAATAATAATAATAATAGCTGGATTTATAAAGCGCTTTTTGCCTGAGGATACACATATTACCAATAGATTGTGAGATTGATTTTTATTACACACAATAATCAATGTAATCAATCGGAAATACTCAGCCCCACGTCCAGGATCTTATTGCATTATCTATGCTTTGAATATTGTTGGTATAGGTTGAGATGTGGCGTCATTTTACTTGAGCTAAGTAGACGTTAGTTCCCTTCATACAGTTCTAAGTGTAGTCAATCTATATATTATGTGTATAGATTCCAACAGCTTTCATGCTTGTCCTCAAGCTATTTATGTTTTATTTTGGATTGGGCACATTGATGTCTTGAAGCTCACCGTCCTATATTTTATAAATCGCATGAGTATTTAACGTCATATTGCATTATCATTCCTTAACGCATGACATCAATCGAGCTAAAATAAAGGAGATTATAGTATAAATGAGAGAATATCCTGGGGGTATGGTGTGTGTCACAGACACAGTTTAATGCTTGAATCTGATTGTTTATGCTTAATGTACATCTTCAATTCTCACTGCATCGTGGAACCTAAATGATGTATGTCAAATCTCTTGAGTTTTAATCCCAAAGTGAGTCTTTCCACATTCTGTCTGAACTAAAACTTGGCGGTTATTTCTAGTTCTCTGTCACTAGCATTTTAACGTTTCATTGCCATGATGTCTTTATTTGTTAGATGAATTATTAATACTACCCACTGTAGTGTGTGACTAGTCTTTACTGCTCTAATCAGGTAACTAGTCGCTTATAATTTTGGTCATTATTCTACTGAACATTAGAAAATGTGACATTTCGAGTTCTCGCCGAAAAGGTGTATAAAACATGATGACATGTGCATCGCTTCTAAATTTGAAATTGGCTATTTTTTAATGATTACTAGCAACCAAAAGTAAAATTGATATTACAGTATATATAGGAGTAGTTGCGGTATTGGTAATAATTTGAATTTTTAGTCGTATCAATCCAACAGTTTTTCTTCAAGATAGTATTAGAACCAGAGCAGCAGTATAAACCTTGCTAGTAAGATTGCGAGTAGCACTACTCGAAATTATATTGAAAATTATAATTGATGACTAATCTTACTAAGAAAAGAATAAGAAATAATAATGTGATACGTGAACTGAAGTTGATGCTTTGAAATGGGTTGATATAAGAACCATAGAGAAGTGATATTATTATGATCCATATTTGAGAGTATCTAGTTTGATAGGGTTGTATTGGTGTATAGCTGACTGCTAGAGGCTTATCACCCCATAGTCTTCGCCACCTGGGTCCCTATACGAATTAATAATTGACTCATTTTCATCGCTGAATAATGCAGAGAGAGAAGGCCTGTTCTAATCTCTGGAGTACTCTTCCGTCATAGAAGACTATCTACCCACATATTGCAATGCTCTTCTATGTTGTGACGAGATTCACAAATATGTGAAACATTTACAACATTCATCCAACATTCATTTTCTTAATCTTTGCTGAAAATTAGCTTTCATTAAGTCATTGGTTGTAGGAAAGACATGAAATCTCCTTTCTTACACTGAATTATCAGTGATTCTTAAGTGGTAATACATGTATTGCTTATTTAGCTCTATGTTTGAGTTTATCTCTTAGTACCACTAGATGACCGTATAATGATTATAGGTGATTTATAGGATATAGTAACCAGGTATATTCATTCCTATTACACTTAAAGTATACAAACGAGTAACTCCTATACTGTTATTACAAATGAGAGGCATATAGTAGGTTTTTTCAAAGTATAAAATACTTGTGTAGTTCTTCATTTTGAAAGAAATCTTAAGATAAAATATCTTTCAACAGATTTGACGAGGGTTTTTCTAGAGTAAAGTCATAAGCGTGTAAGAGCTTTTAGAAATGATTTATAATCTCTCAAGGAACTATAAGAAACTTTGAGGGAACGTTTGAATCCTGCAGATTTCAGCCAAACGTTAAAAGATTAAGAGGATAATCTGTATCGTGTGCCCTTTTTTATGTCACCCTCCTTATACATCCACTTATATGCTCGTCTTATTAAAAAAAAATCTTCTACCCCCCTCTCTCCTTCTCTGTTTCACTCTCTCTCTCTCTCTCTCTCTCTACCTCTCCCTTCTGTACTATTTTATTTTCTCCTTCCTTTACACTCCCCTTTCTTCATTGAAAAAGAATTTAAGATGCCATTAACGTACGGTGAGCGCGGTGTTTTGAAAGGGCATATTTACATTTAATAGTCAAAAGTTTTCATCACTTGTAATGGAAATAATTTCTCTCTTCTCGTTGACCTCTCCGTGATCTTATCTTCCCTTCATATCCGAAAATATGTCAAAAATATGGAAAACAACCGATGGGAAGAGGCGTTAAAATGAGCAATTTCATTTCATGACAACTCTTATATAGGAAACGAAATGGACGGGGGTGGAGGAACGAGACAGATAGAGAGAAAGAGAGAGAGGGGGGAGAGTGTGTGTGTGTGTGAGGGGATGTATAGGATATTAAGATATATAGGTAACTCAATGTTCTGCCAAATCTTGACGAAGTAAATAGGTGGAAGAGTAAAATTTGTTAAGAAAAATGAGTGTTCAGATATAGGAAATATGCATTAAAATGGTATTATGAACAAGTGTAGTAGAAAGAATGAGATTTGAGATGAAAGAAACAACAAACAAAACAACGGAGTTATGCTTATAATGCGGTTGTATTTGATAGCATGTAGTTAAGTCCGTATAAAAGCTAGCCGCCAACAGAAGTAGCAAAGCTACCCAGGGCGCCCGCCGACTTGATGATATATTAGTTTCGGAAACTTGACCAAGTTTGTTACTGCGGCAAAGACACGATCATACTACTCTAGCTTTTCATCACTCTCTATCGTCTGTATGCTTGCCTTCCTTATATGTGATTTCTTTGACCTGTTATCGGTTATAGGGCTCTCTTCGGCTCCCTTCGGTTTTCTTCAGCTTAATTCTGTTCAGTTTTCCGATCATCTTCGGCTCAGCGGGATTGTTGCAGACATCTACTCAAACCGAACACACTTCATATATGTCATATGGCATGTATATAAAGAGTGAAACTATTCCCCCTGAAATATTGGCCTAACTGCATGAAAGTTGCCAGATCTTTGTAAAATTAGGAAACAAATGGGCATGGTTATATATTTTGTTTTATAAACTCTTTATATATTTTTTTTATTTTCGATCTAGTTGTTTAGCTTTTTTTTCATCGGAGTTATTGATATACAAAACAAACAACAAAACCCATTACGAATGAAATTAAGTTATTCACCGCAGCATTTTCAGTTGCAATGTGTGGGACTATAGAATTAAAACCACTCATCCCTGCACAGGCCTGATTATATTGCCTACATAGTAACTGTTTTATCGTCTCATCATTAGCTCTATTTGCGTCTTATCATGCTTATGGTTTTCACAATTTCCACCCTAACCCGCAACGGGGACATTTTATGCGATTATGCTCCTGAATATTTCATTTAATATTTATGCGTCCTCTTTTTTTTCTCGCGTTTTCCCCTCTGCCTACCCAGACCCTTCTCACAGAGCCATAGGCTGATAGTACATCGACCTCCCCATCTAGACTTAGATATCCAGTCACTCACTACCTTATATTTTGATTTGTTTTCTTTCAAAATGTATATATCGATATAGGAATATTAAGTATGATAATCAAAAGAAGATATCACATTTCAAGAACAATCTACAAACGACAAAATAGCTTACTCCACTGAAAGCAACTTTAAAGAATGTACATTAGAAACAAGTTTACGGAGAAAAGGACTCGGTCATTGCAGTTGGAAAGTAATAAGAAAGTCATTTTAGCGCTATATGAGTTTATTTGATGATTAATTGAGAGAGTGATATCAATTCATCACTCTGTCTCTTTCCCCTTCATTTCCCTTCCCTTAATTGATAAATTGGCGTGCAATAACACTTAACACGTGACCATTGTAGCTACTCGTCTGGGTAAAGATCATGTACAGTGGTGATGTTTGTAATGGCTGAGCGAGGACGTACCCCTATTGTTGTTTTATTTAAATTGCATTGTTTAATATCAAAACCTTAATCTCATCAATTTTCATCATGGTTGCGCATCGTCTGATTCGTAGTGGGTGACACGAGAGGCCGAAATGAAACAAATCAAACGTAAATGCGTATGATATACCTTTGTATTTAGTGACCAGTATTTTAGACAGAGTTTATGTATATTGACTCATATCAAATAGAGGAAGAGAGAGAGAGAGAGAGAGAGATGGGGGGGGGGGGAGAAAACAACTTGCATATCACAATATTAAGCCCTTGGCGTTGCACATACTAAATTTTATTTTTTGTCAAAAAAAGTTTATCATTCGTTTATGTTCATTTTCAACTTATTATCGTGTATTAATCATAAACCATTTTGTTTTGTTTCTTTTACAGTAAGAAGACCAGAGCTCCCTGATAATGATCATTTCAACAAACCTCCTGGGTCCTGCAATACTGCCCTCTCCAGTCACGATTCAAGTTCACCTCCAGAGAGTCCAAGCACTGAAGATATGAGTCTACTGGAAGCAGAAAGTGATGTGACGTCACCATCTCTTGGTGTCATTACTGCTTCGACCCCGGATGACATAGATCGTGTCAAGGAGGCATCTAACATTATTAATAACAATAACAACAGCAACAACAACAACAATCATGATAATGGATTGGAAAACAGGGAGAATGAAAACACGACAGGGATTCCAGTAAGTGGGGCTAAGAGAAGAGGACCTAGAACCACCATTAAGGCTAAACAGTTAGAAACACTCAAGGCAGCATTCGCAGCTACACCCAAACCAACTCGTCATATCAGGGAACAACTCGCACAGGAAACAGGGCTAAATATGAGAGTTATTCAGGTAAGAACCATCTTCTCATTTCCCCCTTTATCATTCTCATGTTTCCAGTTTCAGGTATTTGAAGAGGACTTTAATCATATTAAATTATTTTATTAAAGTTCTCTTTGGAATTGTCTTTTGCGGGAAGGCACATGAACAGGCACATTCATTCATGCCCGCCTTTCCGCTCACGTCTCCCTTTCTCGTTCCCTTTCCTTCTCTTTTTTTTCTCTGCTCTTTCCTTTGTATTGTTAATTGTATTGTATTTTTGTCTATAGGCGTATCCCGACACAAGCCTCAGCTTTTAGGGTATACGCCTTCTTCTTTAAACCCAACATGTACATATTTATATTTTTCATAACAAATTGATTTTTGTATGATATTTTATTGATGTTAAACGAAAAACGTAATGAAATGGAAGAAAATAAATGCTTATTTGAATTGAAAAAAAAAAATGAATTGAACCTGTCACTACAGTTCTGCTGATAGATGGTACCGGAGAAAGATTGTCCAGATTACAAGCTAGCTCATGTTGAATTATCAGGGTGGATTTTACATACCTGGTAACAGAGGGCTATTTCATAAAGTGAATGTAAAGAAATATTTGAATATATATCTTGCTTTGGTCACACTTTGATGGTCGATTTATTTAGATTTAGTTCTGCTTTCATTGTATGAAGGAACTACGACGAATCATTGTGGAAGACAGACAATCGGGAAGAGACAGGTGCGAATAAAGTATCAAAATTTTAATCAAAATTCCTTCGAATATTAGCATATAGATTAATCGGTACATCTCATGATTGGAACAGGTTTTCTGCTAAATCTTTGTTTCTTCGAATGAAACCATGAAGGATGAATGCGGTCAAGAATCGGTCATTCGGTTGTTTTTCTGCGAGAAAAACGGAAACTAGACCTCGCAACCTGTTAAAGTTTGACCAAAACCAATTTGTACCAATGAGGGCAAAATACCCCAATACCACTAAAATCAGCTTGAGTGTCCAGCTATTTGTCATCAACCAAATTACATTTTTCATTGATGATAACAAAGCTAGGGTAAGAGTAGAAAGCAATTTTAATTTTCACTCACCGCTTGGCTTGCTGTCAAGATAGTAGTAGCATGCATTGTCACACTAGATAACGAATAGGTATAGCGAGGGTGGACATTACCTAGTTTTAAGCGGTGTACGAATTTGCCGCGTAAACAATTAGTCGTGCATCGCGCTGGTCTTGTAAAGCAATTCCAGTCGACAGCTTGGAAGATTTATCGACGCCATTTTGCTAAGGTGAAATGAAAACAATTGGTCTAAGGCAAGCCTGCGCGCTCTTTTGGTAAAAAGCCTTCGTCTTTGGTTTCAATGACATCAGATCGCTTGCTATCTGTCAAACCCTTTTGCATGATGTACGGCTGGATGAGAGCTTGGACGGAGATATGGGAGACATCCTCGCCTTACCTCCCCGCTCATTTAGATGCATCATGGGTACGGGTTTGCATAATCATGGCGAATTATACATATATAAATAGAATGTATAATTCTGCGTTGAAAATTCAATTTAACATGTTTTCTCATCAGAATTTCACGGGCACAATATATTTATTAGCCGTAGACATATATCCCTGCAGTAGCACCATCAGTCAAATTATTGAGGGGCTATATCTAGTAATGCTGTATATGGGCAATTGGGAGGAGAAACATTTTGACCTTTTTAATACTAAAATTCAATTTTGTGACAGATTTTGACCAAAAACATGTATTCAGAAAATAACGTCACATTTCAACCTCTTTCCTTTTCTTTCTTTTTCCCTGGGGATGGGTGCATGGTCCCAACCACCCCATCTGTACGCATGTGCCCAACTGATATTCAAGAATATTTACTAAATAATTATGGTATTATTATTAAATTGTATTGAGAAATCTGATTTTTTTAAATATTTTAAATGATATTTAAGACCAATTTTTTTAGATATTGTATGGTTATTTTAACCGTCTACCCCACGTCGTGGAAAGTTTTTACCTAAAAAGGCATTATTAACGATCTAATGAAGATATCAACATAGGTCATTCTATGGAGAGAGAGAGAGAGAGAGACCCCCACATATACATCCTTACACATACACAGACAAAGGTGGGAGGGGAAAGAAGGGGTATTAACAAAATATCTCACTGAAGAAAGAATATATATTTGACAAAAATTAAGGTCATTCATATGGAATTTTGATTATCTGAGGCACATAATATGTGCATGATAATGGGCAAGGCCAGTGGTCATGAATTCGCCAAGAAGTCGTTTGGCGCCTTACTGTGAGGCAGACGATAATGACGTAACGCTGAATATCGTTATCGGTTTAACACCTTGGGTAGAAAGTACACTCAACTGCTTGAAAGACTGTGAGATGAAACAAAGAAGAGACTGAATCATCATGGGTATGGTGACGGTTGACCCAAAGGAGACAGACATATAGGCTCTTAGCATACTATGGGAGATCAGTGTGGGTGGATGAATGTGAAATAGGCATGCCCAGTGAGGAAAATAGACAGAGAAAGACATGCAGAGAAGGGAGAGGGGTATTAAGGGAGGGGAGGGGGCAGTAAGAGGTGAGATGAGTAATTGATAGAAATAAATGTAACCGCCACTCCTTGAATATAGGAAATAGAAAGAGCAGGAGAAAGAGAGAGAGAGAGAGAGAGAAAGGGGGGGGGGGTGGAGGAGAGTGATATGGGAGTAAGTCAGCCTAATGTAGCATAACGCTGTAATGACGCGTCTTATTCACACCTCTCCGTGGACCCTAATAAGTACCTGGTAAAATGGCGCCACTGCTAGTCTTCCATTTATTCGTATTCTATTCATCACTATGCTTCAAAAGAGTGGTTTTCTGCATTGATCACTCATGGATATTTTCATTTTCATAAAGTAAATCGACATAGTTTTTAATCAATTATAAATTGTAGAAGTAATTTTTTTTTTACAGTAAATGAAATTAAAGTATTGAGATTTTAAACAAAGATTGAGTCTGAGCAGAAACTAACAAGGTTCAAATGGAGACCGTATCATTGATGCGTATCGACTCGTAGACGTATACCCCCTAAATGTATCCCACATCAGATTCGCCATTCTCCATCAATTTTTCAAGCCTCCTCTTCTCTTTCATCTATCCAGGAAGCGACTTAGCTTAAAGATGTCTGTATATAGACCTTACTCTCTTCCTGTTTCTCTCCATCAACCTGATGGGGGAAATCGCAAGTGGCGATAGCATAGTTCTCATTTGTACGTTCTGTGTCTTGGCTGTCTTCTCTTGTCTCCGGGAGCTGGATCGAAATCAAACGAAAACTCTCACCACTACCCACTTGACTTGTCCTATCCGTTTGAGGTGTAAATGTTTAACTTGCACTTTCAAACAACTTATGCATTGCCCTCTCTTGTATGACACCAGCATGATGATTCTAGTTTGTATGGGAACACTCAACCAAAGGGCTACAATCAATTAAAGTAAGAGATCCACTACCAAATACTCGTCTTAAATTGAATTTTTCATGACGGTCACCATCTTTTTACTTCCAGCATTTTCGGGAAACATGTTTCTACAATGACGTGAAACGTGACGATTTGTTTCAATATATATAGGTAGATTGATACTTTTGATCGTATTAATGATAGGGGAAATGAATGTATATCTAGGCATGATTTTAATAAAGGAGGTAATAACTATAAACACTACGATCACAATCGAATCATAATCATGATCATGATTATGAAATAATGCCAAGATTGAGATAAAAAACTATCACTGGAAGGCAAAATGACGGTTTGTGTATTTTTTTAAACATAACTCTTGTTTACGAATTGCACAGACATCGAAATGTTTTCTTCTCGTTCTGTCTTTATTCCAAAACTGCTTCCTTCTTCTGTATCCCTTTTGCACTATATCTCTCATTCTGTTTCTTTATTTCTGCGCCTTTTGTTCGAAACCCATCATCCTCTATTCTTTCTTTTTCGTCTTTTTTCCAATTTGTGTCGAAAACGTGTTCCCTCCCCAAAGCCCCTCTCAATTTCACCACAAGTGCATTGACACCTCCTCTCATTATTGTTCTATTTCCCTGCCTTTTCTTGCTTTCTCGTCTTCTTTTGTTTCTTATGTTGTTGACTATCCGAATGATCCGTCTCTTTTTTTCCTTCTACCTGCTTTCGACCGAGCTACTGTGTACTTTTACAACATTTTAGAGTGTCTCGAATTGACCCGATCTAATCAAAATAACACGTATGTTTTTTTTTTCTTCTTCTTTCCCCTCCTCATCATCCTCCTCTTCTTCTTTGTCTTCTAAAAACACTATTTCATTCCGATATTATTTTTCATTATTTATGTCCATTTCCTCCCAATGAACAGGCTTATTTTCTTTCTGATTGTATTCTTTGGAATTTTTTTTGCATCTGATATTTCTTGTAAAACAATTCACCAAATTGGATTACAGATCGTAGCAGATGCATGTTAATATATGCAGTTCATAGATGTATAAACTATTGAATACCAGAATTCTTGTCATTTGACTACAATCTGACAATTATTTGGTGCCCCTTGATGAGGTATCTTTTGCCAGATGATACAAAGCGCAACTGTTATTACCCCGACTTTAGCTCGAGCTATCACTTTATCAGCAGCGCTCAGTCATGTCAGTGCATTCAAGCAATTAACCCTAAACTATTTGCCTCACTTGGGACGAGAGCATCACAGAGTGGATCAGTCTGTGAGCAAATGTTTTTGTTATATTTTATTTCTCATTATTTGTATAATTACACCCAACATTAAGAGAAACTCCCGGACCTTCCCATCAATGTAAGGACGCATTTTTTATAGACAGATTGTTCTCCCCCTCGAAGGGATATCTGAATGCATATCGTTCCATGGTACCTCTAGCGGGATGCGTTACACCTCCATTTACATGTCAACCAAATACACAGATCCAAACCAATCTCACCCAGCATGTAATGGTATACAGTCTACACATATTACCTTACCACGATATGTCGCCCTTTTGCCACTTTCCTGCCCTGATTTTCTCCACTGTTTCAAATTATTCTGTACCATTACACGTAACTGTTTGTTCCCATTATAAGATGGTGGGCATGCCCCCTCCCCCATATCCCCCTTTATATTTACATTGCTTGTTATTTGTCAATAAACGTGGGCAAATAATCACAAGCAGGTTCTCATGAACTCATCTTGTCAACTAGCAGGTTATGACGGGATCAAATTCATTCCTTGCTTTCAAAATTCTTGTCATTCAAATTCATTTCAATATAAAAATAATGATATTTTCACCAATTTATGCCATTTCCTCCCTCGTTTGTGTCATTAAAAAAAAACTCCTTTGTGTTTGTTGTCTTTGCTTTATTGTAATACGATTTGGATGTTTTTATATTCTAGCTATTGTTTCAATGTACATGTATATAATGTGTGTTTTCGCTGCCTGATCTTTGAGGAAAAATAGTTGCCAGCAATAGATTTAGATGTTGGATTTATTTATTTCCGTTCAACAAAATTTTCAAAATATAATCAAAGTAACAATACATATTCAATATGATACAGACAGATCAATGACATTTCGTAACAAATATTGAATTTAAATTAAACAAAACTAAAGTGTGTGTCAATAATTTTATCTATGAAAAGAATGTAGAAATGAACGGAGGGACTTGCCAAGAAAAGCAAAGCTTGTATAGAAGGCAAGCCCCTAAACTTAGTTTCAATACTAATTATAAACAAACTATATATACAACTATATAATCGAGACGGACACGGAAGACGAGCTTAAAACAAGTAATCCACAAATATCAAAATAAAGCGAATAAGCGACAACAAAAATACGAGAAAGTACTTCAAATAATTTATGCCAGCATTAAGAGGGGGAGAAAAGAAAACTTGGTAAATATAGTAATAGCAAATGTTTTCATCTCAATTACAACTGAGTGGTCTCTATTCGTATAAATTGTGCAAAATGAAAGACTGGTTGTAGATTTTTTTTCTATTCTACCCCAAAATCGCTTACTTGTCATTGTGATATCTTAGTTAGTGAGAGAAATGGACGTTCTCCATCTATTCAGCAAGAACATCGTAGTTTCCTGCGTTTTTTTTACTGTAGAATCTTGAAAAGAATACGTCTGATGTGTACTACCATATCAAACTTTTCTTCGGAGCCTTATAAGTTTAATTTATTGAGAGAAAAGGGATGAAAAAAGAGGCACTCTTGGTTGAAAATACTTATATCAAAATAAATATAGTGAGATTCACTCAGCCAAATGATTAAAATTAAATATGATTGCAAATCACGAAGTTATTAAATTTCAAAGTTTATCATTATTTGTGAAAAAGAGTTATGTGCTCTCCGTCATGAATATGCGATAGGGCAGGGAAATCCTTTTCTTATGTTATAACATGAAATCATAATTTGTCTGATATATTTCCCTTGTAACAAAATAAAATGGAGCAATGATTGCCCTACACATTACATTACTAGTCGATCCATTTTTTCATTCTTGGTGGATGAAATGATTTTGATGAAATTTTCAGTGTTTTGATTGTCTGATTTTCTATCATTTGCATCCTATAAGGGGGAAAGGTAGAGTAGTTGTCAGAATATGAAGAGGAAGAACCCAAGCCAAGGGTTATCCTGTATTGAAGGATGTAAAGTCATTTTGTATACTATACCGTTCTTAAATCGGTTCGAATCTGATAATATTTATGGAGGTGATTTGTGACACCCAAGGGTCGCAGAATTATGACAAATTAGCAACAAGCGGTGCTGTAACTCCGACTTGAATCTTGCATGTGACCAGTATTTTGTAAGTTGGTCATGAGTGACGGAGAGATTGTGACCATTGAAATTAGGAAATGAAAAAAAAAAAGTTTTCTTGAAAATATGATATAGAAGAAGATAATTTTTCATTTAGGCAGAGAGTTGGATGTATTCTCAACTCCCTGATGTAGATTATATTGCGTCATTATATTGCGATTTTCTTATAAATAATCAAAGCTCTCTAAGAAACTTTTAACATAAACATCAAAATATGATTCTACTCTCCAAGGCGATTCCCGCATGCTTGACACCAGTGCGCCATAATAAACAGTAGATGTACATGTAACTATCTTATCTTTTCTCTTTGTATCTCTTCTATTCTTTAATTCATCTTTCTCTGTATCCATGGTATCCTAAAAAATCATATTCTTATCTGCCACGCTCTATTTTTTCCTATCTTTTTGTTTGCATCTCTTCTGATGAAACTATATCACACTGGGTGACATCAAGGCATTCAGCTAGCCACTCTTTGGTCCAGTCCTAAGGCACATCCTGTATTATAAAATGGTTCTTGTTCAAGTACAACATCTTGGCATATATCATGTTACAACTAGGGCGCCGAACCCTTGTGGTGAAGGCCAGGTGTAGCAGGGGGTATCGCTACACCACGCCACGTGAGCCCTTCTTCACACTCGACACCTTTGGCAAATAGTCTTAGGTGACAAAACCTTCTCATTTTCAGTCTGGCTCCAACCTTCTAGCCTTGAATATAGCCTTCTTTCTGTCACCAGGTTTTGTTGTAGAAAAACGGAAATGAGATATTCGTGTATGTAGAAAGAAAATGAGAGGGGAGAGAGTGAGGGGGGGGGACCAGCCTCCTTGCTGTATGACGTAATAATCAGACTATATAGCGAACTACTTTACTGATTTTTTTTTTTTTTTTTTGGGGGGGGGTAATATGGGTAATATCTATAATATAAAAACAATATAGAATATATGGGGATCTATGTGGCACTTTATGAATGATGTTCAATCAAGAAGATAAATGGTGGGAAGAGCGCATGTAAGTAACGATAAACAAATCATGGTCGGTGAATTCTCGTAGTGAAAATGTCACGAGAAGAGTATAGTGGAGCAGTGGGAAAGATTATCAAAGCCAAACACTTTAAAAGAGTTGACATAAAATAACAATATGAAGAATGTCATCTCGTCTTTCATGTAAGACGATACTCATAACATACACTCCCTATGGATCATGTGAACGGAGTCAATGAACAGACTGGTATCCATCCGAGCTAAATTTATTATTTTTCAATCGCTGACAGTAAACTCAGTCGACAGAAATGTTCATATTTTTAGATTTTTTTTTAGTTTTTGTTTTATTCGTTTTGTTTCTCTATTTTGTATCTCCATGGGTAGGATAGAGCTTCCTAAATATCCCTCTTGTGGTACTTGAGATTTATAATAGGTGGATGCTCGGTGATGATGTTCATAGGGCACATAAGGTCGGGTTTAAAGCGAGCGGGTTACTGCTAGAAGCCCAGCGGGGCCATTGCGGCGCGGTAGAGAACAGAGAATCGAGGCCATGGGGTCACAGAGGGGGCGTACTTGCGAGGTTTCCGAGGTTGCTTTGGGAGGGGTCTTGGATCGAATCCCTATGGGGGTGAGTATGACCCTGTTCAGGGGACCGAGACGCATTGTTCAACAATCCATGTTGTACCTTGGTGAGAGAGATATCAGCTTGTGATGTTCCAGATGGTTCATCATGAAATCTTCCTTTTCTCGAATTTATCAGGAAATAAATTTTGAAGTAGTTTACCTGAAGAAAAAAAAGAAAGTTGTCAAATACGAGGCCAAAATGAAAGTTATTGTTAATTATCTAGCAGAGTGTGAAGATAATATGATCCCCAAAAATGAACCACATGCTTGATAATGAATACATATAGATTTGATTTATATTTAAGTCTTTTATATAATTCATATTTGTATGTTTCATTATATCATGAAGTCATAAACAAGGTAAAATTACAATATTTACAACTTATTAAGACAGATCAGAGTTATTGTGACAAAAAGCAATATTAACAAAAATAAAGCTTAACAAACAAAACAATAAAATAATACAATGTAAACACACTAACTATTATATTCAAGTCTTATTGATGAGTTACTAATAGATATTGTTTGTATTTTTTAAATCATTTAATTTTGATACGGCAATGTTGTCTGATATCTTTTAGTCATTTTAACCCACATTTGCATCATCAATTGACTTACAGGCTTTGATGTTATATTTTATATACAGCTTTGTACTAATTTTCGGTTACCATAGTTCAAACTATTCAGTGGATGATATGTCTTTGAATTTCATTCATTATATCTATTAAACATGCCAAATACAAATTAGATATGTATTAAAAATAAACAAAATAATGAAACAAGCTGACTCTCTCTCTCTTTCCCTTTCTCTATCCGTATCTCTTTCCCCATACTTACTTGCTTCTCTGTATCTCCTCTTGTTCTTGGAAGATATATTAGGCATGCCCATTTTGATCGATAAGCAATTACTCCAACTGACACATAGAGATAGGGGTTTGAGAGGATTAGGAATTCTTCTCATGTACTTTGGCATTTATTTTCCTCGGAAGCGTTACCACACCAATATAATCCATATCGCTAGCTTTACCATGTATCAAACCTTATACCTCTGATAATGAGATTTATGGAAATTAGACAGTGGAACAGTTCTCAAGAAAATCGACTTTCCTTCGAGAATCAAAAATAAAAAGCGATCACTTCAGCTTTTTGTATGAAGAATCAACCTCTTTCATTCGAAATTGTTTTTATTTTAGTCATCATCCACAATGAGAGTCTAATTTATAAGATCTCAGTGTAAAACAAGATTTCTGCTTTTTGCTCCTCATCCACCCCCCCCCCTCCCACCCCAACTCACCTTTCCCCCTGTATAACCAGATTCTAATGTATATTATCATATTTCGTTCAAATCTATGGGGAGTCATTTTCGGTAAAATCACTCGGATCTTTTTGAAATTCCCCGGATTTACGCTCCAAATCCTCCCCTGCGAATGGGCAGAACTATGTCACAGGCCCCACCCTATTTAGGCCTGGCAATACCAAATAGGAATAGATGCACCAGCACTACAGACAAAATGTGAACGATTCAATTTTTACCTACTAGTTCCATGATGGTATATATAGTGAATGAATTTTAGTTCTCATTCTTGGCATCAAGGGGCGGGGGGGGGGGGGGTTAGTGGAAAGAATTTTAGTTCTAAATCATGGCATCATTGAGGGCAGTTGACGGGTAATCTTCTCGATATTGGTATCAATCCATGGGATCTAACTTGGACTAAAAGTTGATACCTACTCAGTAATTGGTACATCAATGATAGACCACAAACGCCTCCGAGTTCTTTCTCCATCTGATTTGATGGAGTGATAGGATGAGGGCTGGAGAGAAGGAAAACAGTTATACAGGAAAGAGGGAATGAAAGAAAAGGCAGGAGTGTTATAGTGAATTAAAAAGAAAGAAGGAGTAGCGATGGGGAAAAAAGTGATCGGAAAGTGGAGAAGGAGAAGTGAAGGAGAGAAATAAGAAGAAAATGAAGAGGAAGGAAAATAAGAAGAAGACGAAGAAAGAAATAATGAAAAATAATAAGAAATGGATAAATAAAATGGAATAAAAGAAAAAATAAACAAAAACAAGAAGCAATGACAAGGATAAGGAGACAAGAGAAGAGGAGGAGAAGGAAGAGCAAATGAAATACGAAGGATCGAGGGATAGGGGTAGAAAAACTTGAGCGGAGAATCAGTGCTGTGTAAGTAAACAATATGAACAGTGCAGACAACGGCAGTATACCATCAGGTCTTTAAAATTAAATGTTCAAATGTTGAAAAGCCATGTTTTGAAGAGATGGAATGTAGTATAGGGGCTTATAATTGACATACGTAAGATCCAACCTAATTAATAAGCCATGCCCAATTATGTTGTTTGTTGTTTACAGTCAAGTTTCGGAATTATTTGCAGTCCGTCAACTCTATCTGTATTAACTCTTCTTTAACTCCACATAAATAAATCCTTGGGGCTTTCCAATACTTTTAAATTACTTATATCCTATATTTTCTCTTTACCCCCCCCCCCCCCCCACCTTGCTCACGGCATTTTCATATAGTGAAACATTGCTGACCAAAATATTGAACCGAGTGCTGGTTCAAATTCACGCTACGATATCATTTTTGTCTGTTAGTCATCGTGGTCATGATTATATAAAAAAATGTCTCAAACATCACAACTTTCTTTTAAATTTACTTATTTTATTGTGTCGAATTATCTTCCATGCGGTTATTTAGTTTTACCATGCATTACACACATGCAAATGATAAGTTAACATCTTCTTTAGACGAAGGTTCTATTCTGTATATTACATAAACATGATAACGATGTCCCCAAAATATTACCATGATTACAAGGTCTCTTCTATATCGGCATCTGCATTGTGTTTCCCTTCTCCGCTACACTTACCCCCTCCCCCCACTCTCTCTCTCTCTCTCCATCCCTCCTCTCCCTCTCTATCTTATAACAAGGCTCAACGAATTATCCTTGTCATACATCGTGTGAGTGGACATGAGAAACTGGGTTATCTGACTGGGAGAAGATAATGTAATACTGTATCGTAAAGGTTTCGGGTCTCGAACTGTGCGGTGTGATTTGCCACAGTCGCTTGCATAGAACTTGCAAGCATAGACTGACTCTTTGGTTTGTTGAAGTCTGTTTGGGCTTTGATGTTAACCGCGGTGTCACTCATCAGTTTCACCACCCCGTGCGATACCTGGTCTAATCACCCCCAGGGGATTCCCGGTTGGTATGCCTTTACTCTGCCCCCTCACAACCTCTAATCGCCTCCCCTGGGTTACCTAACTCTCTAGCCGATTGAGCCCGGTAGTCGGAGGTTTGCCCTCTCTTATTTTATCTTTAAACCAATGTTAATTCTACGGAATAGTATCCCTCCCCCTTAAATTCGATGGCAACTACATTTATATTTACCGCTTATTAAGATTATACCTTTTTGTTTGTTTTATCTTTGATGATAATTAGAATGGTAAAGTATTAAATGATTATCAATCTTTATTTTCCGTGATATCTTAATTATTGGATCGAATCATCTCAAGATTTTTAAATCACGAAACCAAACTAAATTTAGAACCAGCTTGTTGTTGCTTTCAAGACAGCAAGAGAAAGCACTGAGTCCGCGGTGAATAATGATTGTTGTATCAATCGTTGGGAAATCGAGGATTTGAGAGAGGGGGGGGGGGGGTTGTATCCGCAGGTTACCAGAATGTAAAGGGGTTGAAGGATAAGGGAAGAAGAGCGAAGAGATATGTTTCCAAGTTTGTCTGTTTGTGTATGCTTGGCATACCGCCGTGTCTGTCTTCACTCGGCAAACAAAGCACGAGTGTGCCCGAGAACTTCCCCCGAAACTCTGGGGACATGAGTGATCTACAACTGTATCCAGAACTTGTCGACAAGATTTCGTTGCACCGGCGCTAAACGTCCAGATGGGAAGCTCATTTAGCTTCCCTAAGTTTCTCTCTCCGTCGTCTGCTTGTTTTAAAACCTTTTTTATCCCTTCTATTTCAGTATATAATATATTTGATTTAATTTAGCCTCTGTTTTAATCGCCAATTTTAGCCAGTAGACCACCCAAGCGTAACCGTTTGAAATTATATGATGTATGACGGAATTCGGGGGGGGGGGGGAGGGTCACTCACCATATCACGTACGACACACGTGCGTCCTCAAAAAGCGTCTAAAGGGTCTGTTTTCAGCCCTTAGACGTCGTCGACGGTTTCCTTAAAAAAAGGGTATTTTTCAGCTTCAAGTGCTGTTTTCAACGTTTAGGGTCAATAATACACTGCCAATAACTCTGGTGTTGATTTAACACCAGCCCGGAATCTATATATGTCCACACCATCAGAGAAGTGTTAAACAATCCCGGTTTGGTATTGATCTAACACCAGATAGGTGTTTATACAACACCAATTAGTATCAAAACAGCATCGGTTTGATTCCAAACTGGTGTTGTTTCAATACTTCTTTGGTGTGGACAGATATAGATTCCGGGCTGGTGTTAAATCAACACCGGAGTTTTGCAGTGTAGATTTGATCTGAATAGTATGCATTAATAAATTTAACGTAAAACTAACAAAGTATTTATGCTATTGCCTAAAAAAAATCAAAACTGTATGACTTGTGTGTTATCTATCAACATTTCTAAATCGTATTACCCACATCGCCAATGAATCTGGTTCATAGCATTCTATTCCAAATCCAATCCTTTCGCTACCTGCAAAATATAAAGTTTTTCTTATTGTCCATTTACCTCCTCCCCGTATGCCTGTACCCCTTCCATTTACCCCATCCCTTCTCTCTGTAGTTTTTTGTTGAATTATTACATTTGCATCGGACCCTAAACCAATGAGTAGTGAATACAGAACAACAATCACCCCTCATCTATTCCCTATGGTGAACGCATGCCACATGCCGAACAAATTGGTAGCGATATAAATACCGGCTTCAAGCGTTTTGACTTGGGCCGCCAGGGGGCGGTGTCTAAGGCCGTTCACCCAGTGTTCATAAGTATTATGACATCTTGTAAAAAAATGTCTCACATAAAAAAGATAATAGTTGGAATTATATTAGTTCATTATGGCACATACGGCAATTGAAGCTGTGTAATCAGGTATTGTTAAACAAACGTCCAATATAGAGAGATTTTTATCATACAGGCCTACATATAAATCAACCACTACATACTTTTTCTTTTGAATTGTGATACATATCTAGCAGTGAAGTTTTAACAAGGCAATATAATAATCAAAGTCGTGCCCTTCAAACTATTATGTATTATGTTGATGGAAATGAAATAAAGAATTGAGAAATAAAAATTTAGAAGAAAAAAAATGGCGTAACTTCGCCAAGTAATGGGTTTACTCGCAGAAAATCAACTATAAAGCCCATAATAATAGAGAACCAGTTATGTTTCGTTACCTCGGACATTATTACCGTATCACGGATGAAATCTGAATAGACAACGTTAAGAGCTCGTTCAAGTGCACATGTCGGCTCACATCTCAACACCAACCACACATATTTGTTGGCATGTAGGGTACGAACTTGTTTTCGTTGTTCCGTCACAGAACGCGAACCATACGATACGATGCCATGAAAGACAGCGGTGTGGACTAAAGGATACACTTTCAAACAGAAACTTAGATAACTTGAGAGTTTTGGCGACAGCGATTCGCAAGCAAAGCTCGAATCAGGTGACTTTCGATTTACGACTAGTCTAGAACAAGTGTGGTAACATACCATCATCATTCACGACTATGCAGGGATAACTGTATAGATCCAGAGAATAAAAACCCTTTTGTGGAACCATTATCGATACAAACATGAAGGTGTGGCTCATATACTAGTAGCTGGTTTCAACTTGAAACGTTGTTATTTCAGACAATATTATTTCAAATCTATTCATGGTCATGCCCAAAATATCGTTCTGAATTACTTCATGCAGGCATACACTTTAGTAGGTCCGTTTGTTTTGCAAATAAAAATGTCTTAACGGTCAAACAAGAAAAAAAAAAAAAAAGTTTTTTGGTGATAGGTCCTTTTCAAGCTCTGCCCCACGTCTCTGGAACTCTCTTTCAGCTTCCCTTCTTTCTATCACCACTATCACATTGTTCAGAATAATATTACAAATTCATCAAATGGAAAAGCATATTCAACATAATTACTCTTTGTTTGATCATTTGATTTTATTCGTTTGTAGGCCTACTTTTTAAGATTATTTACATGTTAAAGTTCTTCAATATGAATTCCATGAAAAAGGCTATGTAAGATAAATCATTCCACGGATTATTAGTGAATCCAAATAACACCTAGTATAAAAAGGTAACAACGTATTCCATTCCCCCTTTCTCTTATATCCTCTTCATTTTACTTTTCTTCTTTTTGACCTCCGTGAGTCCCGCCAAAAGAAAAAAGGAGTTCAGTAAGATGTTTGACTCCATGCTGTTCTGATGAAAACATTGGACAGTCTGCTCTGCACTATTCGGTACAGACCTGCTGTGAACTACATCTTAATTTCTATAACCAGGAAACCTTCTACCAGTTTTACACATTACAATTCATTTACTCAAGACAAAGACACAGAGATTGGCTTAATCGGAGACAAGACAAATTTACGCGTCTCGCACATTGCGAGACGAGATTTTGTTGCCCATCTAATAATAAAGGACCGCTCTACGCGCCGATCAATAAGATGCGGTAGTAAGCGGAGCGAGCAAGCTGAAATCATACTCCAACACACCTGCTCCTTCCGTCTGTAAACTCATCATCTTCACTCAAAATATCTTACTTCTACCATCAGAGCAAACTTCCATTAAATTTGATTCCCTGATGGAGTTTTTTTTCCTTACGAATCAGACTTTAAAATGAAATGTCTTTGTATGCATGGATTAGGGAGTTATATTAGAAAGGGTCGAGTAATGGTCACTCGTTGTTTTCAACATAAATCTTTCATGCTGTCATGGAAATAATACTGAATTATATGATATGAATTGATAATTATCTAATTTTAGGATAAAACTTTCAGGAGTAATAGATTTTAGCAAGTGCAATTTCTTCGGATGTCATGATTGGATTGGTGTGAACCCGTTTTATTTAAGAATTTCGTAAAAATACTATTACATTATAGTCGTTGATTAATCTTAGGTATTTTTGCAAGCGATGAATGCAGAATAAAGTATTTGATGGAACAGCTAGTTTAAGCATTGTTCATGGACTTGGTGATACTTCAATTTGATGTTGACTGGAGGTTCAATTTAGAATAGCATAACACTGGAAATTTCATCAAAATCGTATGTAAAATAAGAAAGTTATGAAATTTTCAGTTTGTTACAATACAGTCAAAAAGGCAAAACTTATGCAAATGAGAGAGTTGATGCTGTCATTTACCATGTTTACTCACAATTTCTTTTGCTTTTTATTGTATGAATTATACAACATTTAAATTATTACAGAGTTTACAATAAGGATCCTATCGATTGAATCAAAAAGGTTAAAACAATATCAATTCTATACATGTTCCTAGATGAATGAAACTTTGTTTTCACATGGCAATGAGCATGATGAGGAAAACATTAAAACAGTTCATATTTCATTTAAAAAATAGTGAATGGGCGTTGTCATCTGTCTCCTCCTCTGTATATACCGACTATAGGATGTGCATATTATTTTTTTGTGAATTAAGCGAATGTTAAAATGTCATAACTTTCTTATTTTGCATCTAATTTTGATGAAATTTTCAGTGTTATACTTGGTTTGTGTGTGTGTGGGGGGGGGGCGTCGTGGTCTAGTGGTAACGACTGTTGTCATTCAATCTGAGGGACATTGGTTCTATTCCCAACCATGCCGTGTTTTCATTCAGCAAGAAATTTACCCATATTGTGCTGCACTCAGCCCAGTAAGGTGAATGGGTACGCGGTAGGAAGAAATTTCTCGAATGCTTGAACGCCTGTATGGTGACTCGGCTACAGCCGGGGTAATAATAATTATGATACCAATATTTATTGTTAAGCGCAGTAGAGTAAACTAATAGTAGCCGTGCTATATAAATGGTTCATATTATTATTATATTATTATTATTACTATAATTATTATTATTATTAATATTACTATTATTATTATTAATATTATTATTATTTATCTTTGTATTCAAATCATTGTTTTGTTTGTTGGGGTGGACTTGCTCTTTGACGTCAGTAGAGATTTTGGAGTCTTTGATAATTAATTCTACCGCCTTTAAGATCAATTACTTCATTAAATCGACGATTCGTATGTTACTTAGAATTGCCTCCTAAGTTGTTCCTTTATCAATAAAGGAACATGAGAAAGGCGTCCGTGTAGTTAGATGCTATCGATTAAAACATAGACATGGGTCTACAGGCCTTTTTTGTGTTGTCTTGTGATTTCAAACTGAATCCATTTTCATGATTTACATTGTACAGTATAGTTACATAACCAACCACTATACTTTTTTTTTTTTTTTACAGAGAATCAATATTAAAATTGTAATTTCTTTATTAATTACTTTATCTTAGGTCTGGTTTCAAAATCGACGATCGAAAGAACGGCGAATGAAGCAGCTGAGTGCGTTAGGGGCCAGACGACATCATTTCTTTAGGAATCCAAGGCGCATGCGCCCTTTACGTGGTCCATTTGATGTAGAGAATAATCCAGATATGATGGGAAGTCCTCCATTTGGATACGATGCAGGTGAGATTATCACTCTTTTATTCTTTCATTTATTCACTCTTTGTAAAAAAAATGTCAATAAAATGTACATGCAATTATATAGCCCTGATATACAGATTCATGCAAACACAATAGAAATGTTATGACATTATATTTCATGCCTTTCGATCAAAAAAGATATATAAACCAGATTATACTCTTTAAATACGGTACAGAGCTAATTTCCGAGCGCGTATAGTGACTGAATTCATCACTTTAGGAACGCGTATGTTTCAGGGTGCTAAATAATTTTCAGCATATTGAGTTACTTTTTCAATCTCACTCGAGTCATATTGAAAGAAAACGAATCGTGTGCAGACGATTTCAACCGATTACGATACGACTATAATCGACAGCAATCCGATTAAACAATTAGACTAAGAAGATTTTTAACCATTCACACTGTGGTATTTTTCATACGTAATTCGATTTGTGTTACTGGAGAAAACATCACGGATTAGAACAAAGTTATTGAGTAAATTGAATGAAATGTACATGAAGTCTTTAAACAGCCTAAAGAAGATGAATGAATGTTTGTTAGAACATGATAATGTAAGTTAAAATCTATTTAAGCATCCTGTTTGTTAGAACATAGTATACTTATCCGGTTGGTTGAAGATAGTCAAGTGGTATGATAATGTACGTTAAAATCATTCAAACCTCCAAAGTGGCTTGGTGTTGGTCGACATTTTCTTTTAATGGATGATGCGTGTAAATGAAGTAAAAGATGATATTATCATATAGGGAAGTAAAATAAAAACATTAACAGGGAAAGTCTTGACTCAAACTTCAAAGTAGAAAATTTTAAGAATAAGAAGTGAATTAGAACTTTTAAGACCATATTTAGTAGACCAAATATTTACAGTTTGAATCAACGTGTACCTTGTGTAGTTGTGTTGGTTTTACTTTTCCTAATAATCTAATGTTATGTATGCTATAACATACGCCATCACTCATGGTATGTGCCATGCATTACTTTTACTGTGGTAATATCAGACTGATATGTTTTCATTCATAATTGTAACTTCTTTGATAATTAATAATAATAATAGTCAGTTCTTGTATAGCGCATAATACATTTATGAATAACGTCTCTATGCGCTTCCAAAGGACTTGGATATTATTACCTTGGCTTTAGCTGGGCTACCTAGGCGCTCAAGCATTCACTGAATTTCTTCCTACCGGGTACCCATTTACCTCACCTGGGTTGAGTGCAGCACAATGTGGATAAATTTCTTGCTGAAGGAAATTACGCAATGGCTGGGATTTTGAACCCACGACCCTCTGTTTCAAAATCAGAAGACTAATCCACTAGGCCACAACGTTCCACAAACTGGGCCACAACGCTCCACAGAGTGTTTATATCTTTAAAAAGATATCACGATTTTATTTATTTATTTATTTATTTATTTATTTATTCATTTTTTTTTTTTGGGGGGGGTGGAATTTCTGTACTAAGTGACGATTCTGTTGCACAGGCGTTACGAAAAATAATCATTATTTTGACGATTCGATGGTTATGAAATTAATGTACTATATCCATCCTTAGCTTTTAGTTTGTTACGCTACGTATAATATACCGATTACACTCTTACTTTTCCTGATTTCTCAGATAAAAAATAAAAAATGAAATGATATGTGCCACCAGCTCTTATCTTGGTGATGGACTATCACCTCAATGACTTTACCCCATTACCATTCCTAACATCCTCTATCAAACTCACCAAAGGGACTGGTTTTCTCACCTTTTTGTCTTACCAAATTGACCGGATATTTAGAGACGGCTCTCTAGATTCTGTTGAAGATTGTCGAGTGGTGTTGTTTGCTGCTGTCGTCTCACCTTACGATGTGTGACACAGTAAACCGCAAACGAGAGGCTAGAAAGTGCACTGCTCAGCAGCGAAAAGTGGCCACTTCAGATTCGAGAGGGCTAAATAATAATTGAGAAAAGTACAAGGTGACCCAAGAAAATCAGGAATGCTCGATAGATTGGCCGCTGAATTTTGAGATGACTTTCATGTTATTGAAATCTAATGAAAATTAGTTGGTCTGTATTTCACGTGAAGCAAGGTCGAGTAGAACAGTGTTCGTTGTGACTGTAATAAGAGACTCTGAGCTCAGTGGACGATCATGACACCATGTTTAGTTCCGGTTTGTTTCGGTTTCAGCCATAACATGGATCAGATTCCCAAAAGACTACAGCACTGCAGAAGGTTTCATGCAAGTATTACCGCGCGGTAGTTTAGGGAGTTGGGTGTCGAAAACGGACGAAAACGAAAATAGCTCATTTTGATAAATTCATTCTCATGATATGTTTTATTACTCTTTTGAAACTACTTAATCTTTAAGTCCTAACTCTACATCAAGTGGAGTTTTGTATTGATTATTTTAATTTCACGAATACAATCAATTAAAGAACAATGACTTCGCCCATAGATACAATTCGTTTGAAGGAATAAAGCATCAAAGATGACTTCTTAAAGTTTTGTCGGTGGAATACACTTATTGGGTGGCGTACATGTCTACTGAAACACCCCGGGCTATCATGGGCGAGAGACACGTTACGCATCTCGCTCTCTGCTTGGGGAGCCTACAGCTTCTGGGGAATATACGTTCTCTAAATACCTATCTCATCGAATGTCAGTGATCTACAGAAGTGCGTTCAGATTGTAATGTTTTAATACCACCAGTAAGGAACATACCGCTGTAGTGTAGCTTGACTTTCAAGATAGGTAACTTAATTGCTTCTTGATGTTTCGATGCCTATTCAGGCGTACATTTTTATTATTTGCGTTGCACAGAAAATCTTGTGATATGATCTGAAGAAAGACAGGACAGAATAATTATTAATTTATTTTGATTATCTTAATTTGTTTATCGAATAATTCATTTTTAAAATCAATGTAAATTAGCTAGTTTAAGGTCTACGCACTTTTTAGATTGGAATTGATGTCCCCAATTATATACATTTATAACTATTTCAAAATAAATGGGCATGACTATATGATTTGAAAAAAAGAGAACGTTAATGTTAACAAACCTGAGCGGAATTCTTCATGACAAATACCATATAGATTATTATGAAGGATATGCTTTAGATGGTATGCACTCGGCATAAAGAACAAATTGCATAACTGTATAATGTTTATTCATTTTCCGAACAACTTCCAGTCGGCAGTGGTCGGTCTGCAATATATCGCGTGTATTTTACTTACCATATAATTGTGTTGGGCTGAGGGGGGGGGGGTGTTATATTATGTGGGGTAGGTTTAATAGAAAGATGACACTTCTCTTGAATTTAGACTAAATGGTTAATGAAATGCCTTTGGCAGATTTTTGATCTATCTTTTCAAATGATAACGTTCGATATATTTTGTAAAGAGCTGTGTGCCATTGCGCTGTGTACACATAAAATAGTATTTAGATCGTTGTAATCATGATATATATCAACAGTGGAAACAATGTCTCAGCAAATCAGACAATATAAACAGATAAGAACAATTTAGGAACACGTATCTCGCTGTGAGAGTTCTTAGAAGGCTTTCGCTGCTTCCAGGTCCAACATTAGTATCACGCTCTCCACCACATGCAGCGAACATAACTGAAACGACATAATGCCCCCTATCAAGGCATTTAAATGACAATTTTCAGTAATTTTGTTTCACCTATGATGAGGTTTCTCAACGTCTTACCTGTACCATTTACCTCAGTGGGTGACCATAACACGCTGTTTGCCATTGCTTGTATTTGGATGACAAACATTCATAGTTTTGTTATTTTCAGACTGATGAATCTCTATATCGATAGCAATTTCATTTCAGGTGAATGTTGCCAGACTTCTTTATTTTTTAGTAAAAGACAAAACAATGTCTTGAGTATAAAGTACAGGATCTGCAGAATTAGTCGTATGAACTGCCACCTTTATCACCGTTAACATATCCATCACAACCACTGCCACCATCAACATTATCATCACCATCACCACCATTACCATAACCAACACCACCACAACTACCACAACATCTACCATCACCACCACTACCACCATTACCATCATTACCACCACCACCAGCAACACCACCACCACCACAAGTACCACAACATCTACCATCACCACCACTACCACCACCATTACCACCACCACCACCATCATCACCATTACCACCACCACCTCCACCACTACTACTATCACCACCATCACAATCACCATCGGCTCTCCTTTAAAAAAAAATGAACAAAAATGTAGTATCGCAGAATTCAGTGATGGAAAGAGGATCTGAATGGATAAGAGCACAAACGTACTTTATGCATCCATGGTGGAATAGGGAAGATGCGATGGTGGGTAGCAGGGCAGGGAGATGATGTGCATTGTAACGGAACACCGGGTACGGCTTTAGAAGCGGGGAGGTGTAAATCTGTTTTAGGCCCAGATACGTGAGGGGATTTGGCGCAAGGAGGTGTTAAGACTTATTGCAATCTCTTTCTCGCTACTCCTTTCACATAAATGATACCCACTCAATATTCTTAACCCATCTGGGCCCACTACGGAGTCAACTCTTATTCATATCATTCGTTAGAGAACTATTTTGGAGTGGTAGTTCTCTCCGATGTAAGGAAAGGAACGTTAGATGGATATATTTGGTGTCTGTTTGCAAACAGATCCCGCCATACTTTGCCCGCATCTTATTTGGAAAAAAACACTTCAAGAAAATTAGCCGGCTCTTAACATTGTCTGCGGTACTGCATTTTATTGTCCTTATCATTAAAATTGTATTTCCGTTGTGGCACATTGTAGTAATGAAAGAAATATATTGTTGGAAGTCAACTTCACCCCCATCAACAAGCATATTACAAGATGGTTTTAAAAGATAAAGAAAGATCAAATACGCTTTACAATGAACAGTTGAGTGAAAATCGGCTGTAAATATATAAATGTTTCACATTTTCATAAAAGTTATTAATTATCAAAGACTTCATGAGTATTCATTGTTTTTTTAATCATTATATTCAGATGGTAATCCTGATTACTATGGACCAGCTGGTTACTTTGATTACTTCCATCCTGGTCATCCAAATGGTCCACCTTCATCAGAAGCACCAGTTCAACCAACCGATATGAATCCTTATATGCAGCACCCACCAGTATCACAAGGCAATCATCCTATGGATCATCATATCCCAGTATCTCAAACAAGTCTTGGTGGAGGAATACCTTCTGATGGGGGTGAATATCTCTCTGGTAAAGATATTAATACCAGTCCAGAGCCTATGCAGCATTTACCGCCCGTCTCAGCCAATGGAGACATGTTCCACCCTCACCCACATCATCCTCATCCTATGGGAGAAAGATTTGGTCCACCGAGAGGGGGCGCTCATCCACCTCATGTGAACGGTTTCCGTGGTGTACCTCCTCCTCATCAAGAGCTTGTGGAAGGAGTGTGGTGACAAACTTTATTAAAAGACACTTGTCTGAGAACTATATCAGAATTTTATTTCATCATGGATAAAGAAAATTGATTTATGAGAATATATATCGTTATTGACATTGTTGAGTGACATAGGCTCTTGTAAAGAACTGCTGAAAATGTTTTTTTATCATGTCAAAATTTATGTAACTTTCACAAGTATTGAATGTTTTTCACTTCTGCGACTGTGTTACGTGTGGACATTGAGGCTGAGTATATTCTTCTAATGGATTTCGGCTGACATCAATACAGCAGTATTATTGTTATTAGTAATGTAGTCATCACGTGACTTGGACAAATGAACTTCTTTAAATGAGCAGAAAATATGATATTTGCCAAAATATATAGACATACCACTTTCAAGACTGCTCAGTTTAATAATTCATAAAACGCTTTATTTATTTTTTTGGTTTTGAGGTAATTATCTCGTCATGGCGTCTAGTAACTCGTATGTGATGTTGATTTCTTTTGTATTAATCGTGATGATCCTTCATATTTTTGCAAAAGTAATTTTTAACATACCGACATTAAAAAGCATTCATTGATGTATTCTTGCCCATTTATACCCATCTTAATTTACTCAATGATTGTTTGATAATAATGTTAGCCTAATATTGTATATTCCACGCCATGCTTCTCAGCATCAAAATTGAATGCAAATGTGAAAAGACTTGTATTGCTGTCTAGAATTCCAATTGGAAAGTTTGATGCACCGTTAAGTGAGTGAGTTAATGATTTATCGTTATAATGAAAATGTGCAATTTGTATAGAACATAATCATGCTTGTATTGACTTCACAATATAATTTAAATTCTTAAAATTTTAACTTGGTTGAGGAACGCGGCCATTGTCATCTAATTTTCTTTATTCTCTATATTTGGATTCTCACTAAATAAGCGGGATTCAAGTCTCAAGCAAGATTTTTGGCTCCATTATTACAGTGACTATCGGGATTTAAATCTCGGTTCTTTCCCTCAATCTCTTACATTCTTATGCTCATACTAGTATATTCATTATAGGACAAAAATATCATCCATGCGTCGTTATCCATCAGCCACGAAATCTCGATCTTTTGAAATTCTCTCATGACCTCCTCAATCTCCCTTTCTTTATCCTCTCCTCTCTCTCTCTCTCTGTCTTTCTCTCTATGTTTCTCTATTTATGTCTCTCTCTCTCTGTTCCTTTTCCTTTATCAATCTTTCTCTCGTCGTTCCTTTCTTTTCCTTTTCCTCTCATTTCTTTGCGTACCATCCTTCCTTCTTTCATTGTGAAATAGCTTTTATGATGATCTACATTATTTTAGACAGTGGCAGATCCAGGGGGGGGGGTGTTAAGGATTTAAATCCCCACCTGGTGCTTCCTGAAAAAAATGATAAACAAGGAGGGGTGTGTGAGATCAAACTCCAACACCCTTTCTCTGTTTACGAGAGTCACGTAAGCAGAACAGTGGTGGATCTACAGGGGGGTACTCATCGTTATTGGGTCAAACCAATTTGTCAAACCCATTCTTAGCAAAGAGCTATATCCACCACTGTCAGATGTTCATGTAGTATCAAATGAATGATGGTTTCAATAGCATTATATTCCGTATCTCATAAAATCTGGAGCTGACCAATAGTTAACTGAGATATTTGCGACTATGTTTTTATTTACTTGTTCCTTTTCCTTGACAACATTATCCGTGGACCTTCTTGTTATGCATTATTGACATTGACAAATTTAATATTAATATTCACCCTTTTTTCTGTTGAAACATGAGGTTTGATACAGGGTAATTGTATTCAATGAAGTGATGAAGTAATGGAGTTTGAAATTCGATTAATTTATTTCCTCTCCGTTAGTTTAACTTTCTATATATCCTTTACCGGGAATGCAATTAATTTATGAACACCATACACTAACATAAAAACTCCATACTCGTGACTATCTCGTGGTTAAGTAATCCCATTCAATTGGGGATATTTGATGCCAAATAAAGTTAAAACTTTTATGAATTTTACCATATTTAGAGATGATTTCTTTTTGTAAAAATGCAAATGTTCCAGGATAAACACGATAAGCAAATAGTTTTGAAAATTCAAGTAAGTTTGTATAGCACAGTATGCTTAGGAATCTTTGGAGTAACATTGAACTCTCCCAATGACTTGTTATGTAATCAGAAGAGTCTAGCAATCAGGTTTGGATTCATGTTTGTTATGGAACAAGCCTTATAAATGCTGTATAATATTCTTGAAGTTTAAATGAGGAATTGTAATGATTTACCAAAACATGCCAAATGAATGGTCATGTTTGAATTTTAAATTGATCGGTGAATCTTTGCAGAGTCTGCAAGTGAGAGAGAGAGAAAAAAGATAAAGATAAATGTATTCATTCATTTTCTTCACTTTAAAGCGAGCTTTCGAACAATTTTCTTTTGTATTCAGAATTATCACCACTTTAGTAGAGTATTCATATTTGTGAAGTATACCTTCGATTTTTTATAAAAATTGATTTTAACGATTGGCGTGAGCTTTCGAACAAATAACATGTAAGACAAGCAGATATATAGTATTCATTGCTGAAGAATGTTGTAAAATCTTATCTCTGGTCATGTTCCTGCGGTTTGAGGCAATATGACAACGTACTTTCATACATACTGTGGATAACTGATTAAATACAGCCGGTGTTCATTTCAATGTTTATTATATAAGGCGACGGAATATTATATGGGTTTCAGTTTTGAAGGTATTTTAATGGTGAATCTGAGTGAAATAATTTATCATCTCCTAATTACTTTACTCCTTATGCTCAAGGATGAATTTTAAGGATCAGTTAGTGGTAACATGTGGAAGAGAGGGGGAGGGGGTAGATCCACCTGCAATCAAAGGAAGAGAGAGAGGGGTAATTGGTTGTTCAGCTCAAAGAGTATCTTAATTAATTGTATATTCTGAAAAAAAGGGTGCTGTTAAAAACGGGATCACTATATTCTTATGTTTTATCCATAATTATTTTGATTAACGGATTGTCCCACGTAAAGCATAAATATTGTTCCGATTAGGTACTCTTAATTAAACCATAATTAAACTTATGTTCTTGATATTCTTTTAATCTATGACCATGTTCCTATCTTTCATATCGTAATCAACTCTCTTTCAATGCAGTCGAATTTAATGCAATGTAAATAACAGATGGAAGATTGTTCTCATTGTGCACTTGTGTGATTTTCTTTAATTACGCAAGAGCACTTTGACTGCGTCATATTTTTAGGTAAAATGATGTGGTAATGAGTACAATAAATGTATTTGGACGAAGATAAAGAATAATATATTTATGTTTTATTTCTTAAAATGTTTCAATATATTTTCATGTTGTTTTTTTCTCTGCCATTCTTTTCTTTATTTTATTCTCTCTATCACTTTCTCTCAGTATTGTCATGTTTTTGTGAGACAGATATGTATGTACTATTTGACTTTGTATAATTATTTAATTTAAATGATTAAAGTTACCTGACTTCTTCATTTAAAATCCATGTCTTTAATTGTGTTATTAAGTTAGTGATAATAATGACTTCACATTTATTATGCGTTTGATATTTTCAATGCGTTTGTGAATGAATGTTGTGTATTATAGACAAGAAGAAAATAGTGAGAAGTGGCAAGCTGAAAAGCGATATGTATACAACTGTACATTATCAATTACATTGTGACGTTATAAAAAAAGAAATGGGAAATAAAAATGACTGAAAGAAGAGAGAGAGAAGGAGAGAGAGGGGGAGAAAGAGAGAGATGGAGACTGAGAAATAGGATAGTTGTCAAATGAAAAAAAATGTAAGAAACGATCTATTGAAGATATCAACATAGCTGAAAACACGGAGAGAGGGGAAGGTATAGAGGAAGATGGGGGGGGGGGGGGGTGGATACAAACAGACAGAGACATAGAGTAGTGGGGATATACGATGATGATGGTGGTGGTTGTGAAGATTGAATGAGACTCACCAATATGAACTGGCCAATCACCGTGAAATTACGTTTCGATTTTTGCTCCACCTGAGATTCATCGAACACGATGCTCCTATTCTTCTTTCTTCGCAAGGGGTCGTGTATTATCTTCGTGAGGGGTCATTTTAAAGAGATGTAAGATATCTCCGTAAGGGGTCGTGTTAAAGAAATGTAAGATATCTCCATGAGGGGTCGTGTTAAAGAGATGTGAGATATCTTCGTGAGGGGCCGTTTTTTAAGGGATGTAAGATTTCTTTGTAAGGCGTCGTGTTAAAGAGATGCCAGATATCTTTGTGAAGGGTCGTGTTAAAGATATGTGAGATATCTTCGTAGGGGTCGTGTTAAAAAGATTTGAAATATCTATGTCAGCTTCACAACAGTTTGTGAATCATTGTGAATAAAAAAATACATTTGCTTGATTAGATCTCAATAGCTTCATGTGTGATCGTGACACGAGTATTATATTTTCTTCATCCCTTCATCGCCCTCTACTCACGTCTCTCTATCTCCTCTCCCCTCGTTTCATAATATACACATTTAGCTAAATCATTCAGTGACTTTAAAAAATGTATTCCCATTTTTTCATCTCTTTCATAAATTTCACTTTATATAATTGTCCCAATGGGCGTCCCTCTCCCGTCTTTCTCTACATGAAATCTCTGTTGTCTAATTTCTTATCTGTAACCATAACTGTATAGGCCTACCAGTCTTCTAATTTTCACATTTAAACCTGTCACACCAATTCTCTTATTATTAGAAAAATCTTGTAAAAATCACGCGATAAGATCCCTTGAATAACGATTTGAAATTGACACAGTAGCATGGTTTTCATAGCTGCATCTATCTTGTCCCCTGAGCAATATCATTATATTGCTCACGATCTTTCTATTCTGTCTGTACGTGCGACAGAAAACTTTTATTTGATCATCAAATATTAATGATCTCGACCCTTGGGGAATACAAATAAAACACAGACGGGCAAATGTAGGAACTATCTGCTAAGCTACAAGAAAGCAAATATTTTTTCATCAATGATTTTTTTCCTTATGAGCATACAAATTTGCCATTCTGACAGAACGAACCGTGAGAACCTATAAGCATGGACCCTGATATAAGGTAGAGGGATTATTGATTTACATGGTAATCAATCACGTACATGTCTTTCGTCGAATATGGACTTATTCCTTGTTTTGATTTTCTTGTAGATGTCTGAAAGGTTTTATCAGAGCGAAGAGGTCTTCTTGTTGGTTGACGGGACGGACGCGATTGAAGAGGCAAAGAGCAGGTGGTTATAGTGTTAGTTCGCTTGGGGTAACGCGAGCGAGTATCGACCCGAACCTCGCCCGTGTCCTGGTCGTCAATTTCTTGGTAGGAAGAACGCATGGAGTGAAAGCATGTAGACCATGATTAGTGGCGTCGCGATGCGAATGTCTCATGTGTGAAGAAAATAATAAAAAAATAAAACAGATAGGGAAGGCGAACTCGAGGCATAACCCTTTCACGGTGTGGGCACTCAAATCAATTATATTGCTAATATAACTCTCTCTCTCTCTAAAAAAAAATGGTCATGTGATAGCTTATAAATAAATATTGAAAATAGAAATGATTCCCATTGGTACTGTGGCAATCAGGTAAACTGATATCATAAAGTACATGTAGATATAAATGATACATTCACATCACTGTTTCGAGTATTAATAATGATGATAAATGGTTTTATTCAGGTTAGAGGACAAATAATGTAAATGATAATGATAGATGCGGACGCAAATTATGATAAGATAATGAACATACTGTTGAAGATGATGAGGAGGAAGAAGAGTATAGTAGGAGGAGAAAATGAGGCTGAAGATGATAAGGATGATGATGAGAATGATGATGATGATGATGATGGTGATGAAGATAAAGGAGAAGAAGAAGATGATGATGACGACGACGATGATGATAGTGGTGGTGATGGTGATGATGGTGATGATGATGATGATGATGGTGATGATGATGATGATGGTGATGATGATGGTGATGATGATGATGATGACGATGATGACGATGACGACGACGGTGACGATGAGAATTATGGTGGAGGTGGTGGTGGAGAGGAGGAGAAAGGATTTGGAGATCACAGACTTTCTTCAACATCTATGGCGTGTGACCAAATATACTTATCATATCAATTAATTATTTCATATAATTGCAGATTTTATTTGCACAAATATGACTTTAGAAGAACGCTGCGAAAGCTATTTGATGTCGATATCCATGATATCACAGCAAATATTTGAGTTAGCATCAGATCACGTCCGTAAATGAACCATGATTGAGAGCGTTACAATGATCATTATCATGATTACAGCGAGATGAACCGCTTGCAGCTCCAATAAATTTTTCAAGATTATTTAGGGATTTTGTGAATTTTTTGATTTTCAGCCTTTGAATCGATAAAAATTTTGAGCCAGAAAATGAGAACATGAAATAAACTTCGACGGAAGAGGGTCGAAGCATGCAAACTGAACACATTAAGAAGAAATGTCTGTGATAATTTTGTAAATTAAACCATCACAGTTCTGACTCTAGTTTTAAAACATTCTTGTTTCTTTCATTAAGCGAGCGAGGGTATTGCATATTGAATATGGAGGGGGTGGGTTGGTAGTTAAACCACTATAAAATTTGACATAAGCACTTTTGGTAATCATGAACAGGATGGGCATTTAGCTAATCATTCGATCCGAGCGCGAAGCGCAGCTGAAAATTTGTTATATTCCGACCAATACTGGAAATTCTAAGCACTTTTTGTAACCATGGAAAGGATGGGTATTCATTTAAACAATGATATTAATTAAACAATTAATTATTCTGACCTCACATCTGGACATTCTAAGCACTTTTTAAAAGAATATCTTGCTAAAACACAGTAGGTCTTTAATGAAATCTCGAATTCCTAGCAAAAGAATCTGTGCACATTGACTTTAAAACGGGATATTTTATGCCCCATGTTCTTGAGAAGATTATTTTCTCCCTAAACTGGCAATGCTCGCGCCAAATTTATATTTTTAAATAATGACCGGAAAGGTCGTCTATTTTCCATTTCCCTCCCCTTATTTAATTCACTTTCATCGATATCCCTCCTCTTTCTTTCTCTTTCTCCCTATCTTTTTATTATTTTTTGCGCCGCCATTTGGTGGTGGTGGTGGGGGGGGGGGTTGTTTATTCGAAGTAGATATATATTGCTTCACATTTCTCAGAGTGCTAAACCTAGTCAAAATATATCCGTCTCCACTATTGGAAACGATCACATGTATATACATGACAGGTTGATTGTCAGTTTTGAAACAGGTGTTTCAAGAATTTTATATCATATCATATCATTTTATCTCATATTATGCATCGTCTTAAAGCTGTCTTTCTAATACGGAAAGGAAAGTTTACAAAATTATCGTGCTGGTAATCATTAAAATACAAAACAATCGAAAGCTTACAAATTAAAATTGTTTATCTAGATTTTGTTTTCACTACAAACCGCTAATTAAGTAATGATAGACTACTTATTTGAATCTCTGACTATTTTCAGTCTTGATCTGTCGAATTTTCTTCAAGTTAAATACTTTCATGAAATATGATTAATATGGATAATATATATATGTGTATTATGCAATAGACATATACAATAACAGATTATATATGTAATAATAATAGAGGTCCAATAAAGCATTGCTGTCACCCTTTAGCATTTGTGATTTCATAAACTCGCTGGATGTTTAAGAGTCATTCAATTTACTCTCCTCTAATCGTAATCGAAAAAAATATCTTCCATAATAACAAAATTTTACATTTTAAAGCAAAAATATTACTTAAAAAACAATTTGCTTCGCACCCTCGATTGGACATGAATTATTCGCCCTCCCGGTCAAACATCAAATTGGCGCCCCAAAGGTCTTGCATGAATTTGGCGCCTCTTATAGGTCGAACATCAGAGCCTTCAGGTCAACATCAAATTGGCGCCCTCGCTCTTTTATTACCCCCTTTTCTTCTTTCACCTTCTTTTTTCCCTTTCTTTTCTCCCCCTCCCTTCTTCCTTTTTTCCTTCTCTCTTTATTCCCCCCTTTTCTCTCCTTTTTCTTTTCTTCTCTCCTCTTCCCCTTTTTGTCGCCCCTTTTCGCTTACCCGGAGGGCCCGGCCCCGAGGCGCCCCCAAATACTCGTATGATTACTATCATTCTTTCAACATTGCAGTTAACTTATCTTTTCCCGTGTTTTCCCCGATTTAAGTGCTTTTTACACCCTTAATGATCGTTAATAAATAACGCACGCATCGCTACACAACCAGCGAAAGATGTGTTTAAAAAAAATGCAAAGGTGACACTTTAACTTTCTAATCTCTAAAATACACACTTCTATAATGTAGTCCTTTTGTGGTAAAGCTGTGTATATTCTGAACATTCTGTTGGGAACGATTTGACTTTATGTTGGTTCATCCTCTTTTTGCAGGGGCGGATCCAGCCTTCGCCAATAGGGAGGGGGGGGGGGGCCCGGAATTTTTTTCAGCCATATTTTCCCCGATCGGCCGCTCGAAGATGATTTTTGGTTTCTTTGAAGGGGTGGTCCTAAAAGTCACTTCTTAGCTTTATATTCTTATGAATAAACATAAATATATAATACCATAATCCTTATTTATATACACGTAATGCGAGCGCGAAGCGCGAGCTAAATTTTTTTGGAAATGTATTTTTTTCTAAAATTTTGAACATTCTGGGCAATGTTTGTTATCCTGAAAAGATGTGTATACAACTAAATAATTACTACGAACGTGAAGCGCGAGCAGAAACGAACTGATGGAAAAAGTAATGTAAAAGACTGCTTGCAGTTAGCCATGAAGACATTACATATTAAAAAAAAAACAATTAATGCGAGCGCGAAGCGCGATCAGAAATTTTTTCGACATTTTTACCTAAAGAATGGAAATTCTAAGCACTGTTTCTAAGTTAAACAGAATAGATACATAACTAAACAATTGATGTGAGCGCGAAGCGCGAGCGGGAAATTTCGAGATTTAGACCTGCTGAACGAGACACTCTATACAAGTTTTGTAAATCATGAAAAGGATGAGTAATTGGGGATTTTAAAAATGTTTATATACGTTTTGAACTGATCGAAAATGTACCTGTTAAGGACTGCTTGCACTAAGCCATGAAGACGTTACATATTTCAACAGTCAAATAATGCAAGCGTGAGCTGAAAAAATTGACATTTCTACATAAAGAATGTAAAATTTTAATCAATTTTTGTAATCGTGAACAGAATAGGTATATAACTAAACAATTGATGCGAGCGCGAAGCGCGAGCGGAAAAAAATCGAGATTTAGACCTAAAAACGGGACACTCTATTCATGTTTTGTAAATCATGAAAAGAATGAGTAATAGAGGATCTTCCTACATTAATAATGCGAGCACAAAGCGCGAGCAGAAAATTTATGATATTGTGATCTGAAACTGGACAATGATTTAAGTAGAGAACAAGTTGACTATCTGAATAAAGTAACATGCGCGCGCGTGTTTCATATTTAGACCTAGAATCTAGGCATTCTAAATACACCTTTTATCATGAAAATCAAAGCGAGTGCGAAGCGAGATTAAACTATTTGATATTCCGATCTGAAAAAGAGTCAATTTCAGCTTTATATTTCAAGCACTTTGTAGGAAAATTGTGAGGTGGATATAGATCGCACTCAATAGAAAGCTGATATTTTTAATCATTATTGTTACTTTGAGTTTTAACATAGGACCGGGACATCCTGAAGACATGCATATGAAAATGATGACTATCTTCCTTTTCCTCTAGCTAAGTGCGAGATGAAACAAAGGACAATTTAATTATTAAATTAATATCTTATTCATTAATGCCTAATGAGGGCGCAAAATATGATGATATTATGGCCTAAAAACTGGACATTTCAAGCACTTTTGTAATTATAAATAGGATGCATCAAGTTAATATATTTTAACCATTAGTGCAAGCGAAAATCGCGACCCAAATTTTTTTTGTTAAACTGTCATGAAAAGTGGAGTTCAAGTAGTTTGTTGTATAATCAATATTGAGACATCCATAACTCGCCAATCAAAATGCGAGCGTGCAGCGCTAGCTGATACGTTTAGACAATCAGACCTGAAAATGGATATTTTGAAAACTTTATGGAATACACAAAAATGATAGGTACCTGATAAATCAAAATTTGCGAGCGCGCAGCAGGAGCAGAAAATGTTAATATTCAGACCATAAAACTGACATTTTTACCGAGCACTTTTTAAAAACAATTTGTAAATCACACAAAATAATGGAAGTGCGATTTCCGAGGTGAAATATGTTTTGTATATTGACTTCCAAACTTGATATTTGAACTCCATATTGAACAAGATATGAAAATCACCTAACAGGCAATGCGAGCGCGAAGCGCGAGCGAAAATTTTATACAGTGACATGAAAGATTCTTTTTATTTTCCAAGTCTTCCCCTCATCTTATTGTATTCAACTCGTCTTCCTCCTCTTCTTTTTTCCCCTCTCTTTTCCCTCCTTTTCCCCTTTTTTTTCTTTCTTTCCTTTTTTTTCTTTTTTTTTGCTCCGCCAATAGGGGGGCACGGGCCCCTCGGCCCCCCTGGATCCGCCTATGTTTTGTGATACACTTTTCCATCCAGCTTCTCTTTCCAGGAAGGATGATCGAAGATTAGAGCCTAAAGGTACATTTCATCGCCGTGAAATGAATGAAGTTATAATGCTTGACTACACGTGATCAGATATAAATACAGAGGTACTAACAGGTGCATACTGGGGCATAGAACTACCATGTTGGGATGATAGGTCTATGGTTGGGCTACTACACCGCTCATCTCAGATGTAGTCATTACTTTATGCACTATACCACTTATAATCATATTGTTCGAGGGTTGATGAAATCAGTCTAAGAAAAACTGAGTTATGAATTTTCTTTCATTTTGTAATGTCACAGACGGAGTTAGGTCCTTAACACGCGGTCAACATGTTGTGTGATATCATACAAAACAAATGTCATTTTCTAACAAAAAAATGAAAGCAGTTTATTTGTGAGATGAATATATGATCAGACACGATATACCACACCCCCTTCTATAGGAAAAAAATATTTATGTTCATGAAGTTTCATATAAAATGGAATTTATGATATTTATATTACAAGTTATAATATGGGGGAGCTTCTCGCATATAACATTACAAAGTATAACCATGGACCTAGTAGGTCCATGTTATAACACACTTTTAAATATTAATCATATTCTCTCATTCTTTGATGGATTTTCATCGAACCTTTACCAATATTTTCTCTATTTTTATTAAAACCAACTTATCATCAGCGTGCACTTCCCCTTTCAGATGTAAGAGACTATAATACATTATGTTGGATATCATGCTTATTGCCCAATAATTAATTTCCCAAAGTAGCTATAATTATGGTATGTATTCAGATTTGAGTAAATTGTTTTTAAAGTGCAGGCAAGCCCCTCTCAAATATGGTTTGCAATGATCTTTTTGTCCTTCCATGTAAAAGAGTATATATTAAAAAAAAACACGTTACGCAATAGTACGTTCAAGGGTCGCATCAAGATGTTAAAGTGCGTGATGAAAAATGATTTACTCAAGACAGGAGAGATATCACCTCTTTTAATCCTCCTTCAATCACCAACTTGACTTTTTCTTATTCCCCCCTCTTTTTCTTCTTCTTCTTCTTCTTCATCTTTTTCTTCTTTTCCGCCTCCTCCTTTTCTTCTTTCTTCTTCTTCTTCTCCTTCTTCTTCTTCCTCTTCTTCCTCTTCTTCTCTTCCATCTCTTTGTATGGCCTGTGTTATCGTCCCCCGATAATTTAAGGTAAGACAACAACAACAACAATAATGATAATAGTAATAATAATAGTAATAATAATAATAATAATAATAATAATAATAATGATGACACACCCCAAATACACAGACCAAAAAATCTTCACAGAAAAATATAATTGTGTTAACCCCCCCCCCCCCATGAACACCGATCGACACCCATGAAAAGGGTGTATTTGATGTCTGTTATTGAATATTATGTCAAAATCTATCACAAAGTTGATTTGAAAAAACGTGGTCAACATTTTTCCTCGCTCGTAGGTTTGTTTTAAAGAAATTTGATTTGATTTGATTTATTGTTTTCTTCTGCATCCATAACATTCGTATTATACATTTTTCATAACATAATAAACATAATATGCTAGTATTTTTGGCATGAATCATAAATAAAGAGTATTAAAAAGATAATTTCAGACAAAAATGATTAACTATATGATATTCACAATTTGCAGGAGAAGGATTGTCATCATAAGCAGATTGCTTGAAAAAAATGACAATCCCAAACTTATACTAATAGAATTAATTAATACATTTATAAAGCAGAATGGGCATACATTTTCAAATACGAAACATGAATTCATGCAATTTTATAGTATGAAGATGAAGATGATAAAGCTAAGGGTGACGGTGATATGATGTTGATGATGATGATGATGATGATGATGATGATGATGAAGGCCATAAGCCATGACTGGCCCCCTCAAAACTTTTTGGCACATTACGTTTCTGATCTCCAGCCACTTCTTTGTTTGTATTTCTTTATTCAGTGTACTCACAGTACACACGCATATTTCCACCCTTTTATTTGTTTTAGAACTTACATGAGTTTTGTAGGTTACTTTCTATATAACTATTGTTTATTATCTATCATTAATTTTCAGCACAGTTTAATAACATGGATTTGATTTTTTTTTCTCATTTTATTTATCGAACTTAGGGAAATGTAGACTAGGATATTCCCTGGCCTGTAAGTACTCTTATAATAATGACGCTGTTATTTTCTAAATGTGAAAATTACAAGACAAATGTTAGTTCTAACGATCAATAATTACTCAAAAGTAATTATCTACCACCCTTCATGGTAATCATTTGTCCGCCTCTGTCATATGCTCAATGATCTCTCTGTCAGAATATCATACGAAAAAGAGAGAAATCACGTGATCATTGTGATTAGACGGTACTGTCATACCTATTCCCGACCTTTCGTTGGAGAACGCGAACGCTTATTTGCGACGGTAGTTGATTTTGGAAGAGACTTTTGGGCCCGTCGTCATGGTCGTAAAACTCTGTCCTGCAATGCAAATTGTGTGACATGAGATTTTTTTTTCGTTTCGCATCTGGAACGGAAACATTCAATCTGCGTTTCGGGTGCAAAATTCGGGATGCTACTATATGGTAACAGCGATATATCCAATTTAGGACGACTTTCCAAAGCCACATTTGGTTCCTCCCAGAGCTCGAGAGGCCGCCCGGGGGGCCCACTTCCATTGAAGAGTGGATAACAGGCGCGACCAAGCGTAAAAAGGGAAAGAGTGGGCAAGTACGTTACGTATAGGCCTATGTAACGTTATAAGGGTGTCAAAAACGATGTTTAAAATACTGAAAATGAGGATATGTTTTCAATACTTGCAGGGTTTCACAAGCTAAATACTTGTTAAGAGATGCATTTTCATAATATTCCCTTGTTTAGGTAGCTTTTCGAAACCGCATGGTCGTGCCTGGTATCCACTTATCAATGGAAGTGGTCCCCCCGGGAATTCGAATCTAATCCCCATTTCTGGGGAAAGTAAAACATAATGCCCATTACATTGTGTGCTGGAGGCATATCGTTTGTGTAGGAGTAAACAAAAGAAAAAAACCCCGCAAATTTGGCTGGTACGTGTTCAGACGTATACATGCTGTGTACATAATCAACGCATGCGAAATGGTTTCGGCTGGAGAGGTGATTTGACCCATGGAATCAATTGCCAGAGATCCACCAATAATCCACATTAGATACAATATCGATTCGATGGACTGTAATGATCTATATCTAAGCCTTAATTCAGTAACTTTTTCCTCACTCAATATGTACTCGATTTGTTTGAAAAACCACTTTCTTATCCATGTCATAATCTATTGTAGGTCCTGCATTTCGAATATTTCCAGCCATCAGTCGTAATGTACATGCATGTATGGTGCGGGTGTCGCGGGAAAGAATTTTGCACACGAAAAGCAGATCTGTAGGGCATGTAACCCCCGGTAACACAAAGCTTAGCATTGATTGTAGAGCAGTTTTCTACGTTTGATTCTATTGACTATAATGTACAATCAATCTTAAAAATCAAGTGTATGATTAAGCGTTAACTTTTGTGTTAGGGGACCCTGATATTAGCGTCCGTGAGGATTATGATTCCAAGTCGCGCAAATCAACTTACGACAAGGTTTTTTTTTAGTGGGTGCAACTGTTTTTCTAGTCATGATATTTGACTATTTTCTTGTCGTAATTTACTAGAACAAAGTTATTTGACTAGAATATATGTCAGAAATGTGATTATCAGTGGTTGTCATGTCAGTTGCACCCAGCTGACTACTTGTCTAGTCAATTTGACTAATTTGTTTTAAGAGTATGGGGGTGACGACAAGACAACCTTAAAAAGGGAGGTAATGCTTTATTGAATAACAGGGGTAAAACAAAGTTACACGACCAAGGCTTGTGTTTTTGATACTCTTCGATGATTGCCAACCCATTGAGCGTTTTAAACATGATTAAAGTAATGTCAGTTAGTGAGAGCGTGAGAACTCCAAAAATCCCTGGATGCTTTACGTAGCTATTGTGACTTATGGTATCTTACTGTCAATACAAGCAAAACTAAAGTGGTTGTCTTTTCTAGGGGTAAAATTTGAAACAAACCCACCTTTAAGTTTGGGGAAAATGTTTTAGATATTGTTGATGATTATGCATGTGTACCTTGGTCTGTTGGTGTAATTTTCAATTACAATGGCAACTTTAAAAAAGCAATCTCAAAACAAGTAAGCCAGGCAAAAAGAGCGATGTTTAGTGTACTAAATAAGGTCAAGATACTAAGTTTGCCAGTTGATATTGCTTGTGATTATTTGATAAATTGGTAGTCCCGATCGCTTTGTATGGCAGCGAGGTATGGGGATTTGAGAACTTGGTGCATATAGAGGTATTTTATAGAAATTTTTTACGGAATATTTTGAGAGTTCATAAATCTACAGCGAGTTGTATTGTTTATGGTGAAACTGGTCGCTATAAGCTGTCAAAACTGGTAGAAAGCAGAATGATAAGCTTCTGGTGTAGAATATTAACTGGGAAACAAACAAAATTATCTTATATGTTGTATAAATTAGTTAACATTTTACATAATGATATAAATAAACCCTTTCATTTGAAATGGATCACCAAAATCAGAAATATTTTAGACACCTGTGGGTTGGGAAACGTTTGGGCACAACAGGAAGACGTAAATCCTAAATGGCTAATCCCTGCTCTAGAATTACGCCAAAAAGATATGGCTTTTCAAGACTGGCACGACATTTTAAAAAATAACCAATGTGTAATTTACAGGATTTTCAAGGACACCCATAACTTAGAGCCTAGAACATATCTCTGTAAATTTAGATGTGGCAGTCATTATTTGCCTTGCGTCAAGGGTCGTTATGAAGGTATTCCTAGACAGAATAGATTATGTAATCTTTGTAACCTGGGTAAGATTGGTGATGAATTTCATTATTTATTTGAGTGTTCTTACTTCAAATTAGACAGAAGCAAATATTTTCCCTCTCAGTTTGCCAAACGTCCAAACACTTTAAAAATGCATAGTCTATTTAATACTAAAATTCCCAAAACACTGTCAAAACTTGCCAAGTTTGTTAATATTATTATGACACAGTTACGTAGATAAGTACCAAATGTATGTACCTGTATATTAATCTGTTATTATATCCTTTTTCTATCTCTTTTTGTTATTCATGTGTTCAACAGTATTATCTTTTGCATTCATGGCTTTCTTCACCTTTTTTTGCCATCTTGTTATAGCTTTTTATATTTATTTATGTTTTGTTATGTATGTATATATTTATGTACGTATGTATACTGTGTATAACTGTGTATATTCTCATACTCCGAAAGGGGTCGACAGAATAAAGTTTCAGTTTCAGTTCCCAAGATCACTTTATGAAATGGGGTTCTTGAAACCAGTTCAGGATGGTGATGAGGACGTAAGTGGTGGATCGTGACCCGGAGGAGACAAAGCATTGGAGGGGCACTGTATTGTTTGTGAACAATGCTGTGCCCCTCCAATAGAAGACCACTTTGCTAGCGTCAGTCTGACGCTAGCAAAGTGGTCTTCTAAACTCATTTCCTAAACTGATTTAAGGTAAACAGTTCAAGAAAGTATTCTGAAAAAAAAAGGGTTCTTAGTTGGTATTCTCTGCCTGCCATGCTCATGGTACTTTTGTTGCGAAGCCAACGGGTACCGTTTTATAACAAATCAGCCTTTGTCGAAAATCGTTTCAGAATCAGATTAATTTCCAACAGAACCTAAAGAATGATACTAATTATTTTCACATATTTATAAGAAACATTTACAATACGAATCATTTTCATTGTAATTATATTTAATAACATAAATGATAAATAACATATAAAGATATATACAAAATATGGTACATTTTGTAGACAAATTATAATATATAATTTAAGTAAAAAAGGGTATCTGTGGAAATGGGAGATTCACTCAAAAGCATAGCTTGTATAATGTGAACCTTCCTAAAGAAAGCGAAAGAGAAAGGAGGAGGAGGAGGAGGAGAGAGAGAGAGAGAGAGAGAGAGTAAGAGACGGGGGGGGGGAGACGCAATAGTTGCTATTTGCTATACGGATAAATATAAAACAAAAACGGGAAGACGAAAGGAGAAATAAACATAATTAGAAACAGGACGAATTGCTTCCGAAAGAGAGATTAAACTAAATGATGAATGAAAATAAAAATAAGTTGTGGTCTGACAGGGGATAATAAGGTTAGGAAAACTAGTTTTTAAGACCTCTGTAGGATCTAAATAAAAACGTTTACAGTTTTCTTTTAAAAGAATGTAGAGAAGGGCTGTTTTTTATATTATTGTCAAGGGAGTTCCAAAATCTAGTGCCATCGAACATAAATGTACTCGGTGAATCGTCCTGGACTATGGACAAATGACATAATTGCAATTTTTAGTGGAGAAAGATCTTAGAAAGATCTGCTGTCCTTGTTCACCATTTTTTTGAAAGTGAACTCTTTGCATTGTAATCTGACGAGCATTTTTAATAGACCTCAACGTTCCAGAAAGCGTCTGCCTAGTGTTGCAAAAACTCTCTAATGACGGAGAGAGAACGCGTGTGAAGAGACAAGGTCACATGACCTCTCAACATGAGCTTCATGATCTCAAGATAATTTGATAATTACCTGTATACCTCCAAGATAACGAACTGATGAGTGAGAGGGAGGAGGAAGACGGAGGGACGAAGGGATGGAAGGAGGGATAGAGAAAGAGATATGGGAAGCGAGGGGGAGGGAGATATAGAGAACGGGAGAGAGAAAGAGAGACGACAGAGAGATAATTAAGCACAGAGAAAAAGTAAATAAAACGAAAGTGTGGTGATATTATACAGATATTGCCTACTTAGACTTTGATTATAACATTTCCACTCCCCGACGGAGTTATATTTTTCCCAAGGGATGATATTTTGCCCGATGAGCGCAGCGCTGAGGGAAAATATTCTCCCGAGGGAAAAATATAGCTTCGGAGGGGATTTGAAATGTTATTTATTAAAACGATAGACCAGGCAATATCTGTTATATTGTATAGTCTATGTGGATTCGCCATCAGAGATTGCCTTCATCATCTGGCTCCAACCAACGAACGTAGAGGGCAGCAACACACAAGCGTGTTGCTATAAGGAAGGTCAACTCGATACGCGCATGCAGCTGAGCTGCGCGCGTATTTTATTGTTCATGCCAACGAAATCAAATGCCGATCCAATACAACAACAAATTAGTAGCGATCAAAAAACGAATATGAAAGAATGTGACTACAAAAATATCAAAGATAACTTAAAAAATATGTTGAAGAATATACATACATATAAAAACATACTTTGATATTTAAAACTTTACAAATATAAGTTTCAGGAAACTAAAATCATTACCAAATCGGTGATTGTTGTTTTCAGCGATTTCACCAGACGGCTGTATTAGGTGATTTGCGTCGAGACGATTTTGTGACCACTCGCAAAGCATTTCGGGATTGAATATAACCACCTTATTTTCTCTGAGCTCTTCGCTGAACCCATCATCACAGTGCAGCTGCAGCGCAGCGCGCAGCCAATGCAATGCATCCGATGCATGGGTTGTTTTTTCGCCGTCCATGCCATGGTCTCGGACTCAGAGTTGAAATTTAGACCCGGATTTCGGGGATATAGCGCCTTTATTTCAGATTTATAGACTTAAAAGTCAAATGACATTTAAAATTTGAAATCTAATCTTGAACAAGCATCGTTGATAAACATCAGCCCTGAAGCCATTACACTTCAAATCAGGCCAGGCAAATTAGACGTCATTGTCTAAGTTGCTAGATCTATGATGAGTCGCCTGAAGCCCCAGCGCATCATCAACGTCACTAGCTAGCTGCGCGACCGGCCCAGACTCGGCGCACCCAGGCCAGAAAAATGACCTCGATTATTACGGTGGTTGTCTATGCATTTATTAGTGGTGCAGCGAAATTCAGCAGAAGAAAATAAGAGATATGAGGTATCCTCGTCACAGGCTTAATATTCCAAAATGGGGAAAAATGTAAAAATCATGATTATTTAAGCTAAATATTTTCTTTAAAAATGAAAGTATTATTTTTAATATTTATACCCAGAATAACCGATCTAATAATTGTTCATTAAAAAATATTTGAAATTAACAAATGAAAAAAAATCAACTCGACAAATTTCCCAAAACCCCACCTTATTTTTTAAAGTGGTCACAAAATTCGAGCGGAGTTGACCTTCCTTAGAGCAACACGCTTGTGTGTTGCTGCCCTCTACGTTCGTTGGCTCCAACCTTAAATTCTTGCTACAGCTCTGATCCATCTACGTCATAATAGATTTTTTTTTAAATACATCAAGCGCGTTCTTAATGCAATAGACGCGTTAACACTAACACTACCTGATTACGCAACTTGTAAGCAGCGATTGACGTCACCTTAGTGAATATAACGCCGCAATTGACAATACAACGCAGTTATATTACATAGGTTATGTAGATTCGAATCAGTGATAGGTCAATACGCCATCACGTGACCATAGCTGCGAGGATCCCATTTGTTATATTATAACGTGTTGATTGCATGAGGAACGCGCTTGATGTATTTTCAAAGAAAATTCTGTTATGACGTAGATGGATCAGAGCTGTAGCAAGAATTTCGGGTTGGAGCCAGATGATGAATGCAATCTCTGATGGCGACCCCACATAGACTATGTAATATAACAGATATTGCCTGGTCTATCGTTTTAATAAATAACATTTCAACTCCCCTCTGCAGCTATATTTTTCCCTAGGGAGAATATTTTCCCTCAGCGTTGCGCGCTTCGGGGAAAATATAATCCCTTGGGAAAAATATAACTCCGTCGGCGAGAGAAAATGTTATATTCAAACTCTAGGTAGGCAAGATCTGTATAATATTCACTGAGGAGACGTCAAAACCCAGAATATAAGAAATGCGATCCTCGCAGCTATGGTCACGTAATGGCGTATTGACCTATCACTGATTCGAATCTACATAAGCGTTGCGCGCTTCGGGGAAAATATAATCCCTTGGGAAAAATATAACTCTGTCGGCGAGAGAAAATGTTATATTCAAACTCTAGGTAGGCAAGATCTGTATAATATTCACTGAGGAGACGTCAAAACCCAGAATATAAGAAATGCGATCCTCGCAGCTATGGTCACGTAATGGCGTATTGACCTATCACTGATTCGAATCTACATAACCTATGTAATATAAAAACATATGACGTATTTCGCATTTTATTCATCACGTCAAATAATATAAGACATGAATTATAGAAATCATGCACCATATTTTAAAGGTTATTCCTTGCTATTAATTTTCTTTAAAGGACAAGTCCACCCCAACAAAAACTTGATTCGAATAAAAAGAGAAAAATTTAACAAGCATAACACTGAAAATTTCATCAAAATCGGATGTAAAATAAGAAAGTTATGGCATTTTAAAGTTTCGCTTCATTTCGCAAAAGAGTTATATGCTCATCCCGGTCGGTATGCAAATGAGGGAACTGATGACATCACTCACTCACTATTTCTTTTGTATTTTATTATATGAATCAAAAATATTTTGCTTTTCTCGTCATTGTCATGTGAAATGAAGTTTCATTCCTCCCTAAATACGTGGAATTCCATTATTTTAACATTTTGTGGTTCAGGCAAGGAGGTCCTAATCGTCAAATTCGTAAAAATTGAAATATTGTATAATTCAAACAATAAAAAACAAAAGAAATAGTGAGTGAGTGACATCATCGACTCTCTAATTTGGATGTAACTGGCTCGTTCATATAACCATTTTGTTAAAAATAAGCGAAACTGTGAAATGTCATAACTTTTTTATTTTATATCCGATTTTGATGAAATTTTCAGCATTGTGCTTGTCTGATTTTTCTCTATTGATTCAAATCAACATTTTGTTGGGGTGGACTTGACCTTTAATAATTGATTTCCATTTAATACGATAGAAGCTGCGTTAATAGTCATACGTTCGGCTCACGTGATCACTGTATCTCGCATCGTCACCTAATATAAAATGAATTCCCTTCTATTTTTTGTTTATGGTACTCATATTCACTTGAGATCCATTATGCTAATTCATTGAGCGTGTAACTGCAACTTAATTGTATCTTGCATTGTTCTTCTCATTGGTAAGCAATCAGTCTTCATGAAAGATGCATAAAGCGTGTTATCTTGATGGTAATGTGTATACCTCTCAAATGCCATTTGATATCGTCCTCATCTCGTTAAGTACCATGTACTTTTTACGAGGAGCCTATTTTTTTTATAGAATCTAATTCACTCATGTTCACATTCCTTCTCCCCTTTCCATCTCCCTTTCTAATTTTCCCTTTCTCTCACCCCGACACTTTCCCCTCACACATTCAGTCACTATCTTCTCAATATTCTTCATATTCTTATTATTATTCACCATCTTACAACCCTCCTCCTTTATATGCTCTCTATTATGTCTCAATTTAATTTTCTTTGTTGTTGATTCACCCTTCCACCACTAACTACTAGAGGGTTCATAATATTACCCCCTGCGTTCATATTAATGTTTAAAGGCACCCCATATCCCCCTCCTTTTAAGACACGCGTAAAGCAAGTACGCACGTGTACACACACGTAGGGTATCTCAAGTGTGTCGGCACTCCTTCCCCATACGACATACGATATCTCTAAACAGTGGCGTCGCTTATACCTAAGTCACATTTGCTCTCCGGTGCGCCGTACGGCGAGTCGAAAACAGCCGTTTTAGCATTTTGTGTACCAGCTACTTGTAGGTGGTTTGAATTAAGATGGATAAAACGGCTGTTTTCAACTCGCCGTAAGGCCGCCGTAGAGCAAATGTGACCGAGTATTACTGCATGCGTCGGCTTATCAGTAGCATATCTTTAGATTGTTACAAGGGGTTTAGTCTGACCATGGTCTAAGTTTTTTGATTCACGAAAGTGGATTATTTTAGTCAACCAGTCCTCGTCTCAACTCACGTGGATGGTTGAATTTTTTTAAGATCATTGGACTAAAAGAACCCCGAATACAATTCATATCATGGACTATAATAGTCCACCGTTGGTGAATCGCACAAAGATCTAAATTTTAGCTCGGGCTAACTAAACCTTCTTTGTGAATACAGACCTAGAGATCAATGTAATATATCGTGACACTAAGTGTAACAAGACAGATTTTTTAAATTCGCAATCAAAAACTAAAATAATTCATTACTAATATTTTTTGGGGTATGAAACATAAGTATGCGTTATCATGTGTATGCTAGCATTTTACATTATTGCCTTATAATTTGAAACTCATCTGCTCATGAGTAAACGTCATTGCGCAAAAGTATATTTCAATGATGGTGGAATTTTAAAATTACTGGCTTTTGGGCCCGATAATTACACAGGTATTCTTAGTCAGTCGGCAGGTCCACAAAAAGTAGATTCTTTTATCCAAGTGATATTCATGACTAGAGGGTTTTTGCATTGTTAATGAGGTTGGTGCGGATGAAAATACCTTTTTTATTCGGCCATTGCCGCTCTAAATATAGACCGAATTTCATGTTTTTGGTATCTTTATAGAGAAGAAAAAATCATTCTTTAAATAATGTGTCTGGATTTTTAAAAGGATTTTGTAATATAAGTGAAAATTTTCATCTAAAACATGATGCAAAATAACAATTTTCATGCAACAAATGTTGTTTTTTTACAATTAATTTCTGTTTGAGCCCAGATGGTTTCAAATTATGATAAAGCTAAAGATCTAGCTAAAGATCTAACCCGCGGCTGTTGCTCTGAAAACTTATCTAGCCAATCAGAACTCTTGATTTCTTGCTACTCAGAATTTTAAAAAATCTCGTCTTGTATCTTGATGGGAAAAGCTGGTTGCTGACCCATCTAAAAGGTGCCACACATGAAGAGTGACATTGTAAGAAAATATAGAGTTTGAGCTTTCTGATTATAAAAATAGTTTAAAACAAAAAGTCTTGCACAGTTTGTAAAAAAAAATGCATCTTTCAGGCCTCGAATTCACTTATCAAAATATTTTATTCAAAAGAAATTACCAATAAAGTAACATTTACTCTTTCCTATAGCTATGGTAGTAAATTTTGCTTGAGGAGAATATGGTTAGGCCCGAAATGCTTTGAGAAAAAAGTCTCACAATTCACGAGATTTTGCACGAAGTATTGATAATCCAATCTGAGTTACATTTTATTCTAAACTCAGTTTTAATTCAAATTTTGGTCTAAAGTTGTGCTTTGATATATGCTAAAATATTATCTTAAACTTGTTAAGTGCATGAGTAGGACAAAATAGGATTAAAGTCTATAACCTTGAAATTCGTTCAAACCACGAAGCCATCGCCAGTCGTTAAGTCTATGACGCTGGAAGGAAATCTATATTTTTGCTGACAATACTGCCAATAAATACGTCCTCGAAGTAAAAGAAGCGGACAAGCATTCGTACATGAAGATCAAGAAAGCGAGATCAGGGAGTCGGGCGTGGCCGCAAGCTCCCGTCAGCTAGCCTGGTCGGTTCCGGTAAAACCATCTGCTAAACATTTTGTCTGCGTAAAGCAGCTTTTGGCGTAGTTCAAATGCTTCCTTTAAATAACGTTGATATAAACATGCTTTAATTCTCACATCTCAGGGCTATTTGCATTACTTCTGTCCATACTTACATGAAAGGTGTTTTCTATAAAGAAGAGCGCATATCATGAGAATAATAATCAAGCTTTAGAGAGAGAGAGAAAAAAAAACACTGCTGAGTGCTGACCATTTGTCAGACTAATCTTACATTTTTGCGTTTGTATATAATGCCAAAGTTTAACATTTCAAATTAAAATCGATTTTCGCTAAAGTGGGGGCTGTGAAGAAACTGGTTGTTTTAATGGTCATATATATATATATATATATATATATATATGTATATATATATACATATATATATATATATATAAATGTGTAAAGTTATACATGTACAACAGCTTTGGCAACTCTTTTATTTAAATATTGTAAAGAAATGGATGAAGAGAACAATGGTAGGCGTAGATAGCTCTGGGGAACCTTGATTTAAGCTACGCCTACCATTGTTCTCTTCATCCATTTCTTTACAATATATACATATATATATATATGTATCCTGAAGAAGACGGAGGACCGTCGAAAATTCGAGTGAACAATAAAACATTTATTGGCAATCAAAGCATTATCTTCAGCATTATTTTGTTATATATATATATATTATATATACACATAATATATAGGCCTATAAAGAGAGAGAGTTTCGGCATCAACAACTTTTCCAAAGGGCAGAAAACTCGGGGAACCTTGATTTATATATACAAAAATTTGTTTTAAATTATATATATATAATTTAAAACAAATATTTATATATATAAATCAAGGTTCCCCGAGTTATCTGCCCTTTGGAAAATATATGATATGATGACGAAGAGTGTGACTTTACCTTTCATTTTTTAGAGCTATGCTCCTTTTAAAATCTACGATTGTATTTCTACGGCATTTTCTAAAACAATTTGTGATTATTTTATTCCATATGCCGAAGCAGACTATTTATATATATATATATATATATATACCGGTGTATTGGCTCAGGTGGTAGATCGTCCGTCTCACAACCGGGAGGTCGGGGGTACAAACCCCGGCCGCGTCAGACCAAAAGACGTTAAAAGATGGGAGTTGCTGCTACCCTGTTTGGCGTTCAACGATTACAGGGATAGAGCCTCGTCGATCTGGCGCTGCACAGCGGCTGCCGGGCCCACGATCAATTGGGCAAAGCAAATTTTCGGAGTATTTCATTTCACTATTTCGAACAATAAATTATGGATTTTCATTTTTCATATATACATGAAAAATTAAAATCCATAATTTATTGTTGCTGACAGGGACCTGGGAACGATTTTTTCAGTGGGGGTGCTGAAATCTCTCCTCAAAGGTGGGGGGAGGGGACCCAATTGAATTTTCCATAATTACACACACACACACACCTCTCAGGGCACCACACACACACCCAACTCCCCCCTACACACATATATATACATATATATGACAGTCACTTCTTAGGTTTCTTCTTATAAAAGAACAAAGTTATATAATTAGATAACTCGAGCGCGAAGCGCGAGCGATTTTTGGGGGGAGAAAATTGATGTATTTTGTCCTGAAAAATTGAACATTTTGAGCAATGTTTGTTGTCCTGAACAAGATGCGTATGTAACAAATAATAACTGCGAACGTGATCAGTGCGAGCAGATATTTTTTATATACGCTCTGGTCTGATCGAGGGAAGTGTTATAAGGACTGTTTTCAGTTACCCATTAAGACGATACATATATCAACAATCAAATGATGCGAGTGCGAAGCGCGAGCTGAAAAATTGACATTCCGACCTAAACACTGGACATTCTAAGCACTTTTCTGATAATGAAGAGGATAGGTATATAACTATACAATTGATGCGAGCGCGAAGCGCGAGCGGAATCAAAATTGAGATTTCCGACCAAAAAACGAGACATTCTAAGCACTTTTCTGATAATGAAGAGGATAGGTATTTAACTATACGATTGATGCGAGCGCGAAACGCGAGCGGAAATGAAAATGAGATTTCAGACCTAAAAACAGAACATCTTAAGCACTTTTCTAATCATGGAACAGGATAGGTATATAACTATACAATTGATGCGAGCGCAAAGCGCGAGCATAAACAAAATAGATTTCAGAGCTACATATATAATTGGGACATTCTATTCACGTTTTGTAAATCAAGAAAAAGATGGGTAATTGGATATATTCTTATATTAATAAAGTGAGCGCGAAGCGCGAGCAGAAAATTTTTGATATTCTGATCTGAAACTCCACACTGAATTTAATATGGTTTGAACAGATAAAGAGAAATCAGACGAACATAAGAATAAAGATATGATCAAAATCCGACAAGGAATATCAAAACTATTGCATTTTAAAGATTAGCATTATTCCGGTGAAACAGTTTTAAGCATGTCTTCATTTATATTCAATGAGCAAACTGATGATGTCATATCCCCACTTGTTCTTTTGTATTTTATTATATAAAGTTAGGTTTATTTAATATTTCCCTTCAAGAACCAAAAACAGTTGAATTGACAACTGATTTAGTGTTTCATTATACATAAGGGAGACATATCATTTACACTGGTATGAAAAAATGAAACAATTTTGATTCCATGTAATAACACAAGAATTAGGATAGTGGGGATGTGATATCTTCAACCTGCATGGGCGGAAATCCCAGGAGGGACAGGGGGACGTGTCCCCCTACTAAAAATAGTAGGGGGACACAATATCAAATGTCCCCCTACTATTTTTGGTCTTTCATGGAGAAAAATACATCACTTCACAATCGAAATAATACCTTTTGGACTAAATGACCTTACATTTTGGGTGAAAAACTTTTTTTTTGCTTTTTTTTGCTTGTCAAATTTTCCAGGCCCTGGTCCCCCTACCTTTGGGGACAGATTTTCGCACATGTCAACCCACCTATTAAATATTCATGACGACATGCATATCACCATTTTCATAAACTTTTGCTAAACTTTAGAATTGAATAACTTAACTATTTGTTATCACATTTTCATAACATTGTATTTGATATAAATATTTTCAGCCCGGAGTAGCCCCAAAACAAGCTGCGTATCTGAATAAACATGCGTGCGCGTGTTAAGAGTTAGCCCTAGTATCTGGGCATTGTAAATACATTTTTTTATTAAAAAAATGAATAATGCGAGCGCGAAGCGTGAGCAGAAAATATATGATATTCCGATCTGAAAAAGGGTGAATTTAAATACTATTTTAAGTACTGTGTCGGAAAATTCTGAAGGGGGGTGTACAAAATGTCGTTTATTTTCATTACATTTCTGTCATTCATCAACTTACCACTAGATTTCAAGGAGGTGCTGCCTATGGAAAATAACACATGCAGCATCCCCAAAATTTGAGGTGCTTCACCCCCAGCACCCCCGCTTCCAAGGGCCATGGCGAAAAAGACTGTGAAATTTGATTTCTATTGTCTGACTTGTAATTGTTTTTTACAAAACACGGGCGCGCGCACACTTGATTCGGCATAAAACCCTCGAAGTTTCAAGTCCAATCACAGCCATGTCCCTCCCGTATCGCGCACGACCACGTCTGTATCGGAGTGCCGGAGCTTGATTGAGTCGCGTTATAGGAGGGATGTTATTGGAATATGTGAACGACTATGTAAATGATTTTCGATTGTCGGATGTGATAATTATGTACATTATAACATATTTAAAAAAATACAGGGGGAACCTGATTTCGTGGGGGTGCTGCCTATGGAAAATAATACACGCAGCACCCCCAGGATAATTTCTGGGGGTGCTTCAGCACCCCCAGCACCCCCGCTTCTCAGGTCCCTGGTTGCTGATGAGCCTTAGGGTGAAACAGTCTGTACGACTAGCTTAGTTAAGCAATCCAACCAATAAATTATTTATATATATATAGACAGTGCGTCCCACAAAAAACGAAACCGAGATTTATATAAGATTTTTCATGCCTTAATCGTAGCTGAAAGAAGACATTCTAAGCTCCACAATGATAGGTAATTTGTCTATTGTATTTGTGATTAAGTTATGATAAATCATCGCTAAACCTAGATTTCGTTTTTTTTTTGGGAGACGCACTGTATGTATATATATATGTATATGTAATTTTTAAAAAAAAAGATCGTTTATGAGTCATACTTACACTCTTTTGTCCAACGTGCGATAGCTACGACAGAGAATCCGATAACACATTATTTGTTTTAACGAGATAATGGCAATAGAAGCATTATTATTTCACAGAGAAAGAACTTATGTATTTCTTGACAATTTTTGTGATTGAGGCCCAATGAGGTTTCAAATTGAAAAGCAGATATTGAACATTTTAGACATGTTAATTTATTTTATTACTTTGTATAGTTCTTATCTCACTTTGCTCGCATTACCATTGTCGTATTTGTTATCACTCTGTTCTATATATATTTTTAATTGGATAATATTAATAATAGCACATAGCGCACATGTCCACCTTTGGTGCTCATGGCGCTTGAAGAAAAAAATACACATGAACAATAATTGAAATGAAATAGAAAAGAAATAGAATAGGAAATTGAATAAAACATTGAACTGAATGTCCTTCGAACAGTCTGTCGAGTTATATTAATGCTTTATCGCTACCATTATTACCATAATTACAAATAAATATATAGTCAGACACCTCGGACATTTATAGGTAGATGTCCGGGGTACCATTATGCCAAAAGGGCAATAACCTCGGTATAGTTGTTTGTAGATGGGGTAGTTGTCTGCATGGGCTGCTTGACCGGTCCGTAGGTGTCCCAGAAGGTAATGGTCGGGGGGGGGGGGGGGTCTGGGGAGGATGGAAGGGGATTAGCTGGGGTTAAACATCCTAGCTTATGAAGTGGTTTATCCCAGAGGTATTTTTGGGGGGAAGGGGGGGGGGGTGTCTGGACTCGTTCTGTTGCACTTAAGTAATGCAGAATGTATTTTCCTTAATATATAGGTTAATCCATTTCTCGTATTTCTATTGGCCTATATATAAAAATATATGATTTCTCTTCCTATGTATGATAGTTCAAAAGTATTTGTCTGACTGTAGTACTTTTCAGAAGGTTGTAGGGTTAGATTTTTAAAAATTTTGTTGTTATGTTTGATGGTGTTTATAGAGATTAACAAATAGACGAAAATGATTACTTCCATGTTTTTCATTTTTACACTTTTTTCTTACTTTATTTCAATCCCACAAGTGTAAATTTTATGACTGTTAAAAACATTTTCTCACCCATTCACTTGATCAAACCCTGTGTATGTATAGTGATGATATTTGAATGGCGCCACCTGTCACATGGCGCTGCAGCGAAATACAGTTAGATTATAGATATGAAGTATATAATGATCAGGGGCGGTTCCAAGATTTCCACAAAAACAAAACAAAAACAAAGGCCTTCACTTTCAAAGGGAAAGGGGTACACACATCTGTGTTAATGGCATTTTTACGTTACAAATTTTAATTGTGCCACTCAAGGGGGGGGGGGGGCACGGCCGGCCGGCTGTGCCCCCCCTGGATCCGCCAGTGATGATGATGATGATAATAATGATACGAATAATGTGTAGTTCGATTAGCAGAAAATAAACCATTGATACAAGATAAATCTTGACACAAGCAAAATTAGCAACAACAAAAAAAAAACTTACTAGACGTACGGCAACGAGTTTAATTGAAAGTCTAAAACGAAAATGAATTAATATCTCCCGTGCCAAACCAGCACTCTTTTTATCGATCGAGAAAATGAAATGCTTTTGTGAGAGGCATGTAGGCCAAATCGACCCACTGTCTGCTAAGAACAACCCATATCCTTAGGCTTCACCTGCCGGAATCTCCGGCGTTCCGTCCTGTGCTTTCCGCTCTATCAAAAAATAAAAAAGGCGCTATTAAAAAGAGGAGTGGTAACCGAGGCTTAGATCTTTATTAGTTTCCTCGATTGTATTCTGTTACAGATATTGAAAACGTGTCAAACAGAAAGAAATCATGTAATTGAGCGAATCAATACCATCTTGAATATGATCACACAATCATACCCCGTCATACATGATAGTGTGTTGCCCTTCACAAATTAATACGCATTGTGGAAGGTATTAATAGGTTAAGTGCATAACTGACCATTATATTTTTCATCTTCTGCACTTCTTCAAATTGCATATCAGCCAGCTATTGAAAGAAATTCGATCGAAATCATTACATTAAAAAGATCCATTAATAAGAAAATTTATTTTATTTTATATTTTATTACTTTTATTCATTTGTTAATTTATTTATCTTTCTTATTTAAATTTAAACCAGCACTCGTAGTGCAGTCACTATATACAAGCACTGTTAGTGCTGAATTAGCACTTCATTTTTTACAGTGTACTTCAAAAAGTGGAGGGGGGCACTGTGCCCGCGACCCCAGGATCGCTGCCCCTGAATAAAAGTATCATTTACATGGCACCTCTTTAAACACGAGGCCTTTGATTTGGGGTTCCCTTAAATGTGTCAATTTTAGCTCAATATTATATCATGTAGTGGTGAAGCTTAACAACCAAATTATTCCCAGAGTTGAAAATACTAGGTTTCTTGGCGTTATCATTGATAGTAATTTAACATGGATACAGCATAACATAAATGAAATTGAGAACAAAGTTGCAAAAAATATTGGAATAATACATCGCCTAAATTTTTGGCGAAAAACTGTATTGCGTACATTATATTGCTCTTTAATCTTGCCATATTTTTATTATTGTAATTTGGTTTGGGCTAACACATTCCAAACCCATCTTAAAAAAATATGTTCCCTTCAAAATAAAATTGTACGTATTATTTCTCCAAACAAGATACCACTAGCAAATACTACAAATTTGTTTAAGTCCCTAAAATTGTTGAAATTAGACGACATCAACAAACTTCAACAATGCCATTATCTCTACAGGTGTTTTGATTTTTTAATTCCACAAAAATGTCGTGATTCGTTTACGCATGTTTCCAACATACATCATTTTGATACCCGGTCAATTAATCAAATATTCATCCCCAAACCTAGAAAAATACTCTTCCAACACAACATTCGTTATACTGGCCCCAAAATATGGAACGAAATTCCGGATTACATAAAAAAATATCTATCGACAACTAGCTTTAAGTATAAAATGAAAAAAAAATGCTTCTGTCATTTTATATATGAATATTTTCCATCTAACGTTTCCTTTAACATGATAGCATGAACCATGGACAATTGTTGTTGCGGCATGTATATTTTGCCCCCACTGATTTGTTGAGCATTCCGTTTTATTTAGTAATTCATGATCGCCTCTCCACTCACGTCTCCCTCTCTCGTTCCCTTTCCTTCTCTTCTTTTCTTTTCTTTTCTCTGCCCTTTCCTTTGTATTGTATTTTTTTTCTATAGGCGTATCCCGCCACAAGCCTCAGCTTTTAGGGTATACGCCTTCTTCTTTAAACCCAACATGTACATATTTATATTTTTCATAACAAATTGATTTTTGTATGAATTAATGTTTACGAAAAATACAATAAAATGGAAGAAAATAAATGTTTATTTGAAATGAATTGAATTGAGTTATTACCCTTCACTGCTCGAAACCGGATTTACACCACCATCATGACCACAGCGAATCTGAGGTTACGAAGTACAATCAGTTATCAGTTTAACATGCAGATGGGTTGGGACGGACTGACAATATTGAAACATGCAGTGAAATATGGGGATGTAATCACGTGAAGAAGGGCTTAAAAAAAAAGGCTTCCCATGGGAGGTAAGAAACGAGATTGCATGGAAATTGAAAAATAATGGGATACCACTCCCTCAGCATCGGAAATCTCTCCTGTCCTCTCATCAATAAAACCTTTCTCTGTAAAGGGTGTGACTATTAAAGCCCTCTTTCTGTTCGCTCTTTTCCTTGAGTGTATACCAATGCACGGTCCGGGACCATGCATGGTCTGCTTAAAAACTGGTTGTGATCGCTTTCTAGTGGTTATATATACCAACATATTCAAATAAATCAGTATATTTTAATAAATCCTCCAGGGGCTCGTTTCATAAAGAGTTGTAACTGTTGTAGCTTTGCCCAGGGCCGTCGCTAAAGGGGGGGGGGGGGGGTGCGACAACCCCCACACTACTGTGGATATCGTTGGTAAATCTGCGCTGCCGTCGGGAAAAAATGAAGAAAATGGGTAAAAAGAAAAAACAGAAGGAAGAAAAAAGAAAGAAAAAGGAAAGTAGAGAAAGAGAAAAAGAAAAGAAAAGAAAAAAGAAAGAAAGGAAGGAAGGAAGTAAGGAAGAAAGAAAGAAAGAATAGAAAGAAAGAAAAGAAAGAAAGGGAGAGAGAGAGAGAAAGAGGAAAACAAAATGAAGGAGAAAATCAGAGAGAGAAGGGGACGGGTATTTGAGGTTTTAAAAATTCTGAGAAGTTAGAAAAATGATAAATTGTCTGTTGCGCAATCGCATGGCTGTTCCGTGTCGGGTCACGCAGGGCTGTTCCAACTGCTCCATGTACCTTGTTCTTGGTCGGTTTTTAGTTCCATTATCTTTGTCAAACAAATTGCATCGTCATCATATTGTGATTTTTTTTCGCAATGCGAACGCGGGGAGCTCTCTGTACCGACAATGATTAGAATGTCACGTTTTAAGATCTAAATCTCAAAAAATTTCCAGCTCGCGCTCTCCACAATTTATCTTCATATTGGACAGTGCTTCAAATGTTCCTTTCGGGTCATTATATCAGAAATTTCAGCTCGCGCTTCGCGCTCACATGTTTGTTGAAATACACAGCTTGTTCAATAACATATGCGTGTGTAGTTTCTAGTCAATATGTACAAAAAAAATTAGTTCACGCTTCGCGCTCGCATCATTCATTGATACCCTTCATTTTCTTAATTGCAAATACTGCATCGAATGTCGGATTTAAAGTCTAAATCTTAAAGGACAAGTCCACCCCAACAAAATGTTAATTTTAATAAAAAGAGAAAAAGAATAAAAAGAGAAAAATCCAACAAGCATAACACTGAAAATTTCATCAAAATCGGATGTAAAATGAGAAAGTTATGACATTTTCACATCCTGGTTGGTATGCAAATGAGGAGACTGATGACGTCATCCACTCTGTATTTCTTTTGTATTTTATTATATGAAATATGAAATTTTCTAATTTTCCACTCATTGCCAAGTGAAACAACGATTAATTCCTCCCTGAACATGTGGAATTAGCATTGTTTAATACTATATGGTAAGTCAAGTTGGTCCTTATTGTCAAATCTATAAAAATGCAATATTGTATCATTCAAACAATAACAAACAAAAGAAATATGGACATCATCGACCGACTCATCTGCATGTCACCAAGTTGTTGTGCATGTCACTGTTTTGTGAAAAATAAGGGAAACTTTAAAACGCCATAACTTTCTTATTCTGCATCCGATTTTGATGAAATTTTCAGCGTTCTGCTTGTTTGATTTTTCTCTTTTTATTCTTTTTCTCTTTTTATTCAAATTAACATTTTGTTGGGGTGGACTTGACCATTAAAAAGAAAAAATCTCGTGCTTTGCGCTCGCATTACTTCTTTGATTATAATTATACCTATCGTGTTTATGATTGCAAAAACCGTTTTTCGTGTCAGTAAATCTAAATTTCAGCTCGCGCTTCGCGCTCGCATTGTGTTTATTGGGATACACAGCCTGTCCAATTACAGACACGGAGTCCAAGTTTGTTTTAAATATAAAACGTGTAAAAAGTCAAAATATCAAAAATGTCCAGCTCGCGCTTCGCATTATTTATTGATACCCTCCCTTTTCTTAATTACAAAAAATTGCATGGGATGCCCGATTTAAAGTCTGAATCTAAAAAAACTAAAACAAAAACAAACAATAACCCCAGCTCACGCTTTGCGCTCGTATTACTTGTTTGATTAGATACCCATCGTGTTCATGATTGCATAAAGTGTTTACAATGTCCAATTTTCAGGTCGCGCTTCGCGCTCGCAAGAGCTATTTAGTTCTATGACCACCCTCTTCATTGTTACTTTCAGCTCGCTTGTTAACTGTGTTCTTAATAATAATAATAATAATATTCCGCATTTATATAGCGCTTAATACATCGGAACGACGTCTCTAAGCGCTTTACAGACATATTATTACCCCGGTCATCGGATCCTTGCATGCCCGCATACAATGTATGCACCTTCTCCACTCCCTGGGGAGCATTCCAACAAGAGTTCCAAGACTCAATTGCTAGGCATACTAAATATAGGCTTTCACATCCTACCGGGTACCCATTTAACACCTGGGTGGAGAGTGGCAAAGTGTGGATTAACGCCTTGCCAAAGGACGCTGGGCCATGGTGGGATTTGAACACACGACCCTCTGATTACAAGGCGAGAGTCAGAACAGCTACACCACGACGCTTCCACTTCATTAAAAACATGCTTAATCCTCCTTATTCATGAGTCACAGCAAACGTTCATTAACAGGTGCTTTTTTTAAATCGGTTTTTAAATCTTTCAGCTCGCAATTGCATGTATTGGTAAGTAATTTACGCATATTATTCATAATTACAAGTGTTTTGAATTTCCAAATTTTAGATCTTAAAAGAAAAGATTTTAATATTGCTTAGTTCTTTGCACACCCTCTTCGTGATTACATTGCTTCGAATGACCTTGTTTAGTTCTAATCTGCAAACATTCAACTCGCGCCTCACTTCTTTATTGTGTTCTTTATATTGAAAACTTGCTTAACCAGTCCAGTTCAGGTCGAATATCTCAAGACTTTATCCACTCTTGCTTCACACTCGCTCTATTTTATTGGTGAAAAATGAGTCACTGCAAACAGTCCTTAATATATCTCTTTTCAGATCAGTTAATTAAAGGGGTACTCCGGGCTGAAAATATTTATTTTAAAATAAAAAAAATGCTAAAAATTTCATCAAAATCGGATAACAACTAACAAAGTTAATGAATTTCAAATTTTAGTAATGTTTTGTGAAAATAGTTGTTTTCTTTTTCTTATGTTATTACATGAAATCATAATTGTTTCATTTTTTCTTAAACATGTGTGAATAATGTGTCTCCTTTATAAGGAAATAATTTGCAGCAAATAATATCTAGTGTACTAAATTAGTTGTCAATCCACTTCTTTTAGTTTTTTGTAGAAAAAAATTGAATAAACCTTATTTCATGTAAAAAAATACAAAAGAACAAGTCAATTTGCTCATTGAATATTCATGAAGACATGCCGAGAAATGTTTCACCGGAATAATGCAAACCTTTAAAATGCCGTAACTTTGTTATTCCTTTCACCGAATTTGATCAAATTTTCAGTGTTTTTTTGTCTAATTTTTCTTTGATCTGTTTAAATCATATAGCCCGGAGCATCCATTTAAAAGTTTCAGTTCATAAGAATAAAAGATTTAGAATGTTGAGTTTTTGGTCGGAAATCTAAAATTTTTTAACTCGCGCTTCGCATCAATTGTTTGGTTTATACATCCATCCTCTTTTTGTTTTAAGTATGTTTTTATTGTATTCTCTCAATTAAAAAATAAAAATTCCATAAACAAGTTTTACAAATTATTTGAAACACGATTATAAATTATACAATAAATCCATATCTCATATAATTATACAAATTATACATCAAACTTCAAAGATACTGGAAATTAATACTCATGCGTTTCAACAATTACAAAATGAAATATTAACAAAATGTATCAAATGACAAGAGAGAGAAAAAAAAGATAAAAAGCTGATGTTCTACCTCCTACCCACCCCCCCCCCCCCGTCCCCAGGTAAAGAGCACCCTCCCCTTTATGCCTACTCTACATGGAAGAGACTCCTATTCCCCGGATTCCTGCCATTTCTGCAAGAAAAAAGAGAAACAAGTATGTGTTTTTGTTTATTTTTTTGTGGTTTTGTCTCTCGCTGTATGCAGTTGAGGCCAAAAGCTCACATATATCCATGGAATTCAGTGAAATCCGTTCGCCCGCCAAACATCGCAAAATCACCATATCCCCAAAAACTCAATACTCCCATGACGAACTCGCTATCAAAATGAAAGAGCGTCTTTCACATGATTGGGATTAAAGTATATTTCAGGTAGAATTTTCTTAGCAGAAAAAAGTAATATTCGTGCCAAATATATTCTGCTGTTTGTTATTATATTTTCAAACATCGTTTCATAGAAATATATGAATGTCAAAGCTATGATTTATATTATATTTTCTATCATGATATGTCACCAAGTGTAATCTGAAATGACTGTGTTGAGAAGTAACTAGCACAGATATGAAATGTTTTTGTCAAGTTTTTATTTTTAATTTGTCTAAAATTCTTCGTGGTTACAATCGATTGTAAAATACTAAAATGAAACGGAGTTTTTTTATTGCTTTGTTACAAAAAATAGAGAAAGAATATTAAAGAAAAGAATTGACTTGTATTTTTTTCCTCAAAAGTTTCGCCTTTGTTTTTTAAATAAAGAACTGAGAAAATGAACAAACTATACTTTTTACCATTGGCCGCATTGGGAGAATCTGCGTAGCCTAAACTAATTTGAATTAATAGCTTAATGTTTTTATATTCATAAAGAGTAGACTTTACAGAATAAACTCTGTTCCGGAAATGATAGGGAAAATAATACGTTATAGTGAACTTGTGACATGTCTATACCCGGGGGGGGGGGGGGGCAGTCAAATATATTGCTGTACACACGCGTGACCAAGGAATTTCCAAACAACCCCTAAACGAGTTTTTCTCTGTATGCAACCCCCTAAACAAGTTTTTCGCGGGCTTTATACACATTTTGGCCCCTAAACAAGTTGTCGCCAAAATATGACCTCGGGGAAAAAGCTTGGGAAAAAAATACCCTAAACACGTTTGGCTAGTCTTTAAAAAAAAAGCTTTGGGGAAAAACATCTATACCCTAAATACGTTTGACCCCGCGATTGACCATTGACCATGTTGACCAGTCTTTCAAACCACCCTTTTTCTTGAAAATCGGTGTTTTTGATACCCTTAACGAGTCCACGCGCGGACCTCGTCCAAAACTGAAAAAACACCCCTTTAAACGCGATTTTGGTCACGCGTGCATGTACAGCAATATATTTGACTGCCTCCCCCCCCCCCCCGGGTCTATACATCATGTTTTACTAGTGTGAACGACTATAATCGATGCTTGACTGCCCCCGCTATACGTGACGTGTTCTATTGTAGCAAAGTCGAATTCACTATCCTAATAAAGGATGGTTAGACATTTCCGTATATCAAGTATACTATACCTTTTCATAAAATAGAGTGTAGCTAGATTGTGCGTGTAAATACATATACATGTATTGATACGTACACGTAAAAATATGACGTTGGCTTATATCACTCACACAACATGCGAGGTTAGTATACTAACTTATATCTGCTCTGCTGCTTATGGCTCTCTGTGATTCAGCAGTAGTACTAATACATCAGTCGCTATTTTTGTTACAAGTCAAGCCGTCTAGATTGGCCAGTCAGGTAATGTACATGTAAATTACGCTATTAAATAATGTTTTGTTCTGTTGTAATTTCCTAGCTTCTCTGACTAACTTGCTTTCATTATAATGTTATGATGGTAAATGTATATATATTGGCGATTGGCCTTTATTTGTATAGCTATAGTGATGAACGTCCTGATTAACTATACATTATGTAGGCATATGTATTTAAAATTAATATAGTAATATACTCATGCAAATTGACATAATCCAGAGTATGCAGTTTATTAAGTGTATGTTGAGAGACGCGATAGCTCAGTCGGTAGAGCGGGGGTTTCGGATTCCGGTGACCCGGGTTCGATTCCCTAGTGGTGCGCTAGTGCCCTTTGGTAAGGCATTTATCCTCATTACCAGGTCCCTCGGAGAGGACCTTAAGCCGTTGGTCTCCTGGTTGCTTGCTCACAGGCATTCGTGCTTTCTTAGCAGTCAGGTAAAAAACCTCGGTATAACCTCGGTATAACATGATCCAGAATCCGGAGTGTTGGCTTGAGGGAGGGAGAAAAAGTGGCGGCACCATGGGGGGGGGGGGGATTTGCTCCCCCACCCCCATCAGGACAGTACGTTGGCCTCCCACTCCCCCCAAAAAAATTTGATTACTGAAAAAGAAAAAAAATGTATCGTAAATGCTGTCATTAAGCATCATATCCAAGCTGCTTCAAAGAGAGGGAGGGGGGGGGGGAGAGTGAGAGAAAGCTAGAATAGAGGAAGGGAGGAAGAGAGAGTGGGAAAGATAGAGAGAAGGGGGAGAGAGAGAGGGGAGCAGCGGCCTATAGAAGGTGTTAAAGGGATGCTCCAGGACGAAGATATTTATACTTTAATAAATAGAGTAAAATTCACAGAGCAAAATGCTGAAAATTTGATCAAAATCGGATAACAAATAACAAAGTTATTGAATTTTCAAGATTTGCATTATTCCGATGAAACAGTTATCGACATGTCTTCATGAATATTCATTAGGTGGGCTGGTGATATCATACCCCCACTTGTTCTTTTGTACTTTATTGTATGATATTAGTTTTATTCAAATTTTTCTACCAAGAACTAAAACAATTGGATTGACAACTGATTAAGTGCATTAGTTATTTATTGCTGCAACTTATTTAATCATAATGGAGACTCATCACTTACACATGTATGAACAAAATTATGAAACAATCGTGAATTAATGTAATTACATAAGAAAAAGGATTGTGGGGATGTGACATCATCAGCCCATCTAATGAATGTTCATGACGACGTGCATAAAATTGTTTTCACAAAATATTGCTAAACTTTAAAATTCAATATAACTTCATATTTGTTTTCCGATTTTGATGAAATTTTCATAATTTTGCTCTGTGAATTGTACCCTATCTATTTAGATATAAATTTTCTCAGCCCGGAGCATCCCTTTAATTGTCATTGGAAAGATGATCAAGGCTGGGAGAAAGGGGGACAGCGTGTATACGCTTTTTGAGAAAGTACTTCTTCAAGGTTCATGGTTCGGGGGGGGGGGGGGGGGTGGAAAATAGACTTTACGTACGCTTACAACTTATGTTGTTCACCTATTAGCATATTTTGTTCGAGCTAGAATCGCCGTAACCTAAACCGAACATGTCCAGCACGATCGCCCTTAATCGCCCTTAATATATATATATATATATATATATATATATATATATATATATATATATATATATATATATATATATATATATATACTTTTTTTTTCTCTGATATTTGGGAGTCACACTCATCTGGTACGATGCAGTGTCTTTGAATAATAATACATGATGTGCATAATGTATAAGAGTTTAAGTAATTTGTTCGAATTATTCTTTACAAATGTCACTCTGTGAACTACATTTCATGAATTTAATTTGAGAGAAAAACAATTAAACATCTTTAAAAAAAAGATATCTGTACAATCTCCACACGTCCTCTACGGCTTTGTTTTTGGTCCTAACAAGCCTTTTGTCAAGGCCTCGTGTCTTGATGATATTCCTCGTCAGTCAGCATCAGCAATATTCGGAAGAGAAAGTAGTCCTGTGTGTATTCAGGGGGGCGTTTGATAAAGCTGTTTGGTAAGATAACGGACAAGTCCACCGCAACAAAAAGTTGATTTGAATAAAAAGAGAAAAATCCAACATTGATAACACTGAAAATTTCCTGAAAATCGGATATAGAATGAGAAAGTTATGAAATTTTAAAGTTTGCTTAATTTCACAAAACAGTTATATGCACATCCTGGCTGGTATGCAAATGAGGAGACTATGACGTCATCCACTCACTATTTCTTTTGTATTCTATTATATGAAATATGAAATATTCCAATTTTCTCATCATTGTCAAGTGATACTACGATAAATTCCTCCCTGAATATGTGGAATTAGCATTGTTTAATACTATATGGTTCAGTCAAGTTGGTCCTTATTGTCAAATCTATAAAAAAATGAAATATTGTAAAATTCAAACAATAAAACAACAACAACAAAAGAAATAGTGAGTGATGGACATCATCGACTGACTCACCTAGTCGTGCATATCACTGTTTTGTGAAAAATAAGGGAAACTTTAAAATGTCTTAACTTATTATACATCCGATTTTGATGAAATTTTCAGGACGATGCTAGTTTGAATTTTCTCTATTTATTCATGTTATAGGGATGTCCCGGTCCTATGTCAAAACTCAAAGTAATAATAATGAAAAATATCAGCTATTTATTAAGTGCGATCCATATCCACCTCACAATTTTCCTACAAAAAGCTTGAAATATAAAGCTGAAATTGACCTTTTTTTTCAGTTCGGAATATCATATAGTTTAAGCTCGCGCTTCGCGCTCACTTTTATTTTCATGATAAAAGATGTATTTAGAATGCCTCAATTCTAGGTCTAAATATTAAACACGCGCGCGCATGTTTATTCAGATACTCAACTTGTTCTCTATTTAAATCATTATCCAGTTTTAGATCACAATATAAAAAAATTTCCGCTCGCGCTTTGTGCTCGCATTATTAATGTAGGAGGATCCCCTATTACGCATCCTTTTCATGATTTACAAAACATGAATAGAGTGGTTCATTTTTAGGTCTAAATCTCGAATTTTTCTGCGCGCGCTTCGCGCTCGCATCAATTGTCTAGTTCAGTATAGCTATCCTGTTCACGATTACAAAAATTGATTAAAATTTTCCATTCTTTATGTTGAAATGTCAAAATGTTCAGCTCGTGCTTCGCGCTCGCATTATTTGATTGTTGAAATAATTATGTAACGTCTTCATGGCTAAGTGCAAGCAATTCATAACAGGTACCTTTTCGATCAGTTCAAAACATATATAAAAATTTTCTGCTCGCGCTTTGCGCTCGCATTATTAATGTAAGGAAGATCCCCAATTACTCATGCTTTTCATGATTTACATGAATAGATCATTCAGTACGACTAAATCTCGAAATTTTCCGCTAGCGCTTCGCGCTCGCATCAATTGTTTAGTGTTACACCTATTCTGTTTAAGTTACAAAAAGTGCTTTGAATTTCCATTCTTTTGGTGAAAATGTCAAAAAATTTCAGCTCACGCTTCGCGCTCGCATTATTTGATTGTTCAAATATGTAATGTCTGCATGGCTAACTGCAAGCAGTTTTCTATCAGTTCATTTCTACTCGCGCTTTGCGTTCGTAGTAATTAGTTGAATACACATCTTTTTCAGGATAACAAACATTGCCCAGAATGTTAAAATTTTAGGAAAAAATACATAAGATTTCAAAAAAAAATTAACTCGCGCTTCGCGCTCGCATCATATAAATAAGGATTATGATAGTTATATATTTATGCTGATTTATAAGAATGAAGCTAAGAAGTGACTATTAGGAATACCCCTTCAAAGAAACAAACAAAAATCATCTTCGAGCGGCCGATCGGTAAAATATGGCTGAAAAAAAATCCGGCCCCCCCCCTATTGGCGAAGGCTGGATCCGCCCCTGAAAGTCTATTTGTTTATCATGTCACCTCGTTTTCTTCTATACAGTGCGTCCCACAAAAGACGAAACCGAGATTTATCGATGATTTATCATAACTTAATCACAAATACAATAGACAAATGACCTACCATTTTAAAGCTTAGAATCTCCTTCTTCATCTGGTATTACTGAGATAATTCCTCATTCATGCATGAGTGAGCAAAAACAATTTGAAGAAAGGATACCAAAAACTCCTTTGGCGGGCCGTATCTGGGTTTTAAAAAGAAAACCACATGACTAACAAGTTCAATATCTGCTCTTTAATTTGATACCTCAATTACAGAAAATGGTCAAGAAATTTCAAAGTTCTGGTTATTTGAAATAAGGCTTGAATTTCAATATTTTCATAAAATGAAGAGGTTTTACAGGCTAGCGTTCAAACTCACTCGACATTCCGTTTTGTTGACGATCAACCACACATTAAGTCTTTTGTTACCATGCGATAGCTTCTGTGGGAAACCGGTGAAAACACGTTTATTTAATGAAATTATGGAAATACAAGCATTGTTTCGAGGGATCATAACTTTTTTACTTCTTGACCATTTTCTGTGATTAAGGTATCAAAGAAAAGAGCAGATATTGAACTTTTTAGTCATGTGATTTTCTTTTTGAAATTCAGATACCCCCCGCCAAATGAGTTTTTGGTATCCTTTCTTCCAATTATTTTTGCTCACTCATGCGTGAATGAGGAATTGTCTAAGTAATATCAGATGAAAGAGGAGATTCTAAGCTTTACATTGGTAGGTCATTTGTCTATTTTATTTATGATTAAGTTATGATAAATCATCGCTATATCTCGGTTTCGTTTTTTCTGGGACGCACTGTATACGAGTGAATGTAACTTCAGATAGGCAGTAATTTAGTGGCACGTCTCTAGACTTTTTCAAGTTTATCAATGCATGCCCATAAATCTCTAGGATGCAAGGCACTATTCCCCCCGGGGGCCATGAAAATGAAAAGAGAAAAAAGAGCTGGGTAGGAATATAATAATAAAAAAACAATCACCGACAGAGATGTTCGAACCAGGGTCCTCGCAATCATCAAAACAATGGCATTACAGATTTGGCCACAGAGCGTTTCACTCTCAACTTCGCGTTTTTAATGATATATGAAACAAAGTCCGTTCGCCGCTGTTGCCTCATAATGCTTCGGCAATTCAACTGCAATTCCAATCATTTCGCGATGGACATTGCCGTGTGTTTTGTGGTTCCTTGACTTTGCTACGTAATGAAATTTCATAAATTTTGTTCTGTCGTGAAGAAGAATGTCTATGCTTTTCATTGATTATAATATCAATGTGACGCAAGTGTGATTTCTAAGTGAAAATATGCTTTGTTTATTCACACATATTTATTGAAAAAAATATGTTAAATGCGCATTTCATTTTACTGTTCAGAAAATTCAAACTTTTATCTATATAATAAGACCAATCTTGTGAGGAATAAACAATTCTAAGAGCAAAAAACGCTGATTGGAAAGATTGTCTTCAATGGGCTGCTGTCAGCTCAGCTGCTCACTGCTCTTGGTGTGACGTCACTCAGCTGGAGTTCGGCGGAGGACCGTTGAAGGCAGAAATATGCCATGAAAATAAGTCATTTTTGAGAGCTGATTTTTGCAAACTCTAATCACTATTTTAAAAGTGAAGTTATATATCTGATTAGTAATACTTCCCCTTTACAGTGATGACCACAACAAGTCATTATAAAATACTTTTGATTCTTCGGGTGTGTACTGTAAGGGGTGCATTTTCAGAAAATGGAAAATACGTGTTTAGGGTGCTTTTCAAGACCCCATGGTCGCGCATGGTATCCACTCGTCAATGGAAGTGCCCCCTGTTACACCCACAAATGTAATAATCGCCCACAAATGTAATAACGCCCACAAATGTAATAACACTTTACCCACAAATGTAATAACGCCCACAAATGTAATAACACTTTACCCACAAATGTAATAATTTTGATCGCCCACAAATGTAATAATGACTTTACCCACAAATGTAATAAAGTTAACTTGAAGGGATTTTTGGCGAATCCGTTCTAAACTGAAATCCTATAGTAATACGTTCATAAAGCACAAAAGTGCAAAGTCTTTTTTTTTCCAGACCCGGTTAATAAAGAAAGTATAATATAATCCAAGGTCTTTTCTTCCAGACCCGGTTGTTTCAATAATTATAATATAAGTTCAAAGTCTTTTTTCCCAGACCCGGTTGTTTCATAAATTATGATATAAGTTCCAAGTCTTTTTTCCAGACCCGGTTGTTTAAAAAATTATAATATAAGTCCAAAGTCTTTTTCCAGACCCGGTTGTTTCAAAAATTATAATATAAGTTCAAAGTCTTTTTTCCAGACCCAGTTGTTTCAAAAATTATACTGTAAGTTCACAGTCTTTTTTTCCAGACCCGGTTGTTTCAAAAATTATAATATAAGTTCAAAGTCTTTTTTCCAGATCCGGTTGCTTCGAAAATTATAATATAAGTCCAAACTAAAACAACAAAACAAAGACCTTTGGTGTAGTCTTTGCTCCAGACTCAGTTATTTCAAAATAGGAAATTATAAGAAACAATAAAAACAAACAAACTATATCAACAAAGACCCCACAATATCATTGATGTAGAATAACGTTGTTATTGTTAACTTGGGTTTTAAGTTGCGTATCATTCAGATATGAACATTTACGCCGATGATTAATTTTGTCGTTTTCGTGGTATGCGTTATCACAGGGTTTTAATAGTTTAGAAGATGCTGGGATTAAGTTTTAAGATTAAAGTTTCGCTTAATTTGTATTTTTCAGAGAACTGGGTGTGGAGTAAAGACAACACTCTAAACCCAAGCATTTTAACTGGGCTTAATTTTGAAATTTTGTCTTATTTTTTTTCTTCAATATTTCTTTATTTTTTAAATAACCGGGTCTAGACGAAAGACTAAGCATAATACTCGTGTTATTCCACAGGAATAAGAATATGACAAAGTCTTGTGTTTTTAAGACTGTTTGAAATATTTTTTAAATGACTGGGTCTGGAATAAAGACATCGCTCTAAACATGTGGTCTTAATTTGGATGATTGTTGGTTTTTAGATTCGTTGTTGGGGTTGGGTTTTATTGCTTTTTTATTCTTGAAATAACTGTGTCTGGAGGAAAGTCTACAATCGATCTTCATGTTATTCCACAGTAATTAGATTATTGGGTATTCGTTTTAGAATATTTGTAAAAACTATCTTTTTTTTTAAATAATAACCAAGTCTGGAGAAAGGATGTTTGCTTTACCCATGCATTATTATTATTTATTTTTTTTGTAAAATAACCATTGCTGGTCTTCTTTATTCATCAAACAAAATATATTCACAGTGCTAACATTTGCCTCCATTTCTGGAGGGAAATACATGGTTTTCTGGATTTCACATTTTCTTCCATCTGTAAACGATATCTTGATAGGTAAAACAAAATATTAAACAGCCTTTGAATCGTTATTTTCCTTTTAGATTCTTTTCCAGCGAAACATTTATAAATGGTATATAAAGCATAATTCAAAATTATATCTACATCATTTTTTTCTTTTGATCTAAATGAAATTCCTGATAATATATGACATGGCTGGAAATGAAAATTTTGCAAAATATATTTCTGTACATTTTCTTGAACTTTTTTCCAAAATATTATCATTATGTTACAAGAGAAAAACATATGACTGCAATCACCTTTTTTATCACAGTAAAAACATTGGTCATTTTCTTTTAATTTCCATCTAAAGGTTAGCTGGTGTTGCCAAAATATTATACATGAACTTAAAATTAAAATTGACCAGTACATTATCCTTAACTAACTTTAACTTAAATAACCAAACATCTGTCCAAATTGGTAAACAGTCAAATACTAAGGTATTACACCAAAATTCCTCTGCTCTAGATTCTTCAGTTTTTACTTGGATCAATTCATAATATATTTTCCTAACTGTCAATTTACTTAATGAAATAATACTATCAACCAATCTAATATCATTATATACATTAACATTGGATCTAAATTCCGAATACTTCTTTTGTAATAAACTTGTATTAGAAAAAAGAGACATTTTGCCACATAACTCAATAGCCTGTCGTATACTGTCGTGTTTTGTAGGGGTCTTAGTATTATAAAAAAAAAAAAACTGGATGCGGGGTAAAAACATATTTTTACACCCAGTTACACCCAGTAAGGGTGTAACTTTTGAAGATTGGTCTTAGATTTGAACTGTTGAAGTTTTTTTTATTCATTTTTTTTAAATAACCGGGTCTGGAGAAAAGAGTATGTTTTAAAACTCGTGTTATTCCAGAAGAGTGAGAATATGATATAGTCTTATGTTAGAAGATTTTTTTTTGGTATTTTTTTTATGATTAGGTCTGGAATAAAGACAATGCTCTAAACCTCTTTTTAAAACAGGTTCTTAGGTTGAAGGATTGTTTGGTCTTAGATTTGAAATGTTCTTATTATTACTGTTAGCGTTATTTTGAAAAAAAATAACTGGGTCCGGCTGAAAGACTATGCTATATGTCTATGTTATCCAGCATTAATAAGATTGTGGGGTCTTTATACTATTTTTGTTGTTGTTGTATTGTTATCTATAATTTTCGAATAACAGGGTTTGGAGAAAAGACTAAGCTCGATTTTTATTTTTATTCCACTGGAATATCATTATGGTATCTTAGTTTGGACTTATATTATAATTTTTTTAATAACTGGGTCTGGAAAAAAGACTTTGGACTTATGTTGTAATTTTTGAAACAACCGGGTCTGGAAAAAAGACTTTAAATTATGTTATAATTTTTTACTTAATCGGGTCTGGAAAAAAGACTTTGCAATTTTGTGCTATATGAACGCATCACTATAGGATTTTAGTTTAGAACGGATTGTCCTAAAATCCCTTCAAATTTATTACATTTGTGGGTAAAGTCATTATTACATTTGTGGGCGATCAAAAATTATTACATTTGTGGGTAAAGTGTTATTACATTTGTGGGCGTTATTACATTTGTGGGTAAAGTGTTATTACATTTGTGGGCGTTATTACATTTGTGGGCGTTATTACATTTGTGGGTGCAACACCCCCCCCCCGGCCCATACTCCAGATGAGGTCTAACAAGTGTCTTGTATAGACAAGTAGTAGCTGAGACGAGATTAACGGTCAACGAAAAGAAATGAACGCGAGAAACTCGCAAGCTCACAATTCTCACATTCACCCTGCCGTAATTTCGCGATTAGTCTTTTTACGTTTTGATGTAAACATATCAGACATGGGGCCTTGTCTAAAGGCTAAGCTGAACCTGAACCCCATCACATGAAATCATCGATCGTTGCATGCATCCGTTTGTCTGGGAAGACTATGGTGTACCACTAGGTCTTACATTTTCTAGAGTGGCTGTCGAGCCCCACTCTAGAATGGCAGTGGCTTGAGAAATTTTTACAGATGAAGGAGCTAGATGGCGGGGAGACAGGTGCAGATAAAAACTCTGCCCTCGCCTTCCTCCTATCTCTTTGGTCTGCCAATTGAGCATAATTTCGGTTTCTGCCGTCTCGACACCTACAGTAACATTAGCTCTGCTACATCTTCCCAAGTGTTGGTGTCTCTGTCGGTAAGTTTCATGTCAGCATGTTTGCATGTGTCTTTTAAACGGAGGTGTGGTCTTCCGATGGGGCGAGACCCATCATATAGCTCACCGTGTCTTTTGGGATAAACATGGGTTTCATGCAGCGAACATGCCTAACCACTTTCGGCGCCTGTGTCTTGGGAGCGAGAATAAGCTGGGGATGTCGGCACGACGAAGGACCTCTGTATTTGTCTTTCTGTCCTACCATTCAATGTGCAGGATACATCTGAGGCAGCGGACATATGCCATCTTTCGCAAACCTCAGGAACGGTAACGTTAGGGTCCCCTTACACAAAAGTTAACGATTAATTATACACTTGATTTATAAGAATGATTGTACATTATAGTCAATAGAATCAAACGTAGAAAACTCCTCAACAATCATTGCTAAGCTTTGTGTTAAAGGCCCTTATAGATTTGCTTTTCGTGCGCAAAATTCTTTCACGCGACACCCGCACCATACATGACTTTACATTACGACTGATGGTCATCATCGTATATGCCCCCTGAGCCGGCGGCGAGCCTCTACTATGACAGCTGACTGGAGATATTCGAAATGCAGGGCCCACAATAGATTATGACATTGATAACAAAGTGGTTTTTCAAACAAATCGAGTACATATTGAGTGAGGAAAAACTTACGAGGAAAAACTTACTGAATTAAGGCTTAGATATAGATCATTACAGTCCATCGAATCGATATTGCATTTAATGTGGATTATTGGTGGATGACTGGCAATTGATTCCATGGGTCAGATCACCTCTCCAGCCGAAACCATTTCGCATGCGTTGATAATTATGTACACAGCATGCAGTAGGCCAAATTCGTCTGAACTTCAGTCGATTTTGCGGGGTTTTTTCTTTTGTTTACTCCTTCTACACAAACGATAGGCCTCTAGCACACAATGTAATAGGCAGTATGTTTTACTTTCCCCAGAAATGGGGGATTAGATTCAAATTCCCGGGGGGACCACTTCCATTGATGAGTGGATACCAGGCACGACCATGGGGTTTCGAAAAGCACCTAAACAAGGGAAGCAAGTCTTTTCCAGATTATGAAAAATGCATCTCTTAACAAGTATTTGGCTTGTGAAACCCTACAAGTATTGGATATATATCCCTTTTTTCAGTATTTCAAACACGTTTTTGACACCCTTATAACGTTACATAGGCCTATACGTAACGTACTTGCCTTCTCTGTCCCCTTTTACGCGTGGTCGCGCCTGGCATCCACTCATCAATGGAAGTGGGACCCCCGGGCGGCCTCTCGAGCTCTGGGAGGAACCAAATTTGGCTTTGGAAAGTCGTCCTAAATCGGATATATCGCTGTTACCATAGTAGCAACCAGAATTTTGCACACGAAACGCATATTGAATGTTTCCGTTGCAGATGCGAAACGAAAAAAAATCTCATGTCACACAATTTGCATTGCAGGACAGAGTTTTACAACCATGACGACGGGCCCAAAAAGTCTCTTAAAAAATCAACTAACGTCGTAAATAAGCGTTCGCGTTCTCCAACGAAAGGTCCGGAAAGAAGGTGTTTAGTCGCCTTTCCTGACCAGCGTACGTTGTCCAGGACTTACTTCCGTACAGGACGTTGCTGAGGACACAGGCCCGGCAAACGCAAAGCTTGGTATTCTGGGTCATCTGGCTGTTACTCCAAACGCGTTTATTAAGCTTGGCCATGACTGCAGCAGATTTCCATATCCTGGTGCTTATCTCTTTGTCCAGACAAAAGGAGCTAGAGATGGTCGGATCCAAGGTAGGTGAAGGATTCCACCACGTTCAGACGAGTGATGTTAATTTAGATGGGGAAGAGTCAGTGTCTTGAGTCATTCGTCCTGCGCCTTCTTCAGGCTGATCCAAACTCCTTACATTCACAAAACAGGCGGCTGACTAGATCTTGCAGTCCCGCTTCTATGTGAGAGTCAAGGGTGGCGTCCTCGGCGCACAACATCTCCCTAACCCTTGTATTGGCACGTATTCGGGCGATGTTGGAAAGTTTCCCATCTGCTCTGGTACGGATAAAGATGCCTTCTCTGCAATCGCCAAAATGCATACTTGAGAAGTATGGAGAAGAAGATCCCGAAGAGTGTCGGGGCCAGCTAGGACGCAACCTTGCTTCACACCACTGCTCACAGGGAAGACAACAGATGTTCCACCTTTGTAGCAGACTGTACTGAGCATGTCCTTGTGGAATAATGTGACCATTAGTAACAGTCTTGGGGGCAATCTTTTGCATGAGTCTAAATAGTCCACTCCTGCTGACCAAGTCAAATTAAGGTTTTTGTCCGGTCTACGAAGGCAAGGTACATGTTCTTCTGCTGTTCCCAACACTTCTCCTGTAGCTGACGTAGAGATAAGACCGCGCCACTGTTGAACCACCTGTCCTGAAACCATACTGCTACTCGGGGTACATGCAGGCTTGAACAGTTGAAGCGAGAACCTGAAGGGGGTCACGACGACTTGGGCAAAGACTTTCCCTATTATACTGAGGAGGTATATGCCGTGGTAGTGATGTCATAATCACTGCGGTCTTTTTTGTTCTTGTATAGATATTGTTACAATGTTGGCATCGTATATGTCTTTGGAGACATTTCCCTTTTCCCAATATATTGTAACAAGAGCTCATTAAAGTTCTCCAGAAGTACCGGCTTGCCGTATCTGAGGGCATCTGGTGGGATGCCATCTTTTCCAGAAGCATTCCCTCAGGAGAGACAGTCAATTGCTTTACGATGGCCGTAAGCAATATCAACATAAAAATCATAGCACCTAGCCACATTATGATTGTCTACTGAAAAGAATTATCCATCGTATGATGACCTTGTTAATGTAAACTGGGCATAGGTCTCCCCATTTAGCTGTATCTCGGTTGTAGCTCGAGCTACATCCGGGGTAATAATATCCAAGTCCTTTGAAAGCACATAGAGACCTTATACTCATAATGTGTTATGCGCTATACAATAACTGTCTATTATTATTATTATTAATATTAGATTTACTCACGATTTCTTCTGTATAATACGTATCATAATTCACAATGTTCATTTTGTTTGATTTAATGATTTTTATGTTTTGGATACTGCATCTTTTTAACAACCAGTGGAAAATGAATTTGCTTTTGAAGGGCAATTAATTCTTATACTTATACTTACTTAGTAGAAGTATAATTATTTTCTTCCTATCTTATCATGTTACAATGGAATATTGGGAAAATAATCATACACCCTAATATATAACGAATTAGATTCTAAAATTTAATCCTTGTTTTTATTTGTATTCATTATTATCCCTGAACGATAATTTACTAAAATTACCGCGTTTCTTTATGACTGTCAAATCGTAGATCTGTAATGGATTTATTGTAGACGGCCCTCCCCCCAAAAAAATCCTCTCATAGCGAATGACCTGAGCTTTAACAATGTTACCTGCTCCATAATAATAATAATAAAAAGGTCGTTTAGAATATAATCATTGAAATAAAAGTAGGAACTCTTTCTTTGAAAACCTATAGAATCATTAATAACTGATAATCATACTCCCGGGGAGCGTTTCATCAATATTTTTGTCTGACAAGTTGTCAGATCTGACAACTTTTCTTGATTTTGATTGGCTGACAAGCACAGTTCCTGTGGTAACTGTCGGATAAAATGGGACTTGCGGACAAAACGTCTGACAAGTCCTTTCATGAAACACTCCCCTGATTACATAATGCCCCCCCCCCCCACAAACAGGAATTAGTACATTCTTAATACAGGTGTTTTTTCTGGTGTGAATATTAACTATTATATCACGGTTAATGTATATCAAACTTGAAACAATTAATGGTTTTCTCATATAATCCATTTTGCTTGCAGATACACAGTGCATCTGAAAGATGACTAGTATACGCACGCCGAATTTAATTTATCATCCAAGCATCATTCCAGCCTCGGTGATCTTCGTAACTACTTGGATGATCTTAGTCTTGGTCATTGAATACCAATACCTTGATGATACGGAACAACTAGGTACCCTCGTCATGATTGAGGAAGATGAGAAGTTGATCAAGAAACGGAAACCATTTCCTTGTCACCTTTCAGGAACATGCGAGCTGGAGGATTATATACGAGATGGACGTCATTCACGACCAGGTCAGATAGGTGCTTCTAGAACATCCTGGAAGATACCATTACTCTGGAAAAACAACGGGCCAGTATCCTACACACAAGGGTGTTATCGACAGGTGCATATATGGTCAGAAGGTCGTAGGAATGAGCAAAACTACTCCTGTCCAGGTATTCCTTGTGGTATTCGATTGGTGCATGGTACTAGTTTAAAAACCATGCAGGAAAGTGATGCTGTTCTTTTACATCATCAGACAAAATGGGACTGGGATATCATGTATTTACATAGACCTCACAATCAGAAGTGGATCTTTTATTCACTTGAAAGTCCTTTAAACACTGGTTCTTGGGTTATTCCTCCGTTGGATAGATATTATAATACATATGATTATATCATGACTTACCGGAAGGATTTCTCACAGCTCTACGGGACCTACGGATTATATGATACAAGTGCTCCGAGTGCTGGCGCCATAGAAGGAAAAAACTGGGCGTTTGGCAAGACAGATAAAGTTGTTTGGCTAGCCTCTAATTGTTTTGATGAACATTGGAAGCGACACGATTTCGTATCATTGCTTTCACATCACATTCTAGTTAAAATCTACGGTAAATGTGGAGATACTTCTGCATGCACCAAAATAGCCAATTCTGATCTTTGCTCTGAAACTCTGCGAAAGTACAAGTTCTATCTGGCCCTTGAAAACTCACCTTGTAGATATTATATCTCAGAAAAACTCTGGAATAATGCTTATCTAAACGACTTGATACCGATCGTATTTGGTCCACCGCGCAAAGATTATGAAGCTGTCGCTCCTCCTAATTCGTTTATACATGTCGAGGATTTCACATCCATCAAAGATCTCGCGCTTTACCTTCACAAACTTGATCAGAATGACCATCTTTATAACCAATATTTTGAGTGGAAAACAGAAGGCTTTGTGGTTGCTACCAAAGAATCGTGGCTATTACAACCAAGGCAGATGTGCCAAATAGTGGATCGTCTACTGGTTGATGAGGAGACAAAAGAAAATGAGACCTACCATTCAATGAAGTCACTAGATTGGAAAACATGGTGGAAAGGTTCTTGCAGGGATGTTGATCTTCCGATTGACGCAGGATGAAGTGATTCAGAAACAGAATCCAGTCAACATGGTCAAGTAGGCCTATGTTCTTGGTATGACCAAGTCAAGGAAGGACGAAGAAGAATATAAATTTAAAACGTATGCAGATTGATGAACTTGAGTATGGTCTTCTTTTTGAGAGACTTGATGAATATTAAGATGGGGATGAGAATGCCTTGGAAGCCGAAGATCGATGGGTGGAAGACGCAGCACGAATACACTGTCATAATGCACGCACATAACCGTGAACAGCTTGTTTACAACATTACGATATCATAATAAAATCAACCTTATAAAAATAATATAAGGATGTTCCCCAGTTTGAAAGTAGAAAAGCTGGAAAGTTTATTGAAACTCAAAACCCTATTCGGGTATCAGAGTACAATGAAAAGTTACAACATAACATATACATAGAACACTTTACAATGATAATGGCAATAAAAAGTAATGGTGATAAAGATTATAATAGTAATCATAAAAACAGTAATAAGAACAATAGTGGTGTTCATTATAATAATAAAAAATGATAATAGCGATGATATGATAATAATAATGATAATAATAATTGTAATTATATTAGGTATTAATAATTTTGATGTAATAGTTTGAGGAGAAATCAAATCATACAAGTGGGAGAAATTAAAATCTTGAACATCCTGAAAACAAGGTTTTTTTTTTTTTTTCAACCAAAAATAATACTAAATATAGAGAAAATGAATACATGGATAAATTAAAAACAAAAAACAATAGCAAGATCGGAATATATCACTTCATTGATTTAAAGAAGATATAAAATAAGCACAAAATTTAGCCAAATTTGAAAGGACGGACTTTTTCTTGGTATTTAACAGTTGATTCGTTTTATATGTATTTGGATTAATCCTGTAGTAGCGTTTCAGATATTTATTTCGGTGTTCTTCAAAAGCCGTGCATTGAAAGAGATAATGGGATTCATCTCCGATTTGATCCTTTTCAAAATAACTACAAATCTTTCCTGTCTTGGAATGTTTTTATATCTCCCCGATACTATTGGCATTTTGTGAATCAAACAACAAAATTTACTCATTGATTTTATTTCAAAGTCATTCAATATTTCGAAGTATTTCTCAAAGTGGTTAGATTGTTTGAAAATCCGATAATTCAAACAGTTTCAAACGTAGTTTCCTTCAGCAAGGAATTCATCCACAGTGTGCTGCACTCGACCCAGGTGAGGTAAATGGGTACCGGCAGGAAGTAATTCTTCAAAAAGCTGTGTGCATCTGAATAGGTAGCCTATAGCTTAGCCGGGGTAATAATAATAGCAGGGCCCGCTGCGAGAACAGTTTTTTTAACTGAAGTGGTTACCCTGGGTAAATATACCGTTATTATTTAGAGACTACAACCCCAAGAACTTTCTGATCTGGAGATTCTCCCGACTGGATCCCCTAGCAAACTGGAGACTCCAACTTGATGTGTGCAAAGCGCATCACGAGTGCAAAGTACATTGCGGCCGGGGTCCAGGTCTCGCTAAAAGGGCCCAGGAAGCTCTAGGGTTCCAGATGCTCTTTCATGCTATCTCAGGCTAATTTTTTCAATATAATAGCACCAGTGGCGAAATTGATGAGCCAAAAATTTTGAGGGGGTTCGATATGGTGTATCGCGTAAAATAAATAAAAATTTGCGAGCGAAGCGTGCGAGCAAAAAATCGACACTTTTACTTTAAAAATCCAACTTTGTGATATATTTTGACATCATATAAAAACAATGATATCACATTTCACCCTTCTCTCTTTCCTTTTCTCTTTTGTTCTTGGTTGTGATTTTTTTTTTTTTTGGGGGGGGGTGTCGCCTTAGAATGGTACTTAGTAATTAACAATTCAATGAATCAAATTACGCACGTAGGCCATAAGAGGACCTAATTAAGGAAGGATGATGCTAGCTAGCTAGCTCGCACTCGCTAAATTTACTAGTACGAGATCGCGCGGAGAGTTGACGCTCTACTTATACATGTCCCGTATATACATCTTTTTCAGGATAACAAACATTGCCCAGAATGTTCAAATTTTAGGGAAAAAATACATAAATTTTCAACAAAAAATTGCTCGCGCTTCGCGCTCGCATTATATAAATAAGGACAATGATATCATATATTTATGTTGATTTATAAGGATAAAGCTAAAAAGTGACCATGAGGACTACTCCTTCAATGAAACAGACAAAATTAACCTTCGAGCTGCCGATCGGGGATTAACATATGACTGAAAATGTTTTCGCCCCCCCCCCTATTGGCGAAGGCTGGATCAACCCCTGTTGTCCCCCCTACCTTTCGGGACAGATTTCCGCCCATGATTAGTAGGTATTCTTTGCAGTGATGTAATTTTTTTTACTTGCGCCAAAGTAAGACATGACGGTAGTGATTAATCCAGATGCTAATGATGTCAAAATCCTTCATTTAGTAATGAAATTAACTTGAGAAGTGATACTAAAATGTGTTTATTAAACAATTATAATGTAACTCCTAAAAAGGTGTTTTGAAATGGATTTTAATGCAACCCTTGTAGGATTATGACATCATTGACACCCGGATTCATTATTGCAGTCATGAATTAATTTGGCGAAAATCGAAATTTACATCGCGACAAAGAATACCTCTTGGTCATCCAAGCGTTAACACATACCACATAAATATGGTATCAAATGATTTGGGAGAGCATACTCTTTCAGAGCATGTATGATACTTATGTGTTCATGACATAATTTCTTTAAATTGGGGATTTATGAGGTGTCACGTTTTTACTCACACTATAAGTATGTACTACCAGAATGAGTGATTTGACAACTCATTAATTTCCCCAGGTAAATTCTTATATGGACAACTGCGTGAGTTCGATGTAGCTGCAGCACGGTATTTTTCAGTGTTGCATTATAGCAAATACACCATGGACCTACGAGAGCAATAATTTATTGGACGGTCATAAAGTTACAGCCCAGACCTCTCCTTTTTATACTGTTCTTCCTTTTTTCCATTTCTCTTCCTCTTTTGTTTCTCCATTTTCTCCTCCTTTCACTAAGTTAAATCATAGTGGTGAGGACGATCCCTCCATCCCATCCCCCTCCCCTGTGACGCCGCACCTCGGTGCACGTATATAATTATTGTATCACCCTAAACAAATTATGCGTATTATGATTTGAATGTAAATCTGAACATAACAATTAACGTTCTTTTCTTTTTCCATTGAAATAAATAAATTCCACTGGAATTGTATTTTACTTTAATTTTTTTCATGGCATAATCATTCTAAAACATTTTGTGTTACAGGCTGACCACTGATGACTTTTGTAAACTACTGAAATCCTTGCTTCTGATTGGCTCAGAACAAATATGGCAGTCAGTAAAAACCACCCCCTATTTGCTTTATGAAACCCTCAAATAAAATTGCATGTTTCAATATACCGTCCTGCATTTCGAATAAAATTAAGTTGAAATGAACTCTGCAGTAAAATTAAAATTGGATGGAAGTCAGTCAGTTTATCTGGATGAGTATGCTTCTAGTATTAGTGTATATATATATAATATATCTAATAATCAAGAAGTCTTATTTATATCATTAGTTTTTGAGGTGTGACAAGTTAAGGTAGGAGTGATCTAAACTTGCTCTGATTGGTCTACAAGACAAGTAACTAACTGTCTATCAAACTTTCTCTTCAGTGGTATGGTGGTGATGCTCTGTGCGAGTGACTGGGGCTGGTAGTGTGAGTCATACTTCTTAGAATTTTTATTCCTTGAAGTTAGCTGACGTCACTGAGGGCTGGTCTTTTATGGTCAGGGTTGAGGAGTTTTGGGGGGTTTTGGAATTCTATATGACAGAGGGAGAGTTTGTAAACAAGTGAAGGTGAATGACTGAAAGGATAACAGGAAGTTAAATGCATACTACGTAACCCTATGTATATGTACACGTTTTATTACGCACCGTAAGCCTTTGATATGGGGACCGTGTCCCCCCCCAAAAAAAAAAAAAATCAGCTCAACATTGCTATACCATCTTTTACTGCTCGGACCAGATTTACGCCATTAATATTATAACTGAACAATTTTTAAAATTGAATTCGATCGCGAAGCGCAAGCTGAAAAATTGTGGTTATCCAACCTGAAAATTGGACATTTTTAATCAGAATATGTATCTAAGTAGACAATTGAAACGAGCGCGAAGCGCCATGAGGCTGATTTAAAAAAAACAAAAACAAATTATGGTGCGAGCGCCGCGGAGCGCGAGCTACAATATTATTGGCAATTTAGACCCCGAAAATGCAATAAAGAACAGGATGCGTATCTATTTTTAATTGTTATTGCTTTTTTATTTTTTTTCATTTTTTCTTTCCCCCTTATCAGTTTTAAGCCACAAATGGGGAGGGGGGGGGGGGCAATTAATTCGCCTCCCCCTGGATCCGCCTTCGGCCTTTCTCATTTCACCCCGATGAGAGTTGAATACGTGTGGGGCCGTTTCATAAAGCTGTTTGTAAGTTAAAGGACAAGTCTACCCCGAAAAAAAAAAATGATTTGAATAAAAAGAGAAAAATCCAACAAGCACAACACTGAAGATTTCATCAAAATCGTATGTAAAATGAGAAAGTTATGCATAACTTTCTTATTTTACATCCGATTTTGATAAAATTTTCAGCATTATGCTATATTGATTCAAATCAACATTTTTCTGGGGGGGGACTTGACTTTTTAAGAGTGACTTAAAGAACGACTGGTGATCCTTTCTTATGGCAAATAACATTCACCATTAACACGAGTGACCATTAAATATTCATTGGTGATTTAAGCCCACCCACCAGGGTATTTCACCCATATCTCTACGTTTCTCCATCTCGCCCTCTACGTTCGTTATTGTTCTCTAGCTCGAGCTAGTTAGCTCTAGCCGCTCCATGCCAGCCAGTCACGGGGCTAGTACCTGTACTACTGCAACGCAAAGCCTCGCCCGCCGGCGCCGGGCCGGCCCGGCACGGCACGACCGCAACCCGCATACGTCTTTTCGCGTATTTATGCTGATTCTTCAACATGGCGGGTCGCAGTGGCCACGCGGATGTCGTCAATGAAAGGCGGTTGAAGCCTTTATACGGTATGAATTCATCTGTTCATTTTATCTTTTTAAAACTTGAGGAATTGAATCTTGGAAATTTTGTTAGGATCTCTGTTTGTGTAAAAAGAGAGCTACCGGTACCGGTATGATCATCATGATGATTGATGAGAAATAGGTAGAGTCGAGATTGAGAATGAGACTGACCTGGCCCAGCAGTCACGTTTTTAATTTTACTAAATACTAAAATAGGTCCCTAAATCAAAACTGCATGTGAGCCTACATGTATCCCTCTTCAGTCTCCATTGCTGTATTTCATTTTCATTGATTCCTAATAGTACCGTATAGGTACTAGTATTCAACCCGGCATAATTCAAAGATTTTGACCTATTCCCCAAAATATTTAGAAATAGGGAATTTATCTTAATTTCATACCTTTGTTATTTCCAGGGTAATCTGTTGTCGATATTTTCTTTGTCAATCTGTCGACTGTATGCGCGGAGGATCGAATTATGCGGCAATGGCCTTTTGCACTGAATGGTACTAGTATTCAACCTAGTGAGGATTGATAGCAAATCTCAAAAAGGTTTAGATTGCTAAATTAGATCTAGATCTATGTTAGTCTCTGGCTTTGATTAATTCCCTGTTTGGTCCCATCTCAAATGGTCTAGTCCATAGTCGGATGGGACAAGGGCAGATTGAGAGACAGGGCCATCTTTCATCGCTAGGTTGAATACTAGTACCGAAGGGTTGAATACTAGTACCAAAATCCGTCGCCGTATAATTCGATCGCCCGCGCACACAGTTAACTGGTTGAAGAAAAAAATAACGGAAAAAGAATAACCAGCATTTGCTCTTGGAAATAAGACGGGTCTGAAATTCAGGTAAATTCTATATTTCTATATATTTGAGGAAACTCACCAAACGGGTTGAATACTAGTGCCCTTACGGTAATATACTAAATATAGATCAGAACAGAATTGCATCTACTTCATTTTCAGTCTCTATTTCGTCAACTACGGTAAATAAATCGGAAAACAAGGATATCCTCAGTCCGGCAGGACAAATCATGTCTTGATAAATTGAGATTGTCTTTGTTTATGGGGACATTTTTTTTCACCTACCCCTGGGAGGCCAGCAATTACGGGGATGAGAGTGCTAAAAATAGATTCAGTGACCTCAATTCCCCCAGTGATCTTGTTAATGTTATGAAACCTGATAATGTTTTCATTGACTAGCGCACTCAATTGATGTCGGCACTTGACAGGTGAATGAACTTTCCTAGATTTTTTGTGTGGAGAAATCTTTGAAAACTGAGACAGTCCCTGTATGTAAACTGGGACAATCCTTGCCCCGGGGACCTCGACACGTCTTTAGACAGTGTCAAGGTCCTGAATGCAACCACTCATTATCACCGGAGTACAAAACTTCGCGATGTTTGGCATTAGAAAACCGATGATCATAATGAATTACAAATCTAACGAGTGGTATCAATCTTACCTAAACAAACTGTTCCTAAATCAGCTTACCTTTGAAATAAGAATAATGAATACAATTCCATGAAATCCTTCAAAAGAGCATCAATTTTCGGACTTTTGTTCCAATCGCGAGATCGCCATGTTTGAGGTAAAATTCTGCGCATGCGCATATGAATATTTATAAGATGTCGTCACTGCATGCCTTTACAGCACAGTTTAATGAATATGCATGTCAGAAGAGTGAAAACTTTCGGCAAGTCGTCTGTATTCAATTAAATCGTGATTTAGGCATATAATTCAATACCATTTTTTTTTTTTTTTTTGTTGAAAAAAATAGATCTATATTTATGAAAAAAAATATTTATTTCATATATATTTTTATTTTGTTACATTTTGTGTTTTTATGATAAGTTTTTGTTGTCATTTGTTATATTCTTTCTTTCTCCTTTTCATTCTTTTTTTCTCCTTTTCATTCTTTTTTATGCTTTGTTTATGGGAAGGGGGGGGGGGTAAAGCGTGACTGTTCGCTTGGTGTGTGTTTTATTTCATATAACTTCCTCAAATTATTTTGATTTAATGATACTAAAAATGAAAAAAATATTTATCAATAGTGTGCTTGTGTTTTAATATATTCAGAGATTTCTAGATCCAAATTTTTTTAGTCTGTATTATTATTATTATTCCCTTTGTGATTATAAAAAATCCAACAAATATTTACAAATGGATTCTAATTTTACATTTAGAATAACCAATTTATGATTTTCTTAAATATGAATTCTGATTCAATAACGTAAATGATTTCATGTTATTTATCTTTTTCACATGTTATAACAATGAGGAAGGATTGAATATGGTTTTAAAACAAAAGGAAATACTTAAAAACAATTTTGCCTGCTTTAAAAAGAAATGCTAAGTCAAGATGTTAATATATAATTATAATTTTTGAAAAAAATCTGCCGCTTTGATATAATCACCTATCACCATTTGTTGTTTAATTCACCGCATGGCAGTAGCATAATCAACCCCTCACCTGCCCCCCCTTTTTTTCGGGGACGAAATATCCTCAATTTTTGGTTGAAAATTTTTTTTTTTGCTTGTCAAATTTTTCATTGGCCCTGAGCCCCGCTTTTGGAAAATCATGGATCCGCCCCTGATTGAACTCATTTATATGGAGCACTTCTACACTGTCAAAAATATTTTTAACAATGCTGTTTACTGTGAGAATTGCATAGTAGTTGTTTAAACATTTTAAACAAGTGTTTAAAATTTAAACAATCATGTTTAAATCATTGATAATTTAATATTTGAATTTAATTATTGATAATTAAATATTTAAATTTAAAATGTGTGTTTTAAGATTTTAAATACTTGTTTAAACTGTTTAAACAATTACTGTGTGATTCACATCGTAGACAGCGATTTTAAATTTATTTTAACAGTGTATTTGAATGATTAGGAACTTAATTAATGGCGCAAAGTAGACGACAGGAGATTGATGACATAAACTTCCATATAATTCTATAATTCTATAGTAATATTGTACTTTCTTTTTTTTATATATACGGCACAATTTTTATAACTCCCCCTTTTAAATGAGGAACAGGCCGTCCGTGGTCCCCAAATAAATTATGACCGACTAGTAAAGAGCTGAAAAACGGAAGAAGTAGCCTTTGTGGGTATACGGCATTATCATTATAGAGTTTACCACCCTGACCTATAAGGATCGGGAACGTTGGTGATCATTTTGAATAAAATATGACTTCATATACTTTGACCTATAATTTTAATACTAATTCCGTTCCCAGATATTATTCTTTAAAACTTGATGCCGCCACAAATCAAACTAGCAATATAGCCGAGATGAAAAAACGGGGTAATAAAGAAAAGGTAAACAAAGGAGAAAAACAAGGATTTTCTCGCAAACATGCGCGGAAGTAAAATTTTAGAGAGAATGAGAAAGAAAATCCCGCAAAGCTTTCTTTTTCGCCATTGTTTACCCCTTCGCTTTCACCGTTTCTCTTCTCTCTTTTTTTTTTTGGGGGGGGGGAGTTAGGGTGGGGAAGATCATCCCACCGCCTCCTTGCTACGTATACTTGTTATAAAAAAAAAGGAAAAGGTGCATGATAAAGGCCTATTGGTATGTTATGACAAAATCTATCACAAAATTTGATTTCTGCGTCAATTCTTCAATGGTATAGTAGTAGTCATAGGCGGCGGAAGCGGAGGGGGACCTGTCCCCCCTAAATTTGAGATGGGGGACGGTCCCCCCCAAAAAAAATTTTGTTGATAATTTTTTTTTTGCTTGTCAATTTTTTTTACCTGTGTCTATCCCAAAATTTCAATTTCAGGTGGACCCCCTGATTTTTTTGGCTTCCGCCACCAATGGTATTAGAAGTATATAAGCTGATTTAGCGTCACCATGATTTTCATTAATTCTTAAGCAAAAACAATATAAAGAATGGGATGTCTTTAGGAAAAAACCCTTTTGGACACCTGGAAAACAATCAGACAAGCAGGATTTGCGGCGACTTTATGCGTCCTATAATGAGCAACTCAATTCTTAGTAATTATAGGCTTATACTTATCCCGCAGAGATTTATATACCCAATTATTGAAGCTTAAAAATGCCAACAAGATGAAAGATAACATATTAATTTATAAACAAACATATGAATTATAATCACATCTCCGTTCAAACATAATACAAATTAATAGGCATCAATTGTATGAAAATGGTTGTTGGATGATAATGAGATTTGCATATATTTTCATTTCATTTATTTTAAATTCTCATTAAAACATACAACATACAATTGAAATTAAAACTAAGGATACATGCACAGTATACAAAATAAACAAAATGGAAAACATAAGTGAGAGAGAGAGAAAAAAATATGTGGGAGCCAGCATTGGATTCCGTGATATTTTTAAAATAATTTTGCATCACGGAGTCCTCTAGGCTAAGCCAGCAAAGCCCTGTCAAAGGCTGGGTTCCAGAAATAGGCATCAAAATCTTAAAGAGATGGTTTGCTGATCACTCAATAATTTTGATCAACGAATATATTCCTTTAATATATGAGTGTTCATTTATTTCTTCACTTTTTTATTTACATATATCTATACAGTTTCCAATAATAATAATAATAATAAAAAAACGTGTAGTACGATACCATGTGCATAATCTCTTGAAAACAATGAAGAAACAAGAACAAAGAGAATAAAGACAAAAAAAAAGAAAAATGACGAAGAAAAAAAGGAAAAAAGAAAAAAGAGCAAATAAAGAGAAGAATTTAAAAAAAGGGAAGAAAGAAAAAGAAAACAGACCCCAAAAATGAAAAGAAGGTAGAGGAAAAAATAAAAAGAAAAATAAAAAAAGGGGAAAAGAAAATAAAACAGAACAAAAGAAAAGAATGGAGGAGAAAGAAAAACAAATAATTCAAACGAAAATATGTTACTTCTTTCAAAGAAAAAGCCGAAGCTAAAATAGTTGCCAGGCAAAGGGTGAAGCAAGAATTTACGGAACTAGACTCATGAATATTCATAACAATCTCTATCCGACGCATCAAATGATAGCCTTTTGTCGGGGCATTCTGTTGTATTATCTATAATGGACTTTAGTGGTATTGGCAGGATCTGATGATAATAAGAACTTACTGAAATCGCATATTCAATTATTATTTTATTTTTAAAGTATTTTTTCTCTTTTATCGTTTGTTTTTTGTTTTTTGCCCGTTTGGTAATAAAAATCAATTTATCTCGTTGCCTCGTCAAAAGGCTATATCAATCCTCCATTGCTTCCTGTACGAACGAGTTTTAATGCACACCGGCAAAATTTTCCGACGTTTTTGCTTCGTTTTGGGGAATTATTTCGAAGTTTTGAGGGCCGCCCATATTGCGGCTTAAGTTGTAAGTATGTATTGATTCCTTTGTAACAGTTTTGTGCAATTTTATGTATTTTTGATTGATTCCCGATGCTCATCTGATTTCATCTGGTGAGTCGGGGTGAATCACAACGCAGCCCGAACACAGTACGTGTTCGGGCTGCCGCAGTAAGGACAATCCCAATTTTCTGACCAGTGCCTCTGGGCTCTACTACTACTAGCTACTGTTTCTAAGTTATATCTGACAATTAAAATTTTGCTTTATGCATCTAGCCCTAGGCTAGGCTTAACCCTCTTCAGTCTCCATTTTCATTGATTCCTATTTTACTAAATACTATATATTTTATGCTAAATAAATCTCTTCATGTTTCTCACAATTTAGACAGCTGGCAGCCGTCTGTTTGAGGAGTTTTTTAACATTTTTAATTTTTTTAATTTTCTCCTTGTACCCAGACAAGGAGAAAATGGTGGCTATCTTGCAGCCACCATTAGGGGGTTAACAATGCCCCCAAGGGGCTCATCGATTTTTGTCTTTATTTCATAAAAATATTTAAGAAGAACTGTACCAAAATAAAGATTATTCTGTTTTGGCCTGAAATGCACCAAACGGGGAAAAAGAAACTTAAAAGGGGAAAAAACAGTGACTTACTTTGGCTGTCGCGCAACTTCACTTCCCTGTTTTATCTGAACTTAATACATAAACATATGGCCATTTAGTCCCTTTACAGGTAGAGCCTGGGGGGCCACTTCCATTGACGAGTGGATACCATGCGCGACCATGGGGTCTCAAAAAGCACCCTAAACACGTATTTTCCTTATTCTGAACGTGCATCCCTTAACAAGTATTGGTGTGTGAAACCCTACCCTTAACAAGTAAACAAAAAGTAAACAAAACGATACTCTTGCCAAGTATTCCGTGAATTGACCTAAACAAGTACAGCGATATTTTATGTCACGGACGTCGGTCGTCGGATTTACTTTTAACCTACATCATTGGGTTTAGTACAGCCCCACCTCCTACATCTCGCGCAAATCGTACCCTACATGTAAACACGTAGTGTTGACTATTGGGGCAAAAAGTACATCCTTTATAAAAACATTTTAGTCTTAATTTTTTACACCCTCGCAAATTTGACCCTAAACACGTAGCTCTCCTAGCGAAAATAGATACCCTTTTTTCATTATATTAGTGTTTTTGACACCCTTATTACGTTACGTACGTAACGTGCCCTATCTTGAAAAAGACATCCTTTTTACGTGTTTTTTGGGTCGCGCATGTTATCCACTCGCCAATGTAAGTGTAGTCCAGGATAGAAGAGGCATAACCTTGTTTTTATATGTATATATACAATACTTTTTGATGGTTTCTTGTCAATTCGAGGGTGCTGATTACAAATCTGAATGATGCCACTTGTGTAACCTTGAGCATTTTCCGCAAATTGGCAAAATCCAATATGGCTGCCAAAATATGCAAATTACCCATGAAAATCATAAAATTGTCCGCACATTGGCTATAAAATACATGAAATTGTGTGGCAGGAGTGAAATACTCTCTGAAAAAAATAATTTGTGACTAAATAGTTATTTTCTGGATATTCAAAATGGCCGCCACATGCCCCTGTATACTCTATTATGTACAATATGAATGGGAAAAACTAATTTTCACAAAAATGAGCACCAAACTGTAAGAAATTCTGATCTATAAACGAAGTAATCTATACAAATCATCATACTAACGAGATATGTAATTTATTATGTCATGTATGGGAACATTGCCGTATTTTGATTTTTAAAATAGCCGCCACTGGCCCAAACAGTATTGCGTACAATGGCAATGGGGGCCAAAAAATTCACAAGAGTGATCAATAAAAATGCATATTATTAGGATAAACGAGTGGAATGCTGACTAAAAACACAGTTGTTAACGAAATATATCAATATGCCATGTATGTGATAAATGTTGTATTTTGATATTCAAAATGGCTGCCAAAGACCCTAACAGTATTATATACAATGAGAAAGAGGACCAAAGAAATCACAAGAGTGAGCACTAAATGCATATATATATGATAAATCAATGGGATACTGTCTAGAAAACGTATTTTTTAACGAAATATATCATTCAGGTTTCAAGTTTGTGTGAAATACTGTATTTTGACCTTCAAAATGGCCTCCATAGACATTGACTATATTATGTACAATGCAAAGTTGGAAACCAATATTCACAGGAGTGAGCACCATAAATGCACTTAATAGAGATCTATGAGTAAAATATTGTCTGAAATCATAATAAGATATATAATTTATTCTGCCATTTAGGTGATAAATACTGTTATTTGAAAGTCAAAATGGCCACTACAGGCCCTTACGGTATTATGCACAATGTGAACGGGAACAAATGATTTCAACAGATTTTGGCTTTGCTTGGCCAAATGGCGTTGTATGAGTGAAATATTGTCTGAAAACATGATTTATAACAAAATATAGCATATCTTATGTAATTTAGGTGATAAATACTGTATTTTAACATTAAAAATGGCCACCATATGCCCTTTTGTGAAAATTATTTGTCTCCATTCAAATTGTACAGTGCGTATCAAAAAAAAGTTTACACTTAGTAAAAATCCTGTAAAATTATACATTTGTGATATCCTGAAGATTTTTCCACATTTTAACATTGGTACAGATCCATTTAACCAATTGACGATATAAATGTCGAAAAATATTTCCGCTAGAGTGAGCACCACTTACTTTAGAAAAGTTAGTGAAAAATGATTTGCGCAGAACTTTGAAATAGTTATGCGAATAAAAGTAGACCTTAATCATGAAGAACATGTGGAATTTAGCTAGTAAAATTGATTTGAAGATATCTTTTTCCTTTTTTAACTTGTTTCCTTGCCCAAAACACTTCAAAGAGTGCATTGCGCCCCACCCCACTCCCCCACACACCGCGGCCATTGTGACGATATTTGCTTTACACTGAGCTGTGATTTACATGAAATGGCTTAGGCTTGATTTTTATTTTGTTAATCATTGTCAAGCTTGGAGAAAGTGTGGAGAAACAAGTATTAAATGAAATATGAATTGTAAACTCACTTTAAATGATAAAAACTTAGTGAAAAAAATGCTGGAGATGTCTGATATAAACTTTTGTTCAGATTCAGTCATGTCCTCAGATCCAGCTGGCACAAAAAGGGTAAAGGTTGTGCTTACTAAGTGTTGAAATTTCAGTTTGGGTGGTAAGATTGTTACAAAATGCTTGAATGTATCCGTTTTAATTCAATTGACTAAAAGTGCAGGTGAAATGTATGAGAAATGTTTCGCAGGGTAAGTTTGATATCGCCCGTTTCCCCTTGACACAGCGTGAAAATGAGCATTTCTGCGCAAAAAGATTTATGCGAGCTATACAAAAATGCACAGTGCTCACTCAAGTGTAACATTCTGTCAAAACTTTTACTTTCATTAGATAGATGAGACCCAAACCCAAGAATATATGTGAAAAAATTACCCACATGTTGTATATTTTTTAATTCCCAGGGCTTTTTCAAAGTGTAATTTTTTTTTTGATACGCACTGTATATAATACGTAAGGGCCTATGGTGGCCATTCTCAATTTCAAAATGCAGCATTTATTACCTTAATTACACAAGATATGATATATCTCGTTAGAAACCATGGTTTTAGACAATATTTCATCCTTACATCACAATTCACAATGCAATATTTAGAGTCAAGCAAAGCCAAATTCTGTCAAAATTATATGTCCCAAGTTACAATGTACAGACCTATTGCAGTCATTTTGGATTTTAAAGTACATTAGATCACAGTTAAATGCATTTTATGATTCTCACTCTTGTGAAAATTAGTTTCCCTATTCGCATGTTACATAATTTAGTTAGGGCTTGCAGCAGCTATTTTGAATGTCAAAATGCAGTATTTATCACTAAGCCTGAGTCGAATCGATTTTAAAATCGGTGTTCGATCGATGTCATCGAGCGCCGATGCAGATTTTGCAAAATGGGTGCATCGAAAAAAATAAATAAATACGTCGGCCGGCCGATTCGTTTGGTTCACACAATCAATCATCAAAATAAACAGAAATGTCCAACTTGACTACTTGTACTACTTACTTGATTTGTATTCCCCCAAAAATGAAACCGATTGTGTAATTATGATGCCTATTCACCATTAATTTGAAGTTTATTTCGATCATAGTTCGAGTCTTACTCGTCTGCTTGTGCCGAGATAATTTATGCGCGATGAATTCATGAATGGAAATCACCGATCGTGCAGCACATGCGCTGTACTGTGCTTTAATCAAAACAGAAAATGGCCGGAAAATTGACGCAATCAACGTAAAATAAACCTTGCTATCATGAACAATATTAATATCATGACCATAGAACGTTATTTAATTGTAATATTTGACAAAAATTTGCATATGATAATCATTAATATGAATTTAGAGCTTGATGTGAAACGTTTGTATTTCGTTTCAATTTTCAATGACGGACATCACATGACGATCGACTTGAGCGAGTGCACTTGTCTAAAAAAAAAAATTATCACGTCAGGACTGATTCTCGAACATTGTCAACATGCAGAAACTTTTTCAAGATCGTAATATCTCCATATAATAACATTTTACATGACAAAACAGAGTAAATTGCGTGATATTTTTTTTCAATCAATTTGAAGCTAATTTGTGCCCAACTTCGGGCTCTGATTTTCATGAATGGAAAATATGTCCTACGTCAACGAACGCGCATGTGCATAGTGCTTCTTTTTCTCGGTGCTCTTTTCTTGTGTCTAAAATTTAAAAAATATGGATTATCATATCAGGATTAATTCTCGAACATCGTCATTACTCATATTCCTCAATCTTTCCTCACAATCGTTATATCAGCATTGAATACCAATTCAAATGACCATCCAGAGAAAATAACGTATTTATTCCCGTCAATTTGGAGCTCATTTTGGATCTAACTACACAATCTCAGGCAAGTTACAGTGCTCCCGCTGGTTGCACTTTTTTGCTGGCGCTGGCCGGGGCTGCGGGCGGGGCTGGTGTGTGCGAGTCTGGACCGCGAATGCTAGTTGACCGAAAATCGTTCGGATCGACTCTGCGTGATTCATGTCTTTGATATTGTTTCATTTTAAACTTATATATTGTCATCTGCAAATATCATTGTTGATGATATTTTGGGAAGAATTCTGCATTGGCCCCCGGCTTTTTTGTGTTTTGTGATCATGGAAAATACAAACGAACTTTGCTCTGTCATCTGCTTGTGCAACGCTCACCCAGCCAGCGCATACCGTCAGTGCATGCAATGGGTGCATAGCGCATCGACGCGACGGCCGGAGCAAAAAAAATATTGACTCGATTATCCCCGCCGCGCCTTCAAAATTCAATTCATCGATGTTCGATTGAATTAAAGCTGTCAAACACCGGTTTTAAAAATAATCGATATGACTCAGGCTTATTTATCACCTATATGGCAGAAGAAATGCCATAATTCATAAAAAATACGTTTTCAAATAACATTTTACTCATACAACAGGATTATATGGATGTCATAGTCAAGAAAATCCAAATTCTTACAAAATTATATGTCCCCATTCACATTGTAAATAATACTGTTAGGCCCTATAGGGGCCATTTTGAATTTCACAATACAGCATTTATCTCATGCATGACAAATGAAATGATATGTCTTGCTATAAAACATGTTTTCAGACAATATTTTACTCCAAAAAAAATTACATGCATTTTATGTTTCTTACTCTTGTGAAAATTAGTTTCTCCATTCGCATTGTACATGATAAGTATAGGGCCTATGGCGGCCATTTTGAATTTCAAAATCATCATTTATCACACACATGGCATATTAAATAATATATTTCGTTAACAATTATGTTTTTAGTCAGTATTCCACTCGTTTATCTTAATGAAGGATTTTAGTGCTCACTCTTGTCATTTTTGGCCCCCGGCCATTGCCATTGTACAATACAGTTTGGGCCAGTGGCGGCTATTTTCGATATCAAAATACAGCAATTTCCCCATATTATGACATAATAAATGATATATCTCGTTAGTAATGATGATTTGCATACATTACTTCGTCCATATATCGCAATTTCTTGCAGTTGAGTGCTCATTTTTGTGAAAATTAGTTTTTCCTATTCACATTGTACATAATAGAGTATACAAGGGCCTATGGCAGCCATTTTAAATATCAGGAAAATAAATATTTTGTCAAAAATTATTTTTTCAGAGAGTATTTCACTCCTGCCACACAATTTCATGCATTTCAGAGCCAACGTGCGGACAATTTTATGATTTTCATGGGTAATTTGCATATTTTGGCGGCCATATTGGATTTTGCCAATTTGCGGAAAATGCTCAAGGTTACACGACTGGCATCACCCATATTCGTAATCAGCACCCTCGAATTGACAAGAAACCATAAATAAAAATTGTATATATGAAAAAATAAGGTTTAGCCAATTTTCTATGGGGCCTATCCTGGACTAGTGGCCCCCCCCCCCCCCCCGGGAGATAGAGCTAGAACTTCGGTCTCTGTATTCGGTGAGTGGAGCCAACAGAGTTCAGCGGAACAGCCAACATTACAGAGACCGAAGCTTTTGGTCTACTCACAATTATGCTTTATTTGGTCTATCACGTTTTTACTAAATAAATCAAATTGCATCTCCCTCCTAACGGTCTCCATTGCTTTATTTCGTCAGGTAAAAAGAACATTAATTTCTGTATAATTACTCCTCGTGATTCAAGCCCCCCTCGATCCGAATTAACCCATTGATATTCATGTACCCCTCATTTCCCTCTTCAAAATCACTTTGGTACTTTTAGACAGCTTCATTTTTTCGATAATACAAATTATTAAAATCAATAGAATCGCATTAAAACATAAAACTACTCCTTGTGATCCAAGTCCCCCCTCTAAAATAAAGCGGCACTTAACCTGTTGATATTCATCTACCCCTCATTTCCCTCCTCTTTAAAACCACTCTGCCACTTTTAGACAGTTTCCTAGAGATGATAAATTATTATCTTCGATAATAAGAATCATTAAAAACAATGAAAATCACATTAAAAACACTATTAAACTGTCTAAGTACTCCTCGTGATCCGAGTCCCCTTCCCGTGTTGAGACTGTAATAGCATATTGGTAGTCTCAACACGGGAAGGGGACCGGGATCACGAGAAGTAATAAGACAGTTACATAGAGTTTTTAGAATTAGTGTGATTAATTTTGTTTTATATAGTGTTTTTGATCATTGTTTCATCAACTTGGAAGAATATACAGCCACAGGAGAGAAAAGAAAAAGATGACTATTTTTGTCGTTTGAAAAAGTTTTCAAGTCAGTTGTTATTGTGTCAATAGGAAACGTGGTGGTAGGAAGTTCATGTTCAGTGAGAAGCTTCGCACAATTTTTCAATAGATTTCTTTTGGAAATCTTCCAACTGTGGATTCAATTGAAAGATTGCTGATATTTGAGGTGTGTCTCAAGTTTGTCCCCCGTGACGTGGATGACGATAAGGCCATGACTTTTGACTCATCTAGTCTACTGTAAACGCTGTTATTTTCACAGGATTAATTTTTCGCGCTTGGCGGCTTCAAAACATATTGGCGGGTTCTTGAATTCGCGCTGCACACATAATCACAAAGTTCTTGCCCATCTGTGAATGGTTTATATTAACATTTCAGCAACGAAATTGTATTTTCTGATCATAATTCTAGCTCTAGAGCGGCATAATTCAGCATTGTTTTGATCCAATCATGAGCTTTTGTGACATATTGCGCAACTTTTCTTTGCGGGACGGACATCGGGGAAGGCAAAATGGAGGCGCTGCTAGCTGCTGGCCTGGTATTGACGGCCGAGCACCGGGTAAGGACCGGGGGATTACGGCTATTCAAAGTGCATTGGATCAATCAACAAACATGGGCGATCGACACAACGTCTTCTTAAAAACTAAACAGATCTAAACACCAATCAAACAGCAAAAGCAATTTATATTTCAACAAAAATCATAATTTAAATACCGATCTGCGAATGATCGCATTGCTTTGGAACAAATTCTCGCGATGCATATGAATTTGGAGCTCAAGTTTGCTTGCTTAAATGCTGCCCTCTACAGGTCATATTATGCAATCTCTTTGCCAAAACGATACACACAATTGAACCGCGGTTCAAAACTTGCATTAAAATAGATGCTCATAAATTTGCGTGTTTTTAAATTCGGGTTCGCAGATCTTGCCGCTAAATCCGCCAAAATTTCCACACCGCGAAAATTTCCCACTTTTACAGTAATGTTAGATCTAACTTAATAAACGTTAGGCCGAATTCAACTTCCAGGCATGTCTTCATGAATATTCATTAGGTGGGCTGATGATGTCACATATAGATCTAGAACTCTATGCACATCCCCACTTTCAACTTTTACTTTCCTTTTTTTATCTTGGGCCCAGGCCTAACGTTAGGCCTAGATGTACATGAAAATTATGTGTAAGCCTGAGTCATATCAATTATTTTGAAAACCGGTGTTTGACAGCTTTAATTCGATCGAACATCGATGCATCGAATTTTGAAGGCGGGAAATCGAGTCATTTTTTTTTTGCTCCGGCCGTCGCGTCGATGCGCTATGCACGCACTGCATGCACTGACGGTATGCGCTGGCCGGGTGAGCGTTGCACAAGCAGATGATGGAGCAAATTTCGTTTGTATTTTCCATCATCACAAAACACAAAAAAGGCCGGGGACCAATGCAGAATTCTTCCCAAAATATCTCCAACAATGATATTTGCAGATGACAACATATAAGTTTAAAATGAAACAATATTAAAGACATGAATCACGCAGAGTCGATCCGAATGATTTTCGGTCAACTAGCACTCGCAGTCCAGACTCGCACACACCAGCCCCGTACACTCACTCTCCCGAAACGACAGGCGTGCTTGCCAGCGCCAGCAAACAACTTGCCTGAGATTGTGTAGATGGCAGGGTAGATGGATCCCAAATGAGCTCCAAATAAATTGATGGGAATAAATACATGTACGTAATTTTCTCTGGATGGTCATTTGAATTGGTATTCAATGCTGATATAACGATTGTGAGGAAATATTGTGGAATATGACTTATGACGATGTTCTAGAATCAATCCTGATAATCCATTCTTTATTTTAGAATCAGACACAAGAGCATGCGATCGAAATAAATACAAATGTCTCAGATCGAGCTCTAAATTCATATAAATTATTATTGGATGTTAAATAATTACTATTTACCGGTAATAAGATTTTATGGCCATACTAAAAATAATGACGATGTAAGCAAAGTATGTTATGTTCATATATGGAAGAATTAATAGTATTATAGTGGCATTATCTTTATTTTTATTCCATCTCTGGACGACGTCTCCGAGCTCCGAGAAAAGAAGCACAATGCGCAAGCGCGTTCGATGACGTATGACACATTTTCCATTCATGAAATCAGAGCCCAAAGTTGGGCACAAACTAGCTTCAAGTTGATGGGAAAAAATATCAAATGCAATTTTCTCTGTTTTGTCATGTAAAATGTTATTATATGGTGATACTACGATCTTGGAAGAGTTTCTGCATGTTGACAATGTTCGAGAATTAATCCTGACGTGATAATTATTTTTTTAGACAAGTGCACTCACTCATGTCGATCGTCATGTGATGACCGTCATTGAAAATTGATACGAAATACAAACGTTTCACATCAAGCTCTAAATTTATATTACTGATTATCATATGCGAATTATTGTTAATTATTACGATTAAATCGTGTTCTATGGTCATGATATTAATATTGTTCATGAAAGCAAGATTTATTTTACGTTGATCGCGCCAATTTTCCGGCCATTTTCTGGTTTGATTAAAGCACAGTACTGCGCATGCACGATCGATGGCGACTTCCTTTCACGAATTCATAATGCATAAATTATCTCGGCACGAGCAGACGAGTAAGAATCGAAATATGATCGAAATAAACTTCAAATTGATGGTGAATAGGCATCATAATTACACAATCTGTTTCATTTTGGGGGCAATATAAATCAAGTTGGACATTACTGTTATTTTGATTTTTGATGATTGATTGTGTGAACCAAACGAATCGGCCGGCCGACGTATTTTTATTTATTTTTTTTCGATGCACCGATTTTGCAAAATCTGCACCGGCGCTCGATGACATCGATCGAACACCGATCTTAAAATCAATTCGACTCAGGCTTAACTATGTGTAAATGATGTGTCTCCGTTATGATGAAATAAGTCCTGTAAGTTGCAGCAAGACATAACTAGATCTAATGCACATAGGCTAGATCTAGATCTAATCAGTTAAGGGACAGTGATTTTCCGTTTCAGAATATCTTAAATTCTATTTCAGCATGTCAGAAAACGGAAATTCCGTTTCCCCATAGACTTTGTGTACAAAAAAATTGACAATTCCGTTTACCCATGGAATAGCAATATCACAACACTCGAGCTGGTCAAAATTTGTATCTGCCACTGTACCAACAATGCAGTAGAATCCGTTCTAATCGGATCTATGCGGGTACACAAAATATTTTGACAAACACATCTAACATGAATACATCCTCACCTTTCACATTATTTTACGGTAAAATGAAATTTTATCAATAATTTGAGGGTTTTTTGGACATCGTTTTCAGAAGTCAACGATTTTCGCCTATCCGCCATTTTGGATTTCAAAACCTCGATGTCATGCTGTTTAGGCCTGGGAGTAAAATTAGATCCATCGAAGCATTCGATCAGTTTGCCAACAATCGGCACTCGAATGTTACTTTTTACACTAATCGAATGTTCGCCAGATGATGATTACTGATTTGAAACATTCGATTATCAAAAGTACATGACTGTAAACTTTTGAAAACAAAGTGCAAGATATCAAATGAAAATTATGCTAAAATTAACGAATTCCAAAGATCGTATCTCTTTCATGACACACAATGACGACTAAGCCGCGGCGACCGCGCACAATTCAGATGTGTTGGGCTGATGTGCACGTACGTCTCTATAGGCGCTGAGTCGGGTGAGCTCAGTTTGCTCATTATACATTGTATGTGATTACAGCCACGCCCAATAATCATTCCAAAAGCGCTAACAAATACGCCCATATTGTCATAATAGTTAACTTGTACGCGAATCCTCTGAATCAGTCCTGAGAAGCCACACCTCAGTATCAAACTTGCTATATTATGTTATACCCGCCCACTCAAACAATATCAGTGACTTACCACGTGCGCGAAAGCATTGTCACTGTACGAGGTAGTTTTGAGGCAGAGCCTATTAAACCAACTAGAACCGCCCACGAAATAGGCCCCCGCAAAATTAGTCACGCGCAGTTCTCAATCTCCTTTGCTATTCGTTCTTTGAGTTGGGCTCATGGGCGGGATCTACGTTCTCATCAGCGCAAGTACTAACATACGTAAGACATACAACACATCCATTCCCAGTCACGCGCAGTTCTCAATCTCCTTCGCTATTCGTTCTTTGAATGGGCTTGTGGGCGGGATCTACGTTCGCATCAGCGCAATACATACAACACGTCCATTCACAGTCACGCACAGTTCTCAATCTCCTTTGCTATTCGTTCTTGGAATGGGCTCATGGGCGGGACCTACATGTATGTTCATATCAGCGCAAGTACTAACATACGCAATACATACATACAACACATCCATGCACCATATAGCGGTCACGCACAGTTCTCAATCTCCTTTGATATTCGTTCATTGTGTGCAGTGAGGGCGGGATAAATGACAAAACAGAGCAAGTACATGTTCCTTGTATGTACATACAATGCATTTATTCCAAGTTCCACTCCCATCATACCAGTTAGCGCAGCTACCGGTAGGTCATGGAAGTAGGTCAACTTTTGTGTGTGTGATTTCTGATATTCCAGGAATCTTGATTAATCGAACTAATCGATTGTTTACTCTGGTGAACAATCGAATGGCAAAAAGGGTATTCGTCCCAGGCCTAATGCTGTTACATTTTTGTCTCACCTGCATAGCAGAGTGAGACTATAGGCGCCGCTTTTCCGACGGCGACGGCGGCGGCGGCGTCAACACCAAATCTTAACCTGAGGTTAAGTTTTTGAAATGACAGCATAACTTAGAAAGTATATGGACCTAGTTCATGAAACTTGGCCATAAGGTTAATCAAGTATTACTGAACATCCTGCCTGAGTTTCATGTCACATGACCAAGGTCAAAGGTCATTTAGGGTCAATGAACTTAGACCATGTTGGGGGAATCAACATCAAAATCTTAACCTAAGGTTAAGTTTTTGAAATGTCATCATAACTTAGAAAATATATGGACCTAGTTCATGAAACTTATACATAAGGTTAATCAAGTATCACTGAACATCCTGCATGAGTTTCACATCACATGACCAAGGTCAAATGTCATTTAGGGTCAATGAACTTTGGCCAAATTGGGGGTATCTGTTGAATTACCATCATAACTTTGAAAGTTTATGGATCTGATTCATGAAACTTGGACATAATAGTAATCAAGTATTACTGAACATCCTGTGCAAGTTTCAGGTCACATGATCAAGGTCAAAGGTCATGTAAGGTCAAAGAACTTTGGCCACGTTGGGGGTATTTGTTGAATTGCCATCATATCTCTATAAGTGTATTGGTCTAGTTCATAAAACGTGGAAATAAGAGTAACCAAGTATCACTGAACATCTTGTGCGAGTTATAGTAGTTTTCAAAATCAGCACTGCTGCTATATTGAATCGCGTGATGCAGGTGAGACGGCCAGAGGCATTCCACTTGTTTAATGTAGAGGGCAGCAACACACAACCGTGTTGTTGAAATCAGACTATGTGTGCGTGAATGTTTTCGATAAGCTCAACTCTGCCCGCGCCCGGCCAAGGCAGGGTACGGTACGGGCGCGAGGGGGGTATGGGCGAGTGTGATGAAGTCGAGTGCAGTCACGATGTGTGAATTGTCATGATTGTAGCGAAGTAAGATCATGTTTTCTGGGGTTTTGTGGCCATTTAATATTTGTATATTGTTGAGATTTTTGAGTAATTTCTGTTGCTGTTCTGTGTAATTGGAGGAAAAATATCTTTTCCGTGATATTCCATTTGAAATGCCACTTTCCGTCTCAAAAGGCCCTTTCCGTGAATTCCGTCCGTTTTCCGCGATCGCGGAAAATCACTGTCCCTAAATAATTGATAACATTGTCTCAATGAAAAACCTGGCTTTGATACTGTTGTTGGGCTAGTTACAAACTGTAAATTAGTTAATCTACATGTAAACTTTTTATAGCCCGCTCGACTTTGCACAAAATATACATTACAAATCACATCTATTCTGTTTTTCCGCCATTCTTTCTGCTTGTTAGAGATTCCTGGGCTTCAATTGCAGCAGAGCTCAAAAGAATCATTCTCCTGAGTGCGAAAGAAGGGAATTCCCTGATCTCTATGTCATGAATATTCATTTATTTTGCTTGAAAATCTGTTTTCTTTGCGCATTTTGTTTGCAATTTTGAAAGCGAGAGAACGAACGCGGCTGTAACTTTCCCTTATTTGAGGGTCTAGCTACTACCTTGAAGTCAGGATTTTGCTGTGGGTTAGACTTTCATCAGTAGAATCGTGGTGGGTGCATGATTTCTTTTTTTTTCTTTGATATTGGGTGTTTTTGGTACCCCAACCTCAAGAATACCCATTTTGCCTATGGCAGCCTATTGTTCCCTTTTAGGCTCTGGCCCGGTGATCTCTGGGTTAGGTGGCCAGCCCGATCAATCCACCAGTCCACCAAAATCATAAATTTTATATTTTTGGTGGCCCACAAAGCAATTCTGATGGCCCTAAAACAATGGAAAGCATTATAGTTTATCATGGTAGTAGTCTCAGTAGATATGTGGTGTGGAGAACTCAAAGGTAGAGAAACTGCCTTCTCATACTTTAGCCTTGCAATTTTGCTCCCAAAACATGTGAATTTGCAGGTTGCATTCCGATTGCAGCTACAGCCTCTTTCGGCCAGGTCAGCGTTTCTTCATTAGACTGAGTTTTCCAAAATGCACTATCAAAACTAACCCAGCTCAGCCCTATTGAATATATCTCTTTATTGTATCGGTCCACCGGTCTTTGCTGAAAAAATCCTAGGCAGTCATCTGTAAACAAAACCCGGGATGACTCATGAGTTAGAGTTAGAGCGCCTGTTTCAGGTAAGATCATATTCTTTGATTTAGCATCTTAAAAAGTTATACCGTAGTCTAGATTCTACACCCATTCTAACATGCTATTATGATGGTGTTTTTTTTGGTTCATTCTAGATAATCTTGATAATGGAAACTATAAAATAGCACTACAAGCTGCAGATAAACTGCTCAAGAAACACAGAGATCTTCACTGTGCCAAGGTAAAGCATTGTTTTTTTTCCTGACCTATCCAAGATTTCTAAAGAAACTCATGAATTTTCACTGATATAATTTTGCTGATATTAATTCCATTTTTATACGCCCGTCCTAGATGGGACACATTATGGTATCATGCTCGGTGTCCGTCTGTTTACTTTTCCCTGTAAAGGCGATAACTTCAGTTTAAAGGAGAATGAAAACCTTGAAACCAGCTGAATCCATATCAAAGAGAAAAATCAAAGAAACATATTGTTGAAAGTTTGAGGAAGATTGAATGAATAATAAGAAAGTTATGAGCATTTGAATATTGAGATCACTAATGCCATGTAGATCCTCCCATTGGCAATTCGACCAAGATCTGTGATGTCACACACGTACAACTCCCTCATTACTTTAGTATTTATTTCACTTATATTCTCACTTTTATAGAGTCTATCACAAGGTGATGTGTTCTCTTTATGAGAGGACAAGTAAAGAGGTTTCACAACATTATATCATTGATGAATCGTTTGTCATATGATTAGAATGAGCAAAAAGAGATGTTTTGGGGTATATTTTCAGTGTCCAAAAGGGGAGAGTTGTTCATCTGTGACATCATAGATCTTGGTCGCATTGCCAATGGGAGGATCTCCATAGCATTAGTGATCTCGACATTCAAATGCTCACAACTCTTCTATTGCTAGTCCTATTTTACTCAAACTTTTGTTGATCTTATTCTTTGATTTTTCTGCTTTCACAAAAGATAACTTGCTCCAAGAGTTTCATTCTCCTTTAACTTAATCTAGGCTCATATAATTTGGTGTGTATGATAATAGCATGGATCCCAGGAAGCCTATTGATTTTGAGGTCAAAAGGTCAAATGTCAAGGTCACAAAATGTATCCTGTAAAACACTGTTTTATTTCATATCCTCAACATTGTAAATGTTTTATGGCATACATATTCTTATCAGTATGAATTGAAATATTTTAGGTTTCTGTTATTGGATGATTTTTATTATGCTAGAATACATGTAGGGTAGATTGATGAGAATTTGTCAAATACTAGTGTGAAAAAAGATTTAAGAATGCAGTACTTAAAGGGGAATCCAGCCTTGGCCATAAAATGTTTTGTTGGGAAGGAGAAAAATGAATAAAACAGATTGGTGAAAGTTTGAAAGAAATCGGACAAGCAATAAGAAAGTTATAGCTGCTTTAAAATTGAGATCACTAAAGGTATGTACATTTCAAATTGGCAACTGGGTAAGTAAATTATGACAAGGGGCAAGGACAACTTTCCCATAGGCCATGTACTTTATTATCAGGGATTTGTGGTTTTCTCCTAAGTACCCATTCCCCTGGGGTAGTAATCTAAATATAACCCAGGTAGTATATTGTTTTATGTCCTCATGAAAGAAAAATATGATTTGAAGTAAAACTTTTGGGGAAAATGACATTTTAGCCATAATATGTATTGGAGTACATAGAAGAGTAGTCCTTGCCTTACATCACTATGACATCCCATATGCCGCCAATTTGAAGTCTCCATGAGTATAGTGATTACCAATATTTACAACTTTTAAAAATTCATAACTTTCTTGGTGTTTGTCCAATATTGTTCAAACTTTCACCTATCAACTTGTCTGATTTTTCTTTTTCTTATAAAAGCAAGTTTTTATTTTGGTTGGATTCCCCTTTAAGAAATGCTTATGATAGGATATCTGTTATTTTGTGCATGTATGCAGGTATTAAAGGCTCTTGCTCTTCTTCGAATGGGACGTAGAAAAGAGAGTCTTGCAATCACACAAGATGTCATTCAGGTTAAACCAACAGATGAAGCAACATTATCAGCCTTGTCTATCTGCTTTAGAGAGATGCAGAAACGTAAGTATTTGTCTCCCTTTCAATGTTACAGAGTATGGTTTGGAAGAAAAAAAAGGAAACATTTTTGTAAGGGTTTATTTCATTTGCTTTCATCACCTAGGGGTAAAAAAATCATATTGCATATTTTATTTATTGTGAAAATAGGCGAGACTACCACCTTGATTTAATCATGTTCCATATTATGATTGCTAGTATTAAAAAAAAAAGATTCCTCTATGGCTGCTCTATGGGTTAACCTACCCACTTCTTTCAAGTCCCCCTCATTTCCATTCTGAAATATCAAACTTGAAGATAATGTTAATGACGCATTAATTAATTCAACTTACATGAATTTATCTCTAAAGACTCCAATGCATATCTCAGTTCACTTTGGTAATCTATTCTGCATCTTTAAAAAAAACAAAAAAAAACCACCACAATCTGAAAATGAAATAGTATTAGTAACTAAAACATATGTAGGTCAAGAAATGCAGTAGGCCTGCAGCATCGATATGTTTGATGGAATCATTTGTGCATATACAAGCCTTTAGCCAAGGGAGGTGTGTTCTATTGAACTCCTGAAATTATCAAAAGCAAAATAAATTGGAGGGAAAGTAGAAGAGAAAAGAGAAGAGATTGAACCCTGTAATTGAAAATCCTGTCAACAGGCTTGATAAAGAGCAAAATTGTATTGTAATTAAGCCTTCTCTGTATATACATTTCATGTACTGTATGAGCTGTTATTTTCGCGGATTTCGCGAATTGCCAATTGGCCGCGAATTTAAAGGTCAAGTCCACCCCAGGAAAAAGCTGACTTGAATAAATAGAGAAAAATCAAACTAGCATAGTGCTGAAAATTTCATCAAAATTGGATGTAAAATAAGAAAGTTATGACATTTTTAAGTTTCGCTTATTTTTCACAAAACAGTGACATGCACAACTAGGTGAGTCAGTCGATGATGTCCATCACTCACTATTTCTTTTGTTTTTTATTGTTTGAATTATACATTATTTCATTTTTTATAGATTTGACAATAAGGACCAACTTGACTGAACCATATAGTATTAAACAATGCTAATTCCACATGTTCAGGGAGGAATTAATCGTTGTATCACTTTCAATGGGGAGAAAATTAGAATATTTCATATGTTATATAATAAAATACAAAAGAAATAGTGAGTGGATGATGTCATAGTCTCCTCATTTGCATACCAGCCAGGATGTGCATATAACTGTTTTGTGAAATTAAGCGAAACTTTAAAATGTCATAACTTTCTTATTTTACATCCGATTTTGATGAATTTTTTTTTGTTGGATTTTTCTCTTTTTATTCAAATCAACTTTTTGTTGGGGTGGACTTGTCCTTTAACAACATGTGAAAATATTGACACATTTATTAGTCAGTGCCAATATCCCCAACAGCAAAGCTTTGCTATTGAAAACATTCTCTACAGTGAGAAAAATGAATCATGCACCTGTATATGTACAAAAAACAAGTTTTAGAAAGTACAGTTAGTGATTCAAAAAGTTAGCTAGAATTTCCCTTTTTTTTTATTTCTCAAACAAAATCAGAGCCTAAGCTATTTTCTCACATAATTCGTTTGATATTTATTCACTCACTGTAATAATAAAATGTATTTTCCATAAAATAATTTGATTTCATTGTCATCTGATTCACTATATACACACACGTATTGGCAGCTATTTGCACACTCATTAATATTCATAAGTCACATGACCAGAGCTTTTAGGGGTGTAAGATTCTGTTCTCAAAATTGAACATTTTTGCACTGCAACCATTTTTTTAAAAAGTGAATCTAACAAAACACAACTTCAAAAGATTACTCATACAGATCAAACTGTGACATGATGAATTTTTAGATCTAAAGGTGCAAAAAAGTGAAATTTAGGCCACTTTTTTTCACATTTTGTAACTGTTTTACAGGGACATATTTATGTACAAAATGCACATCAGCATAGGAAATTTGAGGAGCATAGATTTGCACATGATTTGCATTAGTTTTGCTTCTTTGAAATGCTGTGGAAGTGTTTCGTACATCTTCCGATCGCGAATTTAACAACCCGCGAAAATGTCGGGACCCCCGCGATTCGCGAAAAATTCTGTATGCGAAAATAACAGCTTGTACAGTATTTGTTTTCATTGTGAACATGCGTTTAACAACTGAAATTGTCCAAGATCATGCGTACATTATTGAATCGAATTTTGAATTTTAATCTTTAAAGCTGAGCTGATAGTAGAGATTTACAACAGTGCTCTGAAGAACCAACCACTAAATGAAGAGTTTCACACACATCTCTTTATGGCTCTAGTCAGAGTAGGAAACTGCAAAAGGCAGCAACAGGTAATTTGTCTCTATCTATAAAAAAAGCACTTCTGATCACCTCTTCATTCATCAATTCATTAAAAAAAAAGGTTTATTACTAGGTTTTTTATGGTTACCTTTATACATAGGTATATTTTTATTAATAGTTAGTTAGTCAGTTTTCCTTTGCACCTCAAATATCCATATACATGTAAAGTACCCTGTAAACCTATAAAATTCATAGAATTTCAAACCATGTATCTGTAGTATAGGGAGTCAGCATATTTGATTATTGTATGAAGTTAAGGCCTGACATTGTGAGGAGTTGTTTATATAATTTTTTTTTTCTTTCTCATAACCCTCATGGTATTGTGATTGTTAACAGTGATTTACTACATCATTATCCTTGCCTTATTCTGCCACCTCGCAACATTTTGACATGTCTTGCATTTTCCCATTTCACCCCATTGATAATTTCTTAGAATGTTACTTTGTGTTTCTAAATGTTATGAGATTCATGTCAATTTCATTTTCATTGATTATTGTTGCTTTTTAGGTTGCTATGGGTTTGTACAAAGTGTTTCCAAAGAATCCATACTATTTCTGGGGTGTTATGAGTGTTGTAATGCAGGTGAGTACTAAATCTTAGGAGAAAAATAAAATAAAGTTACAAGTTGTTTAGATGTTTAAGTGATTGATGCCATGAATAAGAATAGGGTAATTTGCAGGCTGGAAAGACTAGGCATGGTGAAATGGACATGCATGTCACTTATGATATTTGTAAAAACATACTTGATTGTTCCAAAATTATTGATTACTTATGGTTCAGTCGATAAAGCGTCTGCCTGCCGAACCAAAGGTTGTGGTGCGAGTCCACCTAGGCGGATGAATGAAGCCTGCGTTGTGTGTAAACGACTCTCCCCTGTTCCATATATGCAGGCTATGTTACAGTGGAAAACACTATGTCCCTCGGATAAGACGTTGAATGGAATCCCCTGTGTAGAAGAGAGTCACCACTTTTGCACGTTAAGATCCCACTGCACTATTTGTATAAAAGAGGGGATACCCTGGTGTAGTGATCCACCTGCATTCTCCCAATCAGTTATATCGGGAGGAGAGACCTGCCGTTAATAGTTGATCAGTTTGCTTTTCGTCTCCCAGGTACAGGTGACACCAAACATATAATAATAATGCATAACAATTTGAATTTGGGTGTTAAAACTCGTTTTCACTGTTGTGCTATCCATTACGAACACCACAATTGATCTTTTATTTATTTATTTTTTTTTTAATGGAAATTGCCTGTGACATTTTTTTCAATCGTAAATAAAATGAACTAAATTGATTTTAATTAGTTATGAATTTTGTCTGAAAACAGAATAATTATTGTAATTATACATGAGATAATCTTTTTGAGATTCTTCTCACCATAAGTGAACACGGTTGTATGTGACTATTGCTCCTATTCTTTCACAGGGTCTTACAAGTGTAGACACCAAGCTTGCATCATCTATGTATTTTCCTCTTTCTGAGAAGATGATAGAGAGAATGGTCAAGGAAAATAAACTGGATGCTGAGGCTGAAGTCATTCTCTATCTTATGGTATTAGATTATCTTGGGAAAAATGAAAAGGCCATTGAGATACTGGATGGACCATTAGGAAGTAAGTATTTATTTCATGGTACATTGAGTGCTTTTATTGAAAGAATTGTCAGTGGATCCTGTTCATTTGAACATGGAAGTTACATGACCATTAAACTTCTTTTATAGTCATTTATTTTATTTTATTTTTTTTACAATTTACAGCATGTCACCCCAAAATGTCCCTCTGACATAGGGCTGAATTAATTCTGAAATGTGGTAGTATTCTCAAATAAATTTTAATGAGTAGAAAGCTCATTTCATGATCTAACTTCTATGAAAATTTCATTGGTCATGCCTAGTGGTTTTGAATACACACTGTTATGCAACAGTTAAGCCTGAGTCATATCGATTATTTTGAAAACCGGTGTTCGACAGCTTTAATTGGATCGAACATCGATGCATCGAATTTTGAAGGCGGGGAAATCGAGTCATTTTTTTTTTTGCTCCGGCCGTCTCGTCGATGCGCTATGCACGCACTGCATGCACTGACGGTATGCGCTGGCCGGGTGAGCGTTGCACAAGCAGATGACGGAGCAAATTTCGTTTGTATTTTCCATCATCACAAAACACAAAAAAGGCCGGGGACCAATGCAGAATTCTTCCCAAAATATCTCCAACAATGATATTTGCAGATGACAACATATCAGTTTAAAATGAAACAATATTAAAGACATGAATCAAGCAGAGTCGATCCGAATAATTTTCGGTCAACTAGCACTCGCAGTCCAGACTCGTACACACACCAGCCCCGTCCGCAGCCCCGTACACTCATTCTCCCGAAACGACAGGCGTGCTTGCCAGCGCCAGCAAACAAGTGCGACCAGCGGAGAGCGCTGTAACTTGCCTGAGATTGTGTAGTTGGATCCAAAATGAGCTCCAAATAAATTGATGGGAATAAGTAATTTTCTCTGGATGGTCATTTGAATTGGTATTCAATGCTGATATAACGATTGTGAGGAAATATTGTGGAATATGAGTTATGACGATGTTCGAGAACTAATCCTGATAATCCATTCTTTATTTTAAAGTCAGACACAAGAGCATGCGATTGAAATAACTACGAATGTCTCGGATCGAGCTCTAAATTCATATAAATTATTATTGGATGTTAAATAATTACGATTTAATAAGATTTTATAGCCATAGTAAAAATAATGACGATGTCAGCAATGTATGTTATGTTCATATGGAAGAATTAATAGTATTATACTGGCATTATCTTTATTTTTATTCCATCTCTGGACGACGTCTCCGATCAAAGAAGCACAATGCGCATGTGCGTTCGATGATGTATGACATATTTTCCATTAATGAAATTAGAGCCCAAAGTTGGGCACAAACCAGCTTCAAATTGATGGGAAAAAATATCAAACGCAATTTTCTCTGTTTTGTCATGTAAAATGTTATTTTATGGTGATATAACGATCTTGAAAAGAGTTTCTGCATGTTGACAATGTTCGAGAATCAATCCTGACGTGATAATTATTTTTTTAGACAAGTGCACTCACTCAAGTCGATCGTCATGTGATGTCCGTCATTGAAAATTGATACGAAATACAAACGTTTCACATCAAGCTCTAAATTCATATTAATGATTATCATATGCGAATTATTGTTAATTATTACGAAAAATCGTATTCTATGGTCATGATATTAATATTGTTCATGAAAGCAAGATTTATTCTTCGTTGATCGCGCCAATTTTCCGGCCATTTTCTGGTTTGATTAAAGCACAGTACTGCACATGCACGATCGATGGCGACTTAATTCTATTCATGAATTCATCGTGCATAAATTATCTCGGCACGAGCAGACGAGTAAGAACTATGATCGAAATAAACTTCAAATTAATGGTGAATAGACATCATAATTACACAATCGGTTTCATATTTGGGGCAATATAAATCAAGTAAGTAGTAGTCAAGTTGGACATTACTGCTATTTTGATTTTTGATGATTGATTGTGTGAAAACGAATCGGCCGGCCGACATATTTTTATTTTTTTTGATGCACCGATTTTGCAAAATCTGCACCGGCGCTCGATGACATTGATCGAACATTGATTTTGAAATCGATTCGACTCAGGCTTAGTAACAGTGGTGCATTTTAGCCCATTCCAAGTTTGCAGCATTGATGCATTTCTGCATTGTCTATGGCCTGTAAACCCCCATTTTTACATCCAGGATCTGAGTAAGGACATTTCTCTTATTATATCCAGGCTCCTCAAATCATAAACTTGGGCATGTTCAGAAGGACAAGAAACTTCAGAAATGAAGTTTGTTTGATGATTGATAAGGGAAATCAGTGCAGCAACTTGAAAGAAAATGTGAATGATGGATGAGTAAAATAAGCTGAAAAATAAAGTGGGGTCCACAAGTTAATCACCCTTTGTGGAAAGGAACTTTACCAGAGAAGAATTTGACTTTATTTTCTTTTAAAAAGTTAGTAGAATTAACTTGACCTCAGTAGCTTATTAACTAAAAAATGTTTGAATTAGGCATGAAACAGACATGACCTGTTGTCTCAATCATTGTGCATCTCCCATTATCAAACATGAAATGAATTATCAAATACTGTTTTTGCCCTTTTTGCCCTTTGCCCAAGGTTGTGATTTGATGAGCCTGGTTAGATCATGGAGATTTCCTTGGTCAGATCAGGGAATTCCTTGGTCAGAATGGTCAAAGGGGGTTGATTTGCTACAAAGTACAGAACACACGGCAGTGCTGCATGCATGCAAACTTAGAATGGGCTGAAAAGCACCACTGTTACATAATAGACTATTCAAAACCACTGAAGCAAACCAATGAAATTTTTTATAGAAGTTAGAACCAGAGATGAGCTTTTTAGTTCCATACATTTCATTGAGAATAATTTTTGTTTTGGAAGTAATTTAGCTGCATATCAGAGGGACATTTTATTGGGACGCGCTGTATAACCTTATAAAGCTCAAAACTGCTCCAGAACAAGATTGCAAGTACAAATCCAATGCAAATCCTGTATCTAGACAAAACTAATAAATTTATTTTACCAAAAGTAAACAATTGATTTCGTGTATTTATCATTGAAATATGCTCTGGACGATTTCAATAAATAACAACAAAGGAATACATAAGAAATTTCAATAACCAATTGAAATACATAAAAAATGTGGATACTGCCATTTTGTGAACAGAAATTTAATGTAAATCCTAAAAGAGAGAGTCACCAACTAAAACGTACAAGGTCTTAATTATCCCTGTTTATTGTGAGGATGATTTTACCATTAGAATATTTGTCTTTTAGAACTTATGAGCAGTGAAATTGATGGAGTAGACATCCGCAAAGCAGAACTCTTTTGGAAGATGGAGAAATGGGCTGAGACTAATAGTGCCTATCGATCATTATTACTTAGACAGTAAGTTGAGTATTTATATGGCCTTATATGGATAAATGAGAAGAGTATGTTTGAAAAATTTTATTTTGAGAATATTAACCCTATTTTAATTGGGCTATTTCAGATCAGGATATATGGGGGGGGGGGGTCAATTTGACCCCCCTCAGATCTCGGCTGATTGCGTGATCGCCACGAAAATTTGCTCGCGCATAGAGCTGGATGTAATCTACTGTATAGTACAATTTTCAAAAAAATTGTTTATCATTTTTTATTAGTTAATTATGCAAATAAGCATATGAAATTTGCCCTAAATGTGTTTTCTTTGTATATGTTTTTGCTTTTAACTCACTTTATAGAACTAGTTGAATGCTAATTTTTGGTGAGTGGATCAATTTTTTCATTTCTAAAATGAGCAAATATATGTTGAGATTTTGGAGTAGTTTCTGATGCTGTTCTGTGCAGTTTGTTGAGGAAAAATATGTTTAACGTTTGAAAAGCCACTTTCAAAAGGCCATTTCCGTGAAATCAGGGAAAATCACTGTGTCCCTACATATAATAGCGGGTATTATTGACAACGAAAGAAACGTTTATATCGCTAAGCAAAAAATAAGCAATTTTCGGCAAGACCAGCGATAAAGATGTAATTGATAATAGCCCTAGAAATATCACATTTGTTTTTCTTGTCAGATTTATTAATTAATTTGTGAATATTAATTATCTTGATGTTTCAGTGATTCTTAAGTGTTTTTTGAATGACATGATATTGGTGCACAGTTATTCTTTTTTTTTTATGCTATAGGCCAGATAATTGGTTTTTCTATGAACAGTACTTCACTTCATCCTTCAAGCTCATAGATTCATCTTGGTCACCTCCTGAAGATGAAAAGTAAGTTATCCTGAGTAAACTGTACCAACGATGCATCCAAGATTAACCAGAGGGGCCACTTCTTCAAAAGAAGAAGTTAACCCCCCCCCCCGAGGCTAAAATCCATGGACAGTTTTTAGCTCATTCGGCCCGAAGGGCCAGACGAGCTTATGCTGTGGCGTGGCGTCCGTCGTCTGTCGTCCGTCGTCTGGCGTCTGTCGTCCGTCCACAATTTCAAAATGCTTCTTCTTTGCCATTTCAAGTCCGATTTCAATTCTGTTTGCTTTATATGATAGCACTAGGTGGGGGATTCAAAATTTCTTCACAGAATTTTGAAACTCTATAAATATGCTAATTTATGCGCATTTTTCGAAATTCACAAAAAATGCTTCTTTATTTTTTGACCGATTTTGAATTTTTTGCTCGCATCTGGTAGAGCTTTATGAGGTTCACCAAACTTCTACACAGAATTTTGAAATTTTGACTAGAACAATTTTTATGCTAATTTATGTGAAATTAATTTATGCATATTTTTAAAAATTTACATAAAATGCTTCTTTATTAAAACGTTTTTTCTTCATTTATTGATCAATTTCAATTTTGTTTGCTTTATATGATAGCTCTAAGGTGGCGATACAAAATTTCAACACAGAATTTTGAAACTCATTGAATATGCTAATTTATTCATATATTTTCAAAACTCACAAAAAATACTTATTTATTTGTTGATTGATTTTGATTATTTTTGTTCCATCTGAGAGCTACATGAGGTTCACCGAGGTTCTACACAGAGTTTAGAAATTTTGACTAGAAAATTATTTATGCTTAATTTATATGAAATTTATTCATAGATCACAAAAAATGCTTCTATGTCATTTCTTCATCAATTTCAAATCTATATCCTCAATTTATGTGACCAATGTTATTCACTACAGTGTCAACTGGGCTGAAATTAAAATTGTGTTAAATTTCGTTGCCGGATGCTGGATGAGCTCCACATCATTGATCTGCTAGTTTCCTGTTTATGAAAAAAGAAAAAGAAAAGAAAAAGAAAAACGATAAAAGAAAAGGGGGGGGGGAGGAGGCCTATCTGGTCCCTTCTGGATATGAGCAGTGGTCTGGATACATACATTTGTCTTTTTATAGTATGATTTTTATGTCGGTGGAACATTTTTTTGGGGGGTAACTGGTGGTTGAAAAACCCATAAATTTGATAAATCTGATGAGGGGAACAAAACCCTAAAAAATTTGGCCCCCTCAGATCAATCACAGTGAAAATTGGCACACATTTCACCCATGATAATGATTTAATATTCCAAAATTTAATAGTTAATTGTATTTCATTGTCTTATAATTTTTTTATTTTATTGTTTTAATTTTGATGGAATTTGTCAGAGATACTTTTTCAGTTATAAATATCATTAAGCCAATTGCTTATAATCAGAAATAGTAGTGATACAAATAATCAAATTTTGCATTTTAGCTACATACAGGTTTTGTATTACAGAGAGTGCACTAGTTTTAACTTTAATTCCTAATGGTTGGAATTTATGCCATATTTAACTTTTGAATAAGTAAAAAAATGCATTCAATAACTACTAGGCTGGGTAGTATTGTAATGTTTGATGAAACTCAAGTATAGTTCACATTATTGATCCTAATACAGAAGCTTTAGACAGGCTTTAACTTTCATTTAAGAGGACCATTGTGTGTTAAATGGCAAACGCTTACATGCAAAAAGGGACAACTGATGACGTCACTCCTTGGTACTCTATAAGATGATGAACTGCATTTGTATAGCACCACATATGTGTGAAAAATATTTATGTTTCAGAGAGAAGTTCAAGCTTGGTCAAGTTGACCATACAGTGGAGATGATGGTCAGTTTCATCCAAGAACAGATTAATAATGAGGAAGCAAAATCAAAGAATTCAGGAGATGCAGGAGTTGGTAGGTTACTACGAGGACCATACCTTGCAAGACTGGAATTGATCCAACTGCTTACTAATAGAGGTGCCAGTGATGAAGCAAGAGAAAGAATAGGTAAGATTTCCACAATCTTCATGAATAGCAAGTGCTGTGATGTATTCACTTTAATCCCTTGATTTTCATTATCAGGATCCCAATCAGGTTCATGCATATTAATATGACCATCATATTTAAAACTGGACTTTCTTTGTGTATAGACTACCGGTACTTGTGAAAGAAGAGAAATAAAATAGATGTGTGGAAGGGTCTTATTTCATATAAATGATAGTAGTGATATGAAAAAAATTGATTGTAATCTGTTTTAAGTCGCAATATTTTTACTTTTATACCTAAAAAGGAAAAAAAAAAATCACCCTTGGACTCGAACTGCAGAACTTCAGAAAGCAAGTGAAGTGCATTATCCAGGCATGATATTCTCCCAATTAAAATCAGAATTTCGATTTTTTTTAATAATTTTTTTTTCAGGTTTTTTTCTTCAATTTTTGTCTCGCCTGCAAAGCAGAGCGAGACTAGGCGCCGCTTTTCTGACGGCTTTGGCGACGGCGACGAAGACAACGGTGTCATCAACATTGAAATCTTAACCAAGGTTAAGTTTTTTTACATGTCATAACTTAGAGAGATGGACCTAGTTCATGAAACTTAGACATAAGGTTAATCAAGTATTACCGAACATCCTGAAGTATTACTGAACATCCTGTCCGAGTTTCAGGTTACATGACCAAGGTAAAAGGTCATTTAGGGTCAATGAACTTTATAGACCATGTTGGGGGAATCAATATCGAAATCTTAACCAAGGTTAAGTTTAAATTAACTTCCAAAGTATATGGACCTAGTTCATGAAAATTGGACAGTGTATCACTGAAGATCCTGCCTGAGTTTCAGGTCACTTGACCAAGGTCAAAGGTCACTTAGGGTCAACAAACTTTGACAATGTTGGGGGAATTTGTGATCATAACTTTGACATTTTATGGTCTAGTTCATGAAACTTAGACATAAGAGCAATTAAGTATCCCTGAACATCCTGTGCGAGTTTCAGGTCACATGACCTAGGTCAAAGGTCATTTAGGGTTAACAAACTTTGATAATGTTGGGGGTATATGTGGAATTGTCATAACTATAAAGTTTATAGATCTAGTTTATGAAACTTGGGACATAAGAGTAACCATGTATCCCTGAATATCTTGTGCTTGTTTCTGGTCACATGACCAAAATCAAAGGTCATTTCAGGTCATTGAACTTTGGGTGTGTTGGGGGTATTCGTTGAATTGGCATAACTTAGAAAGTCTATGGATCTACACATGTAGTTCATGAAACATAGACATAAGGGTAATCAAGTATGAATTATTGTTTTGCACATGTCTTAGGTCACATGATCATGGTCAAAGGTCATGTTGGGTCAATGGACATAGTATTTTATTATCATATGAGTGTTTTCTTTTGAGAATAATTACTTCAAAGCTGTTTTCAAAGTCAGCACTGCTGCTATATCAAATCGCGTAATGCAGGTGAAACTGCCAGAGGCGTTCCACTTGTTTATTTTTATTTTTTTATAGTAAAATCCTTTGCCCGAGAACACTCTCATGCTGTTTTTATTTCTTCTTAAAGTCAAATGATAAAACTATCCTGCAGACTCACCTTTAAAAATCACTTTTGATTTTTTTACTAAGCAAGAGCTTGTAACTCCGAACGGGGCGCCTCTGACTTTGGCGGTGACTTAGCGACCCTTGGCTATTTATTTTAGATTTTTTTTTCAGAGGGGAATATCATGCCTGGTTATCTATTCTGCCACAATTTTCCCCAGAGATAACACATAAGCAAGAAAACAAATGCCAAAATCTATTTTTGCAAATACGGGCATGATCCCGTCATCTGATAAAAGAAAGTAGGTGACGGTCCTGAAAGCTTAGAGTATCAGCTACAATATACCCAAAGCTACGCGAAAACAGACGAGAATTAGTGGAGATATTTGCTCAAAAATGTCGAATCCAGTTTTGAGAAAAATTTTACTCTCATAGTCTTAGAGATTGAACGCAAAATGAGCAAAAGGATATGCCTTTATAAATTGCAATGTTTTTGGATGATCTCTTTCTCAAAATAAGTATTAAAGGTAACACTTGGACAGAGTATTGGCGCAGCTACTACAGATGGAAAATTGTTCAAAAATATACCAACATTTAAGAGTAAAATTTGTGAAATCATGGTGACGTCATAACACGAAAAAAGGGAAATTTGACTTCCACCATTTTGATGACGTCATATGATTTATGATCAAATGAAACCATATCTTTGATTCATACTCTAACCAAATATGAAGAAAAAAATGAGGATCCTTGCTCATTCTTAAGAGACAGTGAGATTTCAATAGGCATATTTTTTGCCCATATATATGGTCTATTATAGTGGGAGCACCTGTGCATGTGCCTGCTGCACACTTTGGTGAATGCTCATTCCAGTATTAGTGGTCATACAGAGCTGATGAAGATCTGTATCAAAGTGCTCAGAATTATGTTATCAAATTTAAGAAAATTTAAATTTTATGTTGCGTTAGTGTTTCGCGTGCACATTTGAAATGCTTAAAGTGCCTTAAACGTACTCTAATTTGGTCAATAAGTGATTTTAAGCATTTTAAAATTTGACGCGCATATGCGTGCATCATGTCCTCTACATGACCTATAATGACATGGGACAGTTGACCCTTGACCTGAGCTTATATGATGTACATATGATTGATTTTTGATCATTGATAATGAAGATGTGATTTAACAAAATGGCACCTGGATTATGTCATCATTACCTGATGACCTTGCACTTGTTTCATACACATGACAGTAGTCCCCTTACCTGGGAATATTTTGATAAAAATTGATTAAGGATTTTTATAGATTTCCTGCTAACAAGAAAGCAAATAGAGAAATAGAGAAATAGTTCCAGGCCATTCAAGATCAGTGGGATGGTTCAAGGCCGTGCACTTTTTCAATTCTTTGTTTTTCAGGTTCAGCTCAAGATCACATCAGACACTACCACTCTATCTTTGGTGCTAAGTTTTGTTGCTATAGTGATTTGAGCAGATACACCGATCTCCTTGGTGATGAGGATGGAGCTATCTTTACACAGAGTTTGGTTGAGGATCGTTTGCCTTTAGATGAAGAGGAGGGTCTCTCAATAGCTACATCTGTAAGTCACTGATTTATAAAAAAAATGGATGATATTGCTGGGGTATAAACTATTAATATCAGGAAATGAGAGAACATACCTGAACTAATGCTGCATCAAACTAGATAGTCTCCCCTTGAAATGGCATATATACCTCCTTTTTGAAGTATAAGAACATTTTTAGAATTTGGAATCCTATCTCTCAAGAGATTATCTTGCAATTAAACCAATGAAATTGATGTTCATAAAGATTCAGAAACAAAGTCTTGTTGTCAACATCAAATCTTAACTAAAGGTTAACTCTTTGAAATGTCATCATAACTTAGAAAGTATATGGGCCTAAGTCATGAAACTTAGACATAATCAAGTGTTACTGAAAATTTTGTCAGAGTTTGAGGTCACGTGACCAAGGTCAAAGGTCATTTAGGGTCAATGAACTTAGTCCATGTTGGGAGAATCAACATCAAAATCTTTTTGATATGTCATCATAACTTAAAATGTATATGGACCTAGTTAAAAAAAATTGGACATAAGGTAATCAAGTATTACTGAACATCTTGCCTGAATTTCAGGTCACATGCCAAGGTCAAAGGTTATAGGGTCAATTAACTCTTTGCCATGTTAGGGGTATTTGTTGATTTCCATCATACATGTAACTTTGATTTTTTTTTATCTGGTTAATGAAACTTAGACATTAGAGTACAATCAAGTATCACTGAACATCCTTTGTGGGTTTCAGGTCACATGAACAAGGTCAAATGTTATCTAGGGTCAATGAACTTACATGTGGGTGGGGGGGGGGTCAAAACAAAATTTTAACCAAGGTTAAGTTTTTAAATGTCATAACTCTGAAAGTATATGGACCTAGTTCATAAAACTTGGACATACACTGTAAGGGTAATCAAGTATTACTGAATATCCTGCCTGAGTTTCAGGTCACATGCCAAGGTCAAAGTTATTTAGGGTCAATGAACTTCTGCCATGTTGTGGGTATATGTTGATTTCCATCATACCTTTGAACATTTTTGGATCCGGTTCATGAAACTTAAACATAAGAGTAATCAAGCATCATTGAATATCCTTTGTGAGTTTTAGGTCACATGACCAAGGTCAATAAATTTGTCTGTGTTGGGGGTATTTGTTGAATTGCCATTATAACTTTGAAAGGTTATAGATCTAGTTCATGAATTGTGACATAAGGGTAATCGGGTATCACTAAGTGTCTTGCACAAGTCTTCAGTCACACGATCAAGGTCAAATGTCATTGAGGGTCAATGAACATAGTATTTTATCATCATATGAATGGTGTTTTTGTGAATAATTATTCTTTATTCGTTTTCAAAGTCAGCACTGCTGCTATACTGAATCGTGTAATGTAGGCGAGACTGCCAGAGGCGCTCCACTTGTTAAAGGTCAAGTCCACCCCCCAAAAATGTTGATTTGAATAAATAGAGAAAAATCAAACTAGCATAACATAATAGGGGAGACTACCACCTTGATTTAATCATGTTCCATATTATGATTGCTAGTATTAAAAAAAAAAAAATTCCTCTATGGCTGCTCTATGGGTTAACCTACCCACTTCTTTCAAGTCCCCCTCATTTCCATTCTGAAATATCAAACTTGAAGATAATGTTAATGACGCATTAATTAATTCAACTTACATGAATTTATCTCTAAAGACTCCAATGCATATCTCAGTTCACTTTGGTAATCTATTATGCATCTTTAAAAAAACCCAAAAAAAAACCACCACAATCTGAAAATGAAATAGTATTAGTAACTAAAACATATGTAGGTCAAGAAATGCAGTAGGCCTGCAGCATCGATATGTTTGATGGAATCATTTGTGCATATACAAGCCTTTAGCCAAGGGAGGTGTGTTCTATTGAACTCCTGAAATTATCAAAAGCAAAATAAATTGGAGGGAAAGTAGAAGAGAAAAGAGAAGAGATTGAACCCTGTAATTGAAAATTCTGTCAACAGGCTTGATAAAGAGCAAAATTGTATTGTAATTAAGCCTTCTCTGTATATACATTTCATGTACTGTATGAGCTGTTATTTTCGCGGATTTCGCGAATTGCCAATAGGCCGCGAATTTAAAGGTCAAGTCCACCCCAGGAAAAAGCTGACTTGAATAAATAGAGAAAAATCAAACTAGCATAGTGCTGAAAATTTCATCAAAATTGGATGTAAAATAAGAAAGTTATGGCATTTTAAAGTTTCGCTTATTTTTCACAAAACAGTGATATGCACAACTCTGTGACATGCAAATGACTCAGTCGATGATGTCCATCACTCACTATTTCTTTTGTTTTTTATTGTTTGAATTAAACAATATTTCATTTTTTACAGATTTGACCATAGGGACCGACTTGACTGAATCATATAGTATTAACCCTAAAAAGACTGGGGGGGGCTGATTCAGCCCCCCCCTCGACATTTTTCGCGATAAATCCGCCACGCAAAATTTTTTGACCGCGTCGCTCGCTGACTTTTTACCTTCAAGTCTCTCGCAACTTTTGAGACCAAAATTGTGACCCCCGGGTACGCGGTTCCGAAATCACGCAACATTTCGTAAGTGCATGCAGACCCAAAATTACTCAAAAACGTGAATTTGTGTATAAATCCAATGCAAATAGTGTTTTTAACCAAAATTCATAAATGTATCATTATTTTTCCTTTTACTGCTTAAAATCAATTAATTTTATCTATTTTATGGTCGAAGTAAAGTCCCCGACAATTTCCATTGAAAAAACAAAAAGTCGAAAAACAAAGAAATACATAAGAAATTTAGAAAACAATAGAATACATAAGAAAATAAATGTGATGTTGAAATTTTTTAAAAATAAATTTGATCAGATGCCTATCTAGAGTATGTGAAACAAAAATGAGCATTTCAGGGGCATTATTTTATTAATTAGAGCAAACTTATGATTTTACGCATAAATTAGCATAATTAATGAGACATGAGATTTTTTGCAGAATTTGATATGATAGTTTTGTAGATAATGCCATGGGTAACACGTGTGCCAATTTTCGTCGCGATCGCGCGATCGACGGCCGAGATCATAGGGGGGGGCTGAATCAGCCCCCCCAGTCTTCTTAGGCATCGAAATAGCCCAGTCTATTTAGGGTTAAACAATGCTAATTCCACATGTTCAGGGAGAAATTGATCACTGTTTCACTTGACAAGGAGGAGAAAATTAGAATATTTCATATTTCATATAATAAAATACAAAAAAAATAGTGAGTGGATGACGTCATCAGTCTGCCAATTTGCATACCGACCAGGATGTGCATATAACTGTTTTGTGAAATTAAGCGAAATTTTAAAATGTCATAACTTTCTTATTTTACATCCGATTTTGATAAAATTTTCAGTGTTTTGCTTGTTTGATTTTTCTCCTTTTTTTCAAATCAACCTTTTTGTTGGGGTGGACTTGTCCTTTAATGATTCATTTTCTTCAATTTCTTGAATTTTGCACAAATTATATTTGGCAAGTTTAGAGTGAAAGTAGCATAGGTCAATGACCACTCCTTTAATGATCATTTCCCTTCATACATCACTGCATTAATGATGTTGTAAGCTAATTATTTGGGAAATGCTGTATTTTCTTCTAATAATTATTGTCTTATTGTCTCGCCCACCAGAGGTGAAGGGGAGACTTACGGATCCAAATGGAGGTTACATGGTAAGGTCAAAGGTCATTTTCAGGTCAATGTTAAAGTTTACATGCAAAACTCTCTTAACCCTAAATAGACTGGGCTATTTTGCTGTCTAAGAAGACGGGAGGGGGGGGGGGGCCTGATTCAGCCCCCCCCCCTATGATCTCGGCCGTCAACCGCGCGATCGCGACGAAAATTGGCACGGGCAATACCCATGGCATGATCTCCAAGGATGTAGGATCAAATTTTCCGAAAAATCGCATAATTCATTAATTATGCTAATTTATGCGTAAAATCAAAGATTTGCTCTAATTAACTAAATAAGGCCTATAAACTGCTAATTTTTAATTTACAGACTCTTTGAAGGATTCTGATCAAATGTACTTTAAAAAAAATTCAATATCACAATTCTTTTCTTATGTATTTTATTGTTTTTAAAATTTCTTATGTATTTCTCTGTTTTTCTACTTATTGTTTTTTATTGTTTTTTCAATGGAAATCGTCCGCTACTTTATTTTGACCATAAACAAAATTGAAAATAATGATGCATTTATGAATTTTGGCTAAAAACACAATTTGTATTGGATTTGTACACAAATTCACGTTTTTGAGCAATTTCGGGTCACCATGCACTCACAAAATGTTGCGTAATTTCGGCGTCGCAAATTTGGTCTCAAAAGTTGCGCAAGACTTGAATGAAAAAAGTCATGGAATGGCGCGGCGCCAGCTTTTCGCGTTACAGATTTATCGCGAAAAATGTCGAGGGGGGGTTGCTGAATCAGCCCCCCCAGTCTTTTTAGGGTTAAGAGTCTTGCATGTAAACTTTAACGTTGACCTGAAAATGACCTTTGGCCTTACCATGTGACCTCCGACCGCAGCATAACATGCAGATCCCCCAAGTCCATCTACCATCCAAAGTTTACATGCAAGACTTTCTTATGACACCTAACTCCGCAACCGTAAGTCACATTTCAACCAAGTTTGAATGGTAGATGGACTTGGGGGACCTGCATGTAATGCTGCAGTTGGAGGTCACATGGTAGGATCAAAGGTCATTTTCAGGTCAACGTTCAAGTTTACATGCAAGACTCTCTTATGACACCTTACTCCGCAACCGTTAGTCACTTTTCAAGCAAACTTGATTGGTAAATGGACTTGGGGGACCTGCATGTTATGCTGCAGTCGGAGGTCACATGGTAAGGTCAAAGGTCATTTTCATGTCAACGTTAAAGTTTACATGCAAGACTCTTATGACACCTAATTCCGCAACCGTAAGTTACTTTTCAACCAAACTTGGATGGTAGATGGACTTGGGGATCTGCATGTTATGCTGCAGTCGGAGGTCACATGGTAAGGTCAAAGGTCATTTTCAGGTCAACGTTAAAGTTTACATGCAAGACTCTTATGACACCTAACTCCACAACCGTAAGTTACTTTTCAACCAAACTTGGATGGTAGATGGACTTGGGGGATCTGCATGTTATGCCGCGGTCAGAGGTCACATGGTAAGGTCAAAGGTCATTTTCAGGTCAACGTTCAAGTTTACATGCAAGACTCTCTTATGACACCTAACTCCGCAACCGTTAGTCACTTTTCAAGCAAACTTGGATGGTAAATGGACTTGGGGGACCTGCATGTTATGCTGCAGTCGGAGGTCACATGGTAAGGTCAAAGGTCATTTTCAGGTCAACATTAAAATTTACATGCAAGACTCTCCCATGACACCTAACTCTGCAACCGTAAGTCAATTTCAAACCAAATTTGGATGGTAGATGGACTTTGGGGACCTGCAGTCGAAGGTCACATGGTAAGGTCAAAGGTCATTTTCAGGTCAACGTGAAAGTTTACATGCAAGACTCCTATGACACCTAACTCTGCAACCGTAAGTCACTTTTCAACCAAACTTGGATGGTAGATGGACTTGGGGGACTTGCATGTTATGTTGCAGTTGGAGGTCACATGGTAAGGTCAAAGGTCATTTTCAGGTCAACGTTAAGGTTTATGTGCAAGACTCTTATGAAAAGTGTTATTCCATCCCAATCATTTTACAATGAAGTTTTGATACAATTCTGTTGCGTGCCCTCGGAAATCACGATATTTCTGGTTATTTTCAGAAGTGGGCGAGACACAAAATCGCTTTTGCCTTGTTGAAATGATAAAGGGCTTAAAATTTGAGCTTTATAATTGCTCTGTGCTTATTTTATATATTTGGCCATGAAACATTACAGCTCTAGGGCTGATGGTTTTGTTTTCCCATTTAGATCAAGGGTCTTCAAAGACATCTTAGCACTATTCAGTTGAGCAGACGATTAGGTATCCAGTCTAGTCTGTCTTCGGCAGAGAAACTTGATGTTGCTATGGAGATGGCTGCCACTCACAGGCAAAGTCTACAGTTTGCCGAGGGAAACATCTCAGCTGATAACCAATATGCAGATGACTACCTCTTATTAGCTGTACATATACTTTTAGATGTATGGGAAGAGACTGGTGAGTTAACACATCTCCTGTATACTATGAGATGTATGGGAATAGACTGGTGAGTAAGCACATCTGTGGTATACTATGAGATGAATGGGAATAGACTGGTGAGTAAACACATCTCCGGTATACTATGAGATGTATGGGAATAGACTGGTGAGTAAACACATATCCGGTATACTATGAGATGTATGGGAATAGACTGGGGAGTAAACACATCTCTGGTATACTATGAGATGTATGGGAATAGACTGGTGAGTAAACACATCTCCTGTATACTATGAGATGTATGGGAATAGACTGGTGAGTAAACACATCTCCTGTATACTATGAGATGTATGGGAATATGTATGGGAATAGACTGGTGAGTAAGCACATCTCCTGTATACTATGAGATGTATGGGAATAGACTGGGGAGTAAACACATCTCCGGTATACTATGAGATGTATGGGAATAGACTGGTGAGTAAACACATCTCCGGTATACTATGAGATGTATGGGAATAGACTGGTGAGTAAACACATCTCCTGTATACTATGAGATGTATGGGAATAGACTGGTGAGTAAACACATCTCCTGTATACTATGAGATGTATGGGAATAGACTGGTGAGTAAGCACATCTCCGGTATACTATGAGATGAATGGGAATAGACTGGTGAGTAAACACATCTCCGGTATACTATGAGATGTATGGGAATAGACTGGTGAGTAAACACATATCCGGTATACTATGAGATGTATGGGAATAGACTGGGGAGTAAACACATCTCTGGTATACTATGAGATGTATGGGAATAGACTGGTGAGTAAACACATCTCCTGTATACTATGAGATGTATGGGAATAGACTGGTGAGTAAGCACATCTCCGGTATACTATGAGATGTATGGGAATAGACTGGTGAGTAAGCACACTTGTGGTATACTATGAGATGGGAATAGACTGGCAAGTTAACACATCTCCGGTATAGTATTAGATGTATGGGAATTGACTGGTGAGTCAATTTATCCCTGATACTGCAGTCTTTCCCCTAAATTTACACATCACGATCATCAAATATGTTTTCAATTCAATTTCAATGTATATTAATTGTCATTCAGAGATTTAGTGAAATCATCTAACAAATCAAGTAAATGCTAAGGAGCCATTCCTTTCTCATTCAATAAATCTTGACCAATTATTCTGCACAAAGACGTTTTGACATTTACATAATTATGTGCAATATATTTGTAGCATTTAAGGTATCAAAATAAATACCAAAAATTAACTTACAATGATGTGAATGAAAATATGATAAAATCAGCTGCCTATTCTAGAAAAGAATAAGAATTCCTGCTTCTTATAGTTATATGTAAAAATACCAGAAAAAATAATGACAACCATTGGTGAAGGTTTGAGGAAAATCCATCAAAGATTAAGAAAGTTATTAGAATTTCAATTTTTTATTTGTGAAATCATATACGAGCAGCTGCCCCATACGTTATGTAATGTGAAATTAATTACTTTCAATTTTTAATGTTTCATCTTTATTTTTTTGTACAATAATACACTGAAGGTATTATAAAAAAATAATTTTCTTGATTTTGAGAATATGTCATTTCATACATTTTCATTTACACAATATATGGTCAAGATTGAGTTTTAACCATGGAACATCCACAATGAATGGGTTATGATTTATCATTGAAACTGAATAGACAACCATCCATTGCACTTTTTCTCCTCAACTAATGTTTCTCAAGAATTATTATTTTTTTAATTTTCAGCTGTATGGTTTATTTGAAAGTTGCAATGATCTCTTGTATAATTATATTCCACGTAGATATATGTAATATTATTTTCATATTTCTTAAAAGCAAAGCATTAATTATTTGCAGGAGGAATAATATTGGTATTTGAATTCTCTATTAGTGCTTTTCTGTGAGTTAGAATGGAATGTTGAATAGTCAATGTTTGATATTTTGTTTTTTCAGATGATGACAGGCATTTATGGAAAATGATTATGATGCTAGAAATGGGAATCAGAAACAGCAAAAATAACAGTCAGATGAAACTTTTACTCATGAGACTTTACTGTCTGGCGAGTAAGTAAAGACAGTTATGATTCCATTACAACTAAAGATATATGGAAACTAACTTTATTGATATTTTTCTGATGTAAAGATGAATGTGTAATGAATGAGCTGATCACATTCATGATGAATATAATGATAGTAATTAAAATATTATAATAATAATGGCTACTTACATTTATACAGCACACAGTCTCACCTTACAGTGCTTGTGGTACTACAAGGCTCTGTTTAAGAGACATTAACTAGATTAAATTAAAAACACCTACATAAATGATGGTAACTGTAGAATCAGGGTTTAATTGACTCTCTACAATCACCATTTCTCCCTCACTTTGAGCATGTGCAGTTTGACCCAGGAAGGGTAGGTCAACTTCTACACTGGTTTTGCTAAAGATAGCCAAGTCAAATTTCAATACATATGTGCTGCTACTCCATGAAGAAAAGAAAAAAAGTAGGTTGGCTAAACTTATTTGAAGAGGTAATGCAATAGAGCTAGGATTGAAGCCAGCTCATAAGAAAGTGATTTTCATGTTTTTTCTCTCTCTTATTTTTGTCAGGTGTGTTTGGACCCATCCCAGAGCTTTTCACCAGTTTAGATATCAAACACATACAACAAGACACCCTAGGGTAAGACCTTATCAGAATCTATGTGATTCAGTTTAGATATCAAACACATACAACAAGACACCCTAGGGTAAGACCTTATCAGAATCTATGTGATTCAGTTTAGATATCAAACACATACAACAAGACACCCTAGGGTAAGACCTAATCAGAATCTATGTGATTCAGTTTAGATATCAAACACATACAACAAGACACCCTAGGGTAAGACCTTATCAGAATCTATGTGATTCAGTTTAGATATCAAACACATACAACAAGACACCCTAGGGTAAGACCTAATCAGAATCTATGTGATTCAGTTTAGATATCAAACACATACAACAAGACACCCTAGGGTAAGACCTTATCAGAATCTATGTGATTCAGTTTAGATATCAAACACATACAACAAGACACCCTAGGGTAAGACCTAATCAGAATCTATGTGATTCAGTTTAGATATCAAACACATACAACAAGACACCCTAGGGTAAGACCTAATCAGAATCTATGTGATTCAGTTTAGATATCAAACACATACAACAAGACACCCTAGGGTAAGACCTAATCAGAATCTATGTGATTCAGTTTAGATATCAAACACATACAACAAGACACCCTAGGGTAAGACCTTATCAGAATCTATGTGATTCAGTTTAGATATCAAACATATACAACAAGACACCCTAGGGTAAGACCTTATCAGAATCTATGTGATTCAGTTTAGATATCAAACACATACAACAAGACACCCTAGGGTAAGACCTTATCAGAATCTATGTGATTCAGTTTAGATATCAAACACATACAACAAGACACCCTAGGGTAAGACCTAATCAGAATCTATGTGATTCAGTTTAGATATCAAACACATACAACAAGACACCCTAGGGTAAGACCTTATCAGAATCTATGTGATTCAGTTTAGATATCAAACACATACAACAAGACACCCTAGGGTAAGACCTAATCAGAATCTATGTGATTCAGTTTAGATATCAAACACATACAACAAGACACCCTAGGGTAAGACCTTATCAGAATCTATGTGATTCAGTTTAGATATCAAACATATACAACAAGACACCCTAGGGTAAGACCTTATCAGAATCTATGTGATTCAGTTTAGATATCAAACACATACAACAAGACACCCTAGGGTAAGACCTTATCAGAATCTATGTGATTCAGTTTAGATATCAAACACATACAACAAGACACCCTAGGGTAAGACCTAATCAGAATCTATGTGATTCAGTTTAGATATCAAACACATACAACAAGACACCCTAGGGTAAGACCTTATCAGAATCTATGTGATTCAGTTTAGATATCAAACACATACAACAAGACACCCTAGGGTAAGACCTTATCAGAATCTATGTGATTCAGTTTAGATATCAAACACATACAACAAGACACCCTAGGGTAAGACCTAATCAGAATCTATGTGATTCAGTTTAGATATCAAACACATACAGCAAGACACCCTAGGGTAAGACCTAATCAGAATCTATGTGATTCAGTTTAGATATCAAACACATACAACAAGACACCCTAGGGTAAGACCTTATCAGAATCTATGTGATTCAGTTTAGATATCAAACACATACAACAAGACACCCTAGGGTAAGACCTTATCAGAATCTATGTGATTCAGTTTAGATATCAAAGACATACAACAAGACACCCTAGGGTAAGACCTTATCAGAATCTATGTGATTCAGTTTAGATATCAAACACATACAACAAGACACCCTAGGGTAAGACCTTATCAGAATCTATGTGATTCAGTTTAGATATCAAACACATACAACAAGACACCCTAGGGTAAGACCTTATCAGAATCTATGTGATTCAGTTTAGATATCAAACACATACAACAAGACACCCTAGGGTAAGACCTTATCAGAATCTATGTGATTCAGTTTAGATATCAAACACATACAACAAGACACCCTAGGGTAAGACCTTATCAGAATCTATGTGATTCAGTTTAGATATCAAACACATACAACAAGACACCCTAGGGTAAGACCTTATCAGAATCTATGTGATTCAGTTTAGATATCAAACACATACAACAAGACACCCTAGGGTAAGACCTTATCAGAATCTATGTGATTCAGTTTAGATATCAAACACATACAACAAGACACCCTAGGGTAAGACCTTATCAGAATCTATGTGATTCAGTTTAGATATCAAACACATACAACAAGACACCCTAGGGTAAGACCTTATCAGAATCTATGTGATTCAGTTTAGATATCAAACACATACAACAAGACACCCTAGGGTAAGACCTTATCAGAATCTATGTGATTCAGTTTAGATATCAAACACATACAACAAGACACCCTAGGGTAAGACCTTATCAGAATCTATGTGATTCAGTTTAGATATCAAACACATACAACAAGACACCCTAGGGTAAGACCTTATCAGAATCTATGTGATTCAGTTTAGATATCAAACACATACAACAAGACACCCTAGGGTAAGACCTTATCAGAATCTATGTGATTCAGTTTAGATATCAAACACATACAACAAGACACCCTAGGGTAAGACCTTATCAGAATCTATGTGATTCAGTTTAGATATCAAACACATACAACAAGACACCCTAGGGTAAGACCTTATCAGAATCTATGTGATTCAGTTTAGATATCAAACACATACAACAAGACACCCTAGGGTAAGACCTTATCAGAATCTATGTGATTCAGTTTAGATATCAAACACATACAACAAGACACCCTAGGGTAAGACCTAATCAGAATCTATGTGATTCAGTTTAGATATCAAACACATACAACAAGACACCCTAGGGTAAGACCTTATCAGAATCTATGTGATTCAGTGGATAATTTCTCTATGTCTGTTTAAGGAGTAGATTGCCAATAGATATCAGTGTAATTTAGTAGATAACATAAAAAGTATATGACAATTTCTATGACTGCAATGACTGTTTACAAAGTGATATCCTATCAAATATGACTATTACTATTCCAATCATCACTTGATTATATGAATATATATATCCCTCAAAACTGTTCTGGCGTAGAGGATATGAAATGCAAATGTGTTGTATAGGATGAATTTTGCAATTCATGTGCGATTAAATCTCTTAGCGATTTTATCTTTTTGATATAAAAGCACTTTTATAAAATGGATATATGTGTCCTAATCAAATTATTGATTGAAAGCAGATAATTTGCCGTGTATCATTCTACTGTTATATCAACCTTGCATTTTTTCCAAGCAAGCAGTTAATTAGGAAAGTTGATTTGCTTGGATGTGTGCTTCAATGTAACAATTAAACTAAGTTGAGTAGCATGTAGCGATTGAAGCAGCACGCATACATGTGTGTATCTCTTGTTCCTGGATGTGCAGGGTCTGATACATAGCTAACCAGCTAATTTGACTCATTTTGATTTCATGCTCAATCATTGTGTCAGTAGATCTGGGTTTATGCTATGTAACAACATCTCTTGCTAGGAGGTGATTTCCAGTTTTATTTGGAATATTCAGAATATAACTTATTGTGATTGTGACTGCCTTGGAGTTTGTTCTTGGAAAGGCTTGTGATTATGTTACTAATCAAAGCTTTATTGATAGATATTATGGATTTATTTGTTATCCTGTTTTGGGTGACACAGTATAAATGCCGCTGGTGAGTAGAAAACACACACAAACAAAAAAAACAAATGAACTTATGTTTATATGGTCGATCTAGGTTTAGATCTATCTAGAACTATACATTAATTGGTTTATGAAATGACAAGGATCCATATTTAACTCTAGAATTGTCCAAAGCTACTCTGATGTGTGTCATTGCTTCAAACAATTGCTTGTTTTCTGCATTTATTTGAAACAATACACTCAGAACTAGGCCTGGGACTTTCGGGTATTTTTGTCTTCCCGCCCGAAAATTACCACAGGTACCAGAAAATCATGTCGCATGAAATTTGACTGGTGGAAAAACCCCATAGGTGACGTCATCCAGCCACTGCGCTGCAAGCCAATTTATGAATGAAAATATAGTAAGCAGTGCAAGCCTCCCGTGCATGCCCCATGCGCAGTATTCCATCGAAACAAGTCTAATACTCTGTCACCTCGTACCAAAATCGACCTAGAATTCCACTTTCCTATATTTTATATGAATTATGAAAGGTATTCTCGGAGGATCTGTTTTCCCACCGATACCACACAGATAAGCAAATTTTGATTACTTCTTGCTTCTCCGTCAAAATCTTACGAAGTAGAGTCGATATTACATCGTGTTCTTGAGTTTGTAGAATCTATCGCTACGTGCACAAAGTCAATTGATTTCCAGATTTCGGAGCGTCGGATGAGCCAGCCAATCACGATCGTGTTACCATTTTTGGTTTATGATGAACTGAAAATGGTAACACGAACGTGATTGGCTGGCGCTGCAAAAGAAACATGGCGATGATTGAATAATCTCAGTCACATCATTCACTTGAAAAACTTGTATATTTATGGATATTTCGAGGGTAATTGGTGAGATTCAAAATGAGACTTGTGTAATTTTTGTGATGAGTTACAATCATGTCTTACACTACGCAATGCAAATCAAATACATGTACGTTATACTGGTGAGCAATTTTCGGGTATCGGGTATTGATTTGTCTACCCGGGTACCCGAGGCTTCCGGGCGGGACCTGGGTACCCGGGTTTTAGTCCCAGCCTTACTCAGAACTGCAGGTTATTTGTATACTATTACATAGCATTGAATTGTCTTAAAACTAGGTTACATTTTTTGCCTGTAAGTGTCTAATATTTGTAACATGGGAATGTCAGAGGATACTCAAATATCATTGACAACAACGACCATTTACAAGAACTTAAAATGATTTTGTTTTCCTCTTTGTTTTTTAGCTATAATGCAGCTAGGTTTGTGAAGTCACTTGGTCACTATTCATCTGCTAACTCACTCTACAATTCAACTCTAAGGTTCTTCACTTCAAATCATAAAGATGTAAGCAGGTATTTGTTGTTCAAAATTTGTATATATATGATTTCTAATAAGTTTAACTAGCTGATCTTCCAATTGATTTTTTTTAATTTTACATTTAAGTGCCTTCTGTTTATTTTTGTCTCACCTGCATAGCAGAGTGAGACTATAGGCGCCGCTTTTCCGACGGCGACGGCGGCGTCAACACCAAATCTTAACCTGAGGTTAAGTTTTTGAAATGACAGCATAACTTAGAAAGTATATGGACCTAGTTCATGAAACTTGGCCATAAGGTTAATCAAGTATTACTGAACATCCTGCCTGAGTTTCATGTCACATGACTAAGGTCAAAGGTCATTTAGGGTCAATGAACTTAGACCATGTTGGGGGAATCAACATCAAAATCTTAACCTAAGGTTAAGTTTTTGAAATGTCATCATAACTTAGAAAATATATGGACCTAGTTCATGAAACTTATACATAAGGTTAATCAAGTATCACTGAACATCCTGCATGAGTTTCACGTCACATGACCAAGGTCAAAGGTCATTTAGGGTCAATGAACTTTGGCCGAATTGGGGGTATCTGTTGAATTACCATCATAACTTTGAAAGTTTATGGATCTGATTCATGAAACTTGGACATAATAGTAATCAAGTATTACTGAACATCCTGTGCAAGTTTCAGGTCACATGATCAAGTTCAAAGGTCATTTAGGGTCAATGAACTTTGGCCAAATTGGGGTATTTGTTGAATTACAGCCATAAATTTGAAAGTGTGTTGGTCTAGTTCATAAAACTTGGACATAATAGTAATCAAGTATCACTGAACATCCTGTGCGAGTTTCAGGTCACATGATCAAGGTCAAAGGTCATGTAAGGTCAAAGAACTTTGGCCACGTTGGGGGTATTTTTTGAATTGCCATCATATCTCTATAAGTGTATTGGTCTAGTTCATAAAACGTGGAAATAAGAGTAACCAAGTATCACTGAACATCTTGTGCGAGTTATAGTAGTTTTCAAAATCAGCACTGCTGCTATATTGAATCGCGTGATGCAGGTGAGACGGCCAGAGGCATTCCACTTGTTCTAGTTAAATGTTTGTATTACTTTGTGTTTTGGTGTTATTCAAGGCCCCCATGTTAAACAGTGTCTCATTACTGATCGGGCTACCTCGTTGAAAATGAATAAAAAAGAAAAAAAGGAGTTGAATTCGTGATTGCAGATTCCAATAGCAGCATAAACACATGTCATTAACAACTGCATTATAAACATGCATATATCATTGTTGTACAATTAACTAAATAGCTATTTGGTACTGCAAACTCTAAAAATAGTAGAATAAATATTTTGAACTACACTTATCAAGAGCTAATGCAAGGTTGAGCTGAAGACAAAATAGAACAGGAGCAAATATTTTTTAAACGTAAGAATAAGTGGCTTATCCCTTTATTGCCGGGAAATTAGGGTTTATTTTGTCCCCCTGTCATTTGTAACGATATCTGTAACAAACGTTTCTGCCAGAATTAGTTTGAAGAAATGAATCATGATGGTAAAAATGAAAGAAGTTGTAAATGTGTCAATTTTTTTGTTTTCTTATAGACTACAGAACACATCATTGCTGCATACAAGTTTGGATCATTTCACAAGATCCCTGAGTTTGTGTCTTTCAGGAAGAGAGTAAAGCATTCAGTGCACTTTGCTCAGACCACAGTGGAGAAGATGTTATTAGATTTAATGCTAGATTCTGAGAAGTGAGTACCAAAGGAGAATTTCTAAGAGGATTTCTAAATATTTTTTCTTTTGAAAATTGATCAATGAGCTTGTGGTAACTCAATGTGCTGAAGGCGATTGCCTTGGATGACCAGTTTTAATAATAAATTGCCAATCCACTGCCAGCTTGTCTACTCATCACATGGTCTACCTTCATTTAGTCTAATGCCATTCTGTCCATCAACATTTCGTCTACCAACTATTTGGTCCAATCATCACTTGGTCCAATCACCAGTTCGTCTGTGACCATACATCGTTTCATAACCAGTTTGTCTAATATTCATTTTATATTCATTCATTTTGCCCAATTAACACTTAGTCTAATCATACCAATTGGTATATAGACTAAATGGCTATTGGACCAACTGGTTATTAGATGAAATGGTGAGTGGATGAAATGGCAATTAGACAATTTGGATATTGGATGAACTGATGGTAGACCAAATGATAGTAGACAAGTTGGCAATTGGACGAATTGGCATTGGACCAAATGAAAATAAACCGTTTTAATACCCTAGAATTTCCACTATGTATTACAGACGGTTGTTCTCAGACAATATTTCAACTGACTACAGGGGCTGTAAAAGTGTGTTATTTGATGTGTTGATATTACAGTGGCATATGTGGTGTTGTAAATAAAACCCATCGTTAACAATTATTCTGATACTGCAGTAATAACAAGACATATGAAGACATTGTTCAAGACATGGAAATCATCCCTGCTAATGGTGAGTTCTTTTTGTATTAAATTTCAGAATATCATGTTTTGCCGTGAATGGGATAATTGATATTGAGTACATAGTTATGTATTCCAGCTAATAAGCCATATTATTTGGTTATGAAGGGAATTCTATGGTGCACTCATCACTTGTGTATCATGTGGAAAAAGGGAATATGCAGTTTGTTATTTTGTGTTCACCGTTTATGAAGTGTACTAGAAAAAAGTAAGCATTTTATTTTTTTCTTTGTTATGTGCTATCCTTATTAATTTCTTTGAGTGGAAATGAAAATAAATGAATTGAGTTATTGAAAGTAAGGTGTTTGAATTATTATAATAATTATACTTCCTTATAAAGCGCGTAACACTTTATCAGAAGTCTCTACAGCAGCTGTTACGCACACTTATATCTCTTGATTATAGATGACACAGACTGGGATGATCTCCGTGATAATAGAGATCTGAAGTGCTTCACCTCGTGGTCTCCTAAAGAAAGGTATGAAACTTGGTTTATTATTGTTGTTGATGCTAGGGGTAAAACAACTGTGTGTGTGTGTGTGTGAGAGAGAGAGAGAGAGAAAGAAAGAAAGAGAAAGAAAGAAAGTAAGTGAAATATAGAGTGCTGTATTCTCATATGGTAAGTGAACTGAGGCTAGACTAAGGGCCTTTTCACAAGAGAATCTTGAATCATCTTTGTAATGATGATTGCAATTTGTCTTTAGAATCCTTGTACCATTCACACGTTCACTTGAAAACTGTGATATGAATTTGAATTCCTGAGTGAAGGCGGTATTGTGTCCTTGGTGACTTGTCAATCAAACTCAATCAAAGCACTGCATTGCAATAAAGAAACTACAATGAGTGCAGGACCTAATTGTTTCTTGATGTACATGAACAACGTGGAATGCTACATTGACAATGGATCAACAATCAGCATGTTTACAGATATTAAAGAAGATATTGATAGCATGCAAATGGACATAACCACTTAAATACTTTGGCAGAAATGTGGTAGATTAAGTACAATGCTGATAAGTATGGTGTTATGCTTATAGGATTCCACAACCCACATCATACATATTGTATGGGAAATGACAGTCTTCGAGAAATCACCGAAGAAAAGGAAATTGATGTATGGATACATAAGTCTCTAAAGGATTCTATCCAATGTGCCGCTTTGGCCAAGAAAGCTAATAGAGCTTTGGGAATGATCAAGAGGAACTTCACTTATAGTATCGATGTAATTCTAAAACTTCGCAAATCCCTTGTCAGGCCACATTTGGACTACTGCATGCAAGCTTGGTGCCCATATCTATCTAAAGACATTCAAGTTCTTGAAAAGGTGCAGGCTGGGGCTACCAAACTCATTCCCAACTTAAGAGATCTACTCTATTAATCCAGATTGAAAAGACTTCACCTCACAACATTGGAACATAGGCGGAAGAGGGGTGATCATATTGAAGCCCCCCCCCCCCCCAAACCCTGCCACACTAATATCTATCTACGTGAAGATGGAAGTGTGGCGCTTTAAGATATGTCCTAGGTATGTTAAAGGTATGAATAGATCATCTTTCTTTCACCTTTAGCCTATTCGCTATTTGTATACTAATGGGTTTTGGTATTTCAGAAGTTATTGACCTCAAGCTTATCTTTCTTACATCCAGGCAAGTATCAGATGAAGACATTGAGATATCATCTAAACAAGAGAAATCATGGTTGAAGTTACGTAGTCTGTTATTGAGATGTCTTGCTGCTGCTGCCCATCTTTCACCTCATCAATTCTCTAATGAGTCTCAACAAGGAGATGGTAACACACCAGCTACAAGCTGTGAATCTACACAGAGAAGAGATACCTTGAAAAAACTGCTTGAAGATCTTGCTTGCCATGTGGGTACAATAAGAGAAGATCCACATCTTAATTGGAAGGTAAGAGTTGTTCCATTTCATTTCAAATAAATTCAAATGGTGATGTGTGCTCTTTGTAATGTCGGCCTCCCCTCCACAGAAATTAAACCTTGGCTGTGTGTTAATGCCAGGGTTTAGTTTAAACTCTGGTTTCATTAAACTAGGCTATCAGAATTGATGAGAATTGAATTAAACTAGATGTGAGGTCTGATTGTAGTTACCTAGGCTGAGGATGAATTAAACCCTAATGAGATGGGAATTTTTCAGGGAGGAAAGATGCTGCCTCTGACGTGTGATCTTGACAAATGACTTGATGTGGGCATAGATTGTTTACTTATAATACCAAAATTATTACTTTATTTCAAGGAAACTTGATGATAGTACAAAGAATTAGATCTTTGGAAAAGAGGACAGAGTTACCTGATTTCAGTTTTCTCTTTGTTTAGTTCTCAACCCAAGGTCCGCCCAAGACGAACCTATCAGATTACTTATCAGGGAAACATGATGTTATTCTGATGGCAGGCTTCAAGATGGTTCTTACTACATATGAATTCTTCAATCTCAGCTCAGGTAATCATTGTTAGATGATGCCCTTCTAGGAAAATAGTTGTAGTGCAATTTAATACATGAAATGAGTTTGCAAATTTTGTTTTTCTTTTTTTGTACATGTTTTTGAAAACTAAAAAAAGAAAGAGAGTGGTGCCCCAGGGTCTTTCTTCTATGAACAATTCTATTTCTCCTGTGAGAAGTGTTTACAATGGTCTTGATAATATAATGACGAATCTGCGGGGCATTTCTCTGGCGATTGTCGCATCGTGGAGTACCCTCCGGTGCGCCACGTACCGTACTCCTATTTGTGTAAGTTGAAAGTGAGTGTAATGAATGACGGGAGCTCCGTGCTCGCTCAGCTCTTGTCTCTGGATCGTTTTTGGAAAATAGCAGGGGCCGCGGAGCGAATAAATTTAATTTACAAACCAGTAAAAAGGAGAACAAAGTACAAAACATTGTTATTCTACATAATAAAGAACTTAAAAATAACATGTTTGGGACCACAAAGAAGTATACCCAGTTCTGTGTCAGGATGATTCATTTAAAGTTACAAAGTCATTTGGAAAAATTTACAAGCGAAGTTTTACAATTTTTAGTACAAAAAATAATTATGATTTAAAAAATATTGAGAACAAAATAAAAGATGATTACAACTATTGAATTCATATTTTTAGTTTAATCTAAAGAAAAAATAGAAGGCTTCCAAAATATAAAGTGTCCGGACACCCGACCCCCCCTCATTTCTAAAACATTCTATTTCTATTCTAAATATATTTAGAAACACGAAATATTATGATTTTTGTTAGATTATGGGATTTTTTGTTTTAAGATTTCTTTCATATCCTTTTTTCTTCATCATTCTATCCTTCCTCTTTGCCCCTTTTTTTATTCCATCTATCTTTATTCCCTATCTTTCTTTCCTGATCTTCTCTCTCTGTTAATTTTTCTTTCTTTCCTTCTTTGTCTTACTCTCCTTCCTTTTTTAAATTTCCTTTTTCCCCTTCATTTTTTCTTTCCTTAAACTTTTCTTTGCTTCCTTCTCCATTTTCTTTTCGTTCCTTCTCTCCATTATTTTCTCTATATTTATTCTCTCCTCCCTTTATTTTTTCCTCCCTCTCTTTCATCCTTTCTTTTATTCTATATTTTATTTTTTCCTTCTACTTTGTGTCCTTTTTTCTTTCTTTCCCTCCCTCCCTTCCTTCCTGTTTTTCTTCTTTCTTTCTTTCAAAGAATGAAGGAAACTTTTTTTCTTTTATTTGTTCTTTCTTTCCTCCTCCTTTTTTCTTGCTTCTTTTTTTCTTTTCTCTCCCTTATGTTTTCTTTCACACATCTTCCCTTCTTTTCTTTTTCTTTCCTTCTTAATTCATTTCAAAGAATGACGGAAACGTTTCTTTTCTTTCATTCTATCTTTCATCATTTTATTCTAACATTCCTTTTTTTAATATATTTTCCTTCATTTTCCCCTTCATTTTTTGTCTCACCTGCATAGCAGAGTGAGACTATAGGCGCCGCTTTTCCGACGGCGGCGGCGGCGGCGTCAACACCAAATCTTAACCTGAGGTTAAGTTTTTGAAATGACAGCATAACTTAGAAAGTATATGGACCTAGTTCATGAAACTTGGCCATAAGGTTAATCAAGTATTACTGAACATCCTGCCTGAGTTTCATGTCACATGACCAAGGTCAAAGGTCATTTAGGGTCAATGAACTTAGACCATGTTGGGGGAATCAACATCAAAATCTTAACCTAAGGTTAAGTTTTTGAAATGTCATCATGACTTAGAAAATATATGGACCTAGTTCATGAAACTTATACATAAGGTTAATCAAGTATCACTGAACATCCTGCATGAGTTTCACGTCACATGACCAAGGTCAAAGGTCATTTAGGGTCAATGAACTTTGGCCGAATTGGGGGTATCTGTTGAATTACCATCATAACTTTGAAAGTTTATGGATCTGATTCATGAAACTTGGACATAATAGTAATCAAGTATTACTGAACATCCTGTGCAAGTTTCAGGTCACATGATCAAGTTCAAAGGTCATTTAGGGTCAATGAACTTTGGCCAAATTGGGGTATTTGTTGAATTACAGCCATAAATTTGAAAAAGTGTTGTTGGTCTAGTTCATAAAACTTGGACATAATAGTAATCAAGTATCACTGAACATCCTGTGCGAGTTTCAGGTCACATGATCAAGGTCAAAGGTCATGTAAGGTCAAAGAACTTTGGCCACGTTGGGGGTATTTGTTGAATTGCCATCATATCTCTATAAGTGTATTGGTCTAGTTCATAAAACGTGGAAACAAGAGTAACCAAGTATCACTGAACATCTTGTGCGAGTTATAGTAGTTTTCAAAATCAGCACTGCTGCTATATTGAATCGCGTGATGCAGGTGAGACGGCCAGAGGCATTCCACTTGTTTTTTCTTTCCGTTCTCAATTCAACTATTTTCTTTCGCCTTTTCATTCCCTCCTTCATTCTTTCGTTCACCCCCCCACCCAATTCTGTACATTTTTTCCCAAGTCGAACACCGTGTAGCCTCCTTTGTTGATTTTTTTTAAAAAGACCTGGCTCGGTCGATCCGCTCATGCAGCGTACTTTGTCGATTGTCCCGTCTTTCTTTTTGTGAAATCTGGTCACCGTGCATTCAGCTGGTTCCAAAACCAGATTTTCGTCTTCGAAATTTTGAGCCGCCATGTTTGCATAAATTTCGTGAAGCCGATGTGAAATGCATTATGGGTGAAAACGCTACTGCGCAAGCGCAAACCCGAGCTGTCGACCGCGTCGATCAACTTTCCTTATCTGATTTATGAGCGGCCTGTGTAATGCGCCGTGAGGGACCCTGCTGAGAGGGGATTAGCGGTGCCGCGCATGGGGCAAAGCGTTTGAGAGAGTCAGATCTCCTTCTGTTAATAGCTCTATGACTATACCCCCCTCCATGATAAAAGGGCGTAAATAACATGTCAATATTAATCCAAAAGGGGATTCCTAACTTATTCATTTTTTGTTCTGCCCACTGAACAAGATAAATTAATTCCCCTACACTATATAACTATATAAATTAATTTTTTTTTAAAGAGTAGTGCTCTGTTTTAGAAAAATCTAATTATAGTATGCCATCTTATGTTTGTGCATTGAGAATTAAGTATTGATTATTATGTGCTTCATAAATCTAATATTATGAATATGATTTATTGTTGATTTCACAGAGAATCCATCTTTTGAAGAGACACAGATAAGGATAACAGAATGCATGAAGGAAATTCTTTCAAACTTACAAGGTATGATTGAATGACTGTTTTGAATCTGTATTTTTCTTGGGACTCATATTGTACATAGACCAGGGTCCTGTATCACAAAGGTTAGCAATTAATTGAACGATTGATTTCAATAAATAATTATACATTGCAGTCAATGAAATTAACCATAAAAAAATGATTACTAAGCTTTTTGTTACGGGCTCCAGGTCTGATACAAAAAGAGTTCTGTCTCAGACTTTGATATCCTTTTTGCAACAGATACTTTGTCTTAGACTTGGACTAGGTCTCAAGACATAGTGATTCTGTCTCAGACATGGATTAGGTATCAAACGATATGGACTCTGTCTCAGACATGGAGAAGGTATCGAACCATATGAACTCTGTCTAAGACATTGAGTAGGTATTGAATTCTCTCCAAGACATGGAGAAGGTATCAAAGTCGAAAAACAAAGAAATACATAAGAAATTACAAAACAATAAACCCTTTGGGGCCGTATGATAGTTGATTAGAGCAAATGTTTTATTTCATGCATAAATTAGCATAATTCGATAAATGAAAAGTCTTGATGTGGAAGAGGTTCATCGTGGTGAAGGATTGAGTAAAAGAAATAACCAGTTGTCTCACGATGTATCAAACGTTGGAAAGTGACGTTTCGTCTGCAAGCTGCTAGACTTCGTCAGGCAATGAGCAGAGTTATATAGCATCGGCGAGGGGCCGGCATGCCTGGCTGCACGCTATTGTCTGGCTCCACTCGGGTGTGAGCCACGCTGTGATTGGCCAAAGCCGCCGGCCAATCAGTGCTCGCACTGGTGCTTGGCGCGCTGTGATTGGCCGATGCTGCTGGCCAATCAAGGTCCGCGCTGGTGTTTGGCGCCCGCTGGTGTGAGCACCGCGCGCTGTGAATGGTGGATGCTGTATGCCGTCGGATGGTAGGTAACCATTCATCAGGGATCTCAATGCCGCTGTCCCTGTTGATATTGCTTGGGTGCAAACGGTTCTGAATCGCTTCCTTAATGCGCCGCGTATACCAGTGCTTATCACTAGTGATGCAGCTGACCTCATCCCAGTTAGGTGGATGATCGGAGTCCCAAGCATGTTCTGCAACAGCAGAGCTATCTGTGCGCCTAAGCCGAACATCACGGCGATGTTCCTTCATGCGTTCCCCAACAGGTCTACCAGTCTCACCAATGTAGACTTTGTGGCAGGTCGAGCATGGAATCTTATAAACAACCCCATCGCGTTTGTCAGTAATCAGGCGGTCTTTCGGACGGACCAGCTGGCTAAGGATGCTGTCGGACTTGAATATAACTCGGATGCCATGCTTCTCCAGCGTCGGCGGAGAAGGTGCGTGATACCATCAACAAACAGGATTACTATAGCAGACTTAAATTGCGCCGACTGGTCGGACGGAGCGCTCTTCTTCTTAGCGACGCGGTTAACGAATGAGCGCGGGTAACCGTTAGAAATAAAGCCGAGGTGATGTGTTGCTTCTCTGTAGCTGTGCAGTGGGGCTTAGTAACGATGCGTGAAGAGAGATAAATGATATCCTCTCCACCGAACCGCCTAAACCGAACATTACTCCCTGCATGCGCAAAGCCTTGAAATCGCTCAAGGAAGACGAGTCTATTATGATTTTGACAGCAGTTATTCTGGACACCGATGTCTACCGCGCCAAGATGTCCGAGTTAATTGAATCCGGCCCCTATCGCGCTATCGGGAAGGACCCGACCGATCTCCTCTCCTGTAAGCTTTCCACTATTCTTTGCGGCTTTCACAAGAATGGTGACATCGATGATTTTACCTACTGTAAGCTAAAACCGTTGCAGAAGCAGCCGCCCAGGATCTATGGACTGCCTAAGATCCACAAAGCTGACATCCCACTCCGTCCGATTGTATCATGTGTGAGTTTGTTTGCTTACAACACGTCTAAGTATCTCGCTGATATTCCTGCTCCCTTAGTTGGTTCCAATGGACATGCTGTCGACAACTCCGCGTCGTTTGTTGATTTCGTGCACAGCGAAACCATACAGGAACATGAGGTTATGGTTTTATTTGATGTGGTTTCACTGTTTACCAATGTACCCATCGACGCCGCATGCAAGGTCGCGCTTAGCAGGCTCGAACGTGATGAGAGCCTTCCCGAGCGCACACGGTTATCTCCGGCCCAGGTAACTGAGCTTTTGAGTTTTGTTTTGCAATCTACATATTTTATGTTTGCCGGCAATATCTACGAACAGCAAGAAGGAGCAGCCATGGGCAGCCCTGTTTCCGCAGTGATCGCTAACCTGTTCATGAAAGCTTTTGAGGAATGCGCGCGGAGTGTTTGCCCGCCCAGCTGCGCCCCTAGAGTTTAGAAGCAATATGGAGATGACATGTTTATTATCATGCATAGATCTGCCACCGATAACCTTTTGAGCCACATGAATTCTACTCAATGAAAAGTCTAATTTCAAAAAAATTAAACATGCATCCTTGTAGATCTTATCATACACTCTCGAAGGCCGAGATCTCAGGGGGGGTGGCGGAATCTGCCCCCCCCCCCTCCAGCTGTGAGATGGGTCCAAATAACCTGGCTCTTTTAGGGTTAAGCTTTAATATTACCCCAATACACATATCCTCCAACCTTGGTTCATCCCTTACACCTTCTTAATCCCTCATAAGACAAAGACATTTTTTTAAACGTTAAATCTGCTGTGCGAAATTTTTTACTGCGCTGCTCACTGACTTTTGTTTTCAAGTCTCGCGCAACTTTTTAAAGACCAAATTTGCGACCTTCAGGTACGCGGTTCTGAAATTACACAACATATAGTTAATGCACGTTAGACCCAAAATTGTTCCAGAAACATGAATTCTTATAAAAATTCAGTGCTTATTGTCTTTTAGCCCAAATTCACAAATGTATCATTATTTCTAATTAAAGCTCAATTAATTTAGACTTTTAGGGTCAATGAAATTACTATTTTATTTTAATTTGAATTATGTCTTTTGTAAATGATTATTCATCTTAGTACTTTTTAAAGTCAGCATTGATGTTATATTGAATCGTGTAATGCAGAGGAGACTGCCAGAGGCGTTCCCATTTATTAGTAATTTGGAAGCCATTCTGAAATTATATTTTAAGCACAAAAAAACTAATCCTGGTTGCAAGTCTTTTTTCTAACAGAGCTTTGCAGTTGTTTATTTTAGTAAGCAAAAGTTGAATTGTCAGACTAGTGAAAATGTCAGAGAATCAGAAAATATCTAACTGAGCCATTTATTTTATTATTTTATTTTTGTCTGGCCTGCATAACAGAGCGAGACTATGCTAACCCTAACCCTAACCCAATCAACATTGAAATCTTAACCAATGTTAAGTTTTCGAAATGTCATCTTAACTTAGAAAGTATATGGACCCAGTTCATGAAATTTGGACATAAGGATAATCAAGTATTACTGAACATCCCGGTAACATTCGTATTTCCGAAGGTTCGAATATTTAGAAGTTTTGTTATTCTGAAGGTTTGTAATCTGAAAATTTGTCATTCCGAAGGTTCGATAATCCGATAACAAAATAAGGTTCATCATTTCGAAAACGCAATAAGGTTCGTAATTCTGAAGGTTCGTTAGTCCGAAAAAAGGTTCGTTAATCCGAAAGTTCGTTAGTCCGAAAATGAAATTAATCTATTTTTGTAACAAAAGTGGTGATGTAAATAGCAAATAGCAGGATATTTGTGCAGTAATAGTTTCAATGAAGGATTATACTTGTGTATTTTCTTATCAAAGCATGTATTGCATCATGAATTGGCGCTTGGATCAAACATCTTGATTTTGATTTTCTCTGAGCAATGTCGAGTGAATGGATTAAGAATGTCGGGGACTGTGTATTGGTCACATGTGAATAACCTCAAGATAAGTTGTTTTTTTTTGCGGAGGTGGTGTCACTTTTAACAGCTCCTGCCGGTTATGATGAAAGAAAATCCCGTAGGTAAAAAATGAGGGAAATGGGAAATGCTTTTTTTTTCAAAATGAAATGTGCCCTTTTTCGAAATTAAATACTCATTTTGAAGTAAAAATAATACATTTCCAGTTAGAAAATCACAAATTTTTTGCTCGCACTCGCATCAGATATTATGTAGTATGGTTATAAAAATGCTTATAATGTCCAGTTTTCTGGTTGGAATATCATAAAATATAAAAACTTTGGCCATGTTGGAGGTATTTGTTGACTTTGGAAGTTTATGGATCTAGTTCATGAAATTTAGACATAAGGTTAATCAAGTATCACTGAATGTTTTGCACTAGTATTAGGTCACATGATCAAGGTAAAAGGTCATTTAGGGTTAAGTAACATAGTATATCATTATCATATGAATGAATTTTTTTTAATGAATAATAATTCAATATTTTTTAAAGGCAGCACTGCTGCTCTTTTGAATCACGTAATGCAGGCGAGACTCCCAGAGGTGTTCCACTTGTTCCCTTTTCACTCAATATTGAGCACCTAGAAAATCTTGTGAGGTTTCAACAAAGGTGAACCTCAGAGTGTAAATGTGGGCTTTAAATAAAAAAAAATGTGAGGTGCTGATGTAACTAATCTATATGAATTAATAAGATGTTCCCATTGCACCTTGACATATACCTATTATGAAATGACTGGGTATTGAATCGGCAGGGAAATGAATTGTTGGATTCGAGCACAGAAATAATTCTTGAACATGTACTTAGATGTGCAAAACATCAGAGACTTGTCTAAATGAATTATGGGTCATGGAGTCAAGCTTCATTAATTTGTATTTACAATTGGAACAAGCGTAGAATATGAATGCATTTATTTGTTTGTTTGACAGAGTCTTTGAGGAGAAGTAGACGAAGCTTGATCATTGAGAAGGATGATAAGAAGGCATTAGACAGACATATACTACCAGAAACTGTCCAACTTGTTGAGGTAAGATTAATTTGAGCCTAATATGATTCTCATCAAAGGAATTAAAGCCTATTTTTAGGTTTGGTGAATTATGTTATAAACATAAATTCTCATTTACCACAATGTAGAGTTACCAGTTGTGTGTTCTGTCATGTGTAAGTTATGGCTCGTTTAGATTTGCTATCATTCCCTGGATTGGTGTATGATTTTTGTTTGCAACGGCATCGTCAACATTGAAATCTCAACCAAGGTCATGTTTTTGACATTTGATCAAAACTAGAAAGTGTATGTCCCTAGTTCATGAAACATGGACAGAATGGTTATCAATTATCAGTAATCATTTTGCATGAGTTTCAGCTCACATGATTAAGGTCAAAGGGAATTTAAGATCAATGAACTCATTGAAATTTTTAAATCTTTGACAAGGCTGGAAATAATTTATTTTCAAATTTAACTTTCTTTCGACAATTAAAAATATACCAATCATTGACATTTAAAGATAGTTTGCATGTGGAGGGGTCAAAGGATGTACAACTGTTGTATTAATTGGCCCAATACTGACAAAAAAAAAATAATATTTATACATGTAAAATAGCACATGAACTATGTAAATATAATTATAACATAATTATGAATAAATCCAAGGGGGGGGGGGGGTTGAAAAGAAATCATACAATGAAAGGAAAGCTGTCTTTAGAAGAGTTTTGTCCCGGATACAGGGATGTTTAAACTGATCTCAAGAAATTTACATATTTTTTTATAATTCAGTTTTTATTGATAAAATGATTTTACAACAACAATCAAGAAAACAATTACATGGAATATCACACATAGAATTACAAGATTTACATATTTTGATAGAATTAGGTATTGAAGTCCAAAAGAGTTGTCCGAAATAAAAACAGATTGTTTGCTTAAGACTTTACGTGACAAAGAGGGGTGTAATTGTTACAATTTCTAGTTTGATATGAATGGTACAAATTTTTAATTTTAAAATAATCGTGGAAAGACTTTGGTAACATCTGATTGTGGCATTGGTACATTAATAAACAGGTCTGTAATGAAGTGATATTCTGGGTCGGTAAGATATTTCGTTGGAAAACAGGTGCACTTTTAAATAGGTAATGAGAACGAGTCATAAGACGGATTGCTTGTTTTTGTTTTCCATTTCTTGTAGTTGTTAGTTCTCATGCAATTACCACATAGGTAATGGTAGATGAGATAAAAGCATAATATAACATTTTAAGAACTGAAATAGGAAAAAAATTTAAGTTTAGCTATTAACACCAATCTTTTTGGCAATTTTATTGCCTACCTGTTTAGAATGAAAGTTCCGAGACAAATTTTCATCCATAAAAATACTAGCCCTAGGTCCACTTACCAGAACCCTCAGAGGGGACCTATTCAGCCCTAGGTCCACTTGCCAGATACCCCAGAGGGGACCTTGTCAGCCCTTGGTCCACTAACCTGATCCCCCACAGGGGACAGGGGACCTAATCAACCTTAGGTTTTCTTACCAGATCCTCCAGAGGGGACCTTATTAGCCCACGGACCACTTACCAGATCCCCAGAGGGGTCTGATCAGCCATAGGTCCACTTGCGAGATCCCCAGAGGGGACTCAATCAGCCCTAGGACCACTTATCTGATCCCCCAGAGAGGACCTTATCAGCCTAGTCTGCTGTGCGAATCCTATCAAGTTAAGGGTCTGAATGTGCAGCCTACTCATGCCTTGTTTACTGAAGGCTCTCTCGACCAGCAAGCTTTGTATGTGCTAGTCTTTGCGTGGAGACACACTTGTTCAAAATATCAATCAGGGTCTGTGCCTGCAGACTATAATCAACCCTAGGTCCACTTGCCAGGTGATCCCCAGAGGGGACCTAATCAGCCTTAGGTCCACTTGCCAGATGATCCCAGAGGGGACCTAATCAGCCCTAGGTCCACTTGCCAGAACCCACAGAGGGGACCTAGTAAGCCCTAGGTCCACTTGTCAGAACCCCCAGAGGGGACCTAATCAGCACTAGGTCCACTTGCCAGAACCCCCAGAGGGGACCTAATCAGCCCTAGGTCCACTTGCCAGATGATCCCCAGAGGGGACCTAATCAGCCCTAGGTCCACTTGTCAGATGATCCCCAGAGGGGACCTAATCAGCCCTAGGTCCACTTGTCAGATGATCCCCAGATGGGACCTAATCAGCCCTAGGTCCACTTGTCAGATGATCCCCAGAGGGGACCTAATCAGCCCTAGGTCCACTTGCCAGATGATCCCCAGAGGGGACCTAATCAGCCCTAGGTCCACTTGCCAGAACCCCCAGATGGGACCTAATCAGCCCTAGGTCCACTTGCCAGATCCCCAAGAGGGGACCTAATCAGCCCTAGGTTCACTTGCCAGATCCTCCAGATGGGACCTAATCAGCCTTAGGTCCACTTGCCAGATCCCCAAGAGGGACCTTATGCTTTTGGTCCTCTGGTTGCTTCTTTATCAGTTAGATTAAAGTTAACCACATAGCATTCATTCTCCATCCTCCAGACATTCATCTTCATACTCCTCTTGAGTAGCGTCTGCTATAAGATGATGAAGAAACTCAAGCAAGCATCACAACGGAGAGGCAAGAAGAAGAAAGTAACACCTCCTAAACCACTGGTAAGTTAGACAGTGTGCTTATGGATGGGCACATCTGTTTTGACAGAGATGGTATATAATGCAATGATACAAATAGTAGGTCTTGTAAAAAGCCAAGTGCAGATATATATATGAATCATCACAAGTTTATTTGGAGAAAATGGATGAGAAACAAAAAAAGAAGAATGAGCAATATTGGGGATACAGAAAATGGGTAGGGATACGAAGGATGGGGGATTTAACTTTTCAGTAAATTCCAGAAAAATGTATCTAAATTATTGAAATTAATGTTGTATATTGAATTTGTCTGCAATTGTAGAGCAGGGCTCCAAAACAAAAGTTTGCAATCGGTCACTAATAACCGTGGCCAATCAGGTTCATTGTTGCAAAACACTGACTAGAAACCAATCAGAATTGTGCTTCCAATCAATTTCAAACCTTTTGTTTTACAGGGCCAAGAATGTCATTGCATGGACAACAAAGCATCTCAAAAACTATATTAAGCAGAGTTAAAAAGCATGTTTGTTTGGCATATGACCTTATCCATTAGCAGCCCTTTAACACAGTAATAACTTGATTTGGTTCTCGAGGTTACTTTTATTAAATGCTAGATTATCAAGTTATTGAAAAAAGGATTTCATTGCTCCATTTGTAATAAGGTCTTTCTATACTGTGTTTAAAATCACATTTTGAAAGGACAACCAGTGTGTTGGCTCAGTTGGTAGAGCGTCCGCCTCACAACTGGGAGGTCGAGAGTTCAAGCCCTGGCTGTGTTAGACCAAAAGACATTAAAAGATGGGAGTTGCTGCTAGTTTGTTTGGCGTTCAGTGATTTAAGGAATAGAGCTGTGTCTATCCGCCACTCTACAGTGGCTGCTGGCTGGGCCCATGATTTACTGGGCAAAAAGAATTTTCAGAATATTTTTATTTTAAATTTTATTTCAATCAATAATAATATGGATTTTCATATTCTTTATACTTTGTATTTTTATGGTACAGCCGGCAGTGATAGATCAATTCAAGTCCTATATGGAAGAGTTTCATGTGTTATTAGAAGGTATTCATATGGCTGTAATGGATACAGATATGGTTTTCCTTGCCCTCAAACTTGATCAGATGCAACTCACTGATGGAGATCATGAGTTTGTGAGTATGAATTTTTCTTCATAACTCAAAGTAATTGCCCTTGAAACTCCTACAGTGGTTTCCAGGGGTGGTATTCTGGAACACTGTCATAACTTTTGTCATAAATTTTGTCATTTATCTGCGAGATGTGACACCGCTATGATTGTCACAAATCGGTATTCTGAACATTGTCTTTTCCCTGTCATATCTCTCTAAGTTCCCTCCCATCTTTTCGGAAGTAAACCAATCAAAATCATTGTTAGTTCCCAGTGGGAGCACTTCTAGCCAATGGGAAGGTCCCGTGGCAGGTAGGGCGTATCCCCAATGCAGTTGTTGGCATCGCGCAACTACGCGAATGTCGATGTGCTTAATTACAAAGAGAGACAGGGAGCTGTGAAGGATTTTAGAAGAGAAGTAGAAAAAGAAGGAAAACAGAGAAAAAAAGGAGGAATTAATATGTAGGGCCTAACTAAATGTAGCATGACAAAATAATTTTGAAAATTGTCATGGATGATGAATGAAATTAATACCACAATCTAATCTAAGTAATATTATTATATCCTTGACATTCAGTCGGCAGGGTATCGAGATATTTGGTACTGAAAGATATGACAAAATTTATGACTGCACCCCCCTATCATAACTTTTGTCATATCTTTTGTTTGTATAAAAGGATTACGCGTATTTAAAGCCGCGTATTTTTGGTGCGCGCTAAAGAGAAGAGACAAAATTTATGACAAGTTTTGTGACAAAAGTTATGACATCCACCAGAATACCGATTTTGTCATATCTCTGAGATAAGATAAAATATGGAGAAAAGACAATGTTCAGAATACTGCCCCAGGTGACTTACTTTACTGTGCGGTCTACTCTAATCTGTAAATGCTAATAGAAATATTTCCAGTACATGATCACTCTTATATTCTTGCAATGTGTACATGAATTGATGCTTGGCATTGGGGAGGTGATTGTTCTTACTCGTCTTAGATTTGGTGCAATTACACTGATTATTTAAGCTTTCATCCAGTTCTTTTCAATCATAGTTTTTTTATTTGGTGCAATTACACCGATTATTTAAGCTTTTACCCAGTTTTATTGTTGGTAAATTGCCTCTTGGTTTGTAACCATTTCATAAAGATTTCATGCTTTCATAATCAATACGGATTCTTCATTTTATACCTATCAATAAAGACAAATTATTTTTTTCTCTTCTTTTTTTTTTCTCTTCCCCCCTCTCTTTCCCATTTTTCTTTCCCTCCTGTATCTGTTTACTTCCCATCTCTATGTCTCTGCACCTCTCTCTCTCTCTCTTCCTTTCTTTGCACTTCTCTCTCCCTTTCTCACACCTCCTCTCTTTCCCCATTCTTCTTCCCTTATCTTGAATCTGTTCTCTTCCCATCTCTTGTTTCTTTGCACCTGTCTCTCTCTTTCTCATCTTCTTTTCCCTCGTGTATCTGTATAGTTCACAGAAGAAGAAGAGAGAGCTATGTGGTCAAAGGTTGAAGAGAGCTACCAAGAATCTTGTAAGGAGATGTCAGATGCCCTCAAGGGAAAAATAGAGTACTTTGCTTCTCTCAAGTTATGATGAAGGATTCTTTGACATACTTGGAAATTCCTTCATTATAAGGGGAATCCCCTAAAATCTGTAGGCACATGAATGGATGTTATGTGTGTCACATAAATGAATGTTATGTGTGTCACATGAATTGATGTTATGTGTATAGCAAGCAGAACTAGTGTTCATATTGTCATTGAAAGATGTATTTGCTGTTTCCATGGACTTGCTGAAGTATAACTATAAGGAATGACAAATATGGATAGCCAATTGTGAAACTAATCACCAACAGAAAAAGTTCAATTTGTTAACACATGTGGTGCTCAATTATTTTACAGCTCTCTGAGAATGATAAATTGTTTTATTCACCAGCATGGAGAAGGAACACATTTAACATCAGAAACAAACTATGTAAACAAAATTTGAAATTTTCAGCATTCATAGTTTGAGCACAAGAGTGGGACCATGGTCAAAGTTTCACTGGACCTCTGCATACAAACCTTTGAGAATACTGTTCCAAATTGTGTGATCTTCAATAACTATTATAATATTTATATTATAAATTTGACATGAATTCAAGAGATTAGGTAAGGAATACTTTTGGTTTGGATTATGAAATGTTGGCGTTGTTTTCATAGAGATGGTCAAATTCATTGAAAAACTTTTTGATTGGAATTCATGAGATTCAGCTTGTCATAGATTATTGGAGCATCCAAATAGCAATGCTTATTGATAAGTGAAGCAATATGCTACATGCAATTCACCATGATAGTTTGTTGCTGTAACTATAAATCATAGATGTACAGTATTTCTTAGATGTAACATAGTGGGTAACATTACCAGGCCAAGTGTACCATTCCCTTTGCTGCGTAAGGGACACTTCCATAATTTTTGCAATTATATTTAATGTACACAATTAGCAATTTTTGCATAATTAATGGCCTTATCTATCAACTTTGACTAGCGCAAATACAAATTGCAGTTACAGCATTTTCATGGTTAATCATTGATTCACATTCACATATATGTACTTGTAATACATGTAAGTTGAAAACTGACCTTTGACCTGATTTCTTGTAGATGGAATGTAAGCTATGTCTTCTCATTTCCTATCTTGCCAAATACGACCAGAAATGCTGGAACATTGTGAAAGTGAATATAAGCAATCACATTTTCTGTTAACCCTAATAGAGCCAGGTAATTTGGACCCATCTCACCGTGTGGGGGGGGGGGGGGTTGATTATGTCCGGCCGCTGATCGCATAAGTGCCACAAAAAATTGGCACGGGTTGTGATGAAATCTACTAGGCTGTATGGTTCATGAGAATTTATTGTGTTAATTTGTGCATACAATTTTTAAACAATGTTCTAATTAACTAGATACAGCACCCCAAACAGCTTATTTTCTATTTACAAACTCTTTATAGGATTCTGATCGAATATACCTTAAAAAGAAATGCAACGTTGCAATTTTGTCTTATGTATTTATTTTTGTTACATTTCCCCTTGAGATCTCGGTCGTTGATTTCTAATAAGTGATTATGCTAATTTATGCATAATTAGTATGCAAATTCATACTTTTTCCTCTAACTCCCTAAATAAAGCTCCATATGTTCTAATTGTTGGCATAGACACTCTTTGTGGTGTTCTTATCAAATGTTTGTGAAAAAATTCAATGAAATTTGTTGGGGACTCTTCTGAAATCATAAACAGCATAAGATAAATATATTTAGACCAGCAAGACCAAAAATAATCATACATTTATGATATTTGGTTGAAAATACAATTTGCATTGACTTTGTACACAAAATCACGTTTTTGAACCATTTGTGGTCTGACGTGCACTTACAAAATGTTGCATAATTTCGGAACCGCAAAATTGGTCTCAAAAGATGCGCAAGACTTTAAAAGTAAATAGTCAGTGAGCGGCATGGTAAAAACTTTGCGCGAATCAAATATTGCATGAATCATTGAGGAGGGCCTCTGAGCCCCCCCCCCCCCCCCCCCGGCCTAGATAGGGTTAATTCTGATCAAAGCAAATATGAACCAGTAGCCACCCCTCAGATCCTCAACTACTCATATCTCTGGACAGGTTCCTTACCCAAGTATAGTCTTGTAATATAAACCCACTTGAATGGTAACACACTAACACAATAATTATGTTACCAACTAGCTCTGAGCAGTAGTTTTTTTTTTTTATAGAAATGAAAATATATGCTAATGTATTCTCTGAAGTATTAATAGTCATCTGAATGGTACATCTTACGACTCAGTATTTATACACACAGTCAATGACAGACCACATAGAGTTTGCTCATCTTTAATTGAGTTTCATCAGTATAAGTAGAAATGATACATTTATGGTCTACTGGTTATGATCCATCTTTCAATTAGAGAGACTGTTTGAATCCCAGCCATGCCATGTTTTCCTTCAGCATAAAATTTACCCACTTTGTGCTGCACTCAACCTAGGTGAGGTGATTGGGTATGTAGCAGGATTCCTTGAATGCCCTGAGTGCTGGAAGGCAGCTTTAGCTAAAGCCTGGGTAATTATAACAATGCACCTCGCAATAGATTATTTCTAGATGGATGGTGCTATAATGTCTATTACTTTTTAGTAATTTTGGCTGAAAACACAATTTGCATTGGATTTGTGCATGAATTCATGTTTTTGAGCAATTTTCGATTTGACATGTACATATATAATGTTGCATGCCCCACCCTTGTGATATTGGCATGCACCTTGACCATGACATAAACTACAAAACTGGAAAATCAATCGCTCCTCAAAATCTTATATAATTAATTTGCTATTTCATGCATAAAATTGAAGGTTTCGTCTAATTAAATAAATGAGGCCCCCAAACTGCTATTTTATTCAGTGACTTCTTAGTGGAATTCTAATCAAATGTAGTTACAATAACAGTTGGTTATCATAACCTCCATTTGAGAACACTATACACCTGTTTCAATTCTCTTCAAGTACGACAAACCCTAACTGCCCCCAAGCAAGCAATTTAAGTATCAAAGCACCTGTTTCTTGACCTAGGTCCGAAGATAACACAACAGCCCGGCATATACAGTCACAGCAGGGGGGCACACACAATGGGATGCATGCGCATCGCTGAGCGCGGTCCCTGCAAAGCATGCAGTCATTTTTATTCGCTTACTTATTTCGAGGTCGATTTTCTTCGTTCGAAAATTGAAAATGGACTAACATTGGATTTCTGAATACAATATGACTTTGAAAACGTGATTAAATATCGAATACAATAATTTCATTCCGAAGGTCCTACTACAGGCAGAGAAGTCTTACGTAATAGCACAGCTGTTGTTTATCATTTCGTCCTTGGCTAAACGCTCATATACTGGCCTGTGGAGGTGAAATTGAGATAGCGGGGATTACCCCGGGATTACCTGGCCAAGCACGGTTGATAAGGGCTTGGAAATGATTTTTGGGATTTCCAAATGGAAAATGGGGTATAAAACCGCAGTTTGCAATCTGAACTGCGGTCTTTCTCCAAACGGGGGTTTGACGTAATGAATTTTCAAATTTTTTCTTATTCTTAAGCCGACCGCACACCTTACGATTGGTCTGCGATCGATTTCAGAATGAAATGTAGTAGAATTTGATGCTAATATTGAGACTTGGAATATCTTACTGTGTAATGTTCTAAATCATCGTACGAACACCTACGTTTTGTAAGATAGGGAAGTTAAGAAAGTGTCTTGATAAATCATCTACTGAACGTATAGTACATGCCTTTGTATCATCCCATTTAGATTATTGTAATGCTTTACTTGCTGGTTTACCTCAATCTAGTATAGCCCCCCTTCAAAGAATTCAAAATACTGCGGCTAGATTGGTAACCCTCACAAATAAATTTGAACATATCACCCCTATTCTCTACTCCCTCCATTGGCTTCAGGTTCACAATAGAATTATTTTCAAGTTCCTCCTTGTTTATAAAATCATCCATGGTCTCGCCCCATCCTACCTTCAAAATCTTATCTCTCTCTGTCCCTCATCCTCTCCAATCTTCTTCTACTGCTCACCTTCGACTATCTCTAGGACCCCGCACTTTTACCCGTTATGGCGATCGTGCTTTTTCTGCTCTTGCCCCTAAACTCTGGAACAATCTCCCCATCTTCATCGGTAATGCATCCACTGTCGAATCTTTCAAAACACTCCTCAAATCTTACCTCATTAAGCAGTCCTCTTAATTCCATATCCTGTTCTCTCTCACTGTATTTTGCTACTTTTTTTTTTTCCAATGCGCTTAGAAACTGTTGTATTAAGCGCTATGTAAATGTTAATTAGTATTATTATTATTATGTTCAAATCTGACTATCCTACCATCCTTAGAATAAAAGCGATTTTAATATCTAGTCGTAATGACATCATAGCAGTCGTACGATTGGCTATGATTTGAAACTAATTTGGCCTTTACTCCAAAATAAAGGCTTGCAATCTTTCAAAATGGTTATATTAGTATTCTTTCAATTAATTTTAACCTAAAAAAATATGTTCCATTCACATTTTCAGAAAATGAGCAAAATGCGATTTGTTCCAAAATCCGATCGCGAAGTCGTAAGGTGTGCGGTGGCCTTTATGGAACCCCCCCTCCCTTTTCAGGTCAAATAACCCGGCCCTATTGAGTTTACTACCAAGGCTTGAGTAGTTTGTTTATGTAAAATTTAGACAAAATTATTTTTTTGTAAAATTCCAGTTTTAAAAATGTGTGAATTCAATTACAAGCAAATAGGCATACAATGAACTCCATTTTGTTGCAGAAGATTTTGATTGACTCGACACCCATACTGCATTACAGGAAGGGGTCCAAGCCAATGCCTACAATTAGTGACAAGTTGTCCATCGTAAAACCTAGTAATCCTATGGTAAGATTGATACTAAAATGCACAAAATCAATTGAAATCATAGTAGACAACATTGCAATTAATTTATATTCAATACAAACATATGTCAACAAAATAGAGATCTGATACTGGACAACTTGGCACCTTATTTTTTGGCAGGGTAGAGTTTTCTAAAGTGCCGAGTTAGCTGGCGCCCACAGGAAAATATTCTATGCTACTGCAATAAGCCAATTCGTAGTTCCTTTCTGTGCATGATCAAAATATTCTACGCATGATCAGAGGAAGGTAATTTGTACTAAAGTGGCATGGTGGTTTAAAATCTAATGAGATAAGCACCAACTTTGATGTCTTGATTATTCAAATATTCTTTTGAATTGTGGTTTTCATTTACATCCACAAAAAAAAAAAACGCGTCCACGAACAACTGGTTTTCACAGTTTGCAAAGTACATTGTGCAACATGCTTTGATATGCATTCAAAGTAGGAATGCAACAAATACCTTCATAAAGTGTTCATTGGTGTGCTATTCTAGTCACCTGGGGAGCGTTTCGTGAAAGGACTTGTCAGAAGTTTTTTCTGACAAGTCCTATTTTATCCGACAGTTACCATAGTAACATTGCTTATCAGCCAATCAAAATCAAGGAAAGATGTCAGATCTGACAACATGTCGGACAAAAATGTTGATGAAACGCTCCCCAGGTCTATTCAATTTCTTCATCCTGTTATGTAATGCAAGCTTACGTAATATTTTGCTTTGAAATCTGCCTATCATAATGAAAGAAATGAAAGGTCATTTGACCGAAAATTGTCCATGAGTAACTACGAACTGGTCTATTAACTCACTTGGGTACTACACTAAAATTCTGAGCCAGGTTACATTAAGCTTGAAGCAAATAGCCTGCTTGGGGTCTAGTGTCCACGGTCTCTTCCTTTTTAATCTAGCACAGATTATTACACAGGCATAACAGTCGGGGGGGGGGGGGTTCAAGGAAGAAGCTATGGGGTTTTCAAATCACTGTGAAATGCTTATATAAAAGTTGTGGACAACTATTTCTGAGATACTTTATATTGCCATCAGTGTTATCACTTCTACAGATAATTGTTTATTACAAGAAGTATTGATGATTCCATAGAGTGAATAATTCTACAAGTAATTATTTCACAAATACTTCTTATTCATTTAAATGTAAAGAGTCATGTGAAGATTAATTGTAATATGAAAGAATATGGATGGTATTTATCACATTTCTTGTTTCATTCAAAGGTGCTGCTTGAGTAAACGTGATAAATGCTTACAACAAAATACCTTTATTTTGCAATTTTGAGTACATAGCATGAGATTTTCTGGTCATCTATGTGATGAAAGACTGTGTATAGATGCATCTATCTTGATGATGTGACCAAGGGAAAGTTTGTAAGAGAACAACTTCTTGACTTCTTTGGAATAAAACACAATCATTGAAAGAATGAGGGTTTTTTTTACCAATGTTTATTAAAAAGACAATGAAAAAAACGTTTCCCTTGCTTTTTTTTTTCTTAAGTGTAAACATGTGTACAAGAAATAAAGTTTACAATCATCAATTCCTTATTAAATATACAACAGAATTATAAATGTGCTGCCTTTAAACCAACTCCAAACGTGACTTATGTTTGTCATTGAAAAACTTAGTTTTGATCATTCTGGAATTGGTTTTAACACTGACAATTAGGAGACAAAATGTGCTACACCAAATAGTTCCAAATCAATGCAAATTATTGTCTGACCAAATATATGTGATAACAGTAATTTGTGTATTTTGCTGAAGTTCATGCAATAAATCAGTAGAGTCTCTATAATAAAATCAGACTTCCACAAGTTGAATTATCGGCCATCAGGCCATAATATGCAAAACATTGTATTAACATCTACATTGAATTCGAGTCAACAGATATCTGTGGTCCAAAGAGATTGCACTTGGGCAAACAATAAAATACTGTAATCTTTCTTTCAAGTACAATTCTTACATTACCCAAACAGAAAAAATATGGCCCCAAAAAGACTGAATCGGATTGGCAAAACATAACCTGATTATCATGTAACATAGTCAATGCTTTCGGATTTCTCTGCCTATTGTATTGCTTCTTTAATCATCCTCTAATGCCCATCATCTCTCAATACTTTCTTCAACTTTCCAATCTACTTTATATTTTCTACTCTCCCTCTCATCTTTTCTGTATTTCCCTATCTCTCTTTTCTTCTTTGGAATAATTTTATACTACAGGACTTTATTTTAGATAATAGGTTGCTCATATCCCTCCAACTTGTTTCCTTTCTCATTGTCCCAGGGCCTTATAATTTACCCCTACCCCATTTAGGGTGTTGCAAGCATTATCCTAATGGACAATGAGGATGTGCTATCTTCTAAATCAACTGGACCCCATTCATCTGCCAGATCTTGTAAAAAAGTTAGCAAAGGAGGAGAATAATTGAGAAATAAGGATGCCAGTCATGGTAAAGTGGTCAGCTTTACACCCATAATTTTAATTTATTGTAAAGTTTGAGATATTGATCTGACAAAATAAGAAATGGAAACACATTTTATGAAACGTCTTTGTATCCTTTCCAATAGAATATTTCAATAGATTAGCTTCAGTTTTTCTGATTGACCTTTAGGTATGACAGAATCAATAAACCGGAATATGGACAGCCAAAGTGCAGTGGTTGCAGTTCAGTTGACACCAAAGAAAGAACTGTATGGATTGCACTGCCCCCCCCCCCCCTCATCTTGGTCTTCCAATTCTACTTTATTGGAATTGGCCAAATCTCATTTTTCTGTTTGGTGTAAGGAGGTACTCTAACCTTCTTGCCTGTTTCTGTACCATCAAGTTTCCTTTGATCTTAATCTCCAATTTTTCAACCAATGCATCCCGTCAAAATGTTTCGATCTACATATCTACACAGGCTTGAGGAGTCCCAGGATTGAGAAGACCCAAGTTAACTGACCTCGGAATGGCCACTAACTAATATCCCCATCCCCAAAACCCAATAAAGCCCTACCACAGGGGATTTGAGTTAAGTAGTTGAATTAAAGTGTAATTGACTGATTTTATGAGATATTAACCCAATTGCTTGTTTTAAATTTTACCCTGAATAAGTTTTGAGACGAACCCCCTTACCAAAGGTAAAACCAGAGCTGAAATCACCAGGGAACCACTGAATCCAAAGTTTTGTCATGGAGGACAAGGTGCAGGCAGTAAAATGCGACCAAGATCTATGATGTCACAGATGAACAACTCTCCCCTTTTGGACACTGAAAATATACCCCAAAACATCTCATTTTGCTCATTCTAATCATATGACAAACGATTCATCAATGATATAATGTTGTGAAACCTCTGTACTTCTCTCATAAAGAGAACACCTCACCTTGTGATAGACTCTATAAAAGTGAGAATATAAGTGAAATAAGTACTAAAGTAATGAGGGAGTTGTACGTGTGTGACATCACAGATCTTGGTCGCATTGCCAATGGGAGGATCTACATGGCATTAGTGATCTCAATATTCAAATGCTCATAACTTTCTTATTATTCATTCAATCTTCCTCAAACTTTCAACAATATGTTTCTTTGATTTTTCTCTTTGATATGGATTCAGCTGGTTTCAAGGGTTTCATTCTCCTTTAAGATGTATTCCAGCGATAAGCAACCAGTTTACTCCTTTTCCATTGTACTCTCAGTCTCAAAATTGATGATTTAAAACCTATACCTATTTCTCCATGCATTATAAATTCACTGCCGAATTGAAAAAAATGCAATCACAAGTATCCATAGCCAGTGGTAGCAGCGATATTTGCGGACGCGTTCTTTTCGAGTTGTAAATCGTCATAACGATGGTCAGATATCTATGGGCTCACCCTAATTGTTACCATTACCCGAGGTATTACTTGGTAGAATGCAAAAGCCTAATATATAGTTTGTCTAGCAATTCAGTTTTGAAACTCTTGCTGGAATACTCCCAAGAGCGCGAAGAAAGTGCATACTTAGTGTCCAGGGATGTCAGAAGCCAAAAATTGGGGTACAAATATATCTGGGCATTTCCCTTTAATCATCCAACCAATATTTTTTGTCCACTTTTACTGCACTTTATGAATTTTTTTTTTGAAAGCATTAAACTTTTTCCTTATAAAGCACAAAGCAGGATATTTTAGAATGGTCAATTACATAGAGATTATGACCATTGAATGTACTAACTTAAGAAATTGCCCATCTATAAAAGCATTCATTAGAGATGATTATGCAATGTCTTTCCGATATCACTGTTTCATGATCAGCCTGAATGTAGAAAGGTCCCAATTCTGTCAACTGCAGCTCTATTCATGGAATGATACAATTTCATCAATACAGCTTTAAATCTCCAGTGACTTCATCTATAAGGTATGCTGGACCTAGAGGGAAACAAAGAAAACGGCTATTACCTAAAGTGAATGTTAATTGGCTATTTTAATTGGTTAATTTTACTTATACTTGTTCATGAATTAATTACACTATTAAAATCAAATGTGAAGAAAATGAAGAACACCCAACTTTAGTCAAGAATTATCGGAGAAATGGCTTTATATGGGACCCATTGATAAAGCTGCTTGTAATTTACACAGGATCCTTTCTTGTGGCAAATAACAAAAGTGAAGTTGATGTAATTATGATCAAATCCTGACAAAAAGCAAACTACGTATTCTGATTTTTATTAAAAATATGGATAAAAAAATGTATTTCAAATGATCTAGTACAAGGAAGGGTCAGCTGATTTGCATAAAGTTACCGGTATATTTCAAATGATCTAGCACAAGGAAGGGTCAGCTGATTTGCATAAAGTTATATTTCAAATGATCTAGCACAAGGAAGGGTCAGCTGATTTGCATAAAGTTATATTTCAAATGATCTAGCACAAGGAAGGGTCGGCTGATTTGCATAAAGTTGTTCATTGTTATGAAACACCATCCTGGATATTTTCCATTCTACAGCAATGAAATAAAAATCACCACATATCCAAGATTCCATGAAATCGAAGCAAAATACAAGATTCATAGAATTACACGGAAATGGCACTTGTAGATGAAAATTCAATCATGAAAATATATTAAAAAAAACTAGACACATTTCATATCCATTTACAAAATTATTGTAAGTGCATTTTGTATGCAGTGCTTTAAGTGTATGAATGTTTTTTACCTGGTCCAATGCCAAGTACTGTTTTTGATCCTGGTGCTATTTGTGTCCTTCCAGCATCTTGAATGATGGAAGTTGGGAGACCTTTTCTTGTTGCTTGTCCAGATAATACTAGTCTGCAAAACAATCCATTGACTATCAATAAATAAACAAAATACAAGATCTGTCCACAATGAACTATTTGGACCACAAAAAATATGGTTGATTTAGAAGGGGGTACACAACATGTTTTACATATTATGGTAAATATTCTGGTAAATCACATTTTGCATTTCAGTTTTAGTTCTAAGAACAATTATTTTAAGTTCGGCATAATGTTAGGAATAATAAAATCATAATTTTGCTTTGCTGCAAGCCCTGTGGTTGGAGTAAGGTCCAAATCGGCTTCAAGTCGCAGCCGATGATTACATCATTGCGATATGGAGTTGAACTTGCTTTTATTCCTACAAGAAGGCTCGAAATAGACTGGAATTTTGATTTCAGTATTCATACCAGTATTCTGAACTTGGTTAATAATAACAAAACATAACATTTATAAGACGCTTACCACGGGTGTTTCTAAGCGCACTGTGTTCTGTTTATGGTTTGTACTTGGGATTAAAAGAAATGAAAGAAAAAAAAATGTGGCAGGGGAAATGACACAGCTCATGCAACTATACTAATAATCAAAACTGGTGTGCACCTCCAATTGACTGACCCACAACTGAGAATCATCTATTAAACAATTATTGATATAATAATGATTATAATAATAATAATCAGTTCTTTTATTGCCCATGACACATAGTAAAGTAAAGAGTATTGGGCACTGAATTCATTACAAGTTAAACAGATACTTTTTTAGGGAAGTCTTAAACTTATCTAAATCATATTTTCGAGTTGGAGTAACTAATCTTGCAGTGAGAGTTTTGGATAGTCTGTTGTTTCTTTATTTGTCGCTGTTGTAAACTGAAAATTAGGCTGACATTGCAGAAATCAATATGACAGAACAAATGCATGAATTAGTTTTTCAGTTGTAGGTTTATCCAAATAATTTCAAATTTTTCCTATTCTTTAAAGAGCATATGATGCAGTGTGACATTTATGTGACATAAAGTTCTCAAATGTCATACGAGAGTCAAAGATTACCCCTAGGTTTCTACATGATTTGCTACTAGGAAGTGATGTTTCATCAAGATCTAAACTCTGTATTGGGGTTGTTTCTCGAAAAAGTGAATTCTGTTTTACTACTGTTCAGTTTAAGACTATTCTTTTTAGACCATTGTTTGGATTGCTTGTATACAATGCAAAATTTCAGTGGTAGGGTCAGAATTGCTCGATCTCGTGAAAGAAACAGAGTTGCGTATCATCCGCATAAACATCTTTTGGATATGTTATCTATCAATTATGGATTCCGATGGAGAAATATAAAGTGTAAACAATGTGGGTCCTAATACTGATCCTTGTGGAATGCCTTGATTGAAAGGGTGGGTGGATGATCGTTCATTCCCAATAACTACACAGTAACTACGGTCAAGAAGATATGATTGGAACCACTTAAAAGCATGGTCAGAGATTCCAAATGTGTGTTCTAAGCGATTTAAAAGAATGTAATGTCTTATGGTGTCAAAAGCAGCTGAAAAATCTAACAATATCAGGATAATTTCCTCACCTTTGTCCAAAGACACCAATATATCATTTGTGACTTTTCTCATTCTTTATATTTTGATTTGTTATGAATATCCATTTTCTTTGTTTTACACTTTCTATTCTAGGTCTCTTTTCTACCATGACTAACCATCTATCTTTATTTCACCAGCTCAGGAAGATCAAGCTGAAGGCCCTCAATACCTCTTTTCACCAGGACAATTACAGATTTTATTCCCTCAATCGCATTATACCAACAGGCCTCCAACTTCATTGCACTCCCGGTCTCGGTACGCTCACACCTGAACTTCGCAAACGATGGAACCAGACCTTACATGGAGCGTCAGTTCGACTAATTAACATCCTCTCTGAACAGTGTATTGCTTCTCTTGATTCTTTTTCAGCTGACATCAGTAGCCTGGAAGACGAACTACGTTCTTGCTGTACCCAAACCCAATGGCTTCAGTATAATGATGAAATTGAATCTGATTTCTCTAAACACAGGTCTCTCCTCACTGAACGCAGGAACAAGAAAATAGGCAACCTCACAAAGAAGCGACAACGGTCAAACAGATTTAGACGACATACCAACACCAATGATGCATCCCCCCATTTGGTTGTTAATCTCTCATCCTCCCCTCTCTCCCAAGCAGAAACCTCTCTTCTCTCTATAGGTCTCAAGTTTTGCCCCACGCCACCAGAAGTTGAACAGATAGCTCTCAGCCAAGACCTCCCTACATTCTATCGCAGGATACGTCTCAAAGAGTTCTTTTTAGATGAACCCCCTTCTGATCCCGAGCCCTTCTACCAGAAAAGCACATGGACTCCACCCAAGAATAGAGTTCCTTCCCTTGAAACTTACATTCAAGCTGTCTCATACCAAGTTTGCTCCACAGACACCCTCGACACCAGAGCACATGACAACCTTCCTCGAGAAGAACGCCAGGCTCTCTCATCACTCAAAAACAGGTCCGACATCATCATCAAGCCTGCAGACAAAGGATCAGCCGTCGTCGTTATGGACCGCCAGCAGTACATCGATGAAGCCATGAAACATCTCAATAATCGATCTCACTATGCACTCCTCGATTCTGACCCTACTTGTAATTTCTCCCTACAGATCCAGTCGACAGTGAATGACATGAAAGAACACAAGCATCTCTCCGAGAAGGCCCACAAATTTATCTCCCCTACTAATGCTAAACCTGCCCGCTTCTATCTCCTCCCGAAGATCCACAAACCTGGCAACCCCGGTCGACCCATCCTCTCAGGAAATGGTTCCCCAACAGAGAACATCTCCCTTTTTGTTGATTACCACATTAAGCCCCTTGTCTTACGTGCACCCTCTTACATCCACGACACCCCAGACTTTCTCAGGAAACTAAATGACATCAAGGACCAGAAACCAGAGACTGCGATCATCGGCACTTTCGATGTTTCTTCACTGTACACCGGCATTCCCCACGACGAAGGTATCCAAGCATCATGTGAAGCCTTGGCCGCCAGTGGCCATTCCAGTCCCCCCATATCCGATATCAAATCTCTGATGTCTCATGTTCTAACAAAAAACATCTTCACATTCATGGGCAAGCACTACCTACAGATATTCGGTACAGCAATGGGCACCCGGATGGCTCCTTCATTCGCCTGTCTCTTCATGACCAAGCTGGAACAGCAGATGTTAGATTCAGCCCCCTGTCGCCCATGGATTTGGTGGCGTTACATAGACGACATTTTCTTCATCTGGACCAGGGATGAAGATAGCCACCATACATTCATTGACCACATCAATTCCTTCCACAGGACCATCAAATTCACTTCTGATTTCTCCCCACAGGAAACCCACTTCCTTGATGTCACAGTCCAGAAAAAGCCTAACGGTATCACCACTACCCTATACACTAAACCCACAGATACCCACCAGTACCTCCACTCATCCAGCTGCCACCCCCGGCACTGCAAAACCGGCATCGCTTACAGTCAAGCCCTCAGACTTCGCCGTATCTGCTCCGAGGACCCTGATTTTTCCTTCCATTCCAGGAATTTGCAGAAACATCTCTGTCCTTCATGTCCTTCAGAAGGTTCCTTTCAGACAACCGAAAAAAAGTTCTTACTTAAATCCTTCAGAGGTCTTCATAAGTAATTCCCGCTCCTTCACTCCTTTTACTTTTACTGGCCTTACTTACACTAACTTCCCTTTGTGTCTGCCTACTCCTTTTCTTTCATCCCCTTCACTAACCTGATTGGTCTTCTCTACTCACTAATGCCCCTTTTATCTCCTTGTTTCTAGTGTTGCTGTAGCTTGTCTGTGGTCTATATTATGGTTGTTCCACTTTATATGTTTGTCATTTTGCCTCCGACGAAGATTCTGCTAGGATCGAAAGCTTAGGCCCCTTTTGACTTTCTAATTTGTGATTCTAAGCAGAGCATTTTCAACACCATAGAACTAACGATAACCTGACTGAAATTTTGCATACAAACTATTTTCTTGAAGATAAGTTTGTAACTGGGAGGCTGCGAGAGTTTCTAAGATCTTGGCAAAGAATCTCAGATTAGCGATTGGACGATAATTTTTAAGCTCTTCTGCATTCACGTAGTTTCCTTTCAGTTTGGGTAAAATATTGGCACATGATTTGAATGTATTAGGGAAGCATCCGGTTAAAAACGAATCATTAACAATTGTCATAATTGGAACTAATTCATTTAAGAAATTTTTCAGAAAAAGAGTTGGAATGGGGAGGCGATCACATGTCGTTGAGGAGGATTTCAAAATGGCATTACGAACTTCCTCATCTGTAAAGTCTTAAAGTATCTGATAATTGATGTAGATGGCTTCTCAAGAAAATTAGGTTCACTTGTAGAAGTTGGCTCAGAGGATTCCAGCTCATGTGTTAGTTCAAGTTCAATTCAATTCATTTCATTTCAATCATAAAATCATAAAATTTATTATATACAAAGTAACATGAAACATGCAAAGTAACAATACTAACATGAAACAATTGAGATTTAATCTAATGAATACTAGCACATCAATGATGTGGAGCTCATCCGGCATCTCGCAACGAAATTTAACACAATTTTAATTTCAGCCCAGTTGACACTGTAGTGAATTACATTGGTGACATAAATTGAGGATATAGATTAGAATTGAAATTGATGAAGAAATGACATAGAAGCATTTTTTGTGATCTATGAATAAATTTCATACAGTATAAATTAAGCATAAATAATTTTCTAGTCAAAATTTCTAAACTCTGTGTAGAACCTTGGTGAATCTCATGTAGCTCTCAGATGGAACAAAAATAAAAAAGAAGTGGAATTTTCTGTGATTTATGAATACATTTTGCATAAATTGGTATAAATAATTTTCTACTGAAAATTTCAAAATTCTATGCAGAAGTTTGGTGAACTTCATGAAGTTCTACCAGATGGAAGAAAAAAAATCAAAATCGGTCGACATAGAAGAAGCATTTTATCAGAATTTTTAAAAATACGCATAAAGTAGCATATGTTATGAGTTTCAAAATTCTGTGTAGAAGTATTGAATCCCCCACCTAATGCTATCATATAAAGCAAACAGAATTGAAATCAGACTTGAAATGGCAAAGAAGAAGCATTTTGAAATTGTGGACGGACGCCACGGCATAAGCATTTTGAAATTCAGTCAACAAATAAAGAAGAGGCATATGTGATTTATGATTTTGCATAAATTAGCATAAATAATTTTCTACTCCAAATTTAAAAATTCTGTGTAAAAGTTTGGTGAACCTCATGAAGCTCTACCAGATGAAAGAAAAAAAATCAAAATCGGTCAACAAATAAAGCATTTTTTGTGAATTTTGAAAAATGCGCATAAATAAGCATATTTAATGAGTTTCAAAATTCTGTGGAGAAGTTTTGAATCCCACGCCTAGTGCTATCATATAAAGCAAACAGAATTGAAATCGGACTTGAAATGGCAAAGAAGAAGCATTTTAAAAATTGTGGACGGACGACGGACGCCACGGCATTAGCTCATCTGGCCCTTCGGGCCGGATGAGCTAAAAATTGGAGACTAATATGGAAGTTAAAAAAACTTGTCAGTCATTGTAATTCATTGAAGTACTCGACAAAGCGTTCTGCTAATAATTTAGCACCATTACCATTAGCGTTAGGTACTATTGCAGAAGTGGTTGAGCGCGTCAACTGTTCAACTTTCTTGAACAGTTCTCGTGGTGTCCAATTTCTGAACTGATCACGGTGAAACTTGCTCTTTGCACACTTTAGGAAGTTACTATAATGATGGGCTGGTTTTCGGATGTTCTCATGATCAATTGCCAAACCATGAGGGAATGCCTTTTGTTCCAGTCCTCGCAGTTCGTGCTTGAGTTGACGGAGATCATCACAATACCACAGTGATTCAGGACGACTTGTGATGATGTGCGTAATTTCAGGAGCATGTTTGTCGAATAGGGAAGAGAGCGTATTCTCAAACTTATCAACGTATTTGATTGTTGTCTGATGAGAATGAGTACAGTTCAGATAAAAGGATATCTTGCCGATATCCTTTATATACGTTGGAATGCTCGTATCAAATGTTCTTTTTATACAATTTCTTTGAAAATTGGATCGCAACAAATCGTATACTGTTTATACGCAATAAAATAATCATAAATCATTAATGTTACTGAAAGACATGTTCAAAAAAAGTAAAACAAAACAATGAAAAGAGGAGTATCAAAAGGGGGGGGGGGGGATAAAATAAATATGGTAATACATGTACTACTTGGTGTACATGTACACGATTCACATTTTGCTTTTTCTGTAGTTTTAATAAGGTACAACATTTTCAACTTACCACTATTACCCCAAAAACTGACGAGGTATGATAAATATGGTGATAAATATACATGTAAGTGCATTTTATAATAAAAACAAAGCATGATTTGAGAGAGTATTTGAATTCAAATTTAATACCGATACAACTGGATACTTTACAAATAGCATTGTTTTAATTAGTATCGTTCAAATTACACTGAACAGTCAATATAGAATCCAAGAAAATTTACTAGGCCTGGGAGTAAAAGTCAAACTATCGTAGCATTTGTTCAGTTTACCCACAATCGGCAACCAAATCCTACTTTCTACACTAATCAAATATTCACCATATGTTGATTACTGATTTGACACATCCAATCAAAATTACATGGCTATGTTTAAAATTTGATAACAAAGTGCAAGATAACAAATGAAATCCATGATAAACAATGAATTCCAAACATTGTAATTCTTTCAAGACATTACAGTGTCAGCTGTGCCAGCAACTGCACATCTTTATTAGCTGTGTTGATGTGCATGTCATAGGTACTGTACTGGGATACGCGACAGCAGGGCTCGACTTTAGCGGGAGCCCGGTGGCAATTGGCTCCCTAAAACCTTGGCGGGCTCCTTAGAAAGTAAATCAAAATGCCCGGCTTGCTCCTTAAGTTTTTCTAGTATCAGCCAAGAAAGTTCATTCATAAAAACAGTGAGTGACCTCGTAACTGTCAACATTGAGCCTGTGTTGCTTGGTTACAATGGTATGTCCCCATGGCAGGGGTCATTGTATGAGCCCCTTGGGCATTCCTAGTGCCTGTGGCTGAGTTTAATGTAAACAAAGATGTCTATTCTGAAATAATGGATGAGATGAATGTCGATTTGAGTGGAAATTGAATATGCAATGAAACAGATTGAGCAAAGGATGAAAATATCATATTTTGGGAAGGTTCTGAAAGAAAAGTATATTCCTAGTGGTTAAATGCATTTTCAATAGTTTTTGTCATTTATTTTCGTCTCTGCAAATGATATTAATTATTGCTTGCTCAATCTGTTGAGCAATATTGAAGATTGAATGAATATAAATTTGAACAGACAAGCGAGGAAGAGTGACTTATCCAGTGCTATATCTCATTCTGATAAAACCTGAAGTCCAATGTTAGACTGTTACTGTAGCAAAAGGGCTTCACAAAAGTCAATTGCTGTAAGATTAATTCTTCAGTTCAGTTAATCCTCACATTTACTTAATAATAATACACCTGGTATTGATGATTATAAAAACAAGGAATTGTGTTGGTGTGTTTTAATACTGACCATTGTTATGACCCAAAAAAAATGTGATAAACTTGGGCTCCCTGAACCCCTTGCGGGCTCCCTAAAAAAGTGGTTGAGGAGCCCGGCTGGCTCCCTAAAAAAAAAAGTAAAGGTCAGGCCCTGGACAGAGTCTGCTTGTAAAGTACGCAAACTTTTTTTTTGTGATTTCTGATAATCCTGGAATCTCGATTATTAAAATCATTCAATTGATTACCCTGGCGAACAACATTTACTGTCTTAAAAGGAACAAGACTCAATGGTCATTTTGATGCTACTCAATTGTTTGAAGTATGACATGTACTAAAAAATCATGGAATCAGCTCTTTTTGGTTAATGCTCTATTTCTGTTAGCTGGATATACGCAGCCTCAAGCATGCGCAAGTGAAGGCCTTCCCTAGCGTTGAAGTGCGTGTGGTATTTACCACGCACAAAATTACTTGGCTGTTCGAAAGGACATGCTCCCTATCTCACACTGTTATTTACTAGTTTAAGTGCCATTGTGAAGCTTGGTACATAGGGCGTACAACCCAACGTTAAGCAGATCACATTAGCCAACATGTGCCCGCCTCTATCCGGAATTGTCAAACTAGCGTGCGTTCACAAACTCCATGCGCACGCCGGAAACGTGCTGCTAGTACTGCGGCTGATGGTGGTAGCAATTCAACCTTTGCTAACCACTTGCTGATTGCAGAGCAACCAAGCATGCGCGGAACAATATTGTTGATCTTGGTTTAAGGCGCTCAGCTAAGCAAGTAGTTTCACTCACTTGCGCATGCTTGAGGCAGCGTATATCCAGCTAACAGACCCGAATCTGTGTCGCCAGGAGTTCGTTAAAACCCTTGCTTTATTTTAGTTGCTTCGCTTCAATTTACAACTGGTACTAAGCCTAAATTGATTACCTTGACAGCCAATCACAGCTCGCTGTTAAGCGTCCATTGTCTCTTTTGGTTCTAATTATATATATTTGTTTCGCTCTGGCGCCCTTGTCATTCATACGATCGATGAGTGCATGTCGAAAAGCTCCAGTATTTCCATTTTAAGGCTATTTTAAGATGAACTTTCCAGCTATTTCTACTACCACATCACAATGATCAACATATTCCCTACTACATTTTAAAACATAATTTCCTAGGTTATGTATTTTGTTTTCTGAATTTCATATGTATTTCTGTATTTTTGTAGCTTTTTTTTTTTTATTATTGAAGAACTTTGTCAGGGACTCTTTGTCATAAATGACATAAGATGAATACCTTTAAACTAGCAAAAGATAGAATAATCATACATTTATGATTTGAGGTCAAAAGCAGAATTTCCATTAACTTTGTACACAAAATTACGTTTCTGAGCAATATTTTTGTCTGACATGAACTTACAAAATGTTGTGCAATCTAGAACCGCATACCCAGGCGTCACAATTTGGTCTAAAAAGATGCGAAAGACTTGAAATTAAAAAGTCAGAGAGTGCTGTGGTAAAAAAAAATTGTGTGGCGGTGTAGTCACATAATTTGTCGAGGGGGGTGGGGTCGAATTGAAAAATAGATTTATTTAATATCATTTATGATCAAAACTTGACCCCCTCCCCAAGTGAAAGAAAATCTATTAGCTTTAAAGCAATTAGAAACTTTTCTCAATCTAAAAGTGAAATTATGTTGAGTTCAAAAGATTAGGTTGCATATTGTGTTATCTGCATCCATTGTAAAATAAAAAATTCCTGAAGTATCATTGTGCCTTAGCAATGTACCCTCATCACCAAGTCCACCAAGAAGGGCTAATGTTCATTGATCATCTGTTTTATTAAAAGCAAGCAAATATTTAGCTTTCTTGACCAGTCAAGGAAAACAATCACATATATAAACAATGAGGGTGTCTCATTAAAAAACAAACACATATTGTCAAATTGCAGAAAGCCTAAGTTACGAACAGAACGCTTACAATGATTGTTCATCTTGTACTTTGAGAACCACCTTAGGCTGGCCATCCATCTCCCAATTCTTTAACCATTCAGATCTGATTCTTGATCCTTTCTTAAAACATCCTAGAGTTGCATGGCTACACTGCAGTAAAACAAATCATTAAAAGCAGATATGACTAATTGATGAAAAAGTTGATTTGAAGAACAAAAATCTCATTCAAATACATCTGTATTGTTGTTGAGAATGCAACATTGGTGACATTCTCTTTGCGAAGGATCCCTTGGTAAATTATATAAATTTTGAACCCACAATTGCTAATCTGAATAAACTGAAAGACAACATAAGTTTGTACACCACAGTGAAAGTAAACTTCAAGGTCAAGTCCACCCCAGAAAAATAATTATTTGAATCAATAGAGAAAAATCAGGCAAGCATGACACTAAAATTTTTATCAAAATCGGATGTAAAATAAGAAAGTTACAACATTTTAAAGTTTCGCTTATTTTTCACAAAACTATTACTAGTATATGCACAACCCAGTGATATGCAAATGAGAGAGTTGATATGTCCCTCCCTCACTATTTCTTTTTTGTTTTATTGTTTGAATTATACAATATTTCAATTTTTACAAATATGAAATTAAGGAAAAATTTTACTAAATCACATTTTAAAACAATGGCAATACCTCATTACTAGGGATGGATAAACTTTGTTTCACAGAACAAGGAGGAGTAAAATAGAATACTTCCATGTTTTATATAACAAAATATAAAAGAAACAGTGAGTGGGTAACATCTGTCTGCTCATTTGCATACCGACCAGGATGTGCATATAACTGTTTTGTGACATTAAATGAAAACTAAAAATGTCATAACTTTCTTATTTTAAATCCGATTTTGATGAAATTTTCTATGTTTTCTATGCTTGTTGGATTTTTTCCCTTTTAATTAAAAACAACATTTTGTTGGGGGTCGTCTTGTCCTTTAATCAAAATAATAACCAACAGTACACTAATATCTACATAACAGAACCCAGAATTTAATTTTGAATGTACATGTAAATTTCAACTGGCCTTGATTTGATAAAGTTATGAATATATATCAAAAAGGTTGATCACATTTTAGCTAGAGCTATAAATTTGAACAGATGTATGATACAACTAGTAAAGTGATAGATAACATCTATTTAGGTGAAAGATTTCATACTAAATATATTCATAATAATAATAATAATATAATAATAGCTAGAATGGCTCAAAGCGCTCTCATATTATTACCCCAGTCATTAGATTCATTTCAATCCCGCACAAAAAGTGCACAATTTCAACTCCCTGGGGAGCATTCCTTGCATTAATCGCAGCCTCATAATGGTGCTGGCAAATTCAAACATACAGTAACTTATGTATCCTACCGGGTACCCATTTAGCACCTGGGTCGAGAATAGCAAAGTGTGGATTAACGCCATGCCAAAGGACGCGAAACCGCGGTGGGATTTTTTCACACAAGCCTCTGTTTACAAGGCAAGAGTCAGAACCACTACACCACGGCTCTTCCGCTTCCATTCATGATTGTGGTCTAAAAAGATTTGACTGTCTATGAAAATCTGATAGTAGAAACCCAATATTGTTTGAAATCTTATGACAAATTTATTTTCAGTCACCATAAGTTTTAAATAATAAATAATATAGGATTTGTATAGCGCATGTATCCACCTTGCTAGGTGCTCAAGGCGCTCCTATATTACCCCGGCTAAGCTAGTCTACCGATTCCGGTGCGCACAGCTTTTTGAGGAATTACATGTACTTCCTGCCATTTACCTCACCTGGGTTGAGTGCAGCACAATGTGGATAAATTTCTTGCTGAAGGAAAACATGCCATGGCTTGGAATCAAACCCACGTCCTTCAGATTGAAAGACAAGAATGTTAACCACTAGACCACGATGCCCACCACAAAATTAGAAAATGAAAATTTTTCCCCCAATGCTCACTCTAAAACCATTAAAGCACCTTCATCATATTTACCTGGGCAGCTACTTTGCCTTTTCCCATTTTCAGATCATTTCTTACGACTAGTACAAGTTTGTATTCACCGCTGTCAGACATTACACTTGATGAACCCTGTTGACATAGAAATGTTGACAAATAATAATTATACAACCCATTTAAAATTATAATTTACATTTAGACAGAATAGAATTTTGGGGAAAATGGATGGAGCAAAGAGTGCACAACATTTTCTCAATATTTTTGTTTGCCATGTCTCATAATAACAACACTAAAAAAAATAATAACCACTGGTTCTTGAAGTGCATACATGTAGGTGTCTGGTGAGCATGTCCTTGTGCTCATATGAAACATTAGTTCACAAATTAAGGAATGAAATTATGAAGCAGATAGTGTTGGGCACGAATTTCATTACATGTGGAACTTATGCTAATTTAGAGAAGTCTTTAATGAGAATGCACAAAATAAATCACTTGGTATTTCGAACACTGAACAAGTTCTCGTATTTTACAGGTATTTGTCATTTAGAAGGATGTGCATCACTAAGGCCTATTGACTTCTTTCTGAACTGTTTGTACGCAGGCCACAGAATCTATAATAATGATGATGACGATGATAATACTTAGAGTAATAATAATACTGATACCATAATAGTAAGAGTAATAATAATAACAACAAAAACAATAATAATAACAATACTACTACTAGTGAGTCTACTACCACTAATAATAATATGATAATAAAAACATCTAGATTTATAGAACACAGAAGCTTTCACTACTATACATCTTCTGCACTATATATGGTAAGATATGAATATTGAGTTTTGATTTGAAGTTGTTTACGGATGGTGCTTTCCCAAACTTCCAGGGGTAAGCCAATGCAGGGCTACACAAGCAAATGCTTTTTGTATAAAACTGAGAAATAAGGTCACTTTTGTCATTAGGAAATCTAAACATAAATATTATTGTGACAAATTATCAAATGTAACAAGCAGAAATAACTCTTGCAAAATACTAAAATCCCTTATGGGCAAAAACAGTAACTCGTCCAATAGCACTTTTCGTTTCCCAAAGTAATGTCAGATGTAGTGGCTAATGGCTTTAAGAATCACTTTGCTAATGTGGTGTTAGAAATTGCTAATGATATACAAATGTATATCATGATCGTGAAGCTTCCCCTCTGCATGAAAACTTTAGATAATTGCCTGTCTCTGAAAGCGATGTGTTGAAAGAGGTTCATAATTTGAAAAATGCAAAATCTGTTGGTTTAGATGGTATCTATATATAATCAAAGAATCAATTTCTCTTTTAATTGAACCAATTACTTTCTTGATAAATAAATCTTTATGTGATGGTGTTGTACCTGAGAAATGGAAAGTAGGAAAAATTGTTCATATATACAAGAAAGGTGATAAGTTTGAATTTTACAACTATAGACCGATATCAATTCTATCCTGTGCGTCTAAATTAATGGAAAAAAATGTGCAGTTTTAAGCAATTACTTCGTTATATTCAAACTCATTCTTTACTATCTGCGTTTCAATTGGAATTCCATCTGAAACACTATCATTACTGCCCTTGCTAAGGTAACGGATGACTAGTTTTATTCTATGGACAATGGGCAGTATACAGGGGCTATTTTTATAGACCTCCAGAAGGCTTTCGACCTGGTTGATCATGCAATTCTGAATTCTCCTTTCCAAACTTAAGAATATTGGTATATCTGGTGATGAAATGCATTGGTTTAAACGTTATTTGACTAACAGAAGACTTCGTACTTCCATTAATGGAATTTTATCAGAAGGGTCATTTCTAAGGGAGTACCCCAGGGATCTCTCCTTGGACCCTTTCAGTACATTTTATTTATTGATGATGTAATTTCTGTATTTAAAGAGTGCACCGTACACCTATATGACGATTAGACTTATTAAACTCGTCCTTAATAGTGAACTTGAAAGTTTATCTGCCTGGATGAACAACAATAATTTGAAGATCAACTATGATAAAACTATGAGCATGTTGATTGGAACATAGTCAGGCAGCATATGTCATCTACTTCGACAAATTGGCTAAGTCTGATTTTTCAGTTGTACATGATTGGTGACATCACAAGGAACAACTTCCAACTTGGTAACAAATTTCTAATGGTCATCTTGACCATGTGACGGGTCAAAGTGGGTTCATAGGGGTCAATTTTTGGAATTGCCCTGATTGTGTTGAGTCATACATCAAATTGTTTTGTTATACTGAATAAAAAAGTGTACACAATCATATACTCGTAACCTCCCGTTAAAAAGTTATGACTGGAAATGTCAAAAGGTCAACGAACTTTCGTTATATGGCAAATTATACTGAAGGTGTAATAAGAAAGCTGATTTTTTTCTGGATTTTTGCTTCTTTTTTTTTTGCATGTGTGTACTTTTTTATTTTGGATTTTGATAAGTTCATCTTCAGAAGTCCTTATCCAGAAGATATAAAGGGTCAAGACACGGTCAGAAGAAGGTCAAAAGGTCAACAAACTTTCATTGGTAGCCAAAATACACTAAAAGCGGTTAGAATCTTAGAAGTTGGTTCTTTATTTTGAAAACTATCTAAGAAGACATTATCCATTAGATAAAAAGGGGGCCGGTCAAATGTGCTCATTTAGGAACAAAAATAGATAAACAGAAAAAAATGTCGTATACATTCAGTGTGGTATCATGGTACTTGCAGGAATACCTTGAAACGACTTGACAAACCCTAATGCCCTTAAAATCATATCATCTTCATGATGTACCAAGTGCAGCCAGCTCTTTCCGAGTTTTTTTATTTAGAAATTCAATTCAAGTTCAATTCATTTTCAATTTACTAGTCTCTAATATGTAAAGAAACATTTCATCCATTTGCTTTGTACAGAATATTTTAATCAACAGAAATTATTGTAATGTATTGGGGTATAAATTACGTGTAATACTATGTTAACAAAGCAAACACATCGATTGATCAGTGCTCCCAGCTCCGAAGAAAGATGCCTAACATCTTATTTGGATTAACTTACGAATAAGAAAATGAGGTTAGGATTGAGGATGATATGATAAGTTGGGCTCCAATTGCTCCTTAATTAATTCTAATGTGTGACAGTTATATTATTTCTGACAAAAAGGCAATATCGTGCAGGCATGTTCAGGGCATAAATTAATCAACGGCCATCGACGGCCAGGCCGTCAATGCCCCTATAACTGGCCGTGATGCCTTTACAAAAAATGGTCAATTCACGGCCAAAAAGGCTGTGCCCTTTTTTCAAAACTGGTCATGCCCTTTCTCAGTGTAAGATTAAAGTTTACAAAGTTCTCCCATATTTCACAAGCAAAAATAAGAAGAGAGAGAGAAAAAACAAAGTTAACAACTTCCCTCAATTCAAACTGCAAGCCATTTTCCGTGATTTTCTGTGATCTACACACAGACACACACACATGCAAAGTTAGCATACAGTGTACATGTACTAGCTGCTGCACGTGGCCTGGCCTGCCTGCCTGTGTGGTGTGTGGCAGGCTTGCATGATCGGAGGAGATTTGCAAACTCTGAATCAAAGTGAATAATCTCACATGATTAACAGTTTTTCCAACAAAATAATCAAAATCGGCAGGAAATTTTTATAATTACATGTATATGGATTCTCAGATTAATGATTTGGTGATGTAGTTGGAGTAACAACTGAAGTTATTGAGTTTTCATTACTAGATCGGTCTAGTTCCCGGGGGGGGGGGGGGGGCACTCAGTATATAATGCATAGTGGGTATGTGCCGCGGAGGGGACCCCCATTTTTACACTCAAATTTCCGTTCCAAGGCATAGCATTTTTGTCTTATTGAGAACAAGAACAAAGAAAGCCGCTCCAAAGCATAGCATTTTCTTCTTATCGAGAAAAAAGAAGAAAGAAATCTGCTCCAAAGCTTCGCATATTTTTCGTTACGCCGTTCCGGTCGCATTGATCTGCTACAATGAGCTGCAATTTTGGTGAAAAGCGGCCACAGAGCGCTGTCCGACCATCGCCTCTGCACGAGCGCACCCGACGGACGGGCTGCCTGCATCATGCACGCATGCCCGTTCCATACGGATGCGCACTCACACGCTGGCGATCCGTTCCAAGGACCCCCGTTTTCACAAACATTTGTAGTTCCAAAGCCCGTTCAGAGGACCCTCCTTTTTACAATAAGCCCGCTCCAAGGCCCCCGTTTTTTGTCTCGCCTGCGGCACACCCCTACCACTTTTTTGGTCGAGTGCCTCCCCCCCGGGGTCTAGTTGTTTCAGCTTTTGTTTTGAGTCTTCTCGTGTTCGCACCGATAACAAGACACAACAATGGGAAGAGAGATGCCTAGCCTGTGTAGGTGTGATGCCGCGATGTTCCCCTAATTTTTAAGTTTGACAATGTTTCACTTTGAAATTTTATTCGTTTCTAAAACATTTTAGTTTTCGAACAATTTTTAAATATATTATAAAAAACACAAATATCAGTAAGATTTTTGTAAAATGATTACATTTGTTTTGTTTGCTTGAAGTTTGAATTTTTTCCTCTTTAATTCTTTCTTTCTTTCGTTCATTTTTCTTTCTTTTCTATCCTTTTTTCTTCATCCTTTCTTCTATCCTTCCTGCTTGCCTTTTTTGGTTCTATCTTATTTCAAATCTTTCCTAGCTTTCTTTCCTGATCCTCTCTCTCTCTCTGTTCATTTTTTGTTCTTTCCTTCCTTTTCTTACTTTCGTTTTATTTCCTTAATTTTGTTTGCTCCCTTCCTCTCCTTTTTTCTTTTCATTCCCTCTTTCTTCCTTTCTACTTTCATTATTTTCTTGCTTTCACTCTCTATTCGCTTCATTCTTTCTTTCCTTCCTTTTCTTTTCCTTTCCCTTATTCTTTCTTATCTTCCTTCCTGATTTTTTCTTTCTTTTTCACTCTCTTTTTTCCATTCCTTCTTTCTTTATCCTATCTTTTCTGAATTCCCTTTTCCATTCCATCTATCTTTATTTCTTATTATTTCCTAGCTTTCTTTCTTTTTTTCTGTGTTCATTTATTTTCTTCGTTCTTTCATTCTTTACATGTCCCTCATTGTTTAATCGTTCTTTCTATATTTTTTCCTTCTATTTTTTTTTTAATTTAATTTTTTTTCTTCATTCTTTCATTTCTTAAAATTTTCCTCGCTTCCCTTTCCCTTCCTCTCCCTTTTCTTTTTGTTCTTTCTCTCCTTCCATTACATTCTTTCTTTTTTCATTCTCTCCTTTCTCTCTTTCATCATTTATTTCACTCTTTTTCCTTTTTGCTATTCCCTACCTTCGTGTTTTTCTTCTTTCTTTTTCTCAAAGAATGAAAGAAAAAAATTTCTTTCCTTCATTCCTTCATTCATCCTCCGTTTTTTTCTTACTTTCTTTTTTTTCTTTCTCTCCTTTTTTCTTTCAAACATTCATTCATCATCCCTTCCTTTCTTTTTCTTTTTTATTTATTTCAAAGAATGAAGGAAACCTTTTTTTCTTTCCTTTATTATTTCTTTCATCCTTTTATTCTAACTTTCTTTCTTTTCACTGTTTTTCTTTTTTTCCTTCATTTTCTTTACTTCAGTTTCCCCTTAATTTTTTTTATTCTTTCTTTATTCATCTCTTTTCTTTGTCTCCATTCTTTATTTCACCCATTTGTTCACCCTCCCTTCCTTTCCTTTTCTTTCTTTTTCCCCTTTCTTTATATTTTCTTTCTTTCTTCTTTTATAATTATTTTCAGGGATTCCCTTTTTCATTTTTGTGTAATGGTCACAAAAGTACATGAAAATATATGAGGAAATCATTCAAATAGCATATCAACACACTAATTTCGGTCATGGCCGGCAAGATAAAATCACTTTGAAAAAAAAATACAATTTTACAAATACAAGGTACATCAGTTCATATTAAAAAGAGGAATTTTAAAGGCAATGGTACATGTCCATAGAACAGCACTTCTTTCCTTTAAACTGTAAAATCTTGTTTTGAAATATTTTTTGGGGGGCAAGTGAAATATATATTCGGGCAAGTATTTTCCAACTATATAGAAATAAAAAAAGGTTATGTAGCACCCTGTACAAGATTAAGTACATTTGACATCTAAAAAAAGGATACCGAAAAAAATGGCCTTCGATGCCCTTCTTTGAAAAAGATTTTGGCCTTGGTGCCCTAAAAATATGAGGCATTTCAAGGCCAAACTGGCCTTGCCCTAAAAATGATGAAATTTAAGGCCTGCATGTTCATTGTAGTCAGTCATGAGTGTCCATCATGCTGATGTGATATATTCTGACCATTACTTGATCTCTGGAGCCAAGGACTACACATTTCTGATTACATGTATGTGCTGTCATTAACACAGTTTTTACTATTTTAAACCCCCATTCCACAGAGAGCAAGAGCTCTGAAAGACTGCTGTAAGACCATGAAACTTAAGAATGAGAGCCATATAAGAAATGTCTATTTTTATAGCACTAATCTATTTTATGATGGGTGCCCGATTTTAAGACTTATTTGTCTTCTTTGGCTCCCCCACAATAATGTTCATTTCCTTGTATTATTTCTGAATACCCTACTCGGTTCACTTTCCTTTCCTTTTCAATTATGTTTGTTTCCTATTTTGTACATATTTGTAATGTTTTTTATATCATTATGGAAATAAATGATTTGATTTGAATCTGCAAACAAATCTCTGCTTGACCAACTTAAAAATATTCAAAATAGAACTGGAAGAATGGGTTGGGACACTATTCAAAGACCTTCTGACCTCAAAAGAATAGAATTGCTGGGATCTATGCTAGTATCATACACACCAAATTATATGAGCCTAGGTTAAGTTCAACTGAAGTTATCGCGTTAAAAAGGACTTCAGAAGGGTAAGATGAAAACATGTCACTGTGATCTTGACCTTTTGACCTCAAAATCAATAGGCTTCCTGGGATCCATGCTAGTATAATACACACCAAATTATATTCAAGATTCAAGATTGTTTTATTGGTCCATGAATACTAGGCATACAGAGAAATTTAGTTTCCAATGGCTTTAAACACATAACATCACACAAAAAGGCAAAAATAAAAAATATCATAGCAATCTAACTCTACATAAACAATACAACTTAGTGATAACTTTTCTGCAATAGGTTGATAACCCTTAGAATTCATAATTTGATTTTCATAAATTATAAGAAATAGGTGATGAGATGTCTGCATGCTGCTAACCCCACCCCGCCCCCAATCCTAGTATGAGGTATATAATCATCATAAATTGACACTTACAAAACACCCGTTCAAAAAAGAGTGATAGATATGTAGGAAAATATGAAAGGAAGCTGGATGGAAAGGTAAAGTGTAGAAGAAGAGAAAGAAAGAACAAGAAAGGAGAGAAAAGGAGAAAAAGAAGAAGCAGAAGAAGAACTGAGTAGGAGGAGAAGAAGAAGAAGAAGAAGAAAAAGAAGGAGAAAAAGAAAAAGTAAAAGAGGAAGAAGAATAAGAAGAAAAAGAGGAAGATATATCATCGTGTTACTTTTGAGTTATACACATGTATAGAATTAGGGATAAAGGAGTACCGGTAGCGGGAAAGGCGTGTGCGGGGGGGACACAGCCGTATTCCTGAACGATTTGTGCAATTCGTCGAATCCGGTCTATTCTTTGTTTTTGCTCGTTTGACATATTTCCGAAAGTACAAACCAGGTTGAAAGTTATTACACTTTTGATGATTGATTGATAGAACAGTTTCAGTATAGTTTTATCGATGTGAAAACTTTTATTTACTTTTCGCAAGAAAAACATCCTTTGATTTATTTTCTTTTGTACTGATAGACAATTTTGCTTCCATGAGAGCTTGTCATCAATGATTGTTACGAGGTATTTGTACTCATGTACCTGCTCAATGACATCTCCGTGAATACGGAGTGGTTCATGAATTTTATCACCCTTCCAAAAATCAATGATAATTTCTTTGGTTTTACTGGTATTCAATATCAGGTAATGATCGTCACACCAACTGACAAAATCATTTATCTGTGAGATATATTCATTAGGATCATTGAACAGGTAGCCTGTTATCACGGTATCGTCGGCATACTTGATTACACTGCAGGATGTCTTCGTACCATAGATGTAATTACTCGTGTACAACGAGAAAAGAACGGGAGGTAATACGCAACCATGGGGGGCTCCAATTTGCGTCACCAACTCTCTTGACTGACAATTCTCAGCTTTAACTGATTGAATTCTCGAGCAAAGGAAATTTTAGATACATAGAATAAGTCTGGGGTTTAAATTCATATCTATCAACATTTGTACAAGGCAATGAGGTGCGATCGTATTGAATGCACTCGAGAAGTCAAGAAATAGTGATCGCTTGTACGACTTTGCACGATCGAGATGCTCATATATCTTATGGAGAAAAACAAGGGTAGCATCTTCTACACTTCTCTTTGACCGATAGGCAAATTGACATGGGTCTATTTGACACTGTGATTCTTTTAACAATTGGACAAGAAAGAGCCTTTCGAAACATTTCATAACATTTGATGTTAGTGCTACCGGCCGGAAATCGTTTAGTTCACGGGCTTTGTTTATCTTAGGGATTGGTATAATTGTGGAGGTTTTCGGAACATTTGACGACTTATATGAGCCTAGGTTAAGTTAAACTAAAGTTATCGCGTTTACAAGGACTTAAGAAGGGTAAGATGAAAACATGTCAGTGTGACCTTGACCTTTGAACTTTTGACCTAAAAATCAATAGGCTTCCTGAGATCCATGCTCGTATCATACACACCAAATTATATGAGCCTACATGTAGCTTAAGTTAAACTAAAGTTATCCCGTTTACAAGAACTTCAGAAGGAAAAGATGAAAACATGTCACTGTGACCTTAAAATCAATTGGCTTCCAGGGGCCCGTTTCATGACGAGATGAGTGATACGTAGGAACGTCCTAGGACTATTCTACTGAGATAGGAAGATTGGCAACAAATCAGCGCTTTCCGTTTCACGAAGGCAATTTTGTCTTCCAAGTCCGCGACATCGTTTGATATCGATAGTATTGGAAAATTCACAAACATAACTGGATGAAATAAAATTTTTCATTATTTCCCTTATTGAGAACACGGTGTCCTTTTAGAGACACCTTTCATTGAGACCCTTGTCCGACATAAAAATTGAGTTAACTAAGTAATTTCGACATTGTCTTAGTTCAATATTCTGAATTTTTATAGAATACTTATTTCTAATGATAATTTTGCAAATTATCCGTTAAATGTTATTTGTTGAGGTAAGAATAGGGTTTGAATGGAGTAAACAAAATCAGAGGTGTCTGATTGTATGAGACTAAAAAGGAAAATATGAGAGGCTGCGTGTGAAAAATCAAATTTATTTATTTTATTTGTCAGATATAACGCAAAAAATACAAATGTGAGTGTTTAGAGTATAAAATACCTTTGCATTTGAGTAACCGAAGACAAGCAAAATAATAAAAATTGCTGCAAACATGTCCAAGAGGATAAAGTAAATAGTGCTTTGCTTAAAACAAAGAAAAAATGTGTGAATCAATCCGCAATGGAAAAAATACCATTTACAGAAATAATGCAAAAAATGACAACGATCATAAACGTTGGTCATATTTAAAGTTGATCACTTTATGGAAGTTTACATAAGAATATAAGCTTTAAGAATATAAAAAATATATATGTTCAATATTTCAAAGTTAAGGAGTCAAGAGTACATTATTGTTTTAACATGACATAAGGGCCGATAGGGCCTACCCGGCAATCTAGAATGCGTCTCTTTTATTGGACTTTCCATAATCTTTTCTTTTATAGGCACAATTAACTTATCTTCATTTGTAATGATTGTGATGGATTCGTAAGCTATAGGGGTCAATCCATATCAAATCAACCAATGCTTGTCACCCGACCCCCTCCGATTTTCTTTAAACTCACACCAAAGTGCCCCCAAATGTCTGACGGAAAATTCTGGAATATTTTGCCCAAAGGTCAAACGGTTGCTAAGATATAGCCTCCCTTAGCAACCAATGTCTGGCCAAACAATAAAGTTTGAATAAAATAAGCTATTTTTGATTGACTGCTGGAGCCAAGTTTGATGACGCAGTGTTCTAATTTTCTGTAAATTGGAAGAACTTTATAGTCTTAACACACACAATATAATATGACGTGGATCTGACCAGCCGTTATTGCGCACAAGGTCGCCGAAAATGGTGTTAAGCGTCCAAGTCAATGTTTTTGGGTGCATGTTTGGAGGCTCATAACTTCCAAATTCAATTAGCTTAGAACCCAATATTATGCATATTTGAAGACAATGACTTGCTCAACAGACCTACCATGCACGTCGATTTCTTGTAGGGCGCCCTTAAAGTTGGATTTTTTCTAAAAGTTGCCAAGTTCAAGGTCACGAATCACCCCTCGTCCCATCCAGGTGCGAACCCAATTTCTGTATACTGATAGACATTTACCTATATTTTCATGGGAGACTTAAAATATTTTGTGACCGAAATGTTTAACAGCTAGTATACGCATTCGAAAATGGTCGTAAACACCCCAAAATCGATGTAAAACGACACGTACAAGTTTTCAGCACATTTCAAATTGGGATATATCAAAAATGAAAAGGGAGCAATCTCTGATTGTCTGTAATGGTAGTCTGTAATTAGTACTAAAAGGATATGCATCACAAATAGTTTGTCTTATTTGCAATGACCTTGAAAAACACAGCTGAAAATCATCAAAAACTCCTCGTCTTTGCTCCAAATAATACATAGGCCTACAGTCATACATTTGCTCCAAATAATATACCCAGTTGTTTAGAAAGTCATTTGGAAAAATTTACAAGCAAAGTTTCATAAAATGTTTAGTACGAAATGTTAGGTAATATTATAGAGAACAAAACAGAAGATGATTACAACTATTGAATTCGTATTTTTAGTGTAATCCAAAGACAAAAAAGAAGGCTTCAAAAAATATTAAGTGTCCGGACACCCCACCCCCCCATCCTACATACAGTCATACATTTATCTTTTGACCTTGACATTGATCTAAAAATAGCTGAAATTCACACAAAAATTCAATAATCCGCCGATAAAATACTTAAAATAGAACCAGAAAGGAACATGATTTGCAATCATCAGCTTAAAGTCACTGTTAGTATTGAAATAACACAAATTGAAAGTCGGTGTAAACAACCTATAACAATGGAATATCGGCGGATTACTGAATTTTTGTGTGAATTTCAGCTGTATTTTCAAGGTCATTGTCATGAAAGAACAATCAATTAATACTATATCTTCCAAGTACTCATTATGGACTACCTATACTGCAAATATCCATATGATCAGGCATTCAGTCTGTGAGAAAATCAATTTTAAAATTATGTTGTAAAGCTCACATGTGTTGTGAATATGCTAATGTCAGGGCATTTATATCTGTTTTTAGATCAATATCAAGGTCAAAAGATATGACTTTATGTATTATTTGGAGCATAAAATATAACCAGAAAGGAACATGATTTGCAATTATCAGCTTAAAGTCACTGTTAGTATTGAAATAACACAATTGAAAGTCGGTGTAAACAACCTATAATAATGGGATATCGGCGGATTATTGAATTTGTGTGTGAATTTCAGCTGTATTTTCAAGGTCATTGTCATGTAAGAAAAATTAATCAATACTATATCTTCCAAGTAAGCCTGAGTCAAATCGATTTTAAAATCGGTGTTCGATCGATGTCATCGAACGCCGATGCAGATTTTGTAAAATCGGTGCATCAAAAAAAAAAAAAAATACGTCGGCCGGCCGATTCATTTGGTTCACACAATCAAACATCAAAATAAACAGTAATATCCTACTCGACTACTACTTACTTCATTTATATTGCCCCCAAAATGAAACCGATTGTGTAATTATGATGCCTATTCACCATTAATTTGAAGTTGATTTCGATCATAGTTCGAGTCTTACTCGTCTGCACGGCTCGTCTGCTCGTACCGAGATAATTTATGCACGATGAATTTATGAATGGAAGTCGCCATTGATCGTGCATGCGCAGTACTGTGCTTTAATCAAATCAGAAAATGGCCGGAAAATTGACGCGATCAACGTATAAAAGTAAATCTTGCTTTCATGAACAATATTAATATCATGACCATAGAACCAACGTTCTCGCCAGGTTTACTCTGATGCTTGGCGGCGCGAAGCGACGCAAGCCGCGCAGCGGCCTCGGTGCGTGCGAAGCACGCACGGGGGGAGGGTTCGGGAGGGGGGTGTCCCTATCGCGGTAAGAAAGCGCGGTAACTATCGTAAATATCAATATCGACGAGCTTAGATTGCTGCTAAATGCACCACATTTTATGTCTATTTAATGCTTCTCCGGCCACACAGCCGTAACGCTTGCGCGAATTGCAATTGAAGCAGAAAGGCAACTTAAAAATTGAAGTTAATCTCATTTTATACTTACAGTTATAGATTATTTACATCGATAAATTAACTCCATACTTTCCAATGTTCAGATCGATATCGCTACATCCTTAGAAAGTGCGATTAATTTTGTGAATGCGTGTTGTTTCTTATGACAATGCCCGACTTCATCTACGGACCGCATGCGTAGCCCTTTGAGCTTGCGCTGCGTCACGCCCTTACGAAATCCAAATATTGTTCCGACTTTATACCTCGGTCACATGTCTACGGCGGCCGTACGGCGAGTCGAAAACAGCCGTTTTAACATTTTTTGTACCAGCTGAATATAGGTGGTTTGAATAAAAATTAATAAAACGGCTGTTTTCGACTCGCTGTAGAGCAAATGTGACCGAGGTATTGTTTGGAAGCCTCGGAAGTTTTCTTCCGAGGCTTCCAAATAATGGGCATCGGTATTCATGAGACGGGGTCCCCAACTTATATAATTTGCATGGTTTTTTGTTTGGTTTATTCGAAACTCACTGAAACTATAACTCTCATAAGACTTCTGTTGATGATGTTTATACTAATAATTTCCAATCGAGATTCTTTTATCACTGTCAATTATTGCTTTGTTCATTTGTATTGTTCGTTACTCACCTATAAAATAATGAATGTGCTGTGCTTCATCACGAGCGTGAGAAATATTTTTAGTCATTCATAATACTCTAATATTACAAATTTGTTGTTCTTAACTGCGATTTAAAATGTTTTGAAAGTATAGGTTAATTGACAGGAAATAAGATTTCTATTTTTACATAATACATTATATGTAGGCCTACAAATACAGCGTGTGTGAAGGAGAGGAAAGGGGTGGGGTTGTAGGATGGTCGAAGGGAGACAGCGATAGGGGAGGGGTCGTGGCGTGGACAATGACAAGGGGATGTTGAGATCGTGTGTGTGGGATTGGTGAAGAAGTCAATATTCGAAGCGAATACATTTTTATAGACGTGTCTATACGTCTACCGATGATGACGGCCGAATAATCTTTCTTTACATGTATCTTTTGGTGAATTTAAAAAATATTTTCTTCCACCATGAGTGGGATGATCGAGGTACGTGATTCAATAAATTGCATCACAATATCACTATAGGTGTAGTTTGAAAATCACGAACAGTTTATTAAAAATGAATAAAAGAGAAAGATCTTCTTAATTTTATAGCCCCCATCCAGCGTAAACACCATGAAGAGTTTTTGAGGTCACGAAATCAGCTGATTCGCACTCAAACAACAGGTTAACAGGTCACACATGTGGGACACATTCCAAGGGCGGGAATTCGGGGAAACCCGTTTTCAAGCACAATGATTGGCTCAACCCAGAAAGTGAATACTAATTAGATCACGTGCCATCGGCTTTGGGGCGTCTTGTTCACATTCCAACTCATTTCATAAATATCATCCACTCGCAGTATAATTAGGCTAACGACGTTGTCAAGATATAACTCATATATTAAAAGCACAATTCCGATATAAAACATAAAGACATAAGTGAACTTGAAAAATTCATCCAACGATATTCAAATTATACTAGCAACTCATTGTGGGCGCGAAAAAACGATATACATATCCGATATCCTCTAAAACGTTCACACATATCAACTTCAATAATTCGTACTTGAAACGAATATTTGTGAATGAATTGCCAATTCCACTTTGTTGAATGTGTACTTCTATCGAAATCTATTGAATCACGTACCCCTCCCGACCCAAGATGGATTTTCCAATCGCCATAAAGATTATGAAGCCACAATCACAGTAGACACATCCATAAATGAATATCAATTTCATTCGCTACGAACAATCCCTCCCCACAAAGTCACAAACATCCCATCATTTTCATCTACATTGCCCACGGCCACCCCCCATTATTCTCTATTTTCCCTTTACACAAATTAATTTCAAATGATATTTTATTTTAAATCGTAGTTAAGCAATTGTACAACAAATTCATAAAGCATTCACTGTGATGACTAAAAACGTTTCTCAGGCCCGTGACAGGTGCGCTCATTATTTAATTGGCAGGCAAAGAGTAATAAAGAACAATACAAATGAAAATACACTGTACGTATAACTCACATTCAAAAATGAGTCGTAATGATAAAAAATGTGAATAATATTAATAAATATTATTAATTATGAAAATTATAACAGATTGAATGAATATATGAAAAAAATCAAATTAAATTAGTTTTGGATCCCATCTAATTTTGGAAGACTATCGGATCCCCGGATCAAGGATTTTGATGCCATGTGCGATTTGTATTATGAATGTGACCGTGCGTTGCGAGCGCAAGTGCAGTGGCACAAAACTTGGTAGACACGCCGTCGCGAAATTAATCAACAGTTTCAAAAGATCGATGTAGAGATCAAGACTTTGGAAATAACGGCGTAAAATCGGAATTTAAATGTGAATAAATCATTTTGATGTAAGTAAATGAGTTGGACATTATATCAATCCATTCCATTGGCTTTGTCATTATTAATGTGATCTTTGAATAGTTTTCTCAATTCGCTCTACGGCAGTGTCATCAGAAATGCATTCAATGAATTCATGTAGATGTAGCTATAAAGGCTGGGGCCTGGGACGAGATAAAACTATATTTCGATCGAATTTTGATAGTAATTTTGACACACTTTATTTTTGACATAATAAGTGACAATATCAACTGAAATTCGTAATAATCTAAATTACATTGCCCAAGCCAGTAACCCACGATACCCCTCTCCCCTCACTTGTTTTTGAGCGTATTTACTACCATTTTAAAGACGTAAATAATGTGAGCAATGCGATACGCAAATGCGAAGTAAACATCTTCGCGCTTCCCACAAAAGAGATTGGGCCTCGAGTCGAGGTCGTATCGTATAGCGCACTAGTAGTAGTGAGTGAGTCAAAGAAATCCCGGGAAGAAATCGTGGACGAAATAATCGACAAGTTTATTTTAGGATCTGAAAAGCAGATTATTTTTTAAATATATTATTCAGTTTTTGTGTAGATCTAGGCCTGCTTTACAGTTGTCGGCCACGGTTGTCGGGGAAGTTCACGGTTGGCGGATTTGCCCTGAAAATTTTCAGGGTTGGCGGCGCCCGCCAACCGTGACGCGTGGTAGCGAGAACGTTGCATAGAACATGATTCAATCGTAATATTTAACAATAATTTGCATATGATAATCATTAATATGAATTTAGAGCTTGATGTGAAACGTTTGTATTTCGTTTCAATTTTCAATGGCGGACATCACATGACGATCGACTTGAGTGAGTGGAATCGCACTTGTCTAAAAAAATAATTACACGTCAGGATTGATTATCGAACATTGTCAACATGTAGAAACTCTTTTGAAGATCGTAATATCACCATATAATAATATTTTACATGACAAAACAGAGAAAATTACATTTGATATTTTTTCCCATCAATTTGAAGCTTGTTTGTGCCCAACTTTGGGCTCTGATTTCATGAATGGAAAATATGTCAGACGTCATCGAACGCGCATGCGCATTGTGCTTCTTTTCTCGGAGCTCGGAGACGTCCAGAGATGGAATAAAAAATAAAAATAATGCCAGTATAATACTATTAATTCTTCCATATGAACATAACATACTTTGCTGACATCGTCAATATTTTTAGTATGGCCATAAAATCTTATTAAATCATAATTATTTAACATCCAATACTAATTTATATGAATTTAGAGCTCGATCCGAGACATTCGTATTTATTTCGATCACAAGCTCTTGTGTCTACAAAAAAATGGATTATCATTATCAGGATTAAGTCTCGAACATCGTCAGAACTCATATTCCACAATCTTTCCTCACAATTGTTATATCAGCATTGAATACCAATTCAAATGACCATCCAGAGAAAATTACGTATTTATTTCCATCAATTTATTTGGAGCTAATTTTGGATCCAACTACCCTGCCAACTACACAATCTCAGGCAAGTTACAGCGCTCTCCCCGCTGTTTGCACTTGTTAGATGGCGCTGGCAATCACGCCTATCGTTTGGGGAGAGTGAGTGAATGGGGCCGGCTGCGGACGGGGCTGGTGTGTGCGAGTCTGGACTGCGAATGCTAGTTGACCGAAAATCATTCGGATCGACTCTGCGTGATTCATGTCTTTAATATTGTTTCATTTTAAACTTATATGTTATCATCTGCAAATATCATTGTTGAAGATATTTTGGGAAGAATTCTGCATTGCCCCCGGCCTTTTTTGTGTTTTGTGATCATGGAAAATACAAACGAACTATGCTCTGTCATCTGCTTTTGCAACGCTCACCCGGCCAGCGCAGACCGTCAGTGCATGTAGTGCATGCATAGCGCATGCATCGATGGCCGGCGGGAGCAATAAAAATGACTTGATTTTCCCCGCCTTCAAATTTCGATGCATCGATGTTCGATCGAATTAAAGCTGTCGAACACCGGTTTTCAAAATAATCGATATGACTCAGTCAATATTTTTAGTATGGCCATAAAATCTTATTAAATCGTAATTAATATAACGTCCGATAATAATTTATATAGATTTAGAGCTCGATCCGAGGCATTCGTATTTATTTCGATCCCCGCATGCTCTTGTGTCTAAAAAAAAAAAAGGGATTATCAATCATATCAGGATTAATTCTTGAACATCGACATCAGTCATATTCCACGATCTTTCCTCACAATCGTTATATCAGCATTGAATACCAATTAAAATGACCATCCAGAGAAAATAACATATTTTATTCCCATCCATTTGGAGCTAATTTTGGATCAAACTACATCTCGGCAAGTTACAGTGCCCTCCGCTGGTAAATCATTCTGATAGACTCTGCGTGATTCATGTCTTTAATATTGTTTTATTTTAAACTTATATTTTGTCATCTGCAAAAATCATTGTTATTCTTAAAGAATTCTGCATTGTCCCTTTTTGTGTTCTGTGATCGTGGAAAATACAAACAAACTTTGCTCTGTCATCTGCTTGAGCAACACATACAGTACCCTGCCAATGCTTACCGCCGCAATGCGTACATGCATGCATCGACGGCGGCCGGCCGGAGCAAAAAAATTGACTCGATTTTCCCTGCCTTCAAAATTCAATGCATCGATGTTCGATCGAATTAACCCTAACTCTCCCGGGGTATTTTGATTCTTGTCCTTCCCGGGGGGGGGCCATTATGGCCCCCCCTTAAGATCTCGGCCGCCGATCGCGCGAGCGACGCAAAAATTTGCACGCTGGTAGTGTGCGATGTAATCTACAAGGCTGTATGGTAAAATTTTCCAAAATAATGAGATTTTATTTTATATGAATTAATTATGCTAATTTATGCATAAATCATACTTTTTGCTCTAATTCACTAAATAAAGCTCCTAGAGTGCTAATTTTTGGTAAAAATATTCTTTGTAGCATTCTTAACAATCGCATTAAAAAAAAACTTCAGTTTGGAAATCAATTTCTTATGTATTTTATTGTTTTATGAATTTCTTATGTATTTCTTTGTTTTTTTACTTTTTGTTTTTTATTGTTTTTTCAATGTAAATTGTTCCAGACTTAATTCTGATCATAAACAAGGCAAAATTAATTAAGTTTAATCAGTAAAAGTAGAAATAATGATACATTTATGAATTTTGGCTAAATACACAATTTGCATTGGATTTGTACATGAAATCACGTTTATGAGCAACTTTGGGTCTGACATGCACTTACATAATGTTGCGTAATGTCGTCACCGTGTACCCGGGCGTCACAAATTTGGGCTCAAAATTTGCGCGAGACTTGAAAGTAAAAAGTCGGTGAGCGGCGAGGTCAAAAAATTTTGCGCAGCAGATATATCGCGAAAATTGTCGAGGGGGGGGGCCATAATGGCCCCCCCCCGGGAGAATTAGGGTTAAAGCTGTCGACCACCGGTTTTCAAAATAATCGATGACTCAGGCTTACTTTCTAAGTTATGCTGTCATTTCAAAAACTTAACCTTTGGTTAAAATTTGGTGTTGACGCCGCCGCCGGAAAAGCGGCCTATAGTTTCACTCTGCTTCGCAGGTGAGACAAAAATTAATAAATGATTTAGCATGTTTAACATCTTAGTTTTGTATCATGTTTTTTTGGCTGAATGTTATAAAGACGTTTTTACCACATAATTTTTTTTTAAATTCGTTTTCATGTTGTTTATCTAATGAGAAAGTACGAGGGGTCAGAGAGATTGCCGCCCATTTCGATATTTCAAGTTTAATTTTTAAAAAAGGAAAAGGGGTGGGGATAAGATGGAGGGAGAATAAAAGAAAACATTAAAAAATTATTTGGGACAAATTACCCCGGAGAAGTTAAAATGACATCCGCTTTTGGTCATCTTGCCGAGCAAAAAGACGACCTGAAATTGATAACAAAATAGCCCCCATATAAAAAATAACTTTGCGCCATCCCAGATAAAATGCATCAGAGTGCAATCGAATGACCCCCCAAAAATGTTTAAAGGTGATATGTCAGTGTGGCTTGCCGTAAACGCATTTACTCTCGATGCCGACGGTGGCGGGCGGTGTGCAAAGAAGATCATGCCTACATAGGACATGTCTGGAGGTGTCTTTCCAAGGACCATTCTTCGTATCGCCCAAATCAGCTTTGTGAAACAGTTGAGCGATAGTTGGTAGTTGTTGTGTGTTGCTCCTAAGAACACTAGACCAAAAGCTTCAGTCTCTGTATTTTGGTTGTTCCGCTGAACCGCGTTGGCTCCACTCATCAATACATAGACTGAAAAGTTGTTGGCCCATACGTAAAGACAACATCAGCAGTAACGTTAAAAGTTAGAGTAAAGTAAAAGTTAGAGTCGGGCAAGTGTTTTTAAGCAAAGACAAAACCTGCTTGCCCGAATCGGGCAAGCAAAATTCTCCTATGGAAATTATATTTTAGAAAGATTACCCATATTTCACCATCAAAATATAGAAAAGAAAAAGAGACCAAAAAAAAGCAATATCCTTAATTTCTTCTTTCGAATTGCAAAATTTGCGCAATGTGCGCCATTTTCTGCAATAAACACACAGCTCAGAGACGTACACACACACAAAGAATCACTGGCAGTCTAGCATACCTAACTTAGCTAGCTAGCGCCTAGTCCACGCAGCCGATAAGCATGTAGTTAAAGGAGAATGAAACCCTTGAAACCAGCTGAATCCATATCAAAGAGAAAAATCAAAGAAACATATTGTTGAAAGTTTGAGGAAGATTGAATGAATAATAAGAAAGTTATGAGCATTTGAATATTGAGATCACTAATGCCATGTAGATCCTCCCATTGGCAATGCGACCAAGATCTGTGATGTCACACACGTACAACTCCCTCATTGCTTTAGTACTTATTTCACTTATATTCTCACTTTTATAGAATCTTTCACAAGGTGAGGTGTTCTCTTTATGAGAGGACAAGTACAGAGGTTTCACAACATTATATCATTGATGAATCGTTTGTCATATGATTAGAATGAGCAAAAAGAGATGTTTTGGGGTATATTTTCAGTGTCCAAAAGGGGAGAGTTGTTCATCTGTGATATCATAGATCTTGGTTGCGTTGCCAATGGGAGGATCTCCATAGCATTAGTGATCTCGACATTCAAATGTTCATAACTCTTCTATTGCTAGTCCTATTTTACTCAATTTTTTGTTGATCTTATTCTTTGATTTTTCTGCTTTCACAAAAGCTAACTTGCTCCAAGAGTTTCATTCTCCTTTAAGTTTGTACGAGTACCGTGCTGCACGAACGAAGTTTGGTCTGGAAGAAATCTCCCACAGAACTGTCAAAATTCACATTTCTTACCAATGAAAATTCTTGTAGTGTCCATATTTCCTAAAAATTGGAGGTAGCTCTGTCATTTGTAAGCAGCAAAAGGAGAAATTTTCCCTTCTGTTATGCTTAAAAAAGATCGGGTTTCGAATGATCGTCTGTATCGCACACACTGAAATACATTATTTGACAGTCCCACATATGCATTTGTGTGTATGTTGATAAACGTTGTTTCTTTCGTAACTATTTTTTTAGCCAAGGAAATTGATAAATTTTCTTCTTTATTTATGACTGGATAGTTTGAGCTTTCTTCCTCTCTATTTTCTTTCTTTCTGCCTATCTTTCCTTCTTTTGAATCTCTCTTTATTTCTTTAAATTTCCTACCTTCTTTTGTTAATTTTTTCTGTTACTATAGCTGTCATTCTTTTCTTTCTATCTTTTTATCTTTCTTCCTTCCATCCGCCCTTTGTTTACCTATTTCTTTAATCCTTCCTTCTTTTTCCCCTTATTTTTCCCCTTATTTTCATTCTTTCTTACTGTCTTCCTTCCGTCCATCCATTCTTTACCTTTTCTTCCTGTCTTTTTTTCTTCCTTACTTTCTTCATCCCTTTCATACTTTCTTTTCTTTCTTTTTGTCTGTCATTCTTTCCTTCTTTCTTTCTTTCTGTCTTTCGTTCTTTTGATCTTTTTTTTCCATCCATCCTTTCTTTTCTTACTTATTTTTTCTTTCTGCCTTCCTTCATCTCTTTCCTTCATTTCTTTCTGTCTATCGTTCTATCTTTTTTTTCCTTCCTTCCATCTATCCTTATTACCTTTTCTTTCTTCCTATCTTCCTTCTTTCCTTTCTCTCATTTTCTTTCTTTCTCATTTCCTTCCATCAATCCTTTACCTTTTCTTTCTTCCTTTCTTTCTTTTTACCTTTTTTCTTTCTTTTTCTTTTTTTATTCGTTCCTTTCTTTCCTTCCTTTCTCTTCCCCTCAGTTTTTTTCTATTTTTTTTTTCCCTTCCTTCTTTCTTTCTTTCCTTCTTTCTTTCTGATTTTCTTTTTTTTTGGTCTTTTGTTCTTTTTTTTTTTTTTCCATCCATCCTTTCTTTTCTTCCTTATTTTTTCTTTCTGCCTTCCTTCATTTCTTTCTGTCTTTCGTTGTATCTATCTTTTCTTTTTTTCCTTCCTTCCATCTATCCTTATACCTTTTCTTCCTTCCTTTCTTCCTTCTTTCCTTTCTCTCGTTTTCTTTCTTTCCCTTTTCCTTCCTTTCTGTTTACCTTTTTTCTTTCTTTTTTTCCTTTTATTCATTCCTTTCTTTGCTTCCTTTCTCTTCCTCTCATTTTTTCCTATTTTTTTTTTCTTTCCTTTTTTTCCATCCTCCTTTCCCTTCCCTTTTTCCTTTCTTTCTTTCCACCTTTCTCTTCCCCGCAGCCATTCTCTCTTTTTCTTTTTTTTTTCTTTCTTCCTTCCTTTATTTCTTCGTCCTTTCTGTCTTTCTTCTTACTTTTTTTTCTTTCATTCTCTCCCCCTCTCTTATATTTTTTCTCTGGTTATTTTCAGCGATTTCCCCTTTTTTTATTATGTGTCCTAGTCCCCTCCAAAAATATATGGAAAATATATGAGATTAGGAAATTATTTAAAGAGCATATTTACCATATATTTTGTCATGATGTTCAAGATAAAAATCATTAAAAAAAAAGAAATACAACTACAAGGTACATCAGTAATCATGTTGAAAAATGTATTTTTAAAGCCGTCAATGGTATGGTATGTAAAACTATAAGGCTATAACTTGTTTTGAAGCAATAAAACTTTGTTTTGAAGGATTTTTTTGGGCAAGTGAAATCTATATTCGGGCAAGTATTTTCCAACTATTTGAAAATTTACTTGCCCGACTGGGCAAGTGCTTCAAAAAAGTTATGAAGCACCCTGCAATAACATTCGGCGGAAACCCGATTTTCAGATCGTTTCTTGTACATAAAATGTCCCAACTAACATGACTAAAATAAAATATTTTATCAACAATTAAAGCAATTATTTTGGGGTCTAGAGTGCCATTTAAATCGCCGAAATTGATCGCTGCACACAACTCTATGCGTCCAATATTTGGAAACTGTATCAGATTTTTGGCAAAAAACAAGCCTCTGGTAGTACAGTAGAGGCGCTGGTCCAAAAATTGGGATTGTCCAAGAAAACAAGGATATCCTCATAAACCAAGACAAATTGAGACTGTCCTTGTTTAAGGGGGCATTTTTTTTCACTTCCCCCTGCGGGACAAAGACAGCAATTACGGAAATTGAGAGTACTAAAAATAGACAGTGACCTCAATTCCCCCCAGTTCACCGTCTATTTTACATGACTTGCCGTCTTCCAACTTGTTCACCCAAGGGTTCATTACATGCTGCCGCGCACAGAAAAATCAAGCCATAGAAGTCGTGTGTTGTGGACACCAGAAGTGAGATCCCTGCATGCGCGACCCACTAGTTAGAAATCCACCGCCAAACGTGGTTCATGGTGAGCCTTGCTCTTTTGTTTCTATACGTATTTATCAAACCACTTTTTCTGCGTATCCACTGGATCTCGCAGTTCTCCAGGACTGGAGGAAATCAACAGAAGAAGAAGAAGGTACTAATACCACCCATGGGCTCATATCATCTCGCGTGCGAAGGAATATCATTCATAATAACGCGACACACACGACACATCCATATACTACTGGGCTTTCGCCCACATAAAACATCACACATTATTAGGGATTTCACATTCTGCTATGACACTTACCCAATCATTTAGATCCTTCCGTGACTTCTCCTTGAAGTTGCTTCTAAAAAATATGTATATTTTCTTGATCTTTAGTGAAGATTTCCCGGAGATAAAATTTGGTCAGCGCCGATATCAATTTTCGTCTAAAGAGGGCGCGCGATTTATATTCATATCAAAGACACGACAAGAGAAAGACTAGGCACCTACACTATTTTACACGCAAATTGACGCAGGTCATTACGCAAAGTCCGTGAAGTGTCCAATCTTTTCATTGTAAAGACTTTGTTATACCGTATTATTGATGTACTGCTGGTTTCGTTCCAGGCACGTATATTTTTTTTAAATTTTTCTTTATTAGTCATAGTTTTAAATTAATTGCAGAAAAGTGTTATCATCGCCAATAATAATCTTGAATTATGTTTTTGACATGTTTGAAGGTGCCCATAATTAGTAAATTAATCATAAGAATTGCGCATTCAAAGAATTTAAACACAGTTATAAAATTACAGAGGAGCTGAATCAAGGTTGTGAAATTAATTAGCGCCACCAACGGGCCTCCTTGTATTTCCGTAGAAGAGACAAGCGAAGTTACTTTCCAGGCCGAGGTAAGCGAAATTTGCTCTTTTTGACCGATTATTATATTCAAATTACATTTTTAATTTTTTAATGTATTGCTACTTACCGGAAAGAGCCCCGGTGAGTAGCGAGAAGGAGTTTCGGCAAATATTACTTCAGCAATGAAGCGATGTTTGCCGACTACTTCGAAATCAAGGGTCAAACACGGTTCGGTGTACGAGGTTAGTATATATATATATACTAACCTCGTACTAGTGTGAGTGACTAATACTAACCTCGCAATACGTGTGAGTGATCTTGTTATGAAACCTGATATGTTTACATTGACTAGCACACTTGATTGGTGTCGGCACTTGACAGGTGAATGAACTTTCCTAGATTTCTTGTGTGGAGAAATCTTCGAAAACTGAGACAGTCCCTGTATTCTGTAAATTGGGACAATCCCAATTTTCTGACCAGCGCCTCTAGTCTCTACTGTAGTAAGTAAATAATTTCTGTTTACCATAATTTTTTCGATTCTATTTTTTTAATGACATTAATAATATTCAACTTTTGTACTACAGACCTAAACAGGCATTATCCTGGCTTAAGTCACCACTCCATTCACTGCCGTTCATTTCGTCAGCGGCGGTGACTTTTTTCATCTCCCATTGACTTTGTACTGTACTTAACTCAGAATTCATAGCAAAATGGCCGTTCGAGACCGGTACTGAGGGTGTAGGGCGCATGCGCGAATTTGACGAAGTCTATATGCGCTAGTGCTATAGCCTCGGTCTCGATCGGCCATTTTGTTTTGAATTTTGAAAGAAGGAGTGCTACCGCGACAGAACTTTTCGTTTTTTGAGGTTCCAGTCTGTGCCTCGATGTCAGGAAGCTGCCACTCGTTAGACCTTCATCCATATAATCGTGGTAAGTGCTTAATTTCTGTTTTAAGTATTTACTCTTAAAAAGATTTAGACCATACCTCACGCTACTACCGTGGGGTATGGCAAATTACACGGTAAGCCCCTGGGCTCCGGCCCGCTGCGCGGGCCGGAGCTCCCTGGGTTATAGTGATACTGTACTATACTCTAATATATGGCAGTGTATCCTATTGCCGGACACCTTTATTTCAGTGCTTTAAAAATGACAACTAGAGGAATATACAATCAAGAAAAATTCACACTTGCTATTCCAAATATTATGAAAATTATGAATATGATATAATTATTTTATATTTACCAACCATTTTCTTTGCATCACACTTGCCGCATACCCCTCCACAAAAAACAATTATTTTCGTGCGCGACAAATTACATCATGATTCCGGACGCGCGCCGGACGGGTAAAGATATCCTTGATTATAATGATGTAAGAGCAAATTTTTGTGATTTTTTTCTTCTTATATCTTATCATGAGTAAATTCTAAGTATTATTTGCTTTTTTTATATCGAATCTGAGCAGATGTTGATAATATCAAATTCATGTTTGATAATTTATATTATTTTGTCTTGTTAGCTGCATGTTCCATGGCACTTTCCAATAATAATATGCTCGCGTTAGTAACGTGACGCTCATCAAGTTCTATCGATGCTGCCGATCGATGGCTCTGCTCACGGTAAACCTCGCGCACGGGTACCTTGAGAACTAGACAGGAATAACCGTCGTTTCTGGGGATTTATTCAACAATTTCTGACATTTTACTGTAATCCCCATTTACCGACGGTAGGGTGTACGTGTGGGCTCGCATGTGTTCTCATTCCCTCCCTTTTGTCAATTCACAGTCCAAAGTTTGATGTAATTTTACACATCGAATTTACAATCTAAGGATGTATAATAAACAACAAACTTTTAAAACTTGATATTTCAATGTTTAAATACTTTAAACGATATAGATGAAAAAGGAATGAAAAATATACTTTACCGATGTTTAATTGGGTTGAACACGATAAAAATGGTCAAAATGGCAGCCAAACTATAAAATATTTACAAACGAACGTCAACAATCACGAATGTGATATCGATATTGCTTTCGATATTATACAATCTGCTCCATATGCGAACGAAACCGAAGATAAACGATACTAGTTATACTAGTACTAGTACTAGTTATAATCGCGATATATCGATTCGAGACATTAAGTTAATAACGATAATGACGTCATTCAAGATGGCAACTTGCAAGAAAAACCGTCAGGTCAGGTGAAAATGTCTTAGATGACAGATTTCTCAATCATCCAGAGGATTTTTTCAATAACTCCGGCCCAAGGTATGCAATTACTTAATTTATAATTTATATTTCCCTGATAATGGAAACCATGAAACTTTCAATTTTGCTTAAAAAACAGTTTTAAATCGCGATCTATAAAACGCTAGTTCACTATACGTTGGCTGTAGGTACGGGGCCCCATCCCCTTCAGTCTATGTATGGTGAGTGGAGCCAACGTAGTTCAGCGGAACAACCAAAATACAGAGACTGAAGCTTTTGGTCTACTTGAGAACTAGCCATCGACGATCACCCACAAATACACCACACCACATCATTCAATCGAAGGAGTGGACGAGATTGAAATTCGGCAAATCAGGCCTATATTTCCGTTAGAAAATATATCAATTGTTAATACAAAACTATGCTATATGATATTTTAAGCATTTTCTGTCATTTTTAGAGATAACTAAAAGTTGGATATTTCGCCTTGTTTTTGCAATCTTGTTCTATGTATTGCTCTGTGAAATTGATTTGCGGAAGTCTTACCAAGGAGAGATCTCCTTGGTCTTACGGTACGAATTTGTTTTAGAATGCAGTAATATGCGCGTCCGGAATCATAATGGTGTCCGGTAATACAATACGTGACTATAATACTAGTAGTAGTAGGCCTACAACGTCAACGAGCGCACACACTGACACTGACACACTCGAGTCGAGAAGAGAGGTGACTTATTTCAGGATAAGGCCAACAAACATGATTTTTATTTGATTCAATGATTGTATTTTTGTTTTGGTGCAATTATGATTAAGTGTCCGATATTTGGGCACTTTACTCTGACTAGGTCTAAAAAATACTAAATATAGTTGGCAGGCGCCGGCGCAGGCCTGCAGAAAACCAAACACACCACCGTGCACACGGGACTTTACTGGTAAAGTGGTACGTGGTGTTCAGTGGTGGTACTGGTACAGTCTGTACAAACCTCCATTGACGACTTGGCAGCTTCCTGTGCTTTCAAAATATGTTGTCTTTGAATTTTACCCCTTATTAACCATCCTAAAAGGACTCCAGCTCCCATACTAAACAGTACATTAACTGTAAGAGGGGTAAAGTACTCCGAAATCCGAGGCATTTTGAAGAAGTCTGGGGCAGGTGTCACAGCTTACAGCTCGGCGCGCGCGCGCTCAGCTAGCTAGCAATCAGCAGCAGTACTAGATGCAGGTCCAAGATTAAGACCAAGTTTGTTCACCACCCCCTCTACGGTTTGATACTGTATACTCGACCAAGGATATCGCGACGCGACGAGAGCTCGGCCGGCGGCGAATATTTTTTCCGTACATGGAAACGCTATGGTACATGAATTATTCATAAGTTGAGCTAAAAATCTGAAGTGCGCAGGCGCATGGACTTGGCGATAGTTCTATAGCTTCATCAATTTGTTTTTTTTTCTTTGCTCTCCCCCCTTGCATGAAATCCCTCTCTCCATCTCTGTTTCTTTATGAAACATGACTGATGATTGGACTCGCATAATGTCCTTGCCACACCCTCCTCCCTCTAGTTTCACTCTCCCCCCTCTTGCACTCTTACGGGCACTCTTATCTGTTTCTCTCAATTTCCCTCTTACAATGAATCTCTCCCCTTCTATTCCATCTCGCCTTTTCCCTCCACCCACCCTCGCTCCCCGCTCAAATTTGTCGATCTACTCTAGTCTTTACTAATTGATATAACAGCTAAATATTCGCACAGCTGAAGTTTTCCTCACTCTGTCAAGAAAACCAGGGGTCTCAAAGGCAACTTTCTCATGCACTCTGAATATCATTTTCCATCGCTATATTGGTTTACACAATCACGTTGTTCGATTTTTTTTTCATATTCAATAAAGAGTTTCTTGTGCAAATCTAAACCTAAACAATTCGCATAATATTATACGCTATACTTGCATGCAGTTTAAGTCGTGTAATCTTTCAGGTATGAAGCTCTTTTCATTCATTTTGCTTTTACAAGACATAGTTTAATTTGTCAACCCTAGCTCCAAGTGCTACCATGTGATTTTTTCTTTTTATTGAAAATTATAAGTTGTCTTCGTGATTTTTATTTTGTCTTTTTGAAAACTTACAATATGTTTTTATAGGCCTATTTTCTTTTTTTGCATCGTTATATTTTTGGTTGCTCTTTGCTTTTTGTATTTGTGGACATGTAACAGGGCCCTCTGAGTGAACAGTCTGCAGCTAGGCTATATAATCCTGCATAAACAATGCAGGACTTGATAATTATAATGATAATAATAATACTAATAATAATGATACTACTACTAATAATAATATTAATAATGATAATAATAACAATATAAATAATAATGATAACAATTAAGAAGAATATGGATGATAGCCAAAAAATTAAAATAATAGTGCACTACTAATAAAATTGTATTGTAATGTAGGGATGTATTTTCATTCTTGGGGGCATGTGGGAGGGGGGGGGATGGTTTCACATGTAGGCCCCCTACTGACTATCTGCTGACCAATTGAAGAAATTATTGTTCCCAGTAGAGGCACCAGGATTTTCAAACGGGGGAGGGGGGGGGGGGGGCAAAGGCGGACATTATTTTTTTTTGGCCTATTTCACAAAATCGCGAGCGCGAAGCACGAGCTAACATTTCTAATATAGGCGCTACTGACTGGGAAATGGACCTGTTAAGAACTGTAAAGATGATATCTCTCCAATATATAATGCGAGTGTAAAGTGCTAGCTAAAAAAAACATCCTGATGTGATAACTTGACGTTATTTAAGCACTTTTTTTGTAAAATGATGAACAGGATGGGTATCACACTAAACAATGGATGCGAGCGCGTAGCTTAAAAAGTTTGACATTCAGCAATTTATTTTTAATGTTATGAACATGCATGCAGGATGCGTATATCTTGCTTAAACAAATAATGAAAACTCGAATCTCTAGAAGAATTTGTGCAAATTGACTTGAAAACTGGATTTTTAAGTCCCATGTTATCCTATTGAGCGCATTTATTCATCTCAATCGACAGCCACTGCGAGCGCGAAGCGCGACGAAATTTTGAATTTTATATAATGACCTGAAAAATTTGTTGGGAGCTAACAGTGGCATGATTACAAAATTTCGTTATTTGAAGAGTAAAAAATGTTGCTTTGGAGCACTTTATAGCTTAAGTAGGATGTTTATGACATCATTTACTTCATTTCTTTCTTCTGTTTTCAAAATTTTATGGGGGGGGGGGGGCAATGATCTTGACTGGGGGCAAATGCCCCCCCCCCCCTTGGTGCCGCCACTGATTATTGTTCTACTGATAAATTTGGTTATATCCAAGAGCTATACCAAAATCACCAAAGTTTAACAGCAGGGACAGATATAGCCTGCCCTTTCCCAAGGATACACCTAGTAAGCCTACTTTAATAAAACTAAAACAAAATTAACTTTAAAAACGCCCCCCACAGGCCACAACCCCCCCCCCCAAACAAAAAAAAAACACAAAACAATTCATATCGGCTTTACAGTGGGTCTATTAATTATGATGGACCTTTTTCATGTTACGCAATATAATAATGTCCAATATATTTTTAATCATAAAAAGTCGCAAGTTCATTATCATTTTGGGGGTAAGTATTCAGAAAACCTTTAATTCCTCACTCGGTCATTGACAAAAAGTAACTTTACACTTTTCATCATTTTTAATATCGATATGGTCAGATGATGATTGCAAGCCTTGCCATTTTTTAGGATATTATATCTTCATGAATTCTATCCGGCAAATAGCTCTGAAATATTTGTATGCAATATCTTAAGCATTCAATTTGTGCAATGGATGGTTTTGCAATAATTTATACAAATTATGTATATATTGTTATTTCTTGTTAACAGGACCATGCATGCTGAAAAACATTTTGAGCTTGTTATCCTGTATAAAGATATTTAAAAAAATAAAAATAAATGATTAAATTCTGATTGTTTTTTATTCTTATTTTGGTCCAACAAATTACATAATTTCTACAGGCATAGACGAAATAAGACAGATTATCAAGTTTCATTAACTGATGGGTTCTGAGATAACGCCCTAGCAATTTGTCTCTCCTGTCTAGCTCATGTTTTGTCTCGCATACATTCGTAATTCCGAAGCTTCGTTATTCCGAAGGATTGGATATTCCGAAGATTCGTTATTCCGAAGGTTCGTATTTCCGAAGGTTCGTATTTCCGAAGGTTCGTAATTCCGAAGGTTCGTTAGTCCGAAAACGAAATAAGGTTCGTAATTCCGAAGGTTCGTTAGTCCGAAAAAGAAGTGAGGTTCGTAATTCCGAAGGTTCGTTAATCCGAAAACGAAATGAGGTTCGTAATTCCGAAGGTTCGTTAGTCCGAAAACTAATGATTAACGAACCTTATTTCGTTTTCGGACTAACGAACCTTAGGAACAACGAACCTTATTTCCTTTTCGGATTAACGAACCTTCGGAACAACGAACCTTATGTCGTTTTCGGATTGACGAACCTTCGGAACATCGAACCTTATTTCGTTTCGGATTATCGAACCTTCGGAATAACGCCACAAATGTTCGGGTTAACGAACCCTTTTACGTTTTCGGATTAACCAACATCGAGGTATAGGCAATTTACGTGTTTCGGAATTACGAACCGTCGGAATAACATGAATAAAGAACCTTCGGAATTATGAACCTTCGGAATTACGAAGTGTAACCGTTTTGTCTTTCCTCTCTCACCATACACACTTAAAATGTTGGGCAACATACTGTGCACTGTGTTGGTAATAAAAACTATATTTTCTGGGCAATCTAACTGAACAAATTTATTACCCAATTTGGACAGATTTTAACCAATAGTTGTGTGGACAGTATGTTGCCCAGGGTTGATTAAAAGTTGGAAATTTTTGCCCAACTATTTTTAGAGTGTAGACATATTTTTGTATACAGCACCATTCGGACAATAATTCCCTTGTACTCGTTATACAGTATACTATGATTTTGTAAAAAAAAAACTATTAAGTGACCTCGGTCAGCCCCCACAAAAAGATTTATATGGGTTTATATCTGTCTGCAAGGAATATGTGACGTGGGGATTCGGGGAAAGTAAATCACTCAAACTGAAATTACTAGCTTGAAGCTCTTGAGATTTCAAGTCTTCATGAATCCCGATCAACATTTAAATTCAACATTAATTTTGTATTTCCCAAAGGTATATGCATCAAAGCATTTCTAAAAGTTATAGGCCTAATCAATGGAGAGAGGGGAGAGAGAGAGCAACAGATACATGAGAGAGGGAGAACTTGGCTGACATGACGTGTTCAGTAAGGAACAGAGATTTAGATGGGGGTGGGGTTGCGAGAACATTATGCGAGTCAATTCATTCATGATTCATAAAGCAGAGAGAGTGTGCTAAGAGAGAGGAAGGGAGAGAGATTGCGAGAGAGAGGGGGAGAGAGAGAAATCAAAACTTCAGAAAGCGGGGGATTGGGATGGAGACCAAAGAAAAAAAGAACTTGGCTAGAAAAATAAGGAACAGAAATTTAGATGGAGGGGATGGCGAGGACATTCAGTGCGAGAGAGAGGAAGGGAGAGAGATTGATGGAGAGAGAGAGGGGAAGAGAAATCGAAACTTCAGAAAGCGGGGGATTGGATGGAGACCATTCATTTATGTACAAGAGTGTGTTCGTCCATTCGTTCATGTACAAATTGATGAAGCTATAGAACTATCATTAAGTCCATGCGCCTGCGCACTTCAGATTTTTAGCTCAACTTATGAATAATTCATGTACCATAGCGTTTCCATGTACGGAAAAAATATTCGCCGGCCGGCGTACCTGGCGTTCTGTTGTTATGCTGTATCGAATCGGACAAATCGATCTGTCAGTGTCAAGTTAGGTAAGTTGTAACTAAGTATATCTAAGTATCTATCAGTGCATTTAATAAAAGTACTTGTGAGGTTAGTTACGCTTCATAATCGTTTTGTTGTATTTAAAAATGGTTTAATCTACCGTAAGAGAAAAGGCTAGACTTCCCGGTGTACCTCGACTTGCTCGAGCGATGTTCGTGCAGGCTCCACTTCACTACCGCTACCCTACGCTCGCTCCACCTACCGGAGAGAGTAGCCGTAGGTTAGCGGTAGTGAAGTGGAGTCTGCACGAACATCGCTTGAGCAAGGCAAGGTAGGCTAGACTCACTCACACGTATTGCGAGGTTAGTGTTATTAGTATAGTACTAGTCACGTATTTACTTTATTATTACCTTTATTACTTTATTACCGGATCTACTGGAAAAATGCAATTACTTATGCAGTCGTGTTTCCAGGTCTATCACTGTTGCTATCTCCATCTAACTATTAAAATAACGTGTGCCTGTGTGCTGTGCCAGAGTTACTATTATTGTAGACCAAAAGCTTCAGTCTCTGTATTTTGGTTGTTCCGCTGAACTGCGTTGGCTCACTCACCATACATAGACTGAAGCGGAGGGGGCCCCTGGCTACAGCCAACGTATAGTGAACTAGCGTTTTATAGATCGCGATTTAAAACTTTTTTTAGGCAAAATTGACATTTTCATGGTTTCCATTATCAGTGTAATATAGATAACTTAAGCTAATTGCATACCTTGGGCCGGAGTTATTGAAAAAAATCCTCTGGATGATTGAGAAATCTGTCATCTAAGACATTTTCACCTGACCTGACGGTTTTTCTTGCAAGTTGCCATCTTGAATGACGTCATTATCGTTATTAACTTTTTCATGTCTCGATTTATCGCGATTATAACTAGTATCGTTTATCTTCGTGTAGTGTATCGTATCGTATTATTTTATTCGTATATTGCCATGTATAACGTTAGGTGTGCTGATTGCTGGTGGTAATTTTATTTGATTCATTAATTCATTTTAGTAATTATGGCTGACTACTGGTGTTGTAATTGTGACCGTAATTTGAATGATCATCCTAATAAAAGAAGATCTTTGAATGCAAAATTGGATCACCGTGATTACACCACTGCTGACGCTGTCGAATCATTGGGAATTAAAGTGACACCAGATCAAAAATCAAAAAAATTCATTTGCGACAGATGTTGCAGAATAATTTCAAAATTATCTGAAAGCAATTCAAATGTAATTGAAAATAAATCCAAATTAAAGAAAATTAGTAGAATCAATGTTTACCTGGGGAGGAAAGTGAAAGTGACCAGCTATGCTTCGCCATTTCTTCGGAAGAAACGAAGAAGACTGAGCCTATATTTTGGTGAAAAATTCCTGCGCTTCCACAGAGATTCCAAGTTATGACAGCCCCTCCCCCATATTCACGAAAGTGTATATTTAAAGGATGTTTGATTCGTTTAAGGTCCATAGTTATCATCATATTTAAAAGTCATTGGAATCTTATATTAAAAAATTGAATTATTATAAACATATTCCCATTACGCAGTGGATATAAATTAACCTCTGCAATAAGCTAAACGTAGTGATTGTCAAGGCCAAATTAGATTAAGCGCGGGGCAGAGCGGCCGAGTGAGAAATTTTTCATCTTTAAAATGGAAAAACTTGGCCAATTTAAGCACCTTGACTGCATTTAAAGATAAATCCACATACTAAAAGTTATTGACCATTTGATAATTAAAGAATATTTTTTTTCTGTGTTGAAAAGTGTGGGGGGGAGGGGATGCATACCCCCACCCCCCCTCTGGATTTACGCTCGTGTCATGAAGAGTAGACATATCTCACCAATCAGTGGAGTAACTACGGGGGACATGGGGGCACCCCCCCCCCTCGGCTGGCAAAAATATTTAAAAAACGGGAAAAGGAGAAAAAGAGGGAGAAGGGAAGAGAAACGTAGCTTTTGAGATATGTACATGGATATGGATTCCTAAAATAGGCCTATTGTCCTTAAAATGTCCCTGTTTGGGGTCAATAAATACAAACATTTCAGCAGTTTTGCATTGTTTAGCGAGACGGGCACGTATCATAATTACAAAAAAATGCTTGTGTCCCTTTTTAGGTCTGAATATCAAAGATTTTCAGCTCGCGCTTGGCGCTCGCATTATTTTTTATCAGTAATATACATATCCGTTTAATGGCACTGCCCTTAAAATGCCTCTATTAGTATACTCATTTTTTTTTGCTGGTCCCCCCATGCCGTGACACACGGTACGCCACTGTGCCCTGATAGCAGACACGGTCGTAATGACGTCATTAACTGATCGTAAAGTGGTAATACTCGTCATGTCGTCGTATTTATGACGTTCTTACGACGTCATTTTGACGACTTAGAATGGCAACTTTCATCTGCATTTTTATTTGACCAGATTATGACGTGATTTCGACGTCATTTACTGACCAATTTACGACAAGTAAATTTGCTCGCTTATATGACCAGACTATGACGTCATTACGATGTCATTTACTGACCAATTTACGACAAGTAAATTTGCTTTCTTATATGACCAGATTATTACGTGATTACGACGTCATTTATCGACCAATCTGCAACAAATGAATTTGCATTTTTATATGACCACATTATGACGTGATTATGACATCATTTATTTACCAAACAACGACAAAGAAATTTGCGTTTTCATATGACCACATTACGACGTGATTATGACATCAAATTTTACCAATCAACGACGAGGAAATTTACAAGTTTAATTTCAAAGCCACATACTATTTTGCCATTTTTTCAACCTTGCCATGTTGGCAAGGCTATTTCTACTTATAAAAGGAAAAGTAAAACTAAAAAAAAATAGTACAGAATTTTTTTTATTTTAGGTAAAGTATATTCTTCAAAGAAAAAAAGTTTCAAAAGCAGTGGCAAAAATAATCATTTCTTAACTGGTTGCCAACCAAACCAAACAAGAGGAAGCTTTATATGTCAAAGAAGTTTGTATCTATTTTAAAACTTTTTTTTCGCAAGTGGTGTCATGCCCCGGTGTCATGCAAACCCCCTATCTAGTTAGCTCACCCCCCCCCCCCATGCACGCCCCCCGGGCTCACCCCCTATAAAAAATTCATGATCCGCAGAATTAATTCGCCGCCGGGCGTCGAGCCTGCGCATGCGCGCTGCACTGCATGCAACATAACAACTGGCGCAGTCGCAACCATTTAATTTGAAAAAGGAACAGAGGAACGCGCCCGTTTTTCGCCGTTAAATGTTGCAGCCTAATTTTGGATCGAGAATTAAGTGCGACGAAGATGGCCGTTAATAATAGTTCTACTACTTTAAGAACACGGTTCAGATTTGGATAACGACTTCGAAGGCATTCGCAGGAGACCAAACAGTAAGTTAGATAACCATCTTCTAAGATTTTCTTTTCGGAGCGCGGCTTGCCTTTGGCTTTAGATTTCGTGCACTGACACTGCCCGGCCGGGGTGGCAGCCCCGAGCGCCGGCATGCTGAATAGGACAGGCTGCGCTGGTGGGCTCAGGGCCCAAGTCTGCACAGACACAGTGCACACTTTAAGGTAAATGCCAGTTGTGGTAACGATATCAAAATGAGTTCGTACAGAATCCAATGAAATGACCACCAAAGTGTCTGTCTATATTTATAAATAATATTCCGTATGTGCCAAAGGATTCTGGAAGAAATTGTGTAATTGCTGCGAAATAAGCAAAAAAGCACACAGTCACAGGATTCGGGTCAACTCGAGCCAAGGCAAGCGTCGGGCCGACATTAATCAGAGCAATAATAACTGTCCCACGTGCTCTTATCTGTGTTGGTGATCTTCAGTTTGAACATTTTTCAGCGTAGATTTCAAGATTTCACAAAGTTCAGTTTATGTAACTGTACCAGATCTACATATTACTATGTAGATCCTCGATGATATACGGTACCGTACTGACAATTTTTTAAATCCTAAATCTACCGGGGTATTTTGATTCTTGTCATTCCCGGGGGGGGGGGGGGGTATTATTGCCCCCCCCCCCCTTATAAGATCTCGGCCGTGGATTGCACGATCACAACGAAAATTTGCATGATGGTAGAGAATGACGTAATCTACGTAGTTGCATTGGTAAATTTCACTGAATTCATATTTTTTTTATTTTATATGAATTAATTATGCTAATTTATTCATGAAATCATACTTTTTGCTCTGATTCACTAAATAAAGCTCCTAGAATGGAGCCGGTCCCCGGTACTACAATACTGCAAGAATCTTCAGGATTGAAGGAGGCAGTGTAGCTTGAAGAAGAAAGAAGAAGAAGAATGCTATTTTTTGGGTGAAAATATTCTTTATAGCATTCCTAACAATTGTGAATGAAAAAAAATCTGGTACCAAGACCGATTTCTTATGTATTTTATTTTTTTTTAAATCATGTATTTCTTTGTTTTTTTACATTTTGTTTTTTATTGTATTTTCGATGGAAATCGTTCTAGACTTAATTCTAATCATAAACAAGGCAAAATCAATTAGGTTTAATCAGTAAAAGTAGAAATAATGATAAATTTATGAATTTTGGCTAAATACACAATTTGCATTGGATTTGTACATGAAATCATGATTATGAGCAATTTTGGGTCTGACATGCACTTACATAATGTTGCGTAATGTCGTAACCGCGTACCCGGGCGTCACAAATTTGGTCTCAAAATTTGCGCGAGACTTGAAAGTAAAAAGTCAGTGAGCGGCGCGATCAAAATTTTTTGCGCGACAGCGTAGTGATGAAATTTGTTGAGGGGGGGGGGTCAAATTGACCCCCCCCCCCCAGTTTAATAAGGGTTAAGGCCGTCACATGAAATGCCCTATATTCATTATTTTTCTACCAAAAGCACCATTTTGAGTAAGATTTTTAATGAATAGATCTGTTTGACATTTCAGGAGAAAGAGAGGGAGACACAAAACCACCTGTCTCGGTGTCACACATGAGGAGTTGAGGAGGAGATGAAGTCAGTGAATATGACCTGGCCTGGGGGAGTTTCCAGAAGAAGGCCCAGAATCGCTGGATGCCAGGAGTGGAGATCCTTCGTTGCTGCCCTACATGATAGGAGGCATCGGGCAGTAGGTAAGTTAGAAGGCTATTTCAGATGTAAAGCCTTTTTTTTTGGGGGGGGATCATTGGGAATCTCTATTATCAGAATCACGCAGATTTGGGTGTGCACAAACTCGGGGCACCTTATAATCTGTTAATGGTCCTGACTGTACTTCGAGGACTCTGTGATATTTTTTCATTGTATTTTCATTCACGGAGCCTAGACAAGTCTCTGTTGCCTGTAGAACTTTGTACACTAAGATGGATTTCCCTAGAAAATCCACCCTTCCCACAATAATTTTGGGGCAAACATTTAATTTGTCCAATTTGTAAGCTTTTGTACTCTAAATGCATACAAAGGCTTAAAAAAATTTTAATTGTTGGAAGGTAAAAATTTTGAAGGATCACTTTCTTACAATTCCCACGCTATATAACGCAATGACATGAACTTTAACTCGAGTGACGTACGTATGCAAGAAATACAGAATTGGTGCACATGCATAGCTGATTGATTCATTGTGCTAGTACTGGTACTAGATCGGTTTGGACGTTCTAATTTCAATGACAAGTTTAGATGGTAAATTGGCGCTAATAAAATTTTGCATTGGTCGATCTCGCGATGCCAGAAAACTTATTCCACCTCAAAATTTGTCAGATTTTTTTTGCAAAATATATATTTAATTGATCCTTGACCTGAATTTAAGCCAAATCAGGCATAGGGAATGGCTGTATTTCAGCCTCAAAGTTCGAATTCTCGGTCCTGACAGTCCTGGTTACCCCATAACCATTTAAAACACATAAAAAAGGCATGAATTAAAATTGTAATTATAAAAAAATAATATGTTTTATGTGTCAAATAAATTGATTCTAAAATTTCCTTCCTTATACAGAGATGGTTAAAGGTCTTGAGGGCATCATGCCCCCCCCCCCCCGACTTGACTTAACATGTTAATATTTGAAGTATAAAATATGTAACAAACCCCACATCGTTTTTTAATCATTTAAAATAAATTGGAAATTAATATTGAAACCATCTAGTTTTTAATGAAGATTAATAAATAGTTTATGTAGAAAAAGTTTTTATGTTTCTCCTCTTCTGTTATTTTTGCAGATGCTGTAATTTGAAACGGAAGGTGTCCTGCCAATAAATTTTCATCCCACCTGAACTGCCTTGCCTGCCTGCACCCAGTCATCTGTTCCTGAGCATTTTCATTTTCCTCTATTTTTCATCATCGTTTGTTTCGGCCTGTATGAAGTGAATTTCACATTGATTGGTGGAGCTGCTAAGTTGGCATTACAGGGCCACGCCGGGGTATGATCCTTTGGGTTGAACATCATGACTGCTAGTTGGTCGGCAAAGGTGATGGGATCGATCAATGTCACATGGAGTAAGATCGATACCAATCTGCTTTGCTACATTTCGAACAATCTCATACGGATACGGATATTATTGCGACAGGAGTACTGCTCAATGTGGTCAAGCCTATTTGACAAAGCATTATGGTGTTAGTCATGTTATCAGAAACCAATTTTTCAAAAACACGGAGTTGCTTCAATTTAGTATCGATAGATATTTCAAGAACGTGTAGACTAGTGAGCTTTTCATCAAGAATTTCACGCAATTTATTTTCGCGCTTATCCATGTCATCATTGAGTTTTTGTCTCTCGCGTTCCATTGCCACGGCCACCGCTCTTTGAACGACTGTATCAATATGATCTAGGTACATGTATGCTGGGCTTTGTTTAGATCCAGTTAATGATAAAGCAGAGGATTGTGTACATGCGTTAGCCGAGTGCAAGCGGCCTCTTGATCTGGTGGATATCTTAGACATGTTAGAGATTACGTAATGATATAATTGAAAAGTGGGATGGGCTGTGCATCTGCCAACTCACCAGTCAACCAATTAGAGACGGCCTTCCAAAGTGACACAGCACGAAAATATCAATATGGGACTGGTCTAGTCAACACATAGATCCTGAAAAAACCATGGAGACCGCAGACGCAAAATGACTTCCATACATAAAGATATGATGCACAATTTCCAGTGGGTTCAAAACACTGAACACATGCTATGCTGATACACAGACTATCATAAGAACTTTATCAAGCAAAGGAAATCTGGTATGAAATCTCTCAGCTCACATAAAAAGCCTACGTAGCTACATGTAGGGAAGAAAATGCGTAATTGCTGAGAAATGAGCAAAATAAGCATGTAATTCTATCAAATGTCAGGTATTTTTCGAATCGATTATAATATTAATACACTGTCCCACATATGCTTTTCTGTGTTTACAGCGATCATCAGAATTATCGATTTTAAGTTTAAAAATTCATGATTTTACAAAGATACAAGTTTACATTAATGTACTAGATGTAGATTATGTACAATATATTGACAATTAACTTTGATTTTATAGATTTTCTCAAGAAATAATTGTTTGCTGCAACTACTGTCTTTTCCTTCTAAGTGATAGTGTAATACAACAGTTCCACAAACTATTTTCATCAGACTTATTGATGCATGATTCTTTCACCCAAATGCAAGCTTCCATAAATCCTGAAAACTTTGCAACTCTGGTATTTTTTTTTTACATACAGTATATTTTTTCCTACATTACACAGTTGCCTTAAGTTAATAGCGCACCTCTAGTAGTAACTATCTTAAAATGAGTTCGAACAGAATCCAACAGAATTACCAGCAAAGTGTATGTATATATAAAAGATGTGTGCCAAAAAGCTCGGGAAGAAAATGTGTAATTGCTGAGAAATGAGAAAAATAAGCATGTAATTTTATCAAATGTGGGGTATTTTTCAAATCAATCATAATACACTGTCCTGTCCCACATATGCTTTTCTGTGTTAGTGATCATCAGAATTATTGATTTTAAGATCAAAATTCATGATTTTACAAAGATACAAGTTTACATTAATTTACCAGGGCCCCGTCTTACAAAGAGTTATGATTGATCCGATCAATCGCAACTATGGACGGTCAGCAACGTTAACATCTACATGTATTAAGCATGTTTGTTCAAAATATTTTCTAGCTATGATGTATGTTCATGCATTCATTGTTTTCTCAAAAATTTGCTGCGCTTCTCTTTGCATACTAAGGACATTGTGCAAATTTTTCGTAGAAAAAAATTATGACACTGATGGATTTCCATAGAGTTATGATTGATCGGATCAATCGTAACTCTTTGTAATACAGGGCCCAGATCTAGATTATGTACAAACTACAATATTTTGACAATTAACCTTAATTTAAAAGACTTTCCGAAGAAATAATTGTTTGCTGCAACTACTGTCTTTTACCCCTGGCCCTAAGTGATAGTGTAATACAACCCAAACATTTCATAAGAATTAATGTACATGTATGATTCTTTCACCCAAATGCGAGCTTCCATAAATCCTGAAACTATTCCAACTCAGGTATTTTTTTTTTTACATACAGTATATTTTTACCTACATTACATAGTTGTCTAAAGTTGAAGGTATATTTAATTACAATTTCAACGAAAAAGCTTTATTCTTGGAGATCATTATGCCTCTGTTATGTATTAATGTGTATTTATACATGTACAATTGTATGTATTGGTATAACAAACATTGTAATTTCATTCCTTTGACCCTAATACTGCATTTTCATAGAAAAGTTTTTTTTTTTTCAATCTATTTAGAGTTTTCAACATTTTGTATTCCTTTTTTTTTTGCTGGTAATATGTTATGCAACTTTTATTTATTAATAGAATATTTGCCACGATTTCGTAATTGAAATGCGTACATGTATTTGATTTCGTTTTCCATTTTTGTATATATTCTTTTTCGGGGGGGGGGGGGTCATGTTCTTGAGACCGAGACAAGTTATGCAAGGCCCTGGCATGGAGGATCATTATATTGTTACTGGGAATGCTGGACATTGTCAGACCACCTCAGTATTCACCAAATATAGATAATCCTCAATGACAAGGTCTTTGAAGTGATGTGTGTATGTACATTGCATGTAGAATTTAATGTTTAGGTCATTATCACGTCAGAATACGTTAAGATATCATAGTTGACTCCAAAAGACGTCATATTCATTTCAATATGCGACGTCAATATGACGTCTATTACTAGTCAGCAATATGTTGCAAAGTCGTCATTCAGACGTCGTAGTTGACTTATAAAGACGTCATAATTACATCAATATGACGTCTGAAACTGGTCAGGAATACGTCGCAAAGTTGTCATTAAGACGTCGTAGATGACTTTTAAAGACGTCATAATTACATCAATATGACGTCTAAAACCGGTCAGGAACACGTTGCACGGATGTCATTAAGACGTCGTTGTTGACTCTCGAAGACGTCATAATCACGTCAATACACGACGTCAATCTGACCCTTGATACTGGTCAGGAAAACGTTGTAAAAACGTTGCTAAGACGTCATTAAGACGTCATAGTCACTCTTGGAGACGTCATAATGACGTCAATATACGACGTCATAATGACGTTATTCGCGGGTGCAAGATCCCGTCAATAAGACGTCATGTTACGACGTCAAAATGACGTGACACTCGTCGTTAAACTGACGTAATTATGACGTCATTTTTACCAGTTTCTGCTATCAGGGGTATGGCCAATGCACTAATGTCAACGTAAGCACGGACTGGAAATGTTTTATATTTAGACCTTAAATGCGGCAAATGTAGTAGTCATTAAAAAAAATCAATGTCACTATATACAATAATTTTGAAAAATCCGAATACAAGGAAATATATTTGGTGTATATTTATGGACTTGGAAACGGGATGATTTAGAACCATTTAATCTCCTTAAACAGGATTATTTATCTCATCAAACAGACAACGCAAGCACCAGTAGGGACTAACATTTAAGCAAATTATGTTTCATAAATAGTTCTGAAATAAAAATACACGTAATATAATTTCATATATTATAACATACTTTGTATTTTTCTCTCTGTGTTTTTCTTTCTTTCACTGCGCCTCGGGCACCCTGCCGAGTGGATTTGGCGCATTACACATCCATTATTATTATCATTATAACATAGGTCGACAATAATTCTTCTTTAACCCCACTTTCTTTCTTCCTTTCTCTTTCTCTCCTTTTTTTTCTTGCCAGCCGATTGGGTGGATCTGAATTGGCGTTCACTCTGTGTAGCATTAATTGGTCTGATTGTCTTTAAAGTTTTGCGTTTTTAGAATAGTTAGACCTAAAGGTCCTACATGAGAGTATAAAGGTCAATATGGATCTAATATTACGAGTCGTCTTAAACAAGCAGTATAGCCTCTATTGTGGTGATAATAGCGACGCAAAGGAGACACTCCCCTTTCCTTCAAATTTGAATGGTTCGATGATAAAGCCTATAATTGGAGCCCTCAAATAACACTTTGAATAGATAGCTATTGCAGAATTTTAACATCATTTCTTAGAGTTTGTTCCCCCTTTTTTTTTGGGGGGGGGAGGGTGTTTGAAGGTTTCTTAATCAGACATTTAAATATGATAGGTATAAAGATGTTGGAAATGTCTTTTCAAAATTGACTCATATCCCCCTGAGACGACAATCATAGCAACTCTGTACAGCGATTTGAACGTATAGGCCTATACGAGAAGATCCAGGACTTGACTGTGTGGATTGCAATAATCGACGTTATACTTAATTTCAGTCAGTGTTCACATAGAAAAGATTTAAAAACATTGAAATAAACAAATGCATTCAATGTGGCCAGTCATCAGAATAGCCCAACACAAAATAAATAGTGTAAAATGAAAGAAGAATAGAAAGAATAAGGTGTAAATAAACGTAATAAATTGTGTATTTGATTTAACTGGGACTGTATGTCTGGTCAGTTGGAGTAGTGGTCTATGGGAACTTCTAACCTATAAAAATATTTTCTGTTAAAATCATTTTTTCACTCATTTTATGTTCAGTGTTAGACTAGTATGCAGATATAGCATCATATAAGTGTTTTAGTGCCATTTGATATTCAATTGAAACGATTATGTAGTATAAATAGGCCATATGTTTATACTGCTTGAATTTAAGTGATCCACAAACCTAGATCTGGGTCTAAACGATGAAAGCTGCATTTTGAATGTCAAAGTTAATACTACGGTAGTTATCATTTTCCCAATATTTTATAATAAAGTAGGCCTATTAAAAAATTAATAACCTTTGATTTCCATATCGGAAAGACGGTGAAAATCGCCGACTTTCCATGTCCAGTGGGGAGCTGGACCCACAGGTCTCTCCCGTCCTCCAAACACTGTAGCGCTTCCCGCTGGTCAGGCTTGAGAGTGAAGTGTTCCCCAAATATCCCCTTGGCTACAGCATCCATCATGCAGGCCTTTCGTTTATGCTGCTTGAACTAAAGTGATCGTTTGATTGTCGTCTGCTACTTGTGATCGTAGCGGTTTCGCTCGCATAAAGAGCAGATCGTATAATATCGAAAGCAATATCGATATCACATTCGTGATTGTTGACGCCCTCTCCGTTCGTTTGTAAATATTTCACAGTTTGGCTGCCATATTGACTATTTTGATCGTGTTCAACCCAATTAAACATCGGTAAAGTATAATTTTTCATGCCTTTTAAATCTATATCGTTTAAAATATTGTCTTCACTAAATATCATGGTTTAAAAGTTTGATGGCTATACATCCTTAGATTGTAAATTCGATGTGTAAAATTACATCAAACTTTGGACTGTGAATTGACAAAAGGGTGGGAATGAGAAAACATGCGAGCCCACACGTATACCCTACCGTCGGTTAATGGGGATTACAGTAAAATGTCAGAAATTGTTGAATAAATCCCCAGAAACGACGGTTATTCCTGTCTACTATTATTGTATTACCGGACACTATTATGATTCCGGACGCGCATATTAATGCGTTCTAAAACAAATTCGTACCGTAACTAAGACTTCCGCAATTCAATTTCACAGAGCAATACCTAGCCTAGAACAAGATTGCAAAAACAAAGCGAAAAATCCAACTTTTACCTAATTATCTCTAAAAATGACAGAAAATGCTTAAAATATCATATGATATAACATAGTTTTGTATTAACAATTGATATATTTTCTAACGGAAATATGGGCCTGATTTGCCGAATTTCAATCTCGTCCGCTCCTTCGAGTTCGATCGAATGATGAGGTGTGGTGTATTGTGGGTGATCGTCGACGGCTAGTTCTCAAGGTACCCGTGCGCGAGGTTTACCGTGAGTAGAGCCGTCGATCGGCAGCGCATCGATAGAACTTGATGAGCGTCACGTTACGAACGCGAGCATATTATTATTGGAAAGTGCCATGGAACATGCAGCTAACAAGACAAAATAAAATAAGTTATCAAACACGAATTTATTACCAACATCTGCTCAGATTCGATATAAAAGAAGCAAATAATACTTAGAATTTACTCATGATATGATATAAGAAGAAAAAAATCACAAAAATTTGTTCTTACATCATTATAATCAAGGATATCTTTAACCGTCCGGCGCGTGTCCGGAATCATGATGTAATTTGTCGCGCACGAAAATAATTGTTTTTCGTGGAGGGGTATGCGGCAAGTGCGATGCAAAGAAAATGGTTGGTAAATATAAAATAATTTTATCATATTCATAATTTTCATAATATTTGGAATAGCAAGTGTGAATTTTTCTTGATTGTATTTCCTCTAGTTGTCATTTTTAAAGCACTGAAATAAAGGTGTCCGGCAATAGGATACACTGCCATATACTAACCTCGCACCATGAACCGCATTTGGCAGTGGATTTCTAACAAGTGGGTCGCGCGTGCTGGGATCTCACTTCTGGTGTCCACAACACACGACTTCTAAGTTCTATGAGTGACTATGGCTTGATTTTTCTGTGCGCGGCGGCATGTAATGAACCCTTGGGCGGTGGCAGGCAGGCTTGGGTGGGCTAGACTTACACAGCTGGCAGCCGTCTGTTTCGAGGAGTTTTTTAACATTTTTTATTTTTTTAATTTCTCTCATACACAGACGGCTCGCTATCGTGCAGCCACCATAAGGGGACTTACAATGCAAAATCCCTCCGTCGGGGCTCTTCAATTTTTGTCTTTAATGAATCAAACTTTTGAAAATTAACGCGACCGAAATGCAAATTAATATTCCCTCTTGGCATTAATTGCCAAAAAACGGGGAAAATCAAGTTAAAAGGAACAAAAACAGTGACTTACCTTGGCTGTCGCACAACTTCACTGCCCTGTTTTATCCGAACTTAATACACATCAACATATGGCCATTGAGTCCCCTGCACAGATCGCGCTAGAACTTCGGTCTCTGTATTTGGTGAGTGAAGCCAACAGAGTTCAGCTGAACAACCAACAAAACAGAGACCGAAGCTTTTGGTCTAGGCTAGACTGTGCTTTACAATATTATAAAGCTCAGAGTCCAGTAACCCAGAGTCCAGTTATGCCAGTTTGCACGGTCGACTCCTGGGGCCTGTTGCATGAAATGGTCTTTCGTAGAACCGTTCTAAGTAAGAATAAGATATCGCTCAACTGTTTCACAAAGCCGATTTGGGCGATACGAAGAATGGTCCTTGGAAAGACACCTCCAGACCTGTCCTATATAGGCATGATCTTTTTTGCACACTGCCCGCCACTGTCGGCATTGAGAGAAAAATACGTTTACGGCAAGCAACACTGACATATCACCTTTAAACATTTTTGGGGGGTCATTCGAGTGCACTCTGATGCACTAGTCCTCTCTGCTGAATACATCTACCTTTGTGCAGGATCTCTCTGCTGATCTCCGAAGCTAACGGAGGAAGAAGAAGAAGATGCATTTTATCTCGGATGGCGCCAAGTTATTTTTTTATATGGGGCTAGCTCTAGTTGTCATCAATATCAGGTCGTCTTTCATGGCAAGACGACCGAAAACGGATGTCATTTTAACTTCTCTAGGGTAATCTAGGCCCAAATAATTTTTTTGAATATGTTTTCTTTTATTCTCCCTCCTGTCTTTTCCCCACCCCTTTTCCATTAGAAAAAAAAAATTAACTTGAAATATTGAAATGGGCGGCAATCTCTCTGACCCCTCATTAGAATCAACATGAAAACAAATTATAACGTTCAGCAAAAAAAAAAAACAGGATACAGAACTAAGAGTCTAAGTTCACTCTAAGATGTTACTAAACATGATAAATCATTATATTGTCTCACCTGCGAAGCAGAGTGAGACTATAGGCGCCGCTTTTCCGACGGCGGCATCAACACCAAATCTTAACCGAAGGTTAAGTTTTTGAAATGACAGCATAACTTAGAAAGTATATGGACCTAGTTCATGAAACTTGGCCATAAGATTAATCAAGTATTAATAAACATCCTGCCTGAGTTTCAGGTCACATGACCAAGGTCAAATGTCATTTAGGGTCAATGAACTTCGACCATGTTGGGGGAATCAACATCAAAATCTTAACCTGAGATTAAGTTTTTGAAATGTCATCATAACTAAGAAAATATATGGACCTAGTTCATGAAACTTGGACATAAGGTTAATAGAGTATAACTAAACATTCTGCTTGAGTTTCAAGTCACATGACCAAGGTCAAAGGTAATTTAGGGTCAATGAACTTTGGCCAAGTTGGGGGTATTTGTTGAATTACCATCATAACTTTGAAAGTTTATGGATCTGATGCATGAAACTTAGACATAAGAGTAATCAAGTATCACTGAACATCCTGTGCGAGTTTCAAGTCACAAGATCAAGGTAAAAGATCATTTAAGGTCAATGAACTTTGGCCAAGTTGGGGGTATTTGTTGAATTACCATCATAACTTTGAAAGTTTATTGGTCTAGTACATAAAACTTGGATATAAGAGTAAGCAAGTATCACTGAACATCCCATGTGAGTTTCAGGTCACATGACCAAAGTCAAAGGTCATTTAAGGTCATTGAACTTTGGCCATTTTGGAGGTAATTATTAGATTGCTGTAATAACTTTTGAAGTTTATAGTATACAGTTTATAACATGTGGATGTAGGGGTAATCAAGTATTACTGACAGGTCTTAGGTCGCATGATCAAGGTCAAATGTTATTTATTGTCAATGAACCTAGTACTGTATCATTATAGTAGTTTTCAAAGTCAGCACTGCTGCATGCTATATTGAATCGTGCGATGCAGGTGAGACTGCCAGAGGCGCTCCACTTGTTTATTTTTATTTCATTTTCATTACAATTATTTTTTTTGCTGCTCAGATTAATTTCAATCAATGAAAATTAATTGATGGATTTGTGCTATATAAACTTGAGATAATGAATGAAACGAACACAAAATCTGCAGTACCAAATTAGCTAATTGAATTTAAGATATAGATTAGGCCTATAGCTTACGAATCCATCACAATCATTAAAAATGAAGATAAGTTCATTGTACCAATAAAAGAAAAGATTATGGAAAGTCCATATGAAGAGCCCGGGGGGGCCACTTCCATTCACGAGTGGATACCATGCGCGACCATAGGGTCTCGAAAAGCACCCTAAACACGTAATTTCCATATTCTGAAAATGCACCCCTTAACAAGTATTGGCGTGTGAAACCCTACCCTTAACAAGTATTGGAAACAAAACGATACTCTTGGCAAATATTCCCTGAAATGAACCCCTAAACAAGTACAGGAATGTTTTATTGTTACGGGTCCTTCGGTCGTCGGCTTTACCTTATTTGGTTTAGTACGACCCCACCTTCTAAACCTCGCGCAAATCGGACTCTAAACACGAAGTGTTGGGGCAAAATGGACATCCTTTATAAAACATTTTAATTTTGTTTTATCATTCCCGCAAATTCGACCCTAAACACGTAATTTTCCTAGCGAAATAGACACCCTTTTTTCATTATTTTTGTGTTTTTGACACCCTTATCACGTTACGTACGTAACGTGCCCTATCGTGAAAAGGACATCCTTTTTACGTGTTTTTTTGGTCGCGCATGGTATCCACTCGTCAATGTAAGTGGCCCCCCCGGGATGAAGAGGCGCATTTTAAATCGTAGGGTAGGCCTTATATCGGCCCCTATGTCATGTTAAAGAAATAATGTAGTCTGGACTCCTTAACTTTGAAATGTTGAACATTAGGCCTGGGACGAATGTCAATTTTACCATTCGATTAATTCCTGAAAAAACAATCGAATCATTTGATTGTTCGTCGGGAATCACGTCTTCTAAGCCAATAGTTGACCTACTTTACGAAGACATCCCAAATAGGGTTTTCCAATTATTGAACATCTAGGGTAGAATACTATCTGTTCCTCATAAATGAAAGTAAGCCTTTTTCTCCCTTCTCTTTGATTTCTATTTCAATGAAATGAGATTAAAACTTTCTTAAATCAATGCTTGTATTATGCATCCCTCCAAGTGCAACACCCCTGCATATAAATGAATCAGCCTACAGTCTTGGGTCCAATTTACATGTATGTCTCTGTAAACAACTCATTCATGAAGTAGTCTTTGAGATAGACACACATGTGGTGCCTTTTACTTATTGAAAAAATTCATCAATTGCCCACACCGTGCCCCAATCTCCACCTATGAAACTGCCAACGATGTTAAAAATATTTTGCAAAATATTTTTCATTTGAAGTACCTCTCAAAATTACAAATTTTTTATCATTTGAACCTATAATTGGGTGTATTTTGGGAGACTAGTCGACATCTGGAATTAGGTGATGGCACGCCTGTGTGTTGGAACGTTATTTTGATTGTGTGTGAGTGGAGGAGAGGCCAAGAGATTGCATTGTTTTGAAACATGAAAGGATTCTTGCTCCCACCGCTACCTTTCTCTCACTCACACCATGCTCAAACCACCCGCACACAGAGATGGGGAGGGGTCAATTTTTTTCTGGAGTCACGACCTTTATGTGAACGCACGTGGCTTCTTCTTTGTCTCCCAGAAGTTTCATTGGCCATCAAATGTCCAATCACATATCGGCTCAAGTCAGCTTGTTGTGTGTGTACTTTCTGTTTCAAGCACACAGACATGCAACCATAGAGTTATATACACCTATGCATACAACAAACATTGTGTATCGAGGGCATGCAAGGCCGGGTGGGATTAAAATATTCGGACCCCTTTCAGGTTGGTGTTTAACTGTGAATGTGATACAATCATTGTTCATTTTTGACAAATTATATCGGTAACATTTTTAAAAACTGTATCAAGTATTTAAAAACAATTTTTATCATTGTTATCATGTCATTTTGTTACCCTAACTTGAGTAATCGAGTTATCCCAAGTGTCTAATCGGGATCTGCCGAACATTTGATGAGTGTAAATTTTGCTAATCGATACAGGGCGTCCCCGAAATATGTCCCTCTGACTTAGGGCTGAATTGATTCTAAAATGGGGTAGTATTCTCAAATAAATGTTCATGAGTAGGAAGCTCATTTCATGATCTAACTTCTATGAAAATTTCATTGGTCGCGCTTCAGCGGTTTTTAATACAAACTCTGTTACGTAACAGTGGTGCATTTTAGCCCATTCCAAGTTTGCAGCATTGATGCATTTCTGCATTGTCTATGGCATATTAATCCCCATTTTTACATCCAAGATCTGAGCAGGTAGGACCTTTCCCTAATCATATCCAGGCTCATCAAATCATAAACTTGGGCATGTTCAGAAGGACAAGAAACATAAAAATTAAGTTTGTTTGATGATTGATATCATAAGGGGAATCAGTGCACCAACTTCGAAAGAAAATGGGAATGATGGATGAGTAACATAAGCTGAAAAATAAAGGGGAATCCACAAGTTAATCACCCTTTGCAAAAACAGAAAATTTTGATTTTTTTTTAAAAGTTGCATTGAATTAACTTTAACCAAAGTAGCTTATTAACTTAAAAAAAGTAATGAAAAAAAAAAGCAGTATATTAGGCATGAAACAGACATGACCCGTTGTCCTAATCATTGTGCATCTCCTGTTATCAAACATGAAATGAACTGTCAAATATTGTTTTTGCCCTTCTGAACATGCTCAAGGTTGTGATTTGATGAGCCTGGTTAGATCATGGAGATTTCCCTGGTCAGATAAGGGAATTCCTTGGTCAGAATGTTCAAAGGGGGTTGATATGCTAGAAAGTGCAGAACACACAGCAGTGCTGCATGCATGCAAACTTGGAATGGGCTGAAAGGCTCCACTGTTTAATAGACTTTGTATTTAAAACCACTGAAGCGAGACCAATGAAATTTTTATAGAAGTTAGAACATGATATGAGCTTCCTAGTTTTATACATTTCATTGAAAAAAGTTCTAATTTTTTGAAGTAATTTAGTCCCAAATCAGAGGGACATTTTTTGGGGGACGCGCTGTATATATTTTTTATATTCTTATATAAACTTCAATAAAATTATCAACTTTAAATATGACCAACGTTTATGATCGTTGTCATTGTTAGCATTGTTTCTGGATGTTGTATTTTTTTCCATTGCGGATTAATTTCACACATTTTTCTATGTTTTATTATTGAAAAGCACTACTTTACCCACTTGGATATGTTTGCAGCAATATTCATATTTTGCTTGTCTTCAGTTTACTCATCATGCAAAGGTATGTTTATACTCTAAACACTCACATTTGTATTTCTTACGTTATATCTGACAAATAAAATAAATAAATTAGATTTTTCACACGCAGCTTCTTAAATTTTTCCTTTTTAGTCTCATACAACCAGACATGTTGATTTTGTTTACTCCATTCAAACCCTATTTTTACCTCAACAAATAACATTTAACGCATAATTTGCAAACTTATTATTATCAATAAATATTCTTTAAAAATTCAGAATATTGAACTAATACAATGTCGAAATTACTTAGTTATTTAAATTTCATGTCGGACAAGGGTCTCTTTTGTTGAAATATCAATGAAAGGTGTCTTTAAAAGGAGACCATGAACTTTCTAAATAAGGGAAATAATGAAAAATTTTGATTTTATCCAGTTTGTTTGTGAATCTTTTACGTTTTTTTTCTCTTTTTACCTCATAAAGTAAGCTCCATACATCAATTTTACAATTAGTATAAATAAAACATTACTTGATCTCCATTTATTGAAATATATGATACTATGAAAAGTCGTCATTCCGAAATGAAAGCTTTAGAAGACGATATAGACTAAATATTTTTCTGATACTATCGATGTCAAATAATATCGTGGACTTGGAAGACAAAATTGCCTTCGTGAAAAGGAAAGCACTGATTTGTCGCCAATCCTCCTATCTCAGAAGAATGGTCCTAGGACGTTCCTACAGTGTACGTATCGCTCATCTCGTCATGAAACAGGCCCCAGAGAGCTCCGGTCTGCGCTCCGTTTTGGTTAGGGCAGTAGGGCTATAGGCCTACACAAAGGCAGCTAGGCTATAGACAGTACCCTGATAGCAGAAACTGGTAAAAATGACGTCATAATTACGTCAGTTTAACGACGAGTGTCACGTCATTTTGACGTCGTAACATGACGTCTTATTGACGGGATCTTGCACCCGCGAATAACGTCATTATGACGTCGTATATTGACGTCATTATGACGTCTCCAAGAGTGACTACGACGTCTTAATGACGTCTTAGCAACGTTTTTACAACGTTTTCCTGACCAGTATCAAGGGTCAGATTGACGTCGTGTATTGACGTGATTATGACGTCTTCGAGAGTCAACAACGACGTCTTAATGACATCCGTGCAACGTGTTCCTGACCGGTTTTAGACGTCATATTGATGTAATTATGACGTCTTTAAAAGTCATCTACGACGTCTTAATGACAACTTTGCGACGTATTCCTGACCAGTTTCAGACGTCATATTGATGTAATTATGACGTCTTTATAAGTCAACTACGACGTCTGAATGACGACTTTGCAACATATTGCTGACTAGTAATAGACGTCATATTGACGTCGCATATTGAAATGAATATGACGTCTTTTGGAGTCAACTATGATATCTTAACGTATTCTGACGTGATAATGACCTAAACATTAAATTCTACATGCAATGTACATACACACATCACTTCAAAGACCTTGTCATTGAGGATTATCTATATTTGGTGAATACTGAGGTGGTCTGACAATGTCCAGCATTCCCAGTAACAATATAATGATCCTCCATGCCAGGGCCTTGCATAACTTGTCTCGGTCTCAAGAACATGACCCCCCCCCCCCCCCCCCCCCGAAAAAGAATATATACAAAAATGGAAAACGAAATCAAATACATGTACGCATTTCAATTACGAAATCTTGGCAAATATTCTATTAATAAATAAAAGTTGCATAACATATTACCAGCAAAAAAAAAAGGAATACAAAATGTTGAAAACTCTAAATAGATTGAAAAAAAAACACTTTTCTATGAAAATGCAGTATTAGGGTCAAAGGAATGAAATTACAATGTTTGTTATACCAATACATACAATTGTACATGTATAAATACACATTAATACATAACAGAGGCATAATGATCTCCAAGAATAAAGCTTTTTCGTTGAAATTGTAATTAAATATACCTTCAACTTTAGACAACTATGTATTATGTAATGTAGGTAAAAATATACTGTATGTAAAAAAAAAATACCCGAGTTGGAATAGTTTCAGGATTTATGGAAGCTCGCATTTGGGTGAAAGAATCATACATGTACATTAATTCTTATGAAATGTTTGGGTTGTATTACACTATCACTTAGGGCCAGGGGTAAAAGATAGTAGTTGCAGCAAACAATTATTTCTTCGGAAAGTCTTTTAAATTAAGGTTAATTGTCAAAATATTGTACATAATCTAGATCTGGGCCCTGTCTTACAAAGAGTTACGATTGATCCGATCAATCATAACTCTATGGAAATCCATCAGTGTCATAATTTTTTTCTACGAAAAATTTGCAGCGAATTTTTGAGAAAACAATGAATGCATGAACATACATCATAGCTAGAAAATATTTTGAACAAACATGCTTAATAGATGTTAACGTTGCTGACCGTTCATAGTTGCGATTGATCGGATCAATCATAACTCTTTGTAAGACGGGGCCCTGGTAAATTAATGTAAACTTGTATCTTTGTAAAATCATGAATTTTGATCTTAAAATCAATAATTCTGATGATCACTAACACAGAAAAGCATATGTGGGACAGGACAGTGTATTATGATTGATTTGAAAAATACCCGACATTTGATAGAATTACATGCTTATTTTGCTCATTTCTCAGCAATTACACATTTTCTTCCCGAGCTTTTTGGCACACATCTTTTATATATACATACACTTTGCTGGTAATTCTGTTGGATTCTGTTCGAACTCATTTTAAGATAGTTACTACTAGAGGTGCGCTATTAACTTAAGGCAACTATGTAATGTAGGAAAAAATATACTGTATGTAAAAAAAAAAATACCTGAGTTGCAAAGTTTTCAGGATTTATGGAAGCTTGCATTTGGGTGAAAGAATCATGGATCAATAAGTCTGATGAAAATAGTTTGTGGAACTGTTGTATTACACTATCACTTAGAAGGAAAAGACAGTAGTTGCAGCTAACAATTATTTCTTGAGAAAATCTATAAAATCAAAGTTAATTGTCAATATATTGTACATAATCTACATCTGGTACATTAATGTAAACTTGTATCTTTGTAAAATCATGAATTTTTTAACTTAAAATCGATAATTCTGATGATCGCTGTAAACACAGAAAAGCATATGTGGGACAGTGTATTATAATCGATTCGAAAAATACCTGACATTTGATAGTTCAATTACATGCTTATTTTGCTCATTTCTCAGCAATTACGCATTTTCTTCCCTACATGTAGCTACGTAGGCTTTTTATGTGAGCTGAGAGATTTCATACCAGATTTCCTTTGCTTGATAAAGTTCTTATGATAGTCTGTGTATCAGCATAGCATGTGTTCAGTGTTTTGAACCCACTGGAAATTGTGCATCATATCTTTATGTATGGAAGTCATTTTGCGTCTGCAGTCTCCATGGTTTTTTCAGGATCTATGTGTTGACTAGACCAGTCCCATATTGATATTTTCGTGCTGTGTCACTTTGGAAGGCCGTCTCTAATTGGTTGACTGGTGAGTTGGCAGATGCACAGCCCATCCCACTTTTCAATTATATCATTACGTAATCTCTAACATGTCTAAGATATCCACCAGATCAAGAGGCCGCTTGCACTCGGCTAACGCATGTACACAATCCTCTGCTTCATCATTAACTGGATCTAAACAAAGCCCAGCATTCCTAGATCATATTGATACAGTCGTTCAAAGAGCGGTGGCCGTGGCAATGGAACGCGAGAGACAAAAACTCAATGATGACATGGATAAGCGCGAAAATAAATTGCGTGAAATTCTTGATGAAAAGCTCACTAGTCTACACGTTCTTGAAATATCTATCGATACTAAATTGAAGCAACTCCGTGATTTTGAAAAATCGGTTTCTGATAACATGACTAACACCATAATGCTTCTTTGTCAAATAGGCTTGACCACATCGAGCAGTACTCCTGTCGCAATAATATCCGTATCCGTATGAGATTGTTCGAAATGTAGCAAAGCAGATTGGTATCGATCTTACTCCATGTGACATTGATCGATCCCATCACCTTTGCCGACCAACTAGCAGTCATGATGTTCAACCCAAAGGGTCATACCCCGGCGTGGCCCTGTAATGCCAACTTAGCAGCTCCACCAATCAATGTGAAATTCACTTCATACAGGCCGAAACAAACGATGATGAAAAATAGAGGAAAATGAAAATGCTCAGGAACAGATGACTGGGTGCAGGCAGGCAAGGCAGTTCAGGTGGGATGAAAATTTATTGGCAGGACACCTTCCGTTTCAAATTACAGCATCTGCAAAAATAACAGAAGAGGAGAAACATAAAAACTTTTTCTACATAAACTATTTATTAATCTTCATTAAAAACTAGATGGTTTCAATATTAATTTCCAATTTATTTTAAATGATTAAAAAACGATGTGGGGTTTGTTACATATTTTATACTTCAAATATTAACATGTTAAGTCAAGTCGGGGGGGGGGGGCATGATGCCCTCAAGACCTTTAACCATCTCTGTATAAGGAAGGAAATTTTAGAATCAATTTATTTGACACATAAAACATATTATTTTTTTATAATTACAATTTTAATTCATGCCTTTTTTATGTGTTTTAAATGGTTATGGGGTAACCAGGACTGTCAGGACCGAGAATTCGAACTTCGAGGCTGAAATACAGCCATTCCCTATGCCTGATTTGGCTTAAATTCAGGTCAAGGATCAATTAAATATATATTTTGCAAAAAAAAATCTGACAAATTTTGAGGTGGAATTAGTTTTCTGGCATCGCGAAATCGACCAATGCAAAATTTTATTAGCGCCAATTTACCATCTAAACTTGTCATTGAAATTAGAACATCCAAACCGATCTAGTACCAGTACTAGCACAATGAATCAATCAGCTATGCATGTGCACCAATTCTGTATTTCTTGCATACGTACGTCACTCGAGTTAAAGTTCATGTCATTGCGTTTCATAGCGTGGGAATTGTAAGAAAGTGATCCTTCAAAATTTTTACCTTCCAACAATTAACATTTTTTAAGCCTTTGTATGCATTTAGAGTACTAAAGCTTACAAATTGGACAAATTAAATGTTTGCCCCAAAATTATTGTGGGAAGGGTGGATTTTCTAGGGAAATCCATCTTAGTGTACAAAGTTCTACAGGCAACAGAGACTTGTCTAGGCTCCGTGAATGAAAATACAATGAAAAAATATCACAGAGTCCTCGAAGTACAGTCAGGACCATTAACAGATTATAAGGTGCCCCGAGTTTGTGCACACCCAAATCTGCGTGATTCTGATAATAGAGATTCCCAATGATCCCCCCCCCCCAAAAAAAAGGCTTTACATCTGAAATAGCCTTCTAACTTACCTACTGCCCGATGCCTCCTATCATGTAGGGCAACAACGAAGGATCTCCACTCCTGGCATCCAGCGATTCTGGGCCTTCTTCTGGAAACTCCCCCAGGCCAGGTAATATTCACTGACTTCATCTCCTCCTCAACTCCTCATGTGTGACACCGAGACAGGTGGTTTTGTGTCTCTCTCTCTTTCTCCTGAAATGTCAAACAGATCTATTCATTAAAAATCTTACTCAAAATGGTGCTTTTTGTAGAAAAATAATGAATATAGGGCATTTCATGTGACGGCCTTAACCCTTATTAAACTGGGGGGGGGGACCCCCCCCCCCAACAAATTTCATCACTACGCTGTCGCGCAAAAAATTTTGATCGCGCCGCTCACTGACTTTTTACTTTCAAGTCTCGTGCAAATTTTGAGACCAAATTTGTGACGCCCGGGTACGCGGTTACGACATTACGCAACATTATGTAAGTGCATGTCAGACCCAAAATTGCTCATAAACATGATTTCATGTACAAATCCAATGCAAATTGTGTATTTAGCCAAAATTCATAAATTTATCATTATTTCTACTTTTACTGATTAAACTTAATTAATTTTGCCTTGTTTATGATTAGAATTAAGTCTAGAACGATTTCCATCGAAAATACAATAAAAAAAATAAAAAAATATGAATTCAGTTATTCAGTGAAATTTACCAATCATTGTCCAATGCAACTACGTAGATTACGTCATTCTCTACCATCATGCAAATTTTCGTTGTGATCGTGCAATCCACGGCCGAGATCTTATAAGGGGGGGCAATAATACCCCCCCCCCCCCCGGGAATGACAAGAATCAAAATACCCCGGTAGATTTAGGATTTAAAAAATTGTCAGTACGGACTACGGTATATCATCGAGGATCTACATAGTACATGTAGATCTGGTAGTGGTACAGTTACATAAACTGAACTTTGTGAAATCTTGAAATCTACGCTGAAAAATGTTCAAACTGAAGATCACCAACACAGATAAGAGCACGTGGGACAGTTATTATTGCTCTGATTAATGTCGGCCCGACGCTTGCCTTGGCTCGAGTTGACCCGAATCCTGTGCTTTTTTTGCTTATTTCGCAGCAATTACACAATTTCTTCCAGAATCAAATGGCACATACGGTATATTATTTATAAATATAGACAGACACTTTGGTGGTCATTTCATTGGATTCTGTACGAACTCATTTTGATATCGTTACCACAACTGGCAATTACCTTAAAGTGTGCACTGTGTCTGTGCGCGTGCAGACTTGGGCCGCGCCCTGCATGAGGCTGAGCCCACCAGCGCAGCCTGTCCTATTCAGCATGCCGGCGCTCGGGGCAGCCACCCCGGCCGGGCAGTGTCAGTGCACGAAATCTAAAGCCAAAGGCAAGCCGCGCTCCGAAAAGAAAATCTTAGAAGATGGTTATGTTGTTATACCGAGGTTGTTTTACCTGACTGCTAAGAAAGCACGAATGCCTGTGAGCAAGCAACCAGTGGACCAACGGCTTAAGGTCCTCTCCGAGGGACCTGGTAATGAGGATAAATGCCTTACCAAAGGGCACTAGCGCACCACTTGGGAATCGAACCCGGGTCACCGGAATCCGAAACCCCCGCTCTACCGACTGAGCTATCGCGCCTCCCCATTCTAACTTACTGTTTGGTCTCCTGCGAATGCCTTCGAAGTCGTTATCCAAATCTGAACCGTGTTCTTAAAGTAGTAGAACTATTATTAACGGCCATCTTCGTCGCACTTAATTCTCGATCCAAAATTAGGCTGCAACATTTAACGGCGAAAAACGGGCGCATTCCTTTTTCAAATTAAATGGTTGCGACTCGACTGCGCCAGTTAAGTTGCATGCAGTGCAGCGCGCATGCGCAGGCTCGACGCCCGGCGGCGAATTAATTCTGCGGATCATGAATTTTTTATAGGGGGTGAGCCCGGGGGGCGTGCAGGGGGGGGGGGGGTGAGCTAACTAGATAGGGGGTTTGCATGACACCGGGGCATGACACCACTTGCGAAAAAAAAGTTTTAAAATAGATACAAACTTCTTTGACATATAAAGCTTCCTCTTAATTGTTTGGTTTGGTTGGCAACCCAGGACCAAAATCCAGTTAAAACCAATTAAGGCAAAACCAATTGAAACCAGTTGGCCAACTGGTTTCAATGGGGAAATTGGAACAACTGGTTCCAATTGAAAACCAGTTGCCAATTGGTTCCAGTTTACCAGTTAAAAACCAATTGGTTCCAATTGAAAACCAGTTGCCAATTGGTTCCAGTTAAAACCAATTGGGCAACTGGAACCAGTTGGCAATTGTTGTCAATTGGTTCCAGTTGTTCCAATTTCCCTATTAAAATCAATTGAATCCAATTGGAGGCAACTGGTTTCAATTGGTTCCAGTTGAAACCAATTGGAGGCAACTGGTTTCAACTGAAACCAGTTGAAACCAATTGGTTTCCAACTGGATCCAATTGGAACTTCCAGTTGGAACGAACTTAATTAGTTACAAATTAATTAGCATTTGCACTAACTATTTCTCATGCCAACACAGAAGCAGTGTTATATGTCTATTAATACCAATGTAAAGGGCATTGATAAAATACAGACTTTCATGTGTATTTATTTATATGGAAGATCTTCAAATATATGTACTTTTATTTGATGTAATTTGTTAACAGTTAGTGGTGTACTAATTATCCTTTAATCTGTTTTAATTATAATCTATAACATTTATGAACATGGTTTTCACTGCTAAGTATTCTAAATACTTATCTTTAAAAAGTATGGTACTTGAAATTGTAAAGAATTAAATAGATACATTGTTAATGATGATTAATCTCATAAAACATTAATCTGTGCACACTGGCAAATAATATGCAAATTAACTGGTTTCAATTGGATCCAGTTGGGTAACTGGAAAATTTCCAATTGGAAACCAATTGGAAATAATTTCCAGTTACCCAACTGGTTCCAATTGGAATTCATTTCCAGTTACCCATCTTTCCAGTTAGAAGTCATCTCCAGTTACCCAATTGGTACCAGTTAGGATTTCCAGTTACACAACTGAATGGTTCAAGTTAGGATTTCCAGTTACCCAACTGGTTCCAGTTAGAAATCATTTCCAGTTGGAAGTCATTTCCAGTTACCCAACTTGTTCCAGTTAGGATTTCCAGTTGCCCAACTGGTTCCAGTTGGGATTTCCAGTTACTCAACTGGTTCCAGTTAGAAATTATTTCCAATTGGAAGTCATTTCCAGTTACCCAACTGGTTCCAGTTGGGATTTCCAGTTGCCCAACTGGTTCCAGTTGGGATTTCCAGTTACTCAACTGGTTCCAGTAAGAAATCATTTCCAATTGGAAGTCATTTCCAGTTACCCAACTGGTTCCAGTTAGGATTTCCAGTTGCCCAACTGGTTCCAGTTGGGATTTCCAGTTACTCAACTGGTTCCAGTTAGAAATCATTTCCAATTGGAAGTCATTTCCAGTTACCCAACTGGTTCCAGTTAGGATTTCCAGTTGCCCAACTGGTTTCAATTGGTTTCAACTGGAAATTGTTAAATTCCAGTTAAAACCAATTGAAACCAGTTAATATTAAACCAATTGAAACCAATTGAAACCAGTTGGAAATCCAACTGGTTTCAATTGGATTTTGGTCCTGGGAACCAAGCAGTTAAGAAATGATTATTTTTGCCACTGCTTTTGAAACTTTTTTTCTTTGAAGAATTATATACTTTACCTAAAATAAAAAAAATTCTGTACTATTTTTTTTTAGTTTTACTTTTCCTTTTATAAGTAGAAATAGCCTTGCTAACATGGCAAGGTTGAAAAAATGGCAAAATAGTATGTGGCTTTGAAATTAAACTTGTAAATTTCCTCGTCGTTGATTGGTAAAATTTGATGTCATAATCACGTCGTAATGTGGTCATATGAAAACGCAAATTTCTTTGTCGTTGTTTGGTAAATAAATGATGTCATAATCACGTCATAATGTGGTCATATAAAAATGCAAATTCATTTGTTGCAGATTGGTCGATAAATGACGTCGTAATCACGTAATAATCTGGTCATATAAGAAAGCTAATTTACTTGTCGTAAATTGGTCAGTAAATGACGTCGTAATCACGTCATAATCTGGTCATATAAGCGAGCAAATTTACTTGTCGTAAATTGGTCAGTAAATGACGTCGAAATCACGTCATAATCTGGTCAAATAAAAATGCAAATGAAAGTTGCCATTCTAAGTCGTCAAAATGACGTCGTAAGAACGTCATAAATACGACGACATGACGAGTATTACCACTTTACGATCAGTTAATGACGTCATTACGACCGTGTCTGCTATCAGGGTAGAGGCGCACGGCCAATATGGGAGACTGTCTCCCATGAGAGAGATTATAATATCAGAGACTTTTGTAAAGAATTTGAGTATCCAATTGCAGAGACAGTCTCCACTTTGGCCGGTGGCAAAGTTTGGGAGACCAATTTCCTTTGTTTACATTTGCTGCAAAAGGATTACCTTGGCGGCAAATAAAAGTGTGATAAGCAGATTCCTCATGAAAAATAACCTCTTTTCACCGTCTACTTTAAAAATTCACTGTCTACTTCATTGTTTTGAAAAGGATTTTTGTTGTCATCCACACACAAAACAAATGGGCTTCTGACCTCGGTGAGACAAAATTTTGGGTGGAAAAAATTACGCTTTTGTTGGTGTATTGTTTCTTTTGTTCTTTTGCAAAGCAAGTCTCCAATATGGGAGATTGTCTCCCATATTGGCGGTGTGCCTCTACTGATAGAGGGGTCTAGCCATTATCACCCGGGGGGGGGGGGGCAGTCAAATATATTATTGCTGTAGACACGCGTGACCAAAAAACGTGTTTAAAGGGGTGTTTTTTTTTCCAGTTTTGGACGCGGGCTGCGCGTGGACTCGTTATTAAGGGTATCAAAACGCCGTTAAAAAAAAAGGGGTAGTGTTGAAAGACTGGTCAATGGTCAATCGCAGGATCAAACGTATTTAGGGTATGGTTTTTTCCAAAGCTTTTTTTTTAAGACTAGCCAAACGTGTTTGGGGTATATTTTTTCCCCGGGGTCATATTCTGGCGAAAAACGTGTTTAGGGGACAAAATGTGTAAATAAAGTGTGCAAAAAACTTGTTAAGGGGGTTATTTTGCACACAGAGAAAAACTCGTTCAGGGGGTGTTTGGAAATAATTTGGCCACATGTGTGTACAGCAATACATTTGACTGGCCCCTCCTCCCCCGGCATTATCGCAAATAGATTTAAGCAAAGGATCATGGGATCGAACAGGGAGCAATAGCGCCGCTATTGTCCGGATGCGACCATGCGAACGCTAGTAATACTAGCAGCCGACAATATAGTGTACGATTTCCATAGCGCATCAAAATACGATCGATGCCCGCGCCGCAGCCAACATTTTGCAGAGTCTAACATCACTTTTCTTCTTGATTATATAGGTGGCAGAAATAGATGTGCTTAGCTACATTTACACAAGAATTACCACAGATTTCATGAAGACAAGTGCAATTTTATTTCATTTTCGAGAGCTGTCTATACGTATTCTGAGCTGTGCAGCTATGACTGTGCAAAGTGCGCCTGTATACACTGACTGCGGGCACTCTCGGCCCAGGGACAGTGTTCGTCGGCGAGGTTGAGGAAAGTCCCGGAATTCCAAGGAAAATAATCAAATGATCAATAAAATGAACTCTGCAGTAGATTTGATTACTTTATTCTAGTTATATTTTAGTAATATATATCAATCGATTGTCAAGAATACATGTTTTATAAATTATCTCAATCACAATTTTATTCAGATATTAAACCTAGCTGTGTTTTCTTTTTAATGAATAAAATTGAAAAAAAATGTAACAAAAGAATCTATACATACTCACAAATCTAGCCGCAATGAAGCCGTTCCTCAAAACTTCGAAATAATGCCCCAAAACTAGGAAAAAACATCAGAAAAATTAGCCGGTGTGCATTAAAAGTCGTTTATGAGGGAGGTGCAACAAAAGTACATCAGAAATAACTTCCTTCTCACTACGGAAACAGTGACCAGCAAATCTCATACTTTGTTAACAGAGCTGCCAACCAGTACGTTTTTGCAACCAAAATACGACAGTATGTTTTTTCTTTTAAAAATATGATTTTGTAAAAAAAAAATATATATATTTTTTTACAAAATCATAATTTATTGAGAAAAATCATCTCTATATATCTCTGTTTCATGAAACTTACACAAATTTGGTTATTGGATCAATGTAATTTCTGGTAACTTGTTTTTTTTTTCAATCATTTTGTTAAAACCAGGGTGAGATATGCACATTTTTCAATGTTTTATTTTCATCTGCAAGAGCAGTGAGCATTTTAGCTTGCAAGCAGCATGAGCGCCGCGATGAGCGTGCGCACCACGCATTTTATTATGAAATACAGTTTTCTTTGGAAAAATACAGTTTTTTTTATCACAGAATACAATTTTTCATTCCCAGAGGTTGGCAGGTCTGCGTTTAATTACCATGGTGGAGATAGGTGGAAGATCTGCATAAATTTCATCTGCTGTTTTGTGATCATAATACTGTTGCTGGAACACGAAACGATCTGGAAACATTCACTATTTAATGAGGTGAAATGATTCCTACACGTAAATTAAGCCATTGCTCGCCAAATTAAACCTTAGAGCCATAGGCGGCGAGAGTGGGGGGGGGGCTCACCCTGAAAAAAAAGAGATAGGGAAAAAAGAAAGGGAGAGAGGGAGAAAAGGGAAAGAAATAAAGAAAAAAGAACGAAAGAAAGAAAGGAGAAAGAATTAAAGAAAGAAAGAAAGAAAGAAAGGAGAAAAGGAATGAAGAAAGAAGAAAAAGGAGCAAACGCTACTCTCGATTTTGCTTTGGAGGATTTCTCCTGAAGTCTGTGGTATCCTTTATAGAGCATAGTGAGGTGCTACAATTTCATAATATTATTTATATTGCTTCTCCCTTTCTTTGTGAATTATTCTACACTAACGTAAAAATGGAGGAGGAAAAAAGTGCTGAAGAAGAAAAGCAAGAAGGAAGGAGAAGTAGAAAAAAAAAGAAGATGGAGGATATAAGGGGAGTAAAAATGAATCTGAGAAGAGAAAATTGAGGGGAGGATGTTAAAGAATAAGAGAAAGAGAAGGATAAAATAAGGGGGAAGATTGAGAAGAAAGAGAAAAGGAAGGGGGTGAGAAGGGGGAGGAGGGAGATGAAAAAGGAGGAGAAAGGGAAGTAATGGAGAAGTAGAAGAAAAGGTAAAAATTGAAAAGTCGAAGAACAGGGAGAAGGAGAAGAAGAATAAGACGACACAATAATAGGAATAAAAAAAGAAGACTGAGAAGAAAGAGAAGTAGGAGGGGGAGTAAAGTGCACTCTGGTTATAAATAAGTCCAGGGGGGGGGGGTTTCATCAAACAATTAGTCGGTGGTTTTCTCTGACCAATTGTGATTTTCACCGATTAATTTCATTTTCACCGACAACTTTGACATCACCGACTAAATTTCATTTCATGAAAATTTGTCGGTGATTTTCTCCGACAAATTATTGGAAACCACCGACTAATTTTGTCGGTGGCCTTCACCTACCGACCAAACTCATTTTCACCGACTAATCAGCCTTTTAGGGCCTTCGCAGCTAAAATCGATCAATTTCAGTGATTTTGAATATAACATTTTAATAAATTGCCTATTTTTCATTTCATTAAGAAAATTCAAAGAAAATGTATTTATTTTTAGTCAATGACAAATAAAAAGTAAACATTTCAAGAATCGTATTTTTATCTTTAAATATCTATATTTTCATAAATATTTATCGATACTTAAGAAACATCTTCAAATGTACACATTTTTCAAACATAATTTTCTTCAACCCGAATAAATCATTGTGCATTCTTTAATCAATAATGTCCGATAATGTCTGAAAACTGTGGCCTCATTAACTTTTGTACAGGTTTTTCAATATTTCATTAATGTTGTTGGTGTTGCTGCTGCTGTTGTCATTGTGGTTGCTGGAATTGCTGTTGTTTTTGCTGCTGCTATTGGTGTTGTGGGTGTGATTGTTGCATCTCCTGGTGCAATTAGTTATTGTTGCTACTGATGTTGCTCAAGGTGTTGCCTGTGTGGTTGCTGTTGTCATCGCTGCTACTGCTGTTGTTTACGAGTATGGCTGTTGCATCTCCTGATGCATTTTTTGATGTTGCCGCTTGTGTTGTTGCCTGTATGATTGCTTGCTAGAATCCTTGCTGTTGGCTTTGTTTCTACTGTCATTGTTGCTACTGCTGTTGCTGTTTACCAGTGTGGTTGTTTCATCTCTTGATGAAGTTATTTATGTTGCGCCCGATGTTCCCTGCATGGTTGTTGGAGCTCCTGCTGCTGTTGATGTTGCCAATGTGGTTGTTGCATTTCTGCTGCAATTGTTATTTTTGCTGTTGCTCTTGATGTTGTCAGTTTGGTTGTTGCATCTCTTACTGCAGTTGTGGCCTTCGGCTGCTGATGCTGTTGTTGCTCCTGCTGCTGTTCATGTTTATCAAAGTAACTGAAATGGAATTAATTTATAGAGCATGTGATATTTTATTAATAAAGATATTAATTTCCATCATTATTGATATCAAAGTCATTTATTCTTTCTTTAATTATAAGTTCTAAATGGTTAAAATATTGTCACCAAAGCCTTATTAAACAACAAAAACAAAAAGTTAATAACAAAGAAATGCATAAGAAAATGATTAAAATGTACATGTATACACAATTGATTTTAATGACTTGGGTTTTTCTCATTGGTTTATCTAAGAAAGGGAGTCAAAATCCAAATTTTTTAATTTGGTCTTTATTTCTTGATTTAGAGCCAAATGCTGATTTCATGCAAGAGTCATATTATCATAAATAAAAAAACATCAGGAGCAGCAGCATACCTGCTGATTTCTGAAGTGAGTGCACAATCAACAGGCAAGATCCTGAGGCACCCCCCCCCCATCAAGATCATTTGAATTAGTAATGTTTAATGACTGCTTTTGTAGTCATTACATTTATCTGATTTATACAGGCAATCAGGCATACAAGAGATATAAAAAAATTGTGTTCTTTTCTGGTGTCAAGTTCCTCCCTGACAAAGCAGATGGTGATGGTGTGTGTGTGTGTGTGTGTGGGGGGGGGGGGTTTAATAGGAATGCAGAACATTGGAACATTCATTTACTACTTTGGCAATAGAAAGCAAGTCACACCATCTAGCATTGATTGATATTGGTTGTTATACAACAGTCCAAGAAATATAACCATTAATCAATTAAGCATCTAAGCACTTATAGATGTCATTGTTTTCAAAAATTGACTGGAAGAAGACCAAATAAAGAAGAGAACAGTAAATACATTATAGAAAGGCTATGTTACTTGTCGAAACCAATATAACTGATACTAAGGAAATAATGACATTACTGAAAAGTGCACGAAACAAAATGCAAAAATCCATCGTCCGCTTTGTTTTAAGGACCAAGCGATTGTTTGAGAAACGGTAAATCTAGGTAGCTAGCTAGCTATGCAGAATTTTAGTTGCTATCTTGTTCTCTTCTTTATCAGTTAGTTAATTGTCTCATGATTATGAAATTAATATTTCACTGAGAAGACTTTTGCAATTATTATTCATTAACTTAATCAGTCGCGCGTTGGATGTACACACGATATAATTATGTTATAATACTTTTTTCATCTCTAACCGCCTACAATATCTTGCAACTAACCTTGGATGATTGGTCGCAAAGCATCCCACACTATATAATTTACTAAAATGTCAATATTATGCAATGTGATAGATTATGTTTCATCTTTGTTAAAGCTTTGACTTTAAGAAAGAAGAAGGAAGACATCTCCCTGTGTCTTGCTGGGGTTTCCTTATTTCTTATATATATATATATTTTTTTTTCTTTGCAAAGGAGGGAGAGAAGAAAGGATAATTTAATAGTTATGACAAAAAATATATATAAAAAAGTAATAGAAACAAAATTAAAATAATAAAATAACCACCCAAGTGTATTGACACTTCCCTTTTGAATTTGCTGGATTTCATGTTTGAAGGCTCTTTTTCCATACAGACAAGTGTCAATCGACTGACTGAGGGTCACAAGGAGGAGGAAGGGTTTCCTCCCACAAGGGCCCCCTTTTATTTTCCATGTAGGTAGGTTAAAGGCGTTTGTCCCCTGGAAAGATCAAACCTCAAGATGTTGATGGACCTGAATCCACCGACGGGACAGCCGTAACCCCGTAACTCTGGTACGGGTGTGGGAGGGGGCTCTTCTTTCTTTGCCTGTCTCTCTTTCAGTCATGTCAAATCAGTTTCTTTTTTTTCCTATCTTATCACTTCTTGATCACATAAATCCTTTCTATCTCCGTCTTTATTTTACTTTAAGTTAAAACGTTATCCCCACTTGTTAGAATGATTTTCTTTTATATAAAGTTTTCATAGATCGTCGATCAACAACCTTATCCTTTTCGGGAAGTAATCCCCCTATTGTTTGCTGATATCTTATTCCTCAGTTTTTGTCTCACCTGCATAGCAGAGTGAGACTATAGGCGCCGCTTTTCCGACGGCGACGGCGGCGGCGGCGGCGGCGGCGGCGACGGCGGCGTCAACACCAAATCTTAACCTGAGGTTAAGTTTTTGAAATGACAGCATAACTTAGAAAGTATATGGACCTAGTTCATGAAACTTGGCCATAAGGTTAATCAAGTATTACTGAACATCCTGCCTGAGTTTCATGTCACATGACCAAGGTCAAAGGTCATTTAGGGTCAATGAACTTAGACCATGTTGGGGGAATCAACATCAAAATCTTAACCTAAGGTTAAGTTTTTGAAATGTCATCATAACTTAGAAAATATATGGACCTAGTTCATGAAACTTATACATAAGGTTAATCAAGTATCACTGAACATCCTGTGCAAGTTTCAGGTCACATGATCAAGGTCAAAGGTCATTTAGGGTCAATGAACTTTGGCCAAATTGTGGTATTTGTTGAATTACAGCCATAAATTTGAAAGTGTGTTGGTCTAGTTCATAAAACTTTGATATAATAGTAATCAAGTATCACTGAACATCCTGTGCGAGTTTCAGGTCACATGATCAAGGTCAAAGGTCATGTAAGGTCAAAGAACTTTGGCCACGTTGGGGGTATTTGTTGAATTGCCATCATATCTCTATAAGTGTATTGGTCTAGTTCATAAAACGTGGAAATAAGAGTAACCAAGTATCACTGAACATCTTGTGCGAGTTATAGTAGTTTTCAAAATCAGCACTGCTGCTATATTGAATCGCGTGATGCAGGTGAGACGGCCAGAGGCATTCCACTTGTTTGTTTCATATATGTATTTAAATTTTTTTTTTTTTTTTTTTTTTTTTTTTTTTTCATGAAAAAAAAAAGGAGTGAATATACAAGAAATAATAAAAAAAAAGTAATATAAAAATAATAATAATAAATAAAATTGTTACCCTAATTTTCATACAGTGGGTGGCAAAAATAGTCAATAATGACTTATTGCCAAATAAAAACAAGGAATGGAATGGAAATGAGTACCAGACTACCAGTAATTTAATTTTTTTTTAATGTGACTTTACTTCGCCAAAGTGAGGCAGTCATGATTAAGAGTGTTTTACTTACAAGTGACATCACATTTCCTGCCTTCTTGTCTGGCTCTCCTAAAACCTTCAACCATTTATACTTGAGTAACTTTGTATCTCATGTCTGTCTGAAAAGTTTGGGTGAAGCCTCCACCTGAAGGAAAAATAGTATTGAAATAACTAATTAAAATATTTGCCATAATCTTGTATTTCTTCTCACATGTATTATGTAATACTAAATAGGTTCATTATTGCACGATGAAATAATCGCTAGAGGGTATTCATTTGTCTCGCAATCTACTATGGTCAACAAGGAAATTTGTGATCACTCTCGCAAAAAGTGTTCACTAGCTTACAAGTTCACGAGCTTTCGAGTGCCGCTGCAACTCTTTATCAAGTGACGAAAATTATCTGATACGGTAGTCAATTTATACCAATCCCCAGGACCGTACGCACGAACGCGGGAACAATAGGTGGGCACTGATCCATTATGTGATTGGTCGGGCGTATATGCAAATAAGCCGGAGGTATATATGCAAATACGCCGCGAGTCGGCAATATGCAAATAAGACAAAATTGGCGGGCTCGCTAGTTTCCCGTGGGTGGGGGTTGACTAGCTGAGCGGTCCCTCGCTCGGTCGGGTCGGCGTGCACTGCCCCCCTTACCTGGCAGTGCACGCCGACCCGTACACGTAAATAAACAGGAAATAAAACATGTTTTGATTACCAGGTTTCATGTAGAAGGGAGTAAATAAAGGGTTCAAGTTTTTATTATGTTAATAAAAAATACAAACAATAGTAAATGACATATGCTCTGGCTGAGAAACTGAAATAGAGAAATTATTCCTCACAATGTAACTTGTATGTACATACACATGAGCAAGAAGTGATAAATGGATTGAGGGGTGAGAGCAGGGGCTGCGGAAACGGGGAGGGGGGTGCTTGTTAGCTGCAGGGTCAGCGGAACGGTTTTTAAAGTGAGCGAGGTGACCGTGCAAAAAAACATAACCAGATGGTCATTTAACATTTTTCAGCCCCCGCACTGTTTTCCAAAACCATGTACAAAAATGTAAAATTGACTGGTCTGCTTATGATTTTTTGCATGGTCAGTCCCCCCTCCCCCCACACTTTCGGCTCAGCCCCCTCACTTTCAAAACCGTTCCGCTGACCCTGCAGCTAACATGCAAAACATTTTGAATCTTTTACATATCTTTCATGTTTACGAATGTTTGCATTACAAACTGACTTTAAATAGAAAATCTGGTCAGTCTGATTTCATTGTCATTGATGTGGGTTTTAAAGGGATGGTCCAGGCTAAAAGTATGTATAATTGAATAGAGTAGAATTGCCTGAGCAAAATGACGAAAATTTCATCAAGATCGGATAACAAATAACAAAGTTATTGAATTTTAAAGTTTAGCAATATTTTTGTGGAAACAGTCATCATGAATATTCATTAGGTGGGCTGATGATGTCACATCTCCAATTGTTCTTTTGTATTGTATTATATGAAATTAAGTTTATTAAAAAAAAAATTCTTTAAGAACTAGAAAAATTGGATTGACAACTGATTTAGTGCGTTAGATATTTATTGAGCACTGCAACTTATTTCATTATAAGGGAGACATACTTTTCACACAAGTATGAAATAATGAAAAAATTATGATTTTATGTAATAACATAAGAAAACGGAAAGTGGAGATGTGACATCATCAGCCCACCTAATGAATATTCATGATGACTGTTTTCACAAAATATTGCTCAACCTTAAACTTCAATAACTTTATTATTTGTTGTCCGATTTTGATGAAATTTTTGGCATTTTGCTCAGTGAATTCTACTCTATGTATTAACATATAAATATTTTCAGCCCGGACCATCCCTTTAATGATTTAACATTCTGCAACCTAAACAATATCTTTCATTATTTTGTAATCATTATCGCATTTTACTAGTCTACATGTTACCTGTGGTTGCATTTAAATCTCAGTATTTCTTCACCCATTGCCAAATCTTCTGCCACATGTTCATCAGATTGGCCACTGGCACATTCCTTGCTGTAGTAGACCAGTCAGAGCCTAGCTTTCTAGTTCAAGACTCGTCTTCTTCTGCATATTGTTCAAACGTCCGTAGTCTGAAATTAAAATATTGATAATATCACATTGATATACATGTATCAAAGAAAATATGTAGATTTACACAGTGATCATGGAAAAATATTGCACTTTCAATGAATATTGTTGACATTTCATAAAGGGGAATGATCAAATATACCAATCATTTTTTTTTTTTTATTATCCTGAAATTTCTAGAATTTACCAACAATCAGTCAACAATTTGTCCTTGTTAATTCGTATAATTTTTACTTAATTATAAACAAGACAGTCATTAACACATTAACCATACAAATAATTTTTTTCAATAATATTTTTTTATTCAAATAAAATAAAAAAATTTTCTAACCAAATAGAGCTTGGATACCTTGCTGGTAAAAAGCCATGATCAAATTAATAAAAAATGAATAGGCTCCTAATTCATAATTGCAGCAAATAATTGCATCCCCATCAAACTGTCAACTATTTCTGGACTTTGACCTTTGTTCAATGGAACTTTAATATGAGATTCAAGGCAAAAAAATACTTGGGCTTGATGAGACCTTTAACTTTTACATGCTATTTAAGGTTAGGTATGACCAGGCACCGATCTTGATGAGACCTTTAACTTTTACATGCTATTTAAGGTTAGGTATGACCAGGCACGGATCTAGGGGGTATGTGCCCCCCCCCCTCTTTTTGAAAAGTAAAATTAAAAAGTGCAGACCTTTTCTATATTAAAAAAAAAATTTGGGGGGGTTGTCAATTTTTTTTGGTAAGAAATTTCCTTGATTTGTCAAAATTTACCTACGAAAAATTTGCCCCCCCCCCTTTTGGATAATATTTTCAAAAAATAGATTAAGAGACACTATCAACAATAATTTAATTTATTTACCCAAACAACACCAATGATATTGCAGATTGAGAGTCAAAATTCATAGGGTGCTAATTAGTAATTTGTCTAAAAAATTGACTAAGAAAAAAAAAGCAAAACAAACTTCATTATCGCACACAAATGAAGAGCATTATTTCGTCTCCCCCCAAATTGGACAATCTTTTTTTTAAAAGGGAGCTATGGAATGGCTCATTTCACGTGGGTGCACAAAGTCAAAGATAATTAAAGATAGATCTAGGCCTATTCTAGTACAGTAGTAAAGTTAGGCCTCGATCTATGTCCTATACTACTACTAGTACGGCCACGGGTGCACCATTTAAAACTTGGATCTACATGTATAATTATATATATAGATTTTAATCTTTATTGGGTGTGAACGCCACATCATCCCCCCCAGAATCCTCGCCTGCTGTCGAGAGCCTTCACTTCATTTGACTTGTGACTTGCTAATTAAGAACATCCAATTTACCACCCACATTATTACCATGTGATTTAGCTCTTGTTCAATTACAATATCTGTAACACGAAATTGGGATGGCCCCATTGGATAAGTGTACATTAACAATTGCACACGCTGGTTTGCCTGGTGATCGAGGATATCTCCGACCACACCGAGCGACAAAATTAATGCAAAACCAAAGGAAATGAAAAACCACGATTTGTAACATAGAATGACATAAAGAAAAAACAATATAAAGAATTCTCTTTGCAAAATTTATAAAATTGCAGCCATGTGCGGATCAACGTTAGTCTGGACCTGAAATAGTTCTACAGACAGAAACACGGGTATGGGACTAGACTGGATTATGTATTGTCAAGTTTATCGATCGTATCAACAGGGGTCCTGCCAGAAGATTTTCTTTTCTTGTAATTCATTTGATAATTATGCACCACAAATAATTCAATCACCTTACATACAATATGAACGACATTTTGAAGGGTTTTACTTCGGTAAAATCCTCATTCACGACACCGGGGACCTTCGCTTCTACTAATTTATTCATTTCATTTCGAATCGTAGCGGCGAAAACATCAACGAACTAAATCATCTTTTTTCACGACCGACTTTGGAAGTGGGCGTGGCCTAATTAGTCAGCGAAAACCGTTCAAGTCGATTTGTAAAATAAAAATTCTCTGACAATAGTCAGAGGGGCTCCGAGAGTTTCGTGAAATGCAATTTTTAGTCAGCGCTGACAGTTGTCGCGCGACAATATTGATGAAACACCCACCTGGGGACCAACAAAATTGTTACTTTATATACATAGTAGTCGAGTACATTTTATTCAAGGCACTTAATTGCCGGCTCAAAACGAAACTCGAATTTCAATTTCATTTTCTTTTCCCATTGAAGACACCGTTAGAAAAAAAAATCGCACCGAAATGAAAAAAAAAAATCACAAAAAATCCAAAACGCGAGTGATTTCCAACGCGACGCGAACGCGAGTAAATAAAATAAGCCCTCATAGGTACCTGTTTTGGCCATTTTATGCATTGGAGAGATATTATTAGTTCATAGCCTTTATAGTATCATGCAGTGCACATGTAATATTTGAATTACATGTTGTACATGTTTTCTTCCTTTTTGCCACAAATAGGTCCATGTGTGTGGCTTGGCAATTTCTTTAATTATAGCCTCCTCCTAGCAAGTCATTTAGCAGAGATGGAAAGGAAACAATTCTCCAAGTAAACATAAAACATGGCTGATGTGAGTATCACCGCTTGTAATAATTTCAAAATGTTTGCTTCAATAGCGCTCTCGCTTGCTTTATCAGAAGTCTCTAAAAAAATTACCCTGGACCTCTATAGCGTTCCTGCTAGTTCCCTGTTTACCTGGCCTGGGTTGGGTGTAGCACAATAAGGACAACATTCTTGCTGAAGAAAATTGACGCTCTGAGTAGGATTTGAACTCAATACCCTCTGATTTAGAAATGGGAGTCAGAACTACATGTACATGTACACCATGATGCCTGATGAAGCCTCCACCAGGGTTCAATATGTTTTACTGTTTGAGATGTGATTGTGTCTAATGTCTAATGAACGCCTTTTAGGTGATTTTTTTTTTAATCCACTGTTAAGGTGTATCCTGGTAAACTCATCTGCTGCTTCCAATGTTTAGCCTTATAGGGTTAAATGTTGTGTGATAACATGTATATAATTATTTGTACGCAACCTGTACATGGTACACCACATTTCACGTTAACGATTTCATTCAGACTTAGAATGGAAGTTTGTAGATGTACAATATCAGTGGATCAGGGCCAGAGCAAAGGTCATTTAAACAATTGATACTTCCCTTTTTTAAAGACTTCATTAAACATCCAGATTTAGACAACTCAAATGGAGTCTTCATGGTACACCACATATTCTTTTGTTGGTATGTGTTTGGTCCTGAAAAGGACCATCTAAACTAGATTTTCTGTATTTTCTTGCAGGCTTCAGAACAATTTAAGAGTATGGTTAACAATATTTATTTGATTAACGTTTTTTTTTTTTCATATATGTACAGTCAGTGGAAGAAACCCCAGTTAGCGAACTTGCCTTACCAATTCCAGTCATTGTTGTCATTGCTGTTGGAAGCTACATTTTAGTCATAGTCATAATCCTTGTCATCAGACAGTTCTTGGTTGTAAGTATGCCCCAAACGAAAAAAAAAAATGTTGTACATGTCATAATAATTGAACAATTGAACAAAGTAAAACCTGCCAACACTTTGTAATTTTGCCTTCATTGCAAAGTGAGACTGCTTTTCCGATGGCAACAGTGGTGTCGTCAACATTGAAATCTTCATGAAGGTTAAGGTTTTGAAATGTCATCATAAAGTATATTGACCTATTTCATGAAACTTGGACATAAGGGTAATCAAGTATCACTGAACATCTTGTCCAAATTTCAGGTCGCATGACCAAGGTCAAAGGTTGACGATAATAGACTTCGAGAATATAATTTACTTCCCACCTGACGAAACCTTTGCAAGTGGAATATAATCAATGGTAATTCATATTTAAATTGTGATATTGAAGAAGAAATTAATCATGCATTTTTATACTCCCGCCAGACTGAAGTTTGAAGGGGGTATATAGGAATCAGCGTACGGTCGGTCCGTTGCAATGTTGCGCATCAAACTAATCCTCAGTTTTTAACTGATTTTCATGTAACTTGGAACACATATTGGTGTTGGGGTATAGATGTGCAAGACACACTTTTTGCATACATGTGTTGAAAATTGTGTTGCTAGCGGTATTTTTTGCCCAAAATAAGGTAAAAATCTTGCAGTTCAAACTACTTTCTCAATTTTTTAGCTCATCCGGCCCGAAGGGCCAGATGAGCTTATGACGTGGCATGGCGTCCGTCGTCTGTCCACAATTTCAAAATGCTTCTTCGTCATTTCAAGTCCGATTTCAATTCTGTTTGCTTTATATGATAGCACTAGGTTGGGGATTCAAAACTTATACACAGAATTTTGAAACTCATTAAATATGCTAATTTATGTGCATTTTTCAAAATTCACCAAAAATGCTTCTTCATTATTTGTTGACTGATTTTGTTTTTTTTTGCTTCCCATCTAGTAGAGCTTCATGAGGTTCACCAACTTCTACACAGAATTTTGACATTTTGACTATAAAGATTTTTATGCTAATTAAGGCGTATTTTAAAAAGTTCACATACATTTGTAAAATGCTTCTTCTTCTTTATTTTTTGACCGATTTCAATTTTTTATACCATGTGGTAGAGCTAATGAGGTTCACCAAACTTGTACACAGAATTTTGAAATTTTGAGTAGAAAATTATTTAATATTCTAATTTATACGAAATTCATAAATCACAGAAAATGCTTCGTTTATTTGTTGACCGAATTTCAAAAAAGTTTCTTCTTCATCATTTTAAGTCTGATTTCAATTATGTTTGCTTTATATGATAGCACTAGGTTGGGGATTCAAAACTTCTACACAGAATTTTGAAACTCATTAAATATATATGGGCTATTCCACGGTTACTCACGTTACATTTGGAGACACCTTGACTCATACTTGGAGCTGTAACTCCATTATTATTGATAGGAACTAAACATCTCCTTATCACAACAAAGTACACAATCTGACTATCCTTTGTATAAAAACAAAACTTGGGAAATTTTATTATGCTCCTGGCAAATCTTTGGAATGTGTCGGTTACTCACGTTACATGATTTGGACATGCATAAAATGATAAGTCGACATAAGTGAAAAGTCTCCTCATACAAGGCTTTTATGAAAGTTGATTATATCCATTTCAAAGAAGTATATTAGGGAGACAAACTTTGTACATAATTAAAAAAAATAAAGAACATATGGTTTTTACTAGGGGTGTAGATAAAGTGGTTACTCACGTTACGGTTTATACTCACGTTACATTTTGTCCATGTATGGTCAACAACATAAATGTCACTAAAAATTCAATAATGTGTGTAAAATTCATTGCTAGGAACATCAAAAAGAGATTTTATACAAAAAATTGGAACAATTGGAGCTTTATTAGGGAGGAAGAGGGAAAAGTATGATTTTGCTTACTAATTATGCATAAATTAGCATAATTGCTTAATACCAATTTGCATGAAATAAATTACTGTATAGTATTGTAGATTATGTCCAAGACAACCTGCGTGCAAATTTTCGGCGTGATCGTGCGGCCAATGGCGGAGATCTCAAGGGGGACCTGGGAGGCCCCACCCACCCCCCCCCCGGGCCATATTAACTCCCAAAATACCCCAGCCTAGATAGGGTTACAGGTAAGGACATTCAATGTGTTGTTCGAACACTCTTTAAAGTTTGGAATAATCGAAACCAAGTCTTACTAATGCACTCTCGCATTGTGAATACTTCTACTAATATTCAATTTTGTGTGTGATTGTATGACCACTGATATTTTGATGAACAAAGAGTCACATCAAAGAGGTGTACCCTCATTTTGCTTTTAATTAATCAAAAATAACTTCACAACTAACCATGAGACTTAAAACTTGACATCCCACAGAAAATGTTACCTAACTGCATAATTTTTACTGGTTACTCACATTACATGATGGTTACTCACGTTACAAAGTTACTCACGTTACAGTTTTTCTTCATCATTTTTATAAAAAATTGTACTTTTTAATGATTTTGATAGTCATTACTGTGTCAAAGATTGTTTGAAGGAAGAGAATTTAAAATCCCACCAATTAACTGTGAAGAATTTTTCTCTCAGAAAACAAAGTCAGTTTTTTCGGTTACTCACGTTACATCACCTGAGCGGGTTGCAATATTCATTTTTGAATGAGTACTACAAATTTAATTGAAAAGCTGTTGTGTATTTTAGGTAATTTGACTCTTCTAAACTTCAGAAATATATAAAGTGGTACGTTGTTGCAATAACAAAATGGTAATAAGGCATATTTCATTTTTCACTATTTTTCTTGTATTTTGGTACAGAAAGGAAGACACAACTTTTGACCATTTTTTTCCAAAGTATACATATGAAAATAAACTTTTTATTTCTTGTTCCTGAAACTATCATGCATGAAGGACTTAAAGTATTAAAAATTCAAGAAAAGATTGAATTTGAATTTTTAAGCTCATGTCCACCAACCTGTGGAATTGCCCATATGCTATAATTTAGGCACATTTTTCAATACAAAAAAATGCTTCTCCTTCTTTATTTGTTTACCGATTTTGATTTTTTGCTTTCTTCTGGTAGAGCTTCATGAAGTTCACCAAACTTCTACACAGAATTTTGAAATTTTGATTAGAAAATTTTTATGTTTATTTATGTGTATTTTTAAAAATTCACTTAAAATGCTTTTAATTGTTGACCGATTTTTAATTTTTCTTCCATCTGGTAGAGCTGCATGAGGTTCACCAAACTTGTACACAGAATTTTGACTAGAAACTCATTTATGCTTATTTATGCAAAATTTATTCATAACTCACAAAAAATGCCTTTTCTCCTTCATTTGTTGATCAATTTCAAATTTGTTTGCTTTATATGATAGCTCTAGGTGGCAATACAAAATTTCAGCACAGAATTTTGAAATTCATTAAATATGCTTATTTATGCATATTTTTCAACAGAAAAATTATTTGTTGACTTCTTTTGATTTGTTGGGTTTCATCTGAGAGCTACATGAGGTTCACCAAGGTTCTACACAGAATTTAGAAATTTTGACTAGAAAATTATTTATGCTTATTTATACAAAATTTATTAATAAAACACAAGAAAAGCTTCTTCTATGTCATTACTCATTTCTTCATCACTTTCAATTCTGTTTCCTCAATTTATGTCACCAATACAGTGTCAACTCGGCTGAAATTAAAAATTGTGTTAAATTTTGTTGCGAGATGCAGGATGAGCTCCACATCATTGATGTGTTAGTAACCAATTTTCATGAAGTTTGGTACACACAATGGTATTGATGTATAGTGTAGTAGGTTTCACAGTACACCATGTATCTTCTTGGGCAAGTGTTGGTCCTGAAAAGGACCACCCAATCTCGACGTTTCGACAAGTGTGTTCTTGTCGTCCTCAGGAGAATGAGCAAAGTTTGTAAAAGCAGGCCTTATATACTCTGTCGAAGTGCTGTATGCACGGTACCTTGCAGGTACATGTCTCTGATTGGCTAGATAAGTCGCATGACATCCACATATGCAGACGTGGGTGACAACACACAAAATTGGGCGCGCAAAACCAGCGACGACCGGAATTGCCGTCAGTTATCATTCCCGCTAGGATTAGCATGAATGACAAAAGCCACCACTTCCGCCTGTACACTGCAGTGCTCACATGTGTGTGGAACGTCCCGGTAGGCTAATTAGCCTCTTTGTCTATTGCTGAGTTGGAGGCCGCTGTTCCTCAATCTCCAACACTTCTCTGACTCTCCGCTGATGCCAGTAGGGGACACGAGTGACCAGTCTACTTTCATCCCAGAGGATCCGGTGATCATGCGTTTGAGCATGATCAATGATTGCAGACTTGTCCCTCTCGTCTCTCTTACCATGGGCCTTGTGTTCCTTAATCCGAATGTTAAAGGAACGACCAGTCTCTCTGATGTAAAGTTTACCGCATTCACAAGGAATTCGGTAAACTCCAGGGAGATCCTTGGAGGTGCGCTTGTCCTTATGGGTAGTGAGGGCAGATTGAATCTTATTTGAGGAACTATGACGAACCTCAATGTCGGTTTCTCTCAAAATCCTCTGAATCTTGTGAGAGGCTGCTCCCAGATATGGAAGAACGACTCTCGCCTTGGGCTGTCCTACATGAGGGTTCCGTGAGGGGGGGAAGCTCAGTGGAGATCTTATGTGAGGGGTAGTTGTTATATTTCAAAACACGTTTGATATGCTCAATCTCACCGCTCAGGTGGATCTGGTCACTAACCTTGTGGGCTCGTTTGACTAATGTCTTGTTGGTGGATCTCAGCACTGATGGGTGGTGGAATGAACGATAGTTCAAGTAGCGATCAGTGTGAGTAGGTTTGCGAGAAACCTGATGGGATAGGGATCCCTGTGCCGTCCTCGTAAGCTTCGTATCAAGAAAGGGGATAGACCCCTCATTCTCCATTTCCATGGTGAACTTGATACACTCGTGTTGAGAGTTGAGGTGCTGTAAGAAATTGCTAGTTTCCTCAGCTCCATGTTGCCAAACCACAAAAGTGTCGTCCACATATCTAAGCCACACTTTGGGTTTGTGGGTTGCTGACTGGAGAGCTGTCTCCTCGAAATGTTCCATGAACATGTTGGCTACCACTGGGGACTGATGTAAAGGTGTGTGTGTCAGAAATCATGTTGCCATGGTAACAACATATGACAAAAAATTTGATAAAAAACTTTCAGTTTTAATTACTTCATCAATTTTCAACAAATTCTCATTAAATTTGGCTCATACATAGGTTTCAAGGTAAAGTTGTGTGAGACACATTTTGTGTGTGTCGAAAGTTGTGTTGCCATGGTAACAACATATTTAAGGCCCCAAGTTAAGCAAAAATCTTGCGGTTCAAACTACTTCATCAGTATTTTAAAACCCATTTTCAGGATATTTTGCTCACACATAAATCTTGGGGAAATATGGGGAAGGCATATTTTTTACCATGTGTTGGATACTGTTGCCATGGTAATGGAGGAAGGAAGGGGTATTAATCACCTTCAGTGATAGTTGTAGTTTGACTGCGAGGAAAACAAATCTCTTTTTGTCTCGCCCACCAGAGGTGAAGGCGAGACTTGGGAATCCAAATGTCGTTCGTCCGCCAAAAACATTATGACACATAATTCCGCAACCATAAGTCACTTTTCATCCAAACTTGGATGGTAGATGAACTTAGGGGACCTGCATGTTATGCTGCAGTCAGAGGTCACATGTTAAGGTCAAAGGTCATTTTCAGGTCAACGTTAAAGTTTACATGCAAACTCTCTTTATGACCTATAACTCTGCAACCATAAGTCACTTTTCAACCAAAATTAGATGGTAGGTGCACTTAGGGGACCTGCTTTTAATGCTACAGTGGGGGTCACATGGTAAGGTCAAAGGTCATTTTCAGCTCAATTTTAAAGTTTACATGCAAGACTCTTATGACACATACCTCTGCAACCGTACATGTAAGTCACTTTTCAACCAAACTTAGATGGTAAATGTACTAAGGGGACCTGCATGTTATGCTGCAGTCGGAGGTCACATGGTAAGGTCAAAGATCATTTTCAGGTCAACATTTAAGTTTACATGCAAGACTCTTATGACACTCAACTCTGAAACCGAAAATCTTTTTTCACCCAAACTTGGGTTGTTGATGTACATGTACTTAGGAGACCTGCATGTTATTGTGTTTGGAGGTCTCATGGTAAGGTAAAATGTCATTTTGAGGTCAGCATTAAAGTTTTCATGCAAGACTTTTACGACAAATGTTATTCCATCCCAGTTATTATACAATGAACTTTTGATACTGTTGCGTGCCCTTGCAAATCGTGATATTTCTGGTCATTTTCACAAGTGGGTGAGACACGTCATTGCTTATGCCTTGTTACTTTCATTAAGTATTTGATTAAAAGTTATTCCATACTGAAATAGAAATCAATATGGGTTACTTATTAACATTGGAAAATACTTACTTAGATTTGATGATATTCATTGCATTATGGAGTATTTATTAATTGATTTTCGAGAGAAATTCACTTGGTTTTGATTAAAGAAATTACAGTCTTGTTTTCTTACTTGAAAGAGAGATTTGAAAAAAAAGGATAATACTAAATAATATAAGACAAAGAGAAGATAAAAATTTCCCATACTGTTTGTTATATTATATTTAATTGTATAATTTTCATTGTCAAAAGTTCATGATTGTAATTATTTTTAACATTTGTCTGTGTAATGCTATGAATTTTTCAAAATAAAATCCTTGATTAGGAGGAAAACAGTCATTTAGGGTCAATGAACTTAAGACCATGTCAGAAGAAATCAACATTGAAATCTGCGCCATTTTCAATTTTAATGCCATCCTTTAATACTTTGAAATTATATAAATTCAATTCATGAAACTTTGACATAACAGTAGTCAAGTTTCGCAACTTCCTACCTGAGTTTTAGGTCACATGACCAAGGTTAAAGGTCATTTAGGGTCATTGCAACCATTTCAAATAATGGCTTTGAATAAAGTAACATTTCTTCTTATTAAAAATGTTGTTAACAATTCTCCATGTTTTGCGTATATCAAATTGAATGGTTCTGAATTTATATAGTATTTTCTTTTCGCACTCCTTTTCACATTTAAATTTGTTATGATACAGTTCATTTTCTGGAGATGTATTTAGTTAGGATTTACTGCATAACATGTTATTTAACTTTATAGATTTCAGAATGCAAGAAGATCTTTGAGGTTTCTGTCTCGCCTGCATAGCAGAGCGAGACTGTTTTCGAATGGCGGCGGCGTCAACATTAAATCTTAACCGAAAGTTAAGTTTTTGAAATGACAGCCCTGCATCATAGCTTAGAAGGTCCAAGTATATGGACCTAGTTCATGAAACATGGACATAAGGTTAATCAAGTATTACTGAATATCCCGCCTGAGATTCAGGTCATATGACCACTTGAGGTCAAAAGTCATTTAGGGTTGATGAACTTAGACCATGTTGGGGGAATTAACATCAAAATCTTAACCTAAGGTTAAGTTTTTGAAATGACATAACCTAGAAAGTATATGGACCTAGTTCATGAAACTAGGACATAAGTTTAATCAAGGATTACTGAACATCCTGCCTGAGTTTCAGGTCACATGACCAAGGTCAAAGTTTTTTTTAATTATTTTTTTTATGTGTTTTATTAAATCAATATTATCAAAAAACATAAACAAAAATATATCAGTGATTTTAACAATAATAATAATCAACAACATCAAAAATAAAACATGACAACGCAATGTATACGAAAAAGCAGCTTATATCCATGTACAGATATACGAATACATATTACAACCTAATATGACAGTCATCTTGTAAACTTCTATACGCTGAAAACGTAACATGATAATAGATTAAATTCCCATTTTCTTAGGGGATTCACTTTTAACATTACTATATTCCAGGTTATTAGGTCAAAGTTCATTTAGGATCAATGAACTTTGGCCAATTAGGGGTTATCTGTTGAATTACCATCATAACTGAGAGTTTATGGATCTACATGTAGTTCATAAAACTTGGAACATAAGAGTAATCAAGTATCACTGAACATCCCGTGCAAGTTTTAGGTCACATGGCCAACTTCAAAAGTTATCTAAAGGACTAGTCCACCCCAACAAAAAGTTTATTTGAATAAAAAGAATAAAACCCAACAAACATAACACTGAAAATTTCATCAAAATCGGATGTAAAATAAAAAAGTTATGACATTTTTTATTATTATTTATTATTATTATTATTATTATTATTTATTCGGCATAAACAAATACATTTTAAAGTTTTGCTTAATTTCACGAAATATTTGTATGCACATCCTGGTCGGTAGGCAAATGAGGAGACTGATGACATCATCCACTCACTATTTCTTTTGAATTTTATTATATAAAATATTCTAATTGTCTCCTCATTGTCAAGTGAAACAACAATAATTCCTCCATGAACATATGGAATTAGCATTGTTTAATATCATATGGTTCTGTCAAGTTGGTCCATATTGTCACATTTGTAAAAAATGAAAAATTTTATAATACAAGCAAGTTTGATTTTTCTCTATTTATTCAAATCAACATTTTCCTGTGATTGACTTGACCTTTAAGGCCAATGAACTTAGGCCATGTTAGGGGTAATTTTTGAATTGCCATCATAACTTTAAAGGAGAATGAAACCCTTGAAACCAGCTGAATCCATATTAGAGAGAAAAATCAAAGAAACATATTGTTGAAAGTTTGAGGAAGATTGAATGAATAATAAGAAAGTTATGAGCATTTGAATATTGAGATCACTAATGCCATGTAGATCCTCCCATTGGCAATGCGACCAAGATCTGTGATGTCACACACGTACAACTCCCTCATTACTTTAGTACTTATTTCACTTATATTCTCACTTTTATAGAGTCTATCACAAGGTGAGGTGTTCTCTTTATGAGAGGACAAGTACAGAGGTTTCACAACATTATATCATTGATGAATCGTTTGTCATATGATTAGAATGAGCAAAAAGAGATGTTTTGGGGTATATTTTCAGTGTCCAAAAGGGGAGAGTTGTTCATCTGTGACGTCATAGATATTGGTCGCATTGCCAATGGGAGGATCTCCATAGCATTAGTGATCTCGACATTCAAATGCTCATAACTCTTCTATTTCTAGTCCTATTTTACTCAAACTTTTGTTGATCTTATTCTTTGATTTTTCTGCTTTCACAAAAGCTAACTTGCTCCAAGGGTTTCATTCTCCTTTAATGTTTGTGGATAAAGTGAATGAAATGTGGATGTACATGTAGGTGTAATCAAGTAACACTGACAAGTCTTAGGTCACATGATCAAGGTCAAATGTCATTTATGGTCAATGAACGAAGTATTATATCATTAAATGAATGTTTTTTTTTTGTGAATGATTATTTCATAGTAGCTTTCAAAGTCAGCACTGCTGCTATATTAAATCGTGTAATGCAAGCGAGACTGCCAGAGGCACTCCACTTGTTTAATTTTGATACGATTATTACCTTTTCTCTCCAGAGGAGGTATATTTATATTACAAAAAGAATATTTTGCAAGGCTACCTGTAGAATCAGCAATGCTAAATAGGTTTACGATGTACAAACAAATCCATTAATTTTGGTATAAGAATTTCAATAAATAACAATTCTGCACCATCAATCTTAAAAATCTGTAGTTTCTAAGTTTGCTATTTATGTAAAAAAGTCACTCTACCACCTTTTCTGGATAAATGAGCTGAATGACACAATGTACATGTATAGCCATGTTTCAGTTATTCAGACCAAGGGAAAAAATGATTTAAAGATATTAAATATGCAGTGAGCTTTTCTACATTAGAATGGATGAGACTAAATAGTCTCTTTGAAAGAGTACAAATGCTCTTCTGAAATTGGTTTTCATTAAAGTTTTTACAGTGTGCATCTTGAACAAAAACAAAGTCAGTCATCTTCCTTTGTTATGGGAAAAAAAATCTCATTAAGTTGATTTAAGATATAAAACAAATCCAATAAAAAAAAAACCCACTAAATAATCAACTTTGAAATCTTAAACAAGGTTATGTTTTTGAAAAGTCGTCATCTAGTTCCTGAAACTTGGACATAAGGGTAATGGTATAACACTGAACATCCTGCCGAGTTTCAAGTCACATGACGAAGGTCAAATGTCATCTTGGGTCAAGGAACTTTGGCCATGTTGGGGTATTTGTTTAATTGCCATCATAACTTGGAGAGTTTATGGATCTATACACAACAAAAAAAGTAAGTCCCCCCTAAATCAAAATGTTGTAACTTTTGAACAAAACAATTTTGAGATGTAATTTTTCGTAGGTGGTTTTCTACATTCATTACGCAACTCCTGGGAAAAAATTAGAGTGATCGGTTGAGTCATGCATACGAGTAATCAAAGATTGAATTAAAAATGGCAATTTTTTTAAAGTCACAAGAGTCGTTTTTCAGATTGTGTAAATACAAAGTTTGGCGAAGGATGTTTTTTGGTGAATTTTATGGTGCTAATGCTATTTTTATTATTCATCATTTAGACACTCCACACAAAATTTTGATAACTTATGTTCATGGTTGAGTGAGCACAATTTTTTTGTGACGTATCATCATAGGGGTTTATGGTAGTATCCTCTATAACTTAAAAAAAGCACATTAAAATTGTAAAATGTTAGTGGCTCCCCTCCTCCAATTGCTCAGCCCCCTCCCCATTTTCAAATTGTGGATTCACGACTCACTAGTCCATAAATTCAACTGATCCTTAGAAATTGTAAGGAAAAGAATGCATTATGCAATATAAAGAGCATTCATTCGTTTTCAAGTGTGCTCGCTCAACCATGAAAGTGTAAAAAGTTTGGAAAGTGTGTGGTGATAAAGATGATGGATCACAAAAATAAAAGCAATTAAGTCACATTTGAAACTGAATTTGCCCCCCCCCCTATTCAATTTATAACCCCTCAAAATGAGTCTGTGACATTAAAAATGCCATTCCCCCTTTGATGCGTGCTCACTCATCCATAAATAAACAAATTCTGCCCATAGGTTGATCAACATTACTGCCAAATGACATTGCTAAAGACAGTTTTGAAAAAAAAGTTCCACCATTTTTAATAAGGGGTTGCTTATTCTTAAACATATGCACCCATAGTGAACACAATGTCTATGGGAGAGGAAATCAAAATTTTAACAAAAGTGAAAAAAGGGTTTGTTTCACGGACGGTTTTTGTTACTTCTGCCATCAGTTTTTTCATGAAACTTTGCACATGGCTTCAGAGTGACACTATCAAAAAGGTGCGCACACCAAAATAATCATTCGATACGGCACAAAATGGGGCCAAGGCCTTGAACTTAGTTCTTATTTGCATAATTTTCGAATATTATGTGCTCACTGGAGCATTAGACATCGGTATTTTCATAAAAATCAAATCAAATGAACTATGCAAGAAGGTTTGTGACAGATATCCATAGATAGCAATTGCATTTTTTTCCAATAACGTAAAAAAGAGCTTTTCACATTCGACATGTTCATTCAAGCCTGAATGAAGCATGTTAATTGGTCATGAATATAACAAAAAAAAAGATAATTCTCAGTCAGATAATTCTCATGAAACCTCGACATGAGCAACCAAGTATCCCTGAACATCCTGTGCGAGTTTCAGGTCACATGACCAAGGTCAAAGGTCATTATAGGGTCAACAAACTTTGCCCATATTGGGGAATTTGTTGAATTTCCATCATAACTTTGATAGTTTATGGATCTAGTTAATGAAACTTATATTTAAGAGCAATCAAGTATCACCAAACATCCTTTGCAAGTTTCAGGTCAAATGACCAAGGTCAAAGGTCATTTAGGGTCTACAAACTTTGGCCATGTTGGAGGTATTGCTGAATAGATAGATTTTAAGTAATTGATAAGTAATTAAGATGGAAATATTTCTGAATTGACAATAACATTTTGTAGTTTCTGTAATGGAATGTTGATGCCCATTTTCGTCACAACGCATGGGGGGGGGGGGGGGGCCTTAATCAATCTCTCCACCTACCCCAAATCTCCTTGTCTTGAGATGGTCCAAATAACTTGACTCTATTTTGATATCTGTTTACATTGTGCATTATATACATACATGTATGTACTTAAAGGACAAGTCCTCCCCAACAAAAAGTTTATTTAGATATATATGGAGAATAAACAAGCATAATTCTGAAAATTTGATCAAAATGGGACGCACAATAAGAAAGTTGTGACATTTTAAAGTTTCACTTAATTTCCATCCTGGTTGGTATGCTAATGAGGGGACTGATGACATCACCCATTCACTATTTATTTTGTATTTTCATTTTAGGAAATATGAAATATTTTAATTTGCTCATCATTGTCTGCAGGCGCAAGCCCGAGGGTTAGACCATAAACAACAGCTGTGATATTATGTAGGAGCAGCTCTGCCTGTAGTAGGCCTTTAGGAATTAAATTATTGTATTTGATATATATTTTTTTTCATTTGTCTTCTTTACCCAGGGTACATGTAGCCTCTTCAGTGGTTTAGACACTTTTGTCAACCAGGGCCACATTATGACACATTATATAACACATTATGAAGTCGACGTTTTTACACTGCAATATTTAATCAAGTTTTCAAAGGCATATTGTATTTTGAAAGTCAATGTTAATTTGTTTTCAATTTCGAACGAAGAAAATCGGCTTCGAAAAAAGGAAACTGTTAAAGAGAATAAAAATGATTGCATGCGCTGGTGGGCTGCAGAATTTGATTGAATCGTCCCGCTGCGTATGCAATAAAGAAAGAAAGAAAGAAAGGAAGAAAGAGAAAGAAGTAAAGAAAGATAGAAGCCGAAGGAAGGAAGGAGGAAAGAAAGATAGGAACCGAGGAAGGAAATAATAACATTTAAAGAAACAAATATAAATGTAAAGAAGGAAAAGTAAGAGGAAACACAGAAACGTAAAAGAAGATAGGGAGAGAGACAGAAAGAGAGAGGATCCATAGGCGGTGCTGCACCATCCCGAGTTTGCTCAATCTCGAGATTTTAGCCCGATCGGCCTACTTCGCGATTAATCTCGAGATTCAAGAAACCCCGTCTCCACCATCGCAAGAAGAGCGATTCCTGCTCGAGCGAGGCAACAAGCCCGATATTCCGAGCATGCGCACTTTCGGATCTTGGAGTTTCAACGGCCCGCGCTTTTGAATAACTTCCCGCGATATGCAAGCAATGTACTCCTTTCACTAGCACTTTCGCCGAATTTGACGGGTGTTATGCAACAATTCTCTCAGCTCAGCGAGTGAAGAAGTGATGTATTCTTCGTTAAATATGATGGCGGAGTAGGAGGCAACGACAGAGAGAGGGAGAGAGGGAGAGAAGGAGGAAAGAAATGCTATTTGCTCACATTTTGCGAAGGAATAAGACGACACTGCTGTCAGTGTTGTTATTGAATATGACCATCGTCGATGAGCGCCTCCCCCTTCGGTCTGGTCTCTCCCAAAATCCATTCACTGGTGGGACACCATCGTTGCTGATTAGGCAATTGATGAACGCTATTCGCATGTATAAAGTTGACTTTCGCACGTGTTTATGTTTTGACCTAGGCGGAAGTGGAACGCGAATTGCATTATGGACTGACGTCATGAATAAATTACCCCGAGTCCAATCTCGAGTGCGTCTGCACCTACGAATTAGCGGGATAATTCGTAAAATAGCGCGCTATTTTGCAAATAAACCCGAGTTGACTTGGGATTGCAATCTCGAGATTAATCCTACGAACTAGCGCGATAATTGCGTCTCCACTGCAAAATCTCGAGATTTTTCAGATCGGGATAATTTGCCGGATCAGAAATAGCGCGCTAATTTGAAACCTCGGGATGGTGCAGACGGCCCTCATGATATTTTATTTCCAAGCGCTATCAACCCTGTATTGCCGATAATGGGTTAGACCATAAACAACAGCTGATATTACGTAAGAGCAGCTCTGCCTGTAGTAGGCCTTTTGGAGTTAGATTATTTTATTTGATATTTAATCAAGTTTTCAAAAGGATATAAATATTGTATTTTGAAATCCAATGTTATACTGTTTTGAGTTTCGAACTAAGAAAATCGGCCCCGAAATAAGGAAACTATTAAAATAAATAAAAAATGACTGCATGCGATGGTTTGCTTGAATCTGCGCGCTGCGTATGTAATTGTGGTTTAGTTTTTTTTAGGACCTATCGAGGTCAAGAAACACATGTTTAGATACTTAGATAACTGACCTGGGGTGATTTAGGTATTCCATGGTTCGTAACAGGGGTTTGCCTTTTTCAACAACGGTTTTGCCTCATGCAACTAGAAAATTAGCAAAAATTTAAAATGACGAAACTGTCATATTTTACATGTGGTTTTTTATGAAAATTTTAGGTTTATGCTTGATGGATTGTTTTTCCTTTTTTATTTAAATAAACTTTGTTTTTTGGTGCGTTTAACTTTTTATTTTCATCCAAAACTTTGTATCATCCCTGCTTAGGCAAGAGGTATTTGTGTAGAATGTGCACCTTGTGGTAGAGAAGATGGAAGTCTACAATGCTGTGACTGCTGGATAGCATTGGCAGAGTCATGCAACTGTTGTGCTTATCCTAATATCAAAACATGTCTAGATGCTGTGTGTGGACCGGCTAAACAGGTACAAGTTATGCTTCTTATTCTGTGTGGCATTATAAACATGAATCTTGGTTGAATAAAGCTGCTATATTGGATGCAGTTTGTGTAATTTTATTGCTTAGAACAATTTTTTTTTGGGGGGGTCTGGGTGAAGTCCACAAAAGAACTGTAACAAAGAACAAGACGGTCAATCTGCCTGAAATGTCGAGTAACCTCTCTTCACTTCATCCTACTACTACTCAATCCATCGCTATACTCAAGCCATATTTGGCTCATCTCATCTGGTTTACAGTCCTTTTCAGGACTTAACTCACTTTCAAGAAAGAATACTTCTAATTTCCCCTTTTCATCCTTTCTCGTCTTTCCATTTCAATCTTTCTGCCTGTATTTCCTTCCCTCCTTCATATTACACATGGTGAACTGTAAACCTTCTTCACGTTAGAACAAGAGTTCTTTTATGAATCTGGGTAACCTCCACCTTATAGGGCCTGGTTCTTTTGTCAGAAATGTTTGGTTTTTGTTCTTTGTCACATTTGATCTCTTTCTATGCTAGTGGTGGTATGAGTCCACTTGAGTGAAATGTTTACTTTCATTTTTTTAAGCCCTAATAGATGGGGAGGGGGGGGGGTAATCTCTAAATCTAATGTTAGAGGATAGTGCTGTATCATCATTTCATTTTTAATTCCTAATTTGTGCATTCCACGGCTGACATCTTAGGAGGCCCATAAAGGCACTAATGCCCTGTTCCCCACGGTACTATTAGGGTTAACTGGGTTGAAACCAACAGAGCTTTAACCCTAATCAGGCTAGGCTTTTTGCGTGTTAGCTGGGAGGGGAGCCCGGGGGGGCCACTTACATTGACGAGTGGATACCATGCGCGACCAAAAAAACATGTAAAAAGGATGTCTTTTTCAAGATAGGGCACGTTACGTACGTAACGTGATAAGGGTGTCAAAAACACAAAAATATTAAAAAAAGGGTATCTATTTCGCTCGGAAAAATATACGTGTTTAGGGTCAAATATGTGAGGATGATAAAACAAAATCAAAATGTTTTATAAAAGATGTCCTTTTTGCCCCAACACTACGTGTTTAGAGTCCTATTTGCGCGAGGTGTGGAAGGTGGGGCCGTACTAAACCAAAATAATGGTGTCTAAAGGTAAAACCGACGACCGACGGACGCGTGACATAACAATAGAATATCTCTGTACTTGTTTAGGGGTTCATTTCTGGGAATACTTGCCAATAGTATTTGTTTCAAATACTTGTTAAGGGTAGGGTTTCACGCGCCAATACTTGATAAGGGGTGCATTTTCAGAATATGGAAAATACGTTTTTAGGGTGCTTTTCAAGACCCCGTGGTCGCGCATGGTATCCACTCGTCAATGGAAGTGGCCCCCCCGGGGAGGGGAGGGGGGGGGGTGATTCAACCCCCATGCTTTTTCAGGGTTAAAATGTCTAACATTACATGTAATAATAATGGCTTAGGTTACAGAACAAGGGAAATATTCTAGGGGGGGGGGGGCACTTACATTGACGAGTGGATACCATGCGCGACCAAAAAAACACGTAAAAAGGATGTCTTTTTCAAGATAGGGCACGTTACGTACGTAACGTAATAAGAGTGTTAAAAACACATTTGCGAGGGTATAAAAAAAGACTAAAATGTTTTTATAAAGGATGTACTTTTGCCCCAACAGTCAACACTACGTGTTTAAAGTCCGATTGCCCGAGGTGTGGGAAGTGGGGTTGTAAACCCAATGATGTAGGTAAAGGTAAAACCAACGTCCGTAACATATAATATTGTTGTACTTGTTATGGGGTTTAATTCAGGGAATAGGCTTGCCAAGGGTATCATTTTGTTTCTAATACTTGTTAAGGGTATAGGGTTTCTTTCACATGCCAATACTTGTTAAGGGGTGCATTTTCACAATATGGAAAATACTTGTTTAGGGAGCTTTTCAAGACCTTATGGTCACGCATGGTATCCGCTTGTCAATGGAAGTGGCCCCTCCCCGGGATTTCCATACCATTGAGTTTTTCTCTGTGTGCAAAATACCCCCTAAACAAGTTTATTACCATTTACACATTTTGGCCCCTAAACAAGTTGTCGCCAGAATGTGACCCCTAAAAAGTTTTTAAAAGACAAAACTATATTCATGGGTATTGCATGCCCCCCCCCCCCCCGGTGTAGTCCAGGATAGAAGGGGCTGAACCATGTTTTTTTATGGTTTCTGGTCAATTCGAGCGCGCTGATTACGAATCTAAATAATGCCACTTGTTACCTTGAGCATTTTCTGCAAATTGGCAAAATCTAATATGGCTGTCAAAATATTCAAATTATCCATGAAAATCATAAAATTGTCCACACATTGGCTATGAATACATGAACATGCAGTTATACTGCCGGAGTGAAATACTCTCCGAAAAAATGATTTTTGACAAAATATTTTCTTGATATTCAAAATGGCTGCGATAGACCCCTGTACAATATGAATTGGGAAAGTTTTACAAAAGTGAGCACTAAAATGCAAATAATAATGATCTATGAGTGAAGTAAGGTCCGAAAACATGATTGCTAACAATATATATCATTTGTTAATTCATGTGTGTGATAAATCTGTATTTTTATTTTCAAAATGGCCTCCAAAAGCCCTACTATTATGTACAATGTGAATGGGCGAAAAAATCACAAGAATGAGCACTAAAATGCATTTTATTAAGATAAACGAGTGAAATACTGACTAAAAACATATTAACAAAATATGTAATTTAACATGCCATGTGTGTGATAAATCCTGTATTTTGATATTTAAAATGGCCACCAAAGGCCCTAGAAGTATTATGTACGATGTTAGATAGGAAAAAAACAATCACAAGGTGAGCGCTAAAATGCATGCTTTTGTGGTAAATTAGTGGAATACTGCCTTAAAATGTGATTTTGGGGCCTATCCTGGACTAGTGCAGTTAGGGTTAAAATACCTAGGAATACAATGTTAACACTAAATTATAGTGTCATCCAAAATTTATCAGGTAATTAAAAAAGCCCTGAGGAAAAGCTTGGGAAAAAACATACCGTAAATACGTTTGACCCCACGATTGACCATTGACCAGTGTTTCAAAACCACCTTTAAAAAAAGATATCAGTGTTTTTGATACCCTTAACGAGTGGATGGATCAGTATGTTTTTGGTCAACAGAGGTTGGCAGCTCCGTATATAAACCTTTTTTTGTGAATATCGCTCATTCTCTTAGATCATCATATATATGATGACCCTGTACTTTTTACTTACAGTATATTTGTAAAAAAAAAAAAAATTCTCTTGGTTTGCACTTTTTTTTTCTTGTCTTCCATGTATCTGGCTTCCTTGGGCTTCTTTCTTTCTGTCCAGAAATGTTCTGTTGAAAAATGTCTAACTTGCCAGGCCTGTTTGCAATGCTGTGACAACTCTGAGGGTTGCGAGGTAAATATTAAACATTTAAAAATAATTTTAGTCTTTTTATTGCATTCCTTGAGGAGTAATTAATGTCAAGTGCAGAGAGCGCGGTTTGTATATGTACCGCTATTTTTTTTCAAGGTAAAAAAATCCCCAACCTACTGCCAAAATCTGCTACAGTGGATCAAAAGCTTCAACATCGCTGTGAATGGAGTTTTTCTAGGGCTTTTTGCGCATTTTTTTTTTTTTTTTTTGGGGGGGGGGGGCAAATTCACCTTGAGCCACCCTGTAATTTTTCCTTTTCTTTCCATGCTGAAAAATTTGCAATAAGAGTAATGTAATGTGCTGTGTGTGTTTTGTGTTTATTTGAAGAAAATACTAAGCTCATTTGGGTCTGAGCCAAAATTCCTGAAGGTGCACTGGGACATAATTTTTTTTTTCATTTTCTTTCATGAGAGAAAAAATAAAAGTGCAACAGACTTCTAACCGTAACTATTAATAAGACTTCATATTGTAGGACTTGAACGTAATTATGTTTAGCGTAGAGTTGTAGAAAACATCCCGCAATTCTACTAAGCATCGGGTTATGTGACCCTACAATTCGGTGAAATGCTACAAGCAAATAATGAATCATCTTGTAACGTTAACAAAATAAATGCAAATTATCATTGAGAACAGACTCTGACCAGGTAGCATCTGGAGAGCATTTCATTAACATTTATGATCTAACAACTTCTTTTATTTTGATTGGCTGGGAAGCCCTCTTAATATCAACTGTCGGATAAAACAGGATTTGTCAGATAAATTAAATGAAACGCTCCTCTGATTTTACACATTATATTGCATTAGGGATTCAACAGTAATATAACTTATTATCAAATGAGGCAAGTTAATACAGTGAGTGTGTCCCCCTTTTTATGCCCCCGCAGACGAAGTCCGGAGGGGGCATTAAGCGCTGCCCCTGTCTTTCCGTCCTTCCACTTGGTTTCCGTGCAATAACTTGAAAAATATTTAATGGATTAAAAAAATTTTGGTGTGTAGGGAGATGACACCAAAATACAGGCTAGGTTCGAATTAGGAGTCTGCAGGTCAAAGGTCGCAGCTCATTAAATATGCGAGTTGGTTTCCGCGCAATAACTCAAAAAATATTTAATGGAATTAAATTTTTTTTGGGTGTGTAGGTAGATGACACCAAAATACAGGCTAAGCTCGAATTCAGAGTCCGCAGGTCAAAGGTCACAGCTCATTAAATATGCGAGTTGGTTTCCGCGCAATAACTCGAAAAATATTTAAAATGGATTAAAAAAAATTTGGTGTGTAAGTAGATGACACCAAAATACAGGCTAAGCTCGAATTCAGAGTCCGCAGGTCAAAGGTCACAGCTCATTAAATATGCGAGTTGGTTTCGGCATGATAACTTTGAAAATATTTACCAGATATTAAAAATGTTTGGTGTCTGGGTAGATGACACCAAATAACAGGCTAAGTTTGAAATCGAAGCCCAAAGGTGAAGTGAGAGATTTTCCACATCAAATGACCCGACTGTCATATCTTCTGTCAGAGATTATTATGGAAAGGCTTTTTTCAACCGATAATGTCGCAGCAATGCATAATGTCACACCAACGCATAATGTCGCAGATTGCGACATTATGCCAAGAGCACGGTCTAATATCATTTCATCTACCATTAGTTAGTCAACTATCAACATAGTCCAATAACCATTTCGTCTAATTACCATCTCGTCTAATAGCCAGTTTGTTTATTATCTTTTTGTCTAATTGTATTTCTTTCCATTGGTCCAATATCCACTTTGTCCAATATCATTACGTCTATTACCTTTTGGTCTAAATAGCCAATCGGTCTAACAACCACTTGGTCTACTTTCATTTCGTCCATGTTCCATTTGGTCTAACTTCAGTCGTTTCACTATCACTTTGTTTAAACCCATTTCGGCTAACAATCATTTGGTATCGTTGCCATGGGTCCAATCACCATCTCATCCAATCATTTCGTCCAATAGGCATATTTATTTCATCTTATAACCATAATGGTCTACTGGCACTAGACCCTTACGGTGACTCTATGTATCATTGCCGACTTGTTGTACTACTCCTGATTTGTGGTTCAGCTCGCGAGCGCAAAAAACCCCTCTACCATCCGCAGACAGGGCATAGGCGGATCCAGGGAAAGGCCCGGCTCCCCCCCCCCCCCGCATGAAAAAGGAAGGGGAAAGAAAGAAAAGGGGAAAGGAGGGGAAAAGAGGAGACAGAAGAGTGAATAAAATAGAAATAAAAATCTTTCATGTCTCAAAAGAGGCGCGATAGCTCAGTCGGTAAAGCGGGGGTTTCTGATTCCTGTGACCGAGATTTGATTCCTAATTGGTGCGTTAGTGCCCCTTGGTAAGGCATAATAGTCATTACGCCTACCAGGTCCCTTGGAGAGGACCTTAAGCCGTCTGTCCTTTGGTTGCTTGCTTACAAGCATTCATGCTTTCTTAGCAATCAGGTAAAAAAATCACCATGTACTCTAAAGGCTAAAATTTTCGCTCGCGCTTTGCACTCGCATCCACATCCACTTCAGAATTTTCATACATATATGTAGTGCTTGAAAAAGTACTTAAATTTACCACTTTCGGACTGGAATATGAAGTATATTTAGCTCGCCCTTCACTCTCGCTTTAGCTATGCTTTTTCAGTTCTGATTGTTTTGCAAAGTGTACATCGATAATTACTACTATTATTGTTTTTACTATTACAATGTTATATTTTTGCATGTGTGTGAAATTAGGTAATAAAAATTAAGTTTAGGGGCTGGCCTCACATACAAGCTTTGCTTATTTTCACATGCACCCCCTCCGTTTTACTCTAAGATAAAAAAAAATCATTTAAGGCAGCTTAATGTTCTTAATTGTGTTTATCAAATCTATAGGCCTTATTATGTTTCATAAGATGTTATATTTTGTTATATTCTTTATTTTTATTATATGTTTATTATATACAACATTGTGAAACAGAAAATAGTAAATAAAATGAAATTATTAAAACATGTATTCAAAATGCCTTAATTCTAGGTCAAAATCTAAAAAAACGCGCCCTCAAGTTTAGAGATACGCAGCTTGTTCTATATATTTATAACGTGCTTGAATTATCAGATCAGAAAATAAAAACACTTCTGCTCGCATTATTAACATTAATGTAGGAAGACACCCCCTTACCCATCCATTTTACGATTTACAAAACATTAAAAGAGTGTCCTATTCTTAGATCCGAAATCTATTTTTTCAGCTTGTGCGCTGCCATCAATTCTTTAGTTATGTAACTCGAGTCCTGAAGAAAATACCGATGATTGAACCTATTGGTGATTGGACCCATGACAACGATACCAAATGATTGTTAGCCGAAATGGGTGTAGACGAAGTGATAGTTAACCAACTGAAGTTAGACCAAATGGAACATGGACGAAATGAAAGTAAACCAAGAGGTTATTAGACCAATTGTCTATTAGGCCAAAAGGTAATAGACGTAATGATTTTGGACAAAGTGGATATTGGACCAATTGAAAAAATACAATTAGACTATTAAATGATAATAAACAAAATGGCTATTAGACCAACTGGCTATTAGACAAGATGGTAATTAGACGAAATGGTTATTGGACTATGTTGATAGTTGACTAACTAATGGTAGATGAAATGATATTAGACCGTGCGATTGTGGGGAAAAAAGGCAGTAGACGAAAGGCAATAACCCGATAAATATAGTAATCCTGATTTCCAAATCACATAATTCTCTTTCTCGTGTCTCAAAATTCTTAGTGAAAGCATATTTTATATCTTATCTGTAATTCGAGTCCTGAAGAATAACCGCTGTGACATTATTCGTTGCAACATGTGACGTAATGCGTTAGAAATTTGCTGCGACATTATGCGTTGCGACAAGTTACAACATTATGCGTTGACTGCGACATGCGTTGGACGCTCTTGGCATAATGTCGATATCTGCGACATTATGCGTTGCTGCGACATTATCGGTTGTAACAAGGCTGAGTCTTTAGGTCAAAGGTATAAATTTGTTCATTATATATATATGTATATATTTATGCATATTGGTGTCTGCACGATATTAAGTTCAATCATATTGAATGAATTTCTGATCACGTTAAGCGGGGGCATCTGTGTCAATTTCTAGTGTATAATGGGGTCTTGTGACCTAGCTTAGACTCATGCACAAATTGGCATAATATTCTCCAATGGAGTTTGCATATGTACTAGTCTATGAATTCAGGCAAAGTATTACGATTTTGTGGCAGATTTTTGGGAATGTTAACACACAGATCTTGAGCTAAGGGTTCTAGTTTTAAACTTAATATCTTAAATCAACATGACATATCCGGATTTTATAATGTATACTCCAAATTGCATGGATCTAAGATGAATCCAAACCGACTGTGGATCGGTCGCATTCCAGAACCAAAAGGATCTATTCCCAAGTCCCCCAACCACAGGGATCCACCATAGCCTACATGTCATGGGACTCATGAGCCTCCAAAGTATAGCAGTATATTTTGGCCATTTTTTAATGCTAAAACCTTCCGAAATCAATACCAATCTTGACTAAAATTGCCTTACCAAGCACTTAGGTTTCAATATCTGCTCAGAAGTCAAACAGGAAGGACCTATGGGTCAGTTGATTAAAATGCTGTTGGAAAATTGAAGTTTTTAGACTTGAATTTAGGGCAGATAGCGCTGCTAGTTTTCCAAGTTCGCAAAAGGACCATAGAATTTTATATACATGATTGTATAAGATAAAAAAAACAAAAACTTTCTCTAATTTCATCAAAGTCATGTTCATGACGTGTCCAAGACTACTTTTTATATGATTAATTAACATGAAGATTCCCCATGGTGAATCTCTAGATAACATCCTACCTGTTTTGACTGAAGAAATGTTTATTGCAAATAAGAAAAATTATATATTTCCTCTCAAAGTCACAGTGACATCCTAGTGCATGAGATTGGCCTTAAAAGTGATCTTGAACTGAAGCTTGTATTTATGATTTAAGTTGTTAGAAATTACAGATATATGTAATGTTTCCCATTATTTGATTTTTTTTCAAATAATTACCTAATCACTAGTTGCAAATGATTCAGTTTGAAGTGCTTCTATTATTTTGTCCCTTTTCCTAACCCTGATCTTCTCTTATACAGTGTGCAGGTATTGACTGTGCTTGTCAGGCACCTGAATGTGAAAGCATTGATTGCTTATGTTTCAAGATACAGCTTCAGTCATAGAGACTCGTCAAAACATCAACTGCTTATGATTCAAGATACAGCTCCAGTCATAGAGACTATTCAAAACATTGATTGCTTATGATTCAAGATAATCTTTAGTCAGAGAGACTAGTCAAAACATTGATTGCTTTGATTCAAGATACAGCTTTATGTTGCAGTCATATTTCCCCTTTGGCGGCCGTACAGCGAGTCAAAAAAAGCTAATTTATTCCTTTATATTTAAATCACCTATATGTAGCTCTTAAAGAAAATGTTAAAACAGCTGTTTTCGACTCTCTGTGTGGCCACCATAGGGGAATGTGACTGCACAATTAGTCAGAGACTAGTCAAAACTTTGTTTATAGGCAGCTTTAGTCAGGGAGACTACAGTAGTCAAAACATTGATTGCTTATGTTTTAAGATACAGCTTCAGTCATGGAGATTAGTCAAAACATCAACTGCAATAGATTCAAGATACAGCTCCATTCATGGAGACTATTATAAGGTCAAAGCTTGAGGTCAATGTTACAGTTTACGTGCAAGACTCTTTTATGACACATAACTCCGCAACCGTAAGTCAATTTTCACCCAAACTTGGATGGTGGATGGACTTAGTGGAAACACTGGATAGAGAGAGAGCATCATCGATCTGGCTTTGCAGAGTAGCTGTCGGGCCGATATTTTTGGAGTACTTCAAACAATTTCAAACAATAAAATATGGATTTTCATGATTAATATGCATACATGTATCTCACTAAAAAAAAAAAATGAAAGTCCACAGGGCAAGCAGCAATATTCGACTTATAAACAGATTTAAGACCCATTCCTCTTGTACAGGATTGTGTATGTCATTAACAGGCAATGCTAGCACCTTGAACCCCCCTCCCTGGATCAGGGTGTATGGATTTGTAGCACTTAAATCTACACTAGTCACAAGCCTGCATGTCCATTATGAAGGAACAATTTTCCACTCAAATGAGCACTCAAAGTGGGATATTGTAGAGAGGAGTGAACACGTACATGACATAGACCTGAAGCAAACAAATAAAAAATATATCTAGTATTCCTTTCTTTCTCCCCCATCTTTTTCCTCCCCTTTTTTGCCAGTCGATAGGGGGAGGGGAACGTGCCACCACTGCTACACAATCATTGTTCAGCTATCATACTGTACACCTCAGGTTGGTGCACTGATTCCCCTTTCAATCAAGCCTCATGCGGGATGTCCCTTGAACTCGTTCAATTTCATGATTTAACGAGCCTAGATAGATCAGGAAAATGTCCCTGCTGTAACCATGGATTTTAAAATGGGGGCAACATGCTAGAGACAGTGCAGAAGTACCACAAACTTAGAATGGGCTGAAATGCATCACTGTTACATAACTGTATGTATATTAAAAATTGCGAAAGCTAGACCAATGAAGTTTCATAGAAGTTACAAAATGGAATGAGCTTTTTCACTCTGTAAATTTAACTTCTGAAGGTTTCTATGGCGAAGAAGAATAGTGTAGTTGGTCCTTTTCAGGACCGACACTTGCCCAAGAAAGATACTGTGTGTACCGTGAAACCTACTACACTATTGATACTACATTTTGGAATTAATTCAGCTGGATGTGAGAGTTTTTTTTGGTTGTGACAGACTGTAGATAATGAAATGATAATGATTTTTTATCGATGTAAAGCCATAATGATTACATTTGTTGTAAGGGGGTGGGAAAGGAGTGTACAGCTGTTATTGGGAAAAAATATTTTGTATGTACAGTTAGTAATAATTAAAACCTTGTTCAATATGACTTCATTGTGTATTTTTTTGTTTATATTTGTACATGTATTTGGATGTATATAATGTATCATCAAGTTTCTGTACCTATCAATATGAATAAATAATTTTGGTAAAGTTTGATGCTATACAAAAAACTGTTGTCAATATGTTTAACAGCTGCCATCCAATCCCAGTGTATAAGTGTATGAGAGGAAATGGAAGAAAAAGGTTTTGTTTTTGTCCAGTAGGCCTTTATGCCCTCTTTTGTCTTAATTTTTTAAACATATTGTGAAATAATATATTGACTGCTATGAGAGGCATTGTTATTTCCATAGGCTCAAGGGGACCTCACATCTTGCTTTGACCCCAAGGTGCTTGTGCCACTGGGTCAAAGCAAGTTATGGGGTACTCGAGAGCACATGTCTCGAGTATCAAAGCAGTCACAGTCAGACTGCAGGTCCTTGAGCAAATAGGCCAGATTCATCCAAATCATTCTGTGACTGAATCCTTCTTCCTGCAAAATCTTGTGATTCATGAGATTTTCTTTCTCCAAGAATTTACCTACTTTAACCTCAAGTCAAATGAATTGTCATTGCACCATCAGATAGAGTAAATGTTATTCTTTCATATTGGTCATGTACATAAATATAGTGAATTTCTGGCCTGAAAATGTGCCTGAAAACTGAATTTTCTTACTGTTTTCTTTTGCAAATTGTGCAAAACTTTTATTTTGAGCCTCCATGATATCTATATCACCATAAAGCTTAAATTCTATACTTTCTCACAATGTCACTCTTGATAATGGCACCTTTTAATCGGGTCAAGATCACACTTTTCCCACGAAGGTACAAGACGAGATTTCTGAAATCTAGAGTTCTGATTGGCTGGATAAGGTTAAAAAAACAACAGGCGCGGGTGATTTGAAGAGATTACCACATGGTAAGTGTGACCTTATAGGGGCTCAGTGTGGAAACGGTAGAAGTTTGAATGTGTGTGTGTGTGTGTAATTTCTTTTATCAGAGTGTAGTATTCTTGTTTTCAAGCTGCTAAATGTAGTTGGTCAATGAAAAGTGTGATCTTGACCCAATTAGACTAATTCCTATTTTGAAACCTATATCATATGTAAGCATACATGCACATATTCAGCTTAATCATGATCTAAAAATCGTATGGGATCAAACAAAAATAAAATTTAGACCAACAACTTCTTTCAGGTGAAAATAATTATTGTTTTGTAGCATGTTTTTGATCAAAAGTTTCACCTACATTACAAAATTTTTAAATAAATTCAAACACATGACCTATTAAAGAATGATTCTTCTTCTTTACAATGATACCAGAATTATGAAATTTGATATAAATTTAGAGCAGCAATGGCCGAATAAAAAGAGGTGTTTTGGTTTGCACCCAGCTCATTTAATATGCAAAACCTCTCTAGTTATGAATATCACTTGGATGAAAGAAGCAACTTTTTGAGGACCTGCCTACTGACTGGTCAATATGTTTTATATGCCAAATGTAGTATAATACATAGTTTTATATAAAACACTTGATTGAAGAGTGAATTAACCTGTCAATCCACCCTTTCACATGGTAAAAAAAATTGTGATTTGACTGATGATTCCAGTGAAATATAAGGCTAATGACAAATTTTTAGCATGTGTGAAACCAAACTGGGACATGATTAGAATCACGAACGCTAATCACAAGTTCAAATTCTACTCTGGAGGTGAATTCCAGTTAAGTTTCACTCAAATTACGGTACAAATTTTACGTGTCAAAGGCTTGACCTCCTATACATCTTGGGGGGCGGCGGTGCTTATGTGACCTTAATTCAAGCACTGCCGTAGAAAATGCAATTGTACACTCATCCTATTATGATGCAGTGCTTTTATTGACAAGTCACCAAGGACACATACCGCCTTTGCTCGGGAATTCATATTCAAATCACAGTTTTCAAGTGAGCGTGTGAAAAGGCCCAATGTCACGTCACTCTGCCATTTCTAAAGCATCGTCAAATTTCTCTATGGGCCTTTTCAGTGTAATGATTGCAATTCGTCTTTAGAACTTAGAATCATCGGACCTTTTACATGCTCACTTTCCCGAGCGAAGGCGGTATGTATCCTTGGTGACTTGCCAATCAAAGCATAATCTACGGGAGTGCTTGAAAGGTCACGTAAGCTCCGCCCCCCCCAATAAATATTTGGGAGGTCAAGCCTTTCACACGCAAAATTTGTTCCATAATCTGCATGAGTGAAACATAACAGATAAAGAACTAGAATTGCAATCGTATCACAACGATGTGCATGCATTGAAGCATGGATGAAATTGAAGCAAGAGACGCAGGGAGACAGAGAGAGCTAGACGAAGCTTTGAGGAATTAGATTCACAAACCCCTCAAAAAAGTTTGGAAATCTGATTTTGATCGATGATACCTCCTCGGTTTTAGTGAATATTAATGTGTGATTGATACCAATGAAAAGATCATTTAATCTTCTTTAAAATGATACTCTACATATGATATGATTATGGTTCACATGGAGGTGCAGTGCCTTGAAATGTGGGGCAAGGTCAAAATTCAAAAGTTGCAAAATGACACAATCCCGACCTTTCGTTTGAGGACGCGCACGCTTATTTACGACGTTAGTTGATTTTGGAAGAAACTTTTTGGGCCCGTCATCATGGTCGTAAAGTTCTGTCCTGCAATGCAAATTGTGTGACATGAGATTTTTTTTTCGTTTTGCATCTGCGACGGAAACATTCAATATGCGTTTCGTGTGCAAAATTCCGGTTGCTACTATGGCAACAGCGATATATCCGATTGAGGACGACTTTCCAAAGCCACATTTGACTCCTCCTAGAGCTCGAGAGGCCGCCTGGGGGGCCCACTTCCATTGATTAGTGCCTGGTATCCACTCATCAACGGAAGTGTACCCCCCGGGAAATCCCCCATTTCTGCGGAAAGTAAAACATACTGCCCATTACATTGTGTGCTAGAGGCGAAGAAAACCCCGTAAATTTGGTGTTTTTTTCAGACGGTTTATGGCCTATTGCATGCTGTGTACATGTCAACGCATGCGAAAATGGTTCCGGCTGGAGAGATGATCAATTACATTGCTTCACTTAGGTCTCCTCGTCTTCCTTTAAAATTATTTCTTTTCTGTCTTAAGCTGTATAATGTATTTAAAAACAATGTTTTCTGCATACTCTGTTTTATATATACCTGTTTTATCATGTACTCTGCTCATTGTTTCATACACACTTATATGTTTGTCATGTATTCAAACTCAAAGTTGGAAGACAAATAAAATGAACTTATGAACTTATGAAATGAACTTATAATAATGCACATTAAATGCAATATCGATTCGATGGACTGTAATGATCTATATCTAAGCCTTAATTCGGTAAGTTTTTCCTTACTCAATATGTACTCGATTTGTTTGAAAAACCACTTTCTTATCCATGTCATAATCTACATTTCGCATGTCTCCAGCCAGCTGTAGTCATAGCCATGATACAGGTACAGTCCCGCCGCGAGCTCAGCCCGGGGGGGGGCCACTTCCATTGACGAGTGGATACCATGCGCGACCACGGGGTCTTGAAAAGCACCCTAAACACGTATTTTCCATATTCTGAAAATGCACCCCTTAACAAGTATTGGCGTGTGAAACCCTACCCTTAACAAGTATTGGAAACACATACTATTGGCAAGTATTCCCAGAACTGAGCCCCTAAACAAGTACAGCGATGTGTTTCCCATATTCTGAAAATGCACCCCTTAACAAGAATTGGAAACAAAACGATACTCTTAGCAAGTATTCCCTGAAATGAACCCCTTAACAAGTACAGAGGTATTTTATTGTTATGTCACGCGTCCGTCGGTCGTACCTTTAGACACCATTATTTTGGTTTAGTACGTCCCCACCTTCCACACATCGCGCAAATCGGACTCTAAACACGTAGTGTTGGGGCAAAAAGGACATCCTTTATAAAACATTTTGATTTTGTTTTATCATCCCCGCACATTTGACCCTAAACACGTATATTTTTCCTAGCGAAATAGATACCCTTTTTTCAATATTTTTGTGTTTTTGACACCCTTATCACGTTACGTACGTAACGTGCCCTATCTTGAAAAAGACATCCTTTTTACGTGTTTTTTTGGTCGCGCATGGTATCCACTCGTCAATGTAAGTGGCCCCCCCGGGGAGCTCAGGCAGGCAATTGGCATGCATGGCATGGCATGCTGGTATCGTATTAAAGAGCTTTGCACACAAAAAGCAAGATCTATAGGGCCTGTAACACAAAGCTTAATTAGCAATGATTGTAGAACAGTTTTCTACGTTTCATTGTATTGACTGTAATGTACAATCAATGTAGAAAATCGAGTCTATGATTAATCGTTAACTTTTGAGTTACCCGACTCTAATCTCGCGTTGTAGAAGATTGCGAAAGGTGCCTACTATCTCTTCAGACTCCACCTTGTTTTATCTCTCCTGACTACCACACTCTCTCTTCTATTAATTTTCTCCCGACTCTCTTCTCGGCCATTCTTTTGTTTTCCCCTCTCTATTTTTATTTTGTAAGTGCACATTCCATTGATACTTTTTAATATTTAATTATGATACGTATTTGGAATTTCACGGTTACAGGCCATCTATTTTGTAAACATTGTTACTACAATTCAGAATTTCTGCTATCGTAATAATGTTTTGTATTTTAATCATTTCATATTGTACTCTGTAAATCATTTTGTATCTGCTTGCTTGAGATTACGATGAATAAATACCATTATTATTATGCCACATGGTAAAATTGGATTATCTCAAAATTTTCTGTAACCTATGTCATATTTGGTATTGATGGAGAGGGAATTTTTAATGCGGTGACATTGCTTCCACCATAATTTGTGCGCAGGCAACAGAACAGAAGTGGGAATACATTATATTAAGCTAACGTCAGCTCTAAGTCAGTTTCTGTCAAAAAAATGTTATCGAACGGTTGTGGTATACATCAATCCTGATATAATATATATAATATTCCGCATTTATATAGCGCTTGATACATCGGAACGACGTCTCTAAGCGCTTTACAGACATATTATTACCCCGGTCAGCGGATCCTTGCATGCCCGCATACAATGTATGCACCTTCTCCACTCCCTGGGGAGCATTCCAACAAGAGTTCCAAGACTCAATGCTAGGCATACTACATATAGGCTTTCACATCCTACCGGGTACCCATTTAACACCTGGGTGGAGAGTGGCAAAGTGTGGATTAACGCCTTGCCAAAGGACGCTAGGCCATGGTGGGATTTGAACACACGACCCTCTGATTACAAGGCGAGAGTCAGAACCGCTACACCACGACGCTTCCAAGTTCATATTTTCAGTTTGCCAATTAAGTTGGAAAAGTTTCGCATCAATAATAAAAAAGTGCGAGCGAGTTGGTAGTTCTGACATTTTCTCATATTTTGAAATTTTCAGGAACATTTTTGTGATATTTTGTCAGTTGTAAGGTATATCTTTTTGTTAATGTCTTGAAAGGGCATATCTTGAAGAATCTAAATCCATGAAAGGGTACGGGTTTGACCTTGTATGACGCAATGAGGCTCAATTAAAAATAAACGTTTTCAAAACTTTAGACGGCGCTATTTCTCAAAGTAATGGTCACTGATGCGTAAAACATGGTTGAATTATGAGGGATGATACCATAAGCAAACTGAAAATATGAGACCAACATGAATGAAAACAAGGAAGTTATGGCCATTTTACGATTTTCCGACTTTGCATTTCAATAAATATGAAGTTTTTGAACAAAGTCTATTTTTGTTTTGAATTTAGGGCACGAAGATGGCAATGTGAAGGGCAGGTCATGTTTTGCAGATGAAAAGCCAACTCTTAGAGAATCTACAGCAATTTGTTACAAGTCTGGAGCATCCAGGATAAGGGAGATACGATAGAATTACTGTAGGAATGGTATGCAAATAGACTTGAAATTTACATAATGGCCCCTAGATGGTCATGCGCGAGTGAAGTTGGAAAATTGAATGTCAGGTGCACAACTAGGGGTCCTGGGGAACATTCCTACCAAATTTGGATGAGGAATGAGTGCAGGGTAGCGTCCACAGACTATTAAATGAATGGGATTTTGGCGGAAGAAAAAATATTCAAGAATAATGAACAAGAACGGCATTGTCACCATTTGGCATCAATGCAATAAATGCATTGGAATTACTTAATGAATCAAATATGAATTATGTACAGATAAGAGCATAAAGCTATTCAAGTATACAAAAAACATGACAAGTGTACAATGTGTGGAGCGTTGTGGCCCAGTGGATTAGTCTTCTGACTTAAACAGGTCATGCATGGGTTCGATTCCTAGCCATGGCGTAATTTCCTGCAGCAAGAAATTTATCAACATTGTGCTGCACTCAACCCAGGTGAGTTGAATGGGTACCCGGCAAGACTAATTCCTTGAAAGTGTATGCATGAGCGCTGAAAGGCAGCTCGAGCTAAAGCCGGGGTAATGATAATAATAATAATAATAATATCGTGCCTCAAAATAGACTATTTCTAGATAGATGGCGCTATATAAATGCCTATTATTATTATTATTATAATAAGTTATAAAATGAAATAGCAGTTTGGCCAGGGAGGTTAAGTTTTAATTGACATGAACAATTCACTTTCAGACCAACTGATGTAGAGATGGTAGGGGCTTGGGGATATGGATTCCATTACGTCAAACCCCCGTTTGGAGAAAGACCGCAGTTCAGATTGCAAACTGCGGTGTTATACCCCATTTTTCATTTGGATCTCCCAAAAATCATTTCCAAGCCCTTATCAACCGCGCTTGGCCAGGTAATCCCCGCTGTCTCAATTTCACCTCCACAGGCCAGTATATGAGCGTTGAGCAAAGGACGAAAAGATAAACAACAGCTGTGCTATTACGTAAGACTTCTCTGCCTGTAGTAGGACCTTCGGAATGAAATTATTGTATGCGATATTTAATCACGTTTTCAAAGGCATATTGTATTAAGTAATCCAATGTTGGTCCATTTTCAATTTCGAACAAAGAAAATCGACCTCGAAATAAGGAAAGTAAGCGAATAAAAATGACGGCATGTTTTGGAGGGACTGAGCTCAGCGCTGCGCATGCATCCCATCGTGTGTGGCCCCCTGCTGTGACTGTATATGCCGGGCTGTTGTGTTATCTTCGGACCGAGGTCAAGAAACAGGTGTTTTGATACTTAAATTGCTTGCTTGGGGCAGTTAGGGTTTGTCGTACTTGGAGAAGAGAATTGATGAGAAGGGAAACTGGGGTATAGTGTTCTCAAATGGAAGTTTTTCGTCATGCCAAAAAATGTCAGGACTAAAATGAGACGAAAAGAAAAGCGTATAAATTATGATATCATATTCTGAGTAATGTGTCAAAATGTAACACAAAATATATATATTTTTTTCAATATAAGATGCCAAATTTTTGCTTTCTCTCTTCTCTCACTCGCTACTTTTTTACATTTTTTGCACCTTAAGCAATGTCTGACCTCCATTTATGGGAGCTCATTACACCATTGGCATGACCTCGATGGAAGTATCCCATATTTCGACAACAAAAATCTGGTCACCCTGCTATAGGGCCAACATACATAAGTGCTTCATTGCTTATACAACAATAATAAATACAGATCCACAAAAATGATAAGGTATTGCACATAAGCTTTCATTTAATTTCCAATTTATACTATTAAAAGCAAAAGGGGATATGCCACATGTATGATGGGGTGTCCAAACTTCGCGTACTTTTCAAAAATATTCATCAGGCTTAAATTTTTTCACAAAATATTCATAATTTATACAAAACCAATTTAAAAAATAGTTACCACATTGGTGGCAAGATCGTAAACTATAAAATCATGGACGAAAATGTAAAGTAGGTCAAGGGGATTCGCCGGTATCGCGATCTCAAAATTCTATTCCGATCGGCAAATGCGCTCTGTGCTGGAAAAGCGTTCAGAAAAAGTGTGACCTAACTTCGCGGACCAAAGTTTTTGTGGACATTTAAACAAAAACTCAAGCTCAAAAAGTGAAATATTCATATCAGATTGATGGCAAAGTGCTATAGAATCGGTTAGTACCACATTTAACTCACGTTTTTGATGATTTCTGCTTGCAAAATGGTGATATCGTGATGCTTGTTGAGAATATCAGATTTCTTCAAAACGGGTGCTAAACGTGACAAATTTGCCGATCTTTTGCCAATATTTTCATGAATACTGAACTCATCCTAAAGAAACTTACACCAAAGGGTAATTTTAGGTCGCTTTTCAAGTTGATGATGTCAGATTTTAAGGATATTGGCTAGTATTTTAGATAATGACCGTCCGCGAAGTATGGACACGCGCGAAGTTTGGACTCACTTCCATACAATAATTACCACAAATTTCTTAAAAAGTGTTTGTTGAATCTAATCAACTTTACAATGATCATTTGCAAGAAGTTACAATAAGTGAAATTTAGATATTTATGTTACGAATCAGAGAAGAGTGGTAAATCTGCAATTACAAGGCTTACAAAATAATTTTGAACTTGACCTTGATTTGCAATTGATTTCAAGATTCTTGCTGTGGTCTGTCCCTTCAATGCATCAACAAAGTCATTGTCATAAACCAAATACTTGTAAATGTAATATCACCAGGATGTTTTATTTTTTGTTGAAGGCCAGTTCGCAGGTAAAACAATCGTGTAGAGCAAATATTTTATACAAGTAAAGCTTCAGAGATACATGTATATACATCTATTTCCATATTGATAAATTATTTCCCCCCTAAAAACATGAAAAATATACCTATGTACAAAGCATTGACAGTGTTTACAGGGATCTAATCACAATCAGATTGCATAGGGATAATTATATATCATGACAAACAATAGTATGTCACAAATCAAGTTCTTAGCATGAAAAAAGTGATATGAACAAAAAGAGAAATATCAGACATCCTAATGCTCAAAAGTCAATTGAAATTTGATGTGAAATAAATAAAATAGTTATATTTTAAATTGTTGCTTATTTTTTCACAAAAAATTACATGCACAACACATTCATATGCCAAATTAGTGAATCAATAATGAACTCATTAAATAATAATATATTACAACTTCATCATTTTCACATGTTCAGAGAGGAATCAGACTCTGTTTCATGTTATAATAACAAAATTAAGATATTTTTTATTTCTTGTGATAAAATTATTTTAAAAATGTGTGAGGGTGACATCATTGGTTCCCTCATATGCAGAATAATGGATAACTGTTTCATGAAATTAAAAGAAATTGACATTTTCATCATTACGTTTATTTGATTTTCTTTTTATTCAAATTAAATTAATATTTTTGGGTGGACTTGCCTTTAAGGCATTTTTATGACAAATCTTCACAATTTTAATTTAACTAAGTTATAGATAGGAGATAAAGTCGGCTGTTTGGGAGATTCTGATTTCTAACTGGAGTTATGTAATGAAACAGCAAAGAATTGGGTCAAAGAGTCTTGCACTTCTTGAGAAGTTTATAGTTAATCATGGTTCAAGTTAGGTTGCAAAGTCCTGATGTAGATGGTTTCCATGAACCCTTTCTCAAAATACTTGTCATTCCTAAACCAAGATCAGAACTTTTCCATTATTGACAGTATGCCCTAAGGATTTAAACATGCTGCAACTCGGCAGAGATGAGGCTATAGGGCAACGCCGATTTCACAATTCTGGGTGAACATTCTATTTCATGTATGTAAAACTTCTTGAACACTTTGATCATCAATGTCTTAGGTTTTCCTCAACAAAATTCAGATATTGGATAAATACTTTGTGAGATGGGTCAGGTAAGTCATTAATTTCAGAGTATAGGCTCCAACACTGACCTGTGCAAAAGCCAAAATAAACTTCCATAAGACCAACAACCTGATCCTTTGCTGTTACAAATTCCAGTATAGGCATGGGCAGAGTGACGTCACGTCTGCTTAAGTTAACGACGACAGCAATGACCTTAGTGCTATGAAAACAAAGTATAAGAAACACAAATAATGTCAGAAACAGCACTTAAAATTTCAGAAAGATTTGTAAACTTCCCGATAATGAAATGGGTAAACTCAATCATCACGGTTTTCAGCACAAAGTATGAATGCAATGTTTGTGTATTATGCATTGTAGAAATGCCAAAACACCGCGCTGCTGTACGGGTCACTAGTGCATTGTTTCATCGGCTGGTCAGTTGCTAGGGCTAGAGATTAAAAATTACCAGATGTTCACCCCGGCCTGTTGGGATGCAAAGGTTTATTTTACTGAATGTTTCAGCCAAAGTTTTGAGGTACTGTAACTTCCAATTTCTTGCAATAAAAGATTTAGCTATTAGGTATTTACATAACTGCAATTTTTTACTCAAATAATCAAGCTAAATAAAATTAAGGAAAAGAATAGAACTTTCAAATGAGTTGAAGCAAATAAGTACAGTACTGCTACATAGCTTACAGAAACTTTGGGATCTATAGGTAATATACATGCATCAAATATATAAAGCTTTAGTTTTGCTTAATACTCATTAACATATCAGATCATGTATAACATTTAGGCAATTCAATATTACATCTTCCTTATTTACATAGTATGATAGCCAACAAAATATGTTTAAGTAAATATGGTAAACACATCAATTTATTTGCATGTACATGTACTCAACAGTTTTTTTTCTTCATTTATTTCAAACTTGACTATTAGCATTAAGCAGAAGTACTTTGATTTCTAAAATTACAAAATACATCACATTTCATCATTATAATTTACTAGTCTTATTGCAAATTCATCAACATTCAATTCTATGCAGCTGATTTGTTAACATCGGGGGAGGGTTACTCGGGTTATAACATGATACCTATGTGCCGCACCCAAATCAGGGGTTGGTGGCTGTGGAACTAAATCTTGGTCTTAAGGACGTTCCACAGTTATGTTTGTGCGCATTATGATCTGCGCATAGTTTACACTCTGCGCGCTGACGTCACAATGGATGAACAGGTGATTAATTAGCTGCGGGTATGAGCTGATTTTTCTCATCTTCTGCACTTTAACTGCAGATCCGATGTGTTATTTCATGAAGCTATAAAGTGGAATTATTCCATGGACCATTCAAAAAAACATTCTCTACAATTTAAAAAATACTTTACTCTGCAGTGCTGCCAAGAATCACGAATATTACCCCGAGTTTGAATAAATGGTAGAGTGGTTTTGATTTTTTCTTCACATAGATACAAAGCATTCGGCGCATTTTTGGTGTTTTAAAAAGCACATTTGCTCTAATAAAAATGCTGATAGTTTAAAAACAAGCACATGAACCCCTATTTTTTAATGTTTGTTACGCTTAGGTATACCTTCTTCTACAACTCTGCAAATTTTGGTGAAAATGACATGGATTTTGAATAAAGTGCAGCATTTATTGTACGTTTGTAGTTTGTAACTGAAATTTCACATTTTTTAGATTGGGATTTTGTTATCTTTTATGCAATTTTTAAGAAATGGCAGTGCTGTTAAACTTAAAATTGCAAACAAATAGCACTATAAATAGATTCTCCATTCTAACGATACAATTATTAACTCTCTTGCGAAATTTGATGACTTTTTCATGTATTTTGACTGAGTAATAGAGGTTTAAACTCATTGTAGTAATCTTGGGTGGTCTAAAAATGCCAAATTCTTTTGAATGCGCAATTTTTAAGAACATCAATTTGGGTGAACTTTGAAGCTCTATAGCAAAAAATTAAGCACATGGACCTATGTTAATTTTTGCATATTTCGAATATTAAGGTTCTAAAGTATCTATGTGCAAAGTTTGGTGAAAATGACATGGATTTCACTTTAACTGTGGAACGTCCTTAACTGGGCTTTTTCAGACTTTAGGTCTCGGCCGCTGATTGCGCGATTGCCGCAGAATTTTTTGTGTATGTTTTTGCCTTTAACTCAATTTATATAGCTAGTAGAATGCTAATTTTTGGTGAAAGTATCAATTTTTATATTTCAGACAAATATCTACAAAAAATTGCAAAAGCATAATTAATTTCCTATGGAGTTTATCGTTTTTTTATTCTTCTGTATTTCTTTGTTTTTTCCGATGAAATTTGTCGGGGACCCTTTTGTGATCATAAATACCATAAAATAAATCCATTCAAACCAACAGAAGTAGAAATAATCATACATTCATGAATTTTGGTTGAAAAACATTATTTGCATGCACTTTGTACACGGAATCACGTTTTTGAGCAATTTTTGGTCTGACATGCACTTACAAAATGTTGCATAATAAAAAAAAAACGCGTACCCGGGCCTCGCAAATTTGGTCTAAAAAAAAAATGCACAAGACTTGAAAGTAAAAAGTCAGCAAGCGGCGCTGTCAAAAAAATTCGCGCGGTGGCGCAGTGACGAAATATGTCGAAATTGACCCCCCATTTAATAAGGGTTAAAGCACGGGTCTCCGGAATGGCTCTTGGATCACGAGTGTTAGCGTTAAAATGCTCTGGAACTGACCATATCAATAAAAGGGGTCTCCGGAACGTAGGCGTCGCATATATAGTAGCAGCTGTGTAAATACGCCTTCGAGTCTTGCTAGTTCATATCGGGCTAGCGCTAGCTGCGGGCACAGGCAGCCCGGCATATGGCTCTGCGCCAATTGGGTTCACTGTTATGACCGGCTGAGTAGTTCATGATGGGCGCATACTGGAACAAGAAACTACAAATTCCAGGGTATCCGGAATGGGAAAAATAGGAATTTCTATGGCTTTCTGAAATGGTGATGCTCTGGAATGGAAATTTGGGCTGAATATGGGGATCTCAACAGTGGCACATACATATCACACATTTATACTAAGTACCCCCACGTGTTTACACAGCCAAAAAAGAATGGTCAAATCTGTAATTCTTTATTTCTGAAAATCAAGCCAGAACATTCTGCTAAAGTGCATCCAAAGTGTGTCCCACAAAAATAACTCCAGTTTGGCGTAATATTAACATTACATTATATTGTTTAAATCTTTACACCCATTAACTACAATTCATTTTCTACAAATGGGTGAAATCTTATGTGATATGGGGGGGGGGGGTGTTTCATAAAGATTTAAGTATGACTTAAATCGCACTTAAATGACGACACGCATCTGAAATGCAACGCGCAGTCTAATTCATCAATACGCAGTAGTGCGCGTCCTCTTCTCATGATCTAACCAATGCGGTTATGCCTTTTATACTGCACACAACTAGGCATTTAAGTGCGACTCTAAGTCACAGTCACTTAAATCTTTTTGAAACACCCCCATGGTAGAACAATCACAAAGATATGAGGCTTTTTTTCATTATACATCAGGAAACCTCCATTCAAGCTTTGTATTAAGTAAACTAGGTTCAAAAAGTAACTGATCAAACAAGGGCACTGCACAAATTCCACACAGTCAAAATGAACTATATTTTTTTACACAGGCTAGCTCCAATAATCTTTACTGAGCACATGAGAATAATGAAGAGATTGGATTAATCAGAGAGGCAATAGCCCCTCACATCATTGGTTTTACCAATGAAAATGAGATTGGATTAACTAAACTTCACACTTTTCTGTTTAAGTGATTGGCTCAATCAAATAGAAGCTACAAGAAATCAACGTCTATTTTTTAAGTGACTTGAACAATCATACACACAAACCTCCCAGGGGAGTATCTGCATGGACCTCATGAATCTCTGAATCAACCCCATTCCCCCAGTCTTCTTATGTGTCAAAATGGTCTAGTTTTTTTTTTTTTTTTTTGGGGGGGGGGGGAGGTTAAAGGGGGTAATCTGGGCTATAAATAATTACATAATATATATAAAAGTAAAAAAGGTAAAACTAACCAAGCAAAGTGCTGAATATTTAATTAAAATCTTAAATTGAAATGTTAAAGTTTAACAATATTCTGTGAAAACAGTCATAATATTATTACATTAAATAATTATTTCATATTTTCATACATATGAATATAATATGTTCCCTTACAACAAAGTAAGTGGCAGCAATGAATATCTAATGAAATAAATAAGTATTTAATTAAATTTGTTTTCATTCTTGGTGAGCAAAATCTGAATAAACATAATTTCATATCATAAAATTACTATTAATAATATCAATAATTAATATAATATAATAAAATACAAAAAAGTAAGCAGGGATATATCATCAGCTTGCACCTCATATATTCATGAAGAAATACATATAAATATTTTACCAAAATAATGAGAAGATTTAAAATGTTATAATTTTGTTATTCCTTGTCCGATCTAGATGATTTATGTTTATCTGATTCTTCTATTTAAATAATATTATTTTCAGCCTTGAGTACCCTCTAAAGTGAAGAATAAAATGGTAGAGAAGGGAGGATACAAACGACATATAAACGTACCATCTTAACCCTTAGGTTAGCACATGTTCCATGGTGTTTATAGCAAAGTGTTAAAAGGTAGAGCAAGAAGGATAAAATCTACCATGTTAACCCATAGGTTAGCACATGTTGCATGGTGTTTAAAGTAAAGTGTTTAGTGGTAGAGCAAGGAGGATAGAATCTACCATACATGTATTAACCCATAGGTTAGCACATGTTGCATGGTGTTTAAAGTAAAGTGTTAAGTGGTAGAGCAGGGAGGATAGAATCTACCATATTAACCCATAGGTTAGCACATGTTGCATGGTATTGCCTTCCTCCATAGCTGAGCTTGTGGCTATCTTCTGACCTATCAAATGCTTTACTCCTTGAGTCTACATTCAAAAGACAAACTCCGCATGCCTGAGATGTATTACTAGGTTCTGGTCTTAGCATGGCTGACTTGAAGACAAAGGAACCTTCGGTGGGCTGTGTGGATACAATTGGACAATCAATGTCGGACATTGGAAAATACAATATAACTGTATCAGTGCTGTATTAAAGGCCGAAAACCTCATGGATATGGGTGTAACTAATATTAGTGGTTTGGGATTGACTGACACAAATATTGTTTTGTTTGAAGGAGGCTTTTGTTTTAGGGGGCAAGACATGGCATAAGGAGCAAAATTAATAAAAATCTGAAAGCATAATTTTGAATTTTCAAAAATTTTCAATGAGATTTTGACATTGCCTTTTTTCACAACTTTTGCTTCCTTTTCTTCCCTTTTCTTGATCATGAAACTGTATGTGGGTCCATGGCCCCAGGCCCAATCTTATGTATGTTCTTCATCGAAAATGTAAATAAACTGAATTGAGTATGTAATAAAGTAAGGTGAAACCACTAGTACACTTGTATTACTACTACTAGTGACTGGTAGTATTGTCCATCATTGTCATTCAACATGCACAACAATTAAATCATTTAAGGACGTTCCACAATTAAATGAAATCCATGTCATTTTCACCAAACTTCGCGCATTGATACTTCAGCACTTAAATATTCCAAATTAGCAAAAAATGAACATGGATCCATGTGCTCTATTTTTTGTTACAGAGCTTCAAAGTTCACCCAAAAAGGTTGTTCTTAAGAATTGTGCATTCAAAAGAATTTGGCAATTTTAGACCTCAAAAGAAAATCCATGAAAATTTCATCAAATTTTGTGATATAGTTAATAATTGTATCCTTCAGATGGAGAATCATTTATATGGTTATTTGTTTAAGTGTATCAGCACTGTCAAATCTTAAAAATGGTGTGAAAGCTAACAAAAACCCAATCTCAAAAATGTGAATTGTCAATCACAAACTTGAGAAGTACAATAAATGGTGCACTTTATTCAAAACCTACATCATTTTCCCCAGCACTTTTATTAGAGCAAATGTGCTTTTTAAAACACCAAAAACACGCCAAATGCTTTGCATCTATGTGAGGAAAACTTCCAAACCACTCTACCATCTATTCAACCTCGGGGTCATATTCTTTATCCTTTGCAGCACTGTAGAGTTAAGTATTTTTAAATTGTAGAGGTATTAAAAAAGCCCATGGAATAATTCCAGTTATTAGCTTCATAAAATAATACATCAGACCTGCAGTTAGAGTGTAGATAATCAGCTGATACCTGTAGGTGATTACTCACCTGTTCACTTATTGTGACGTCAACACGTATGGTGTAAAATATGCGCAGATAGGGATGTGCACAAACATACCTGGGGAACATCCTTAAAGCCTGTCTTTACTTTTGCAACTCCCCCTCCCCCCCTCAAAAAAAAAAGAGAAAAAGGTGCTTGTCACTATTCAACTAATAAATGAATAAATTCAACTAATAAAATTCAGCTATCAAGTAATAAAAATGTGTTTTATTGGATAAACACTGATTTTACATAAAAATCTAAGTTGATCGGGTGACAGATCAAAATGTACTATCAGAAAATAGCATTAAAAACTGACATACTAAAGCTTTTCAGAATGCACTCATTGGAGTAAAAAAACACAAAAATGCTTGAACAAAATGATGAATAATAGTTCAAAAAATAAAATGGGCACTAAAAAACAAGTTGTGATTGGCTTTCAAGGTAAACAAACAAATTAGGTTAAATAAACAGTAAACCCAATAAAATATCTGCGTATAAAACTCCTTCTCAAGTAACGAATGGGCTGAATGTTTCAGTTTTTGTCAGCAGCTTTTCTATTATCTAGTTAATAAATCTGTTAACTAGATATTAAGAGTTTAAAGTGCTATTTAAATTTAAATAAAAATACAAAAAAAAAAATTTTGAGAGAGGCCAATAGAAGTCACATTTGAACTCTTATGGATGATATATTTTAAAATGGGAAAAAACATTCAAGAACTGCTACACTTTTGTAATATAAAGATAAGATAACTGGGAGTTTAAATTTTCTGATGTAATATGATAAGGCTCTAAACAATGCAGATCCTTTCCCAAAGCTTTACAGAAGCTGCAATATTAGTACATACAAATTTGGAAGAACAAAATACAAACTGCCTTGAAATTTCAAGACTCCAAATCATCAAGGCCAGGGCATTGAAAACATAGGCCTTAAGGTGTCTGAAGGTCAAGGTTGATCTGTCTGTGATTTTCACTTACCTTCAATGAACTGAGCTGGAGAAATACAGTTAAATTATGCCATATCTTATTGATGTTATCCTTCAATGTACCCAACTCATTATCATCAATACCTGTAAAGACAACAGAAAATAGAAACATTTTTATAACACCATAGAACTGCTCTATAAGATGTCAACATTGACCTTGATCATGTGACCAGAAACTCGGGCACAATTTTCAGTGATATATCATTACTCTTATGTCCATGTTTCATGATATATACAACAAAAAAAGTAAGTCCCCCCTTAAACAAACATCCATAATTTCGGAACCAATGCGAGTTTTTAATATATTTTTACATGAGCGTGTAGGTAATTCTATAAGCTACCCCCTGAGTAAATGTCATGGACGTATTTTATGTCATGCTTCAGTGAGCACCGCCAGAAGGCAAAATTGTCACTTTTCCAAAGTCACAAGCCAAATATCATGATTTTGATTCCACTTTATTGGAACAAATTCCACATTCTCATCATGAAAAATAGTCAGAAGGCTTGTAAAAGGTACTTTCTAATAGGCGATACAAGGTTTTTGCTAAATTTCACGGTTGAATAAACACAAGTCAAAATTTTCTATAATTGGATTTTTTACACATTTCTATCGATAAAAATGATCGAATATGATGACAAATATTTTTGGGAAGAGTATCTTCAACAATATTCATTGTTTCACGGATCAATGAACATTTAATGAAAGCAAAAAATATGAATGTCAAATATCATAGGCAAGTATTGTTTCATTTTGGTAACCGGCTGAAATGATCTTTCCTCAACTTTTTTTGTTAAGTTCATGACCAATTAACATGCTTCAATGATTCAAATGCGTTCAATTAAACATTCACGCCTGAATGAACATGTGAAATGCGATTAGCTTTTTTTAGGTTATGGAAAAAATGCAATTATTAACTATGGATATTTGTCACAAACCTCCTTGCATTGTTCATTTGATTTGATTTTCATGAAAATCCCTATGTCTAATGCTTCAGTGAGCACACAATATTCGAAAATTATGCAAATGAGAAGAAAGTTTAAGGCCTTGGCCCCACTCTGTGCCATATCAAATGATTATTTTAGTGTGCGCGCCTTTTGGAAAGTGTTAATCTAAAGCTATGTGCGAAGTTTCATGAAAAAATTGTTGGCAGAAGTAACAAAAACCGTCCATGAAACAAACCCTCATTTCATTTTTGTTAAAATATTGACTTCCTCTCTCATAGACATTGTGTACACTATGGGTACATACATGTATGTTTAAGAATAAGTGACCCCTTATTCAATATGGTGGACATTTTTTTCAAGGCTTTCTTTAGCGATGTCATTTGGCGGTTATGTTTATCAACCTATGGGCAGAATTCTGTGCAAAAATGAAATCGATATGTTTATTCATGGATGAGTGAGCATGCATCAAAGTGGGAAAAGAGGCATTTTCAATGTCACAGACTCATTTTGAGGGGGTAATTAATACCCTTTTTACACAGGATTTTCTTAGCCCCAGACTATCGCTAACCCCGTACTATCCTTAACCCCGTACTATTTTTTTTCCTTTTCACACATGCCAAATTTTTATTGCTAACCCCGGAGAAGGAATCCTTGCTTTTCACACACGAAACTCGCTAACCCCGGACTAGTGGTAGCTCATTCACTCGTACCTTTTTACACACGCTAAAATTTCCTTAACCCCGTACTATAGGTGAGGCTAAATTGCCATTTAGCCCCACCTATAGTACGGGGTTAAGTTTAGCCCACTTTCGTTTTACACTAGCGATCTTAACCCCGTACTATCGCTCTTAGCACCGCAATTGCTGGGATAACCCTGCTTTTTTGCAGGGCCAAATAATCCCGTACTAAAGGTGGGGTTAGCCCACTTTGCAAAAATGCTGTGTAAAAAGAAAGTGGGCTAAGCTTAACCCCGTACTATAGGTGGGGCTAAATGGCAATTTAGCCAGGGTATAAGTGAATAATGGGGGCAAATTCGGTTTCAAATAAGACTTTAATTGCTATTGTTTTTATCATCCATCATTTCTATCACCACACACTTTCCGAACTTTTTGCATTTTCATGGTTGAGCGAGCACATTCAAAAACCTGGGAATGAATACTCTTTATAATGCATAAATGCATCCTTTTCCTAACAATTTCTCAGGATCAGTTGAATTTATGGACAAATCAGTGGTGGATCCAGAATTTTGAAATGGGGAGGGGCCGAGTAATTGGGGGAACGACCAACATTTTCAAATTTTAACATGTTTTAACAAGTTGTATAGGGGATACTGCCATAAACCCCTATGATGATACGTCACAAAACATTGTGCTCACTCAACCATAAACATACGATATCAAAATTTTGTGTGAAGTGGCTAAATGATGGATAGTAAAACAGCATTAACACCATAAAATTCACCTAAAAACAAGCTTTGCCCAACTTTGTATTTACACGATCTGAAAAACGACTCTTGTGACTTTCAAAAATGGTCATTTTTAATTAAATCTTTGATTACGCATGCATGACTCGATTGATGAATCTCATTTTTCTCCAGGAGTTGCCTAACGAGTGTAGAAAACCACCTACGAAATTTCATATTTTAAAATTATTCCGTTCAAAAGTTACAGCAATTTGATTTAGGGGGGACTTACTTTTTTTGTTGTGTATAGATCCGTAAACTTTCAAAGTTGCGAGACATTTCAATAACTTAACCTTGGTTTAGATTTCAACGTTGATAACCGAGACATGGTAAAAGTTCACTGACCTCAATGACCTCTGACCTTAGTTATGTGACCTGAAACTCATGCAAGATGTTCAGTGTACTTCACTTCCCTGAAGCTCATGTTTCATGACCTACTGTAGGTTCATATACTTTCTAAGTTATGATGACATCAAAAACTTAACCTTGGTTAAGATTTCAATGTTGATGACACAGCAGTCGCCTACAGTTACTGTCAGAAAGAATAGCAGAACAGGGAAAAACCTTGCAAAGAATTTATGTTGTCAAGTGTGGACACTAGCTAGCCCAAAGGCTGGGGTTGGGCAGCCACATCCTTCCTCTAACAAGAGTGTCTCTAAGGCAAGCACATAATACGCCCGCCTGTAACGCGGAAAATTTAGTTATTGGTCAAGCAAGAAAAGTTGAAGGTTGCGACTTCACCTTTAACCTTCTGACCTCAAATTCAATAGAATTCCTGGGATCTTTGCTAGTATCATAGACACCAAAATTATATGAGCCTAGGTTAAGTCAAACTGAAGTTATCGCGTTTACAAGGACCGCAGAAGGGTAAGATGAAAACAGGTCACTGTGACCTTGACGTTTGACCTTTTGACCTCAAAATCAATAGCAGTTATAGCGTTTACAAGGAAAAGTAAACGGACAGACGGACACCGAGCGTGATACCATAATACGTCCCATAGGACGGGCGTATAAAAAGATGGTGCACGCCCTCATTCCTGGTTGCGTAGACCTGTATCGGCCGCACAGAAACGCTGCTAACACTGCGCCATGATGGCTAATGTCAAAGTAATGCATTATTTACATCTGGGATCAACGCTTGACATCACAATCTGTATATCATTATTCATCAACAAATCAGCTCCTAATAACATGGGTAGAATGACCGCTCAGAAGGCTCAGAAAGCACTGTTAGGGCGCCGTTAGGCGCGAGTGTTTTTAGGGGATTTGTGCGTAGTGATCTAGATTTAACTTAAGATTTAGTTATGAATATTTGCACATCCTACAAGTTTAAAATCTGGTCTAGGAAAGGGTAAAGGAATGTAATTTATTATTATATAGGCCTACAAAAATTTCCTTATCATTACATTTTAAACATGAAATGACAGCAAGTAGTTAATATATATTTACTAATTTAATTTCTAAAATATCGAATAAGCTTTAAAAAGATCAAGAAAAATAGCCTATCATGATATTACAATGGAGATTCTGTAACAAAAAAAAAATGCAATCCCACTTTTCATCAGTTTCTTTTGTTTGAAAATGCTCTTCACAGACTTCAGTCATCATAGCGTATTTGCCAATGATGATGATCATGCGATAAATTTCATCAGCTATTGTTCTTCTTTCTAATGTAGGGTCTATTCTTTACAAGGGGAACGCCTCTGGCAGTCTCGCCTGCATTACGCAATGCGATAAAGCAGCAGTGCTTCCTTTGAAAATAGCTAATGAATATCATTCACAGAAGAAAACACTAATATGATAATAAAATATTATGCCCATTGACCCAAAATGACCTTTGACCATGATCGTGTGACCTAAGACATGTGCAAAACAATCATTCATACTTGATTATCCCTATGTCGATGTTTCATGAGCTAGATCCATAAACTTCCTTAGTTATGATGCCAATTCAACACATACTCCCAACACGGCCAGAGTTCATTGACCTTTAAATGACCTTTGATCTTGGCCATGTTCCTGAAATGCATAAAGGGTATTCAGGGATACACTGCTGCTCATATGTCCAAGTTTCATGAACTAGATCCATAGACTTTTAAAGTTATGATGACAATTCTACAAATACCCCCAACATTACCAAAGTTTGTTGACCCTAAATGACCTTTGACCTTGTTCATGTGACCTGAAACTCGCACAGGATGTTCAAGGATACTTGATTGCTCTTAGGTCCATGTTTCATGAACTAGATCCATAAAATTTTAAAGTTATGATGACAATTCCTCAAATAACCCCATCATGGCCAAAGTTCGGTGACCCTAAGTGACCTTTGACCTTGGTCATGTGACCTGAAACTCGCACATGATATTCAAGGATACATGGTTGCTCTTATGTCCAAGTTTCATGAACTAGATCCATAATATTTCAAAGTTATGACAATTCCTCAAATAACCCCAACATGGCCAAAGTTCGGTGACCCTAAGTGACCTTTGACCTTGGTCATGTGACCTAAAACTCGCACATGATATTCAGGGATACATGGTTGCTCTAATGTCAAAGTTTCATGAACTAGATCTATAAAATTTCAAAGTTATGATGACAATTCCTCAAATAACCCCAATATGGCCAAAGTTCGGTGACCCTAAGTGACCTTTGACCATGGTCATGTGACCTGAAACTCGCACATAATATTCAGGGATACATAGTTGCTCTTATGTCTAAGTTTCATGAACTAGATCTATAAACTTTTAAAGTTATGATGACAATTCCTCAAATAACCCTAACATGGCCAAAGTTTGTTGACCGTAAGTGACCTTTGACCTTAATCATGAGACCTGAAACTCAGGCAGGATCTTCAGTGATACACTATTACCCTTATGTCTACGTTTTATGAACTAGGTCCATATACTTTGGAAGCTATGACAACATTTCAAAACTTAACCTTGGTTAAGATTTCGATATTGATTCCCCCAACATGGTCAAGGTTCATTGACCCTAAAGGACCTTTGACCTTGGTCATGTGACCCGAAACTCAGGCAGGATGTTCAGTAATACTTGATTACCCTTATGTCTAAGTTTCATGAACTAGGTCCATATAATTTCTAAGTTATGATGACATTTCAAAAACTTAACCTTGGTTAAGATTTCAATGTTGACGACGCAGCCGCCGCTGTCGAAAAAGCAGCGCCTATAGTCTCGCTCTGCTACATGTATGCAGGCGAGCCAAAAATGTCTTCAAACACTTTAAAAAATGATATTACTTGGAAGAAAAAATCTTGATGAAAAGGATCATATCTTGTATTACATTGTACATATTTCATTATTATTATTATTTTATTTGGCATTTCAAAAAACAAAGAATACAAACAGATCAGAGACAAGATCAATCAAAATTGTACATGATAGAGAAAATAAGACCTGGATGAGAGTTGGAGAGGCTGCCTGGGTATGGAACAGGCTAACTTAATAGCCATAACCCACAGGTCCTCCTCCCCAAACCTCCCAACCCCATCCAGGTCAGAACACTAGTGGTAAAAATAAAATGAAGATATTTAGAATCGGCAAAATACAATGGTCATACATGTGACTTGGTCACTTCAAGCCAACCCCCACAATACCTTCCCCAATCACATCATTATGTATCTACAAGCATTAGAATGATAAGCATCAAACATTTAAGCAATCGTAAATTTAAAAATATAAATATATAATACATCTATCATAAGTAATGGGATATAAGACGATAAGAATATAAACAAGTGGAATGCCTCTGGCCGTCTCACCTGCATCACGCGATTCAATATAGCAGCAGTGCTGATTTTGAAAACTACTATAACTCGCACAAGATGTTCAGTGATACTTGGTTACTCTTATTTCCACGTTTTATGAACTAGACCAATACACTTATAGAGATATGATGGCAATTCAACAAATACCCCCAACGTGGCCAAAGTTCTTTGACCTTACATGACCTTTGACCTTGATCATGTGACCTGAAACTCGCACAGGATGTTCAGTGATACTTGATTACTATTATGTCCAAGTTTTATGAACTAGACCAACACACTTTCAAATTTATGGCTGTAATTCAACAAATACCCCAATTTGGCCAAAGTTCATTGACCCTAAATGACCTTTGACCTTGATCATGTGACCTGAAACTTGCACAGGATGTTCAGTAATACTTGATTACTATTATGTCCAAGTTTCATGAATCAGATCCATAAACTTTCAAAGTTATGATGGTAATTCAACAGATACCCCCAATTCGGCCAAAGTTCATTGACCCTAAATGACCTTTGACCTTCGTCATGTGATGTGAAACTCATGCAGGATGTTCAGTGATACTTGATTAACCTTATGTATAAGTTTCATGAACTAGGTCCATATATTTTCTAAGTTATGATGACATTTCAAAAACTTAACCTTAGGTTAAAGGAGAATGAAACTCTTGGAGCAAGTTAGCTTTTGTGAAAGCAGAAAAATCAAAGAATAAGATCGACAAAACTTTGAGTAAAATAGGACTAGCAATAAAAGAGTTATGAGCATTTGAATGTCGAGATCACTAATGCTATGGAGATCCTCCTATTGGCAATGCGACCAAGATCTGTGATGTCACACACGTACAACTCTCCCATTCGGACACTGAAAATATACCCCAAAACATCTCTTTTTGCTCATTCTAATCATATGACAAACGATTCATCAATGATGTAATGTTGTGAAACCTCTGTACTTGTCATCTCATAAAGAAAACACCTAACCTTGTGATAGACTCTATAAAAGTGAGAATATAAGTGAAATAAGTACTAAAGTAATGAGGGAGTTGTACGTGTGTGATATCACAGATCTTGGTCGCATTGCCGATGGGAGGATCTACATGGCACTAGTGATCTCAATATTCAAATGCTCATAACTTTCTTATTATTCATTCAATCTTCCTCAAACTTTCAACAATATGTTTCTTTGATTTTTCTCTTTGATATGGATTCAGCTAGTTTCAAGGGTTTCGTTCTCCTTTAAGATTTTGATGTTGATTCCCCCAACATGGTCTAAGTTCATTGACCCTAAATGACCTTTGACCTTGGTCATGTGACATGAAACTCAGGCAGGATGTTCAGTAATACTTGATTAACCTTATGGCCAAGTTTCATGAACTAGGTCCATATACTTTCTAAGTTATGCTGTCATTTCAAAAACTTAACCTCAGGTTAAGATTTGGTGTTGACGCCGCCGCCGCCGTCGCCGCCGCCGTCGGAAAAGCGGCGCCTATAGTCTCACTCTGCTATGCAGGTGAGACAAAAACCATGTAAGAGTGATCAAATGACATAATATTGAGGTTGAAATAGGCCGGATTAGATTTAGTGTATAAATTATGAATAAACTTGCTCTTCAGTTGAAATTGGTCAATGAGGAAAATAATAAATTAAGCATCATAGAAGGAAGTATCATTATAAATCAGACATCTAATTATTAAAAAAACAGAAAGAATTTCACGACGTAGGAGGTTCAGAACTTTTGAGATGTTTCCAGATACAATTTCATCTTTGATATGTGAGGGCATACTTTCCCATATAATCGGAAATCTATGTATTGCAGTTTGGTGCAAACGTTCGGTTCTGGCTTTCATGTGGTGGAATAGGATTGTGTGTTCACTCTGGCGTGCTCGTACCGTTACATTGTCCTTGACCGCCTCACATGATACAATGTTATACAGGTTTTTGATTACAAATGACATCATAAGATACTTCTTTCTGGATTCAAGAGTAAACCAAGAAAGGGTCTGTAAGCGCTGTGGGTAAGGCATTTCCTGTTGCCTTTGTTTCAAGATTACTCGCGTTGCCCTTCGCTGAACTCGTTCCAGGGCTTCAGTATGTTTCCTTGTGAAAACATACCATGACGGGACCCCGTATTCCAGGATTGGCAACACAAGTGATTTGTACAGACAGAATAATGCCCGTTGTGACAAGCCATTACCTAATCTCGATATAAGACCTAGCATTCTATTTGCCCTTTTAATTAAATTATCAACCTGGTCATCCCAGGTCACACTAGAATTTAGGGTGACCCGGAGGTACTTGACAGAGTGTACTTGTTCTATCATTGTATCATCAATTGTGTACTCTGTTTGCCCGACATTTTTCTTAGGAGGGGCAATCCTAAAAGAACTTCAGTTTTTGTAGCATTAAGTTGCACTTTGTTTGATTCACACCAGTTAATTACACATGAAATGTCAGCTTGGAGTAGGGGAAGGCGGGGTAAGTTGAGCCACCACCCCCAGGCTAATAATGAATGAGTCAGACATTGTGGTGGTGTCATTTATTGATGACCCATTGCATAAACCTCAACCCCACCACATTGTTTTCAACTTTGAAACAAAAAGTAGTTTTTTAGAGGGAAAAATACAAATTCCAGCCAAAAAAGTAAAAAAGGGTGTGAAATAGATAAGTGCTTTTTACCCACAAACGTCTTTAAATATATTTTAGAAATAAGAACAATATTGTTAGTCCAGGTATTGATTCTCGCTCTTGTCAGAGTCTTTTACATGATGGATGCATAAGAAATGTGTGGATGTGAAAATATCACAAAAAGTTCGGACGGGGCTAATTTAAGCCAACCAACATGGGGCAAGTTGAGCCATGGTAACTCTTATATTAATATATAATAAAAAAATTTAAAAACATAAAAAGCCATTGATACGCAGGCAGAAAGGAGCAAATTCACATGACAGTTCTTTTACTTTTAGAAGATGTTGGTATTTATAGAGAATTAGCAAGTGAATATACTTTAAATGAAAAATTGACATCCTGGTTCTCCCGCATACATTTTGCACATAGTTTTTGTGGCTCAATTTACCCCAGACGGTGGCACAACTTACCCCACAGATGGGGCAAGTTGAGCCATTTGACATCAGTTTTTTCAAAGGTCACAACGATTTTCAGTGTGGGGATAGAAAGTTTTATATAGGTGAAAAATATTTTCCAAGAATAAAATTTAAAGGCAAGGTACTTATCTCTACAATATTACTAGTCATATCAATTCTAACATGCAAAATGTAAAAAGTGTCACAACTTTAATACCCCGCCTTCCCCTAATTGTTTATCGGACTCATTTCGTATTATACGGTGTAAGAGCGTGTCGTCCGCAAAGAGCACACATTGCGATTTTACTACATGAGTGATGTCATTAAAGAACAGATTGAATAATCTTGGCCCTAATAGACTTCCCTGAGGTATTCCTGAAGTAACTTTTGACCAGCATGATCGTGATCCCCGGAACTGAACGGTTTGCTCTCTCCCACAAACAAAAGATTTAATCCATTTCCACGTATCGCCCTGGATATTGTAGTTTTTTGATAATTTATTTAGTAGAAGACTATGCGGCATTCGGTCAAACGCCTTGCTAAAATCAAAGAAAATGGCATCGATTAAAGGAGTGGGCGATACATCCAGGGACGTTAACCAGTCATGGGTGATATCATGACGAAAAACCTCCATTTGAGAACACTATACCCCAGTTTCCCTTGCAATAAATTCTCTTCTCCAAGTACGACAAACCCTACTGCCCCAAGCATGCAATGTAAGTATCAAAACACCTGTTTCTTGACCTCGGTCCGAAGATAACACAACAGCCCGGCATATACAGTCACAGCAGGGGGCCACACACGATGGGATGCATGCGCAGCGCTGAGTGCGGACCCGGTAAGCAAGCCGTCATTTCTATTCGCTTACTTTCCTTATTTCGAGGTCGATTTTCTTCGTTCGAAATTAAAAATGGACTAACATTGAATTTCTGAATACAATATGCCTTTGAAAACGTGATTAAATATCGAATACAATAATTTCATTCAGAAGGTCCTACTACAGGCAGAGAAGTCTTACGTAATAGCACAGCTGTTGTTTATCATTTCGTCCTTGGCTCAACGCTCATAATCTGGCCTGTGGAGGTGAAATTGAGACAGCGGGGATTACCTGGGCAAGCAGGGTTGATCAGGCGGGTGTTTCATCAAGCTGTTCGTAAGTTAAGAGCGACTGGTGATCCTGTCTTGCGGTAAATGGTACACACCATTGGCGATAATCACCAGTCGCTCTTTAAGTCGCTCTTAACTTACGAACAGCTTTATGAAACGGCCCCTGGGCTTGGAAATGATGTTTTAGATTTTCAAATGCAAAATGGGGTGAAATACCGCAGTTTGCAATCTGAACTGCGGTAAATTCTCAAACGGGGGTTTGACGTAATGTGAAGTAATTGGGCAACACATGACCTTTTGGGAGTGAAACCAAGTTGTTTTGGAGAGAGCAAACCATATGAATCGACATGTGACACTATTGATCTGTCAATAAAAGTTTCCATCATCTTACAAATAATTGAGGTGAGTGCAACCGGACGATAATTATGATAATCAGAGGGATTACCAGACTTATGAACTGGAATGACAATGGACTGTTTCCATTGAATGGGAAGTTGACCTAGTGAAAATGAAATTCTGAACATATGCTGTAATACCACTGATATCGGTTTTTTAACTTTCTTGAGTACAACAGCCGTGATCCCATCGATACCTGGAGATTTGTTCAATGATAGGTTGTCAATAAGCTTCATTCTTTCACTTGCAGGGAAATCAAGGGTACTCATTGAATCAATAGGGAAACTACATACACTCGGTAATTCTGGAACATTGTCAGAATCGCATGGACTAAACACTGAAACAAAATAATCAGAGAAACAATTGGCAATCTCCTCAGGCTTGTTCAATACTCTGTCATTACGACTAGAAATTATTGGTGGAGTTGGGTTGCGTCTCAGCGAGCGCATGTATCCAAAGAATCGTTTTCTGTTATCTCGCATGGAGAAAAGCCCATTTAAATAATTCCAATAAGATTTGTTAGATTCATGCTTGGCGAGATTGTGAACTGCTTTGTACTTAGCCCACCATTCATTCCTTACACCCTCTTCATCATTCACATGCGATTTGGCAATAGTGAAAAGCTTCTTAGCTTTATTAGTTAGCCGTTTGATTTCTGGGGTTATCCAAGGGCAAAATCTTTTATTTTGGATTTTATGCGGTATACAGTCATTAATAGCAACCTGATATAAGTCCAAAAAACCTTCCCAGCTTTCATTAACATCATTGTCATTCATGAATAGGTCCCAGGGAGCAAGCCTAAGAAGATTGTTAAGATGTTCGTAGTCCCCCTTTTGGTAACACAAAAACTTCTGAATAATTGACTTTGGTAATTGAGGTGTACAAGCATGAAATCTAATCAATATTGCATGGTGATCACTAATGACACAGTTTGAAGTGACATCAATACTTTGAAGGAGTTCAGGACGATTAGCGAAAACAAGATCAATTATTGAACCTTTACTTGGGTCATCTAGCTGTGGTCTAGTTATATCGGTTACACATTGGGTCATATTCATTGTTTCAAATATCTGAAGCAGTCTATCCCTATTTCTACAGTTCTCATCTTTCCAGTTTACATTAAAGTCCCCTACAAAGACAATACCTTGATATTTCCTACTTTGGGCCAGCATACTATCTACCACCCTTTCAAGATTATCAAAAAATTCAGCCTTGGAGTTTGGTGGTCTGTAGATTGAGCAAATAATCCACTTAACCTTCTTCTTTAGAGTTATTTCACAAATAACCATTTCTATATCCGGAGACTCAATGTCCAGTAGACGCTTTGGAAGGAGACGAGATCGAGCCGAAAGGAGAACACCTCCCCCTCTTTGGTTATTCCTATCATTACGGAAAATGCAATAGTCATCAGGAAATCCTAACTCACTAGAATTGTATTCATCATCTAGCCAGGTTTCACTTATTGAAATAACATCAGTTGGGTTAGTTTGCAAGTAAGATTGCAAGGAGACAGTCTTATGCCTAATACTTCTGGCATTAAAGGACAGTAGAGCAATATTCGACTGTGCTTTTTTCCTACTGGGGACGGGGTGATTGTTTAGGTTACATTGTTGATAATGAGAAGGGGTTACAGGATATAGATGAATGTCCGGCGAAGAAGCATCTTGAGCGGTTTGAGAGCCATCGACGGGAGGATCGGGTTGTAACATACATTTCATTGCGGAAATAAAATAACAATAACAAGAGATTAATATCCATGCTGACTTTTTCCAATGAGGCGTTGCGATATTTGGCCTCTCCGCTGCAACTGATAGATGGCGCTCACCATATCCATCAAATTCCGTAAGGTTGCGTTGCTCCATGATTTAATGAATAATTCTCCTGGCTATGTTCTTTTGGTTATTTGGGTACGATATGGTTTTTTTTATTATTCAATGTGTCTGTATGTTATGTGAATTTGTGTAGGAAAGTTTAATTGAAGTTGAATTCCCATTGCCTCAAGTAATTATTAGATTAAGAAAAAATTCTGGTTTAGTATGCTGCACTAACATAAAGGAAGGTTGGACAGGACAGGTTGGAATATACATGTATACACATGATGCACAGAAGGCAATTCACCGATAGTACCCTGATTGTAAAATAACCCTAATTCAAATTAAACTACACTTTCTTCATCAATACTTACCTAATGCTTGTATGGATGTTATTATTCTACATGCAACTCTGTACACTTCTATGACACCTGCAAGGAGATATAAAAACCACATCTAATGATGACAAGCCTCTCAGGACGATAAAACTCCTTAAAAAGGGTTAAATAGTAACAAATCATCTCTTAGAATTAGGTTGATAAACCGCCTAAAAGGTTAACTATCAATAAATTATTTATTAGGATGACAAGCCCCCTTAAAGGGTTACTATTTCGGAATCATCTTAGAAGGGTTTAATGACTAGCAAACAAATCATATCTTACGATGAGAAACCTCCTTAACCCTAAAAGTATTAAGCTCTTTGAGATATATTGAGGACTTGGAGGGGGGCATGATGACCAGATTTGTGATCTAGATATATCCGATTTAGGACGACGTTCCAGAACCACATTTGGTTCCTCCCAGAGCTCGAGGGGCCGCCCAAGGTGGCCACTTCCATTGATGAGTGGATACCAGGCGCGACCACATGTAAAAAGGGATTTCTTTTCAAGAGTAGGCACGTTACGTATATGTTACGTTATAAGGGTGTCAAAAATGACATTTAAAATACTGAAAAAAGGGATATATTTCGTTAGGAAAGCTACATATTTTCGGTCAAATTTCCAATACTTATTAAGGGATGTATTTTTCATAATCTGGAAAAGGCTTGCTTCCCATGTTTAGGGTGCTTTTCGAAACCCCACGGTCGCGCCTGGTATCCATTCGTCAATGGAACTGGTCCCCCCAGGAATTTGAATCTAATCCCCCCATTTTGGGGGAAAGAAAAAAATAATGCCCATCACAATGTGTGCTAGATTGCTTATCGTTTGTGTAGGAGAGAGCAAAAGAAAAAACCCAGCAAATTTGGATGGTTTTCAGACAGATAGGCCTATTGCAGATGCTGTGTACATATCAACGCATGCTCGGCTAGAGAGGTGATCTGACCCATGGAATCCTCCCAAATACTGAAACTTATCACGGGCAGGGACAGTGTCCAAGAACAGTGAATTGGGGCATTGGCGGCGGAGGGGGGGGGGTCCACCTTAAATTTTGGGATGGACAGGAAAAAATTGGACAAGCAAGCAAGCAAGCAAAAAAATAAAAATAAATAAGGGGGGGAGGTCCGTCCCCCCACCTCAAATTTAGGGGGGGGGGGGGGAGAAGGACCAAGTGGCTTCTTACCTTGTTGTGATCGATGACTTTGAAGTCAAGGTTTGAAAAACTAACGGTAGTTAGTTGTTGTGTTTCTAATAGAACGCTGGACCAAAAGCTTTGAGTCTCTGTATTTTGGTTGTTCCGCTGAACCGCGTTGGCTCCATTCACCAATACATAGACTGAAGAGTTGTTGGCCCATACATAAAGACAACGTATCAGCTAACCCAGGGAGCTCCGGCCCGAAGCGGGCCGGAGCTCCCTGGGTTACGTATCAGCATGCAGCAGTAACGTTAGATCTAACATTCGGCGGAAACCCGATTTTCGGATCGTTTTTGGTACATATATATGAAATTCAGAAACATCGTGTACCTTAGACCGCAGTTACCGCTAATTCCTTTCAAATGATGATCAAAACTTAGTCATCCTCGATCCTTTCGTTGGTCATAGTAAGTTGCCATCTTGGATGACGTCATCATCTTTACAGATGTATTTACCAGTCGCTATTATATCGCGATTCGTGCCGCTGCTTTGCGCTTGTCTATGTGCGTGCGTTCGGAACTTGTCGCTCGCATTGATTGGCCAGGATATGGAGAATTCCAATCGGAAAGCCTTGATAAAAGCATAACTCAATGAACGTAGTGGGCAGTGCGCGCGTTTATAAATTATGTACTGTATAAAAGCAAATATCTCATAGAAATATCTCTCACTTGGTCGATCGACATGCATCGCAATCGAGAGAGAGAGGGAGGGAAAGGAGGACTTTCCGACTTTTTTTAATACACAGAAAACAGGAAAAGTCGGAAATACGGAAATAAGATGGACAACAGGGAAAAAGATGGAATTCCGTTTAAAGACGGAAAAGTGGCATCCCTGTATCCATGTCATAATCTACCATGTAGGCCCAGCATTTCGAATATCTCCAACTAGCAGCCATAGTAGAGGCCCGCCGTCGGCTCAGGCAGGCATACGCTGATGACCAGTCGTACATATTGGAAAGGCATGTCATACATCTTAGAAAGGCATGCTTGGTGTCGCACGAAAGAATTTTGCACGCGAAAAGCAGATCTATATGGGCTGTAACACATAGCTTAGCAATGATTATAGAAGTTTTCTACGTTTGATTCTATTGACTATAATGTACAATCAATCTTAAAAATTGAGTGTATGATTAATTGTTAACTTTTGTGTTACCGGACCCTAATGATGCGTCCCTGAAGTTAGCAAAAACTCGCTATATTGTGATAATTCTACAACACAAACTTTTTTGACAGCGCCGTTTACCAACTCTTTTCTTTCAAGTCTCGCGCTACTCTTGAGACAAAATTTGTGTCGCATGGGTAAAAGGTTTAATAATGAAACTAAAACTTGATGAAGTACCACTGTTATTACCTGTTAAATAATCAACCCCTGCAGATGATCCAATAACTTCACTACAAACTGATGAAGTACTTATGTTATTGAAGATCGAGTTTGCTTTACTCATCACTTCATAACACTTGATGAGACACTTCTCCCATTCAGATGAATGGCGTCCTTCATTCTGCACAAAAGAAAATACAAGTGTTACCCACAGGTTCTAATGGCGGACGTCATAATACCAAAAAATGCAACAGTAGGGGGAAGGTAGTTATTTTTCAGGGCTTAAAACAAAATATAATTTTCATATCATTTCTTTGTCAATTGTGACATTAGTGCAATTGTGATATTGCATTGATTGCATACTGGAAGTTTGGTAGAGGGTTTCAACCAGCACCGACCAACAAATTAATAGATTATATAATAAATGCTAGTGGATATAATATAAACTTCTAAAAAAAAGTTTGGAAATATGACTTTGATTGATAATCCCTCCTCAGTTTTAGTGAATATTAATGTGTGATTGATATGATACCAATGAATAGATCATTTAATTTTCTTTAGAATGATACCCTACATGATATTATTATGGTTCACATGGAGATGCAGTGCCTTGAAATGTGGGGCAAGGTCAAAATTCAAAAGTTGCAAAATGACGCAATATTGAAAGTCACTGTTCTTTTATCCGTAGTGATGAGTGAGTTTGTCAGCGGTTTCTTTTGTTTTCATGCACCTTAACATCAATATTAACATGGAATCAAATGCACCTCTGCACAAGCAAACATAACAAACAATCATGCATGGGTATTACAAACCACGACTCAAACCATGGTATCTCACAGAATCATCACTACATAAACCACAACAAAACATACAAATTGAAGAAGCAGGGGCTTGATTTAAATGGATTTTATCTGTATCGACACAGACAAAAGAAATCATGACTATTTCTGCTCATTTGCAGCTTTTCAATTCAGACCTCATCCAACACTTTTGAATCCTGCTGTTTCGTGATGGCATGATCATAACAAGCATGGTATCATTTTAAAGAGAATTAAATTACCTTTTTAATGATATCAAATATGCTTTGTGTAAAATCTGGAGTTGGGAGAAACTAATGGCCAAATTCAGATTTCTTTTTTGAGGGGTTTATATAGTTTTAACAAAAATTAAAATGTTCACATGAGGGCCTTAAAATCATACTTGAAATTTGCCAAAAACAACAAATTTCTGATATTGGTTATCTCCACAGGAGTTAGAAAGATGTTGATGAAAATTACTTACAGAAGAATCACCAGCAACTTGAGAGTATCTATCTCCAAAGAATGATGTTTCACTCTGTACAGAAGCAGAGGGAGGGGGACCACTTGATGAAGATAATCCTCCAGAATCATCTGTAGAGAGACATAGAAAAATGAACTGTAAAGGTAAAGTTCTATTCTTAGGACATAGTCATGTCATTTGTATATAATCAACGACTACTTGTAACAAATTTTACTATTTTTATTGAGAGAGAAAATAAAATTAATTTGATATGTATGAAAAAGAGGGGGCATAAGTGGAAATAGACATTTCTATTGGCATGCATTTCCATGTCCAATTCTTTTATTACAGGACTTTTGAATGTACACAAATCAATCGAGTAAATTCTAGACCAAGCATTACAAAATTGACAGATGGTATTTGGTTACTTTTGTATGATTGGAAAGAAAGCATAAATGAATAGACTGAAGCAGAAACTAGTGAACTGAAGGCCTCTCAAAGGGACCTTGCAATGAGGAGCCTTACCAATGTGCACTAGCGCACCAAGTGGAAAACCAAACCAATTTAGCAGAATCGGAGACCCTGCTCTACTGACTGAACTATCACGCCTCCAGATGATTTGGAAAGAAATAAGCATTTGGTTCCTCGTAAATAATGAATTTTTTCAAACTAAAAATGATATCCAAAATTTTTGAATGGTTCAATTTTTATATTTATGTTACTTGTCATTACTTTACAAATTGTATATTGTTTTATGCCGAAAATTGAATTATTTTATGAAAACTGAATCGCACAATTTTCAAAAATTGATGCAGTAGACTATAAGAAACTAGATAACATACCTTTAGCACAAGGAGCCTGTTCAGATGTACTGGCTGCAGTAAAATCACCAAATGATTCAACCCTCTCTCTTGGCTCATTAGTAATCCCTTTAGCATTGCTTTCCATGGTCAGATCTAGGTCATAGTTTTTCAAATCTAATTGATTGATGGACCCAATTGGAAAAGATTTATTTGTGGTGCTACTTGGAGTGTCAAGAGTGAGTTCCAATTCATGTGGAGTTGTCTGGGGAAGGTCATTAATGTTTAAATCATCTAATTCTAATTCTGCTTTATGGGATACTTTTACATTCTCTACAGTAGTAAACTGTGTTTCATAATAGTCAGCCCCTGTACCATCTATGCCTGGAGAAGTAACAACATCATCAAACGGATCCACAGCTGAAAGATCTCTGAGCGCATTGAAACGATCATCACCTGGAGTATCTTCACTAGGAGAGGATGATGTCATGGGAGGAGGGGTAAGACGGAACAAAGTAATTCCAGAGTTTGATGGCACCACAGAAGTTTTACTTGATGATCCTGATGCAGAAGAGGTTGGTGCATGAGGTTTCAAACTTGCCTGAAAATCTCCAAAGAAAGACTCTTCCACTTCATCATCTTTATCCACTAAAAAGGAGTGCAGTCCAGCCAATGAGCTATATTTATCAGTGACCACTTCATCATTTTGGTTTTTTACATCTTTATTTGAATCATTGGACCTTGTACTAAAAAAGCCTTCAAATTCCTCTTCATGGGGACTAGATGTTGTAATATCTCTATCTTGCTTTGCTGTTTCTGCCCAGTCAGACCCTTCTTTTGGAGGAGAAAATGCAGCAAAACCAAGGTTTTGCTGATGATGATGTTCAGTCACTGAAAAAGAACTTCCTTGATTTCCAGGAATATTCATGCTTGCTGTGTCAGACAATGATACAGGAAGGACACCTGCTTGTTGGAAATCTGCGAACTCACCCTCCTCATTTCCTGCTACACCAATGGCAGGCTGGCTTGTAGTTAGTGGGTCTGAATCAAAGAGACTACTTCCCATATCACGCAGAGCTGCATAGCGATCATTCAATCCTTGCAGATTTGATTCTGAAGCAGAATGCTTGAACTGTTGTCCAGCAAATGATCCCCATTCGTCCTTTCCTTTTAGACCAAGCGAAGGGATTGGGGCCTCACCACCAGCTGCCTTAAAATCTCCAAAGTCATCATTTCCTGTCCTCAGCTTCTCTTCTGATCCACACAGTCTCACTGCATTGCTTCCTGGTTTAGTTTTGTGTGGTGGAGGTGCTATTGCAGTAAAGGTACTAGAAGACATTCCTTTTGGTGGGACTAAGACTGGTACATGACTAGCTCCTGCAGAATGTTTTACTTGACCAACAGGACTGGCCGATGACTTGAGACCATGCCCAGGAGGGAATGGTACCGGAGACGGATCCAGCTCTGATTCAGCAGGTCCACTATCAGAAGGAGCAGACTTGAAGTCATCAAAAGACTCATCATCATCTTCCGTTGGTGTATGATCTGTGAGGTAACGGAAGATATACAAAAAATTGAAATGTCTGTCAATCTCTAAATAATCTACATTATATTCATGATATATAATGCAACAGAAACTATATTAATATTAATCAATGTCTTAAAGCATCATTGAAATCACTTATATAGAAGGGATAACACACACACAAATTTATATACATTAAAATACTTTAGAATATAACATAAAAGTAAAGGTTAATTTAGATCTGGTACATTGAAATAAACTGAACTTTGTGGAATCATGAAATCTTAGTTGAAAACTGATAATTCTGCCAATACCCAACATTTTATGGAATTCCATGCTTCTTTTGCACATTTCTCTGCAACTACACTTGGGTGGTCATTTGATAGGATTCTGTTCAAACTTATTTTGAGATTGTTATCACAACTGGCATTTATCTTGAAGTGCGACTCTAAGTCACACTTAAACACCCTCCCCCGGGTTATTTCATCAGTGATTTTATGAACCAGCTAAAACCTTGGCTGATCTCCAAAATATGGTTTCCAGATAATCATGTTCAAAGTTTGGAGGTTTCTCCAACTCTAATAATTAACTCTGTGTTAGAAAGATCCAGATCAATTATTTATACAAATTTAAAGCTTTCATTCTGTTTTTTTATAATATGCAAAATTTTGTTCGCACTTTGAACTTAGTTTTTCAATAATTGAAATGAAGTGCAGGTTTGCATTTCAGAAACTGTATATTTTTACTAAAAGAGGTAAAAGTCACTTCGTATAATCACACATACCATGCGCATTGTTATTTAGCAACACAAACCACGTTTTGAGCCAGTTCATAAAATCATCCAATGCCATGCACATGTATTTTTGAGCGGCAAAAACCACATACATACACCGCATACACACAACATGTAGGTCGGATCTTTGACCTCTGCGAGCCATGCCAGTCTTTATAGTACACAAAGAATGCTTTATGTCACTGCGTAAAAATCAAAGGAAGGGTTTAAGCCGGTATGTAAGACAATTAAATAGGCTCTTATTCTTTAAAATATCGCAAATTTTGATCTGAAATTTTGTAATTCAAGGGCTTTCAGAATGCACAAAAAAAATAAATCTAAAAATTTGACCAAAAAATTAGGTTTGAGTCGGTTTGTAAAATCACTGCCTACGATTTATGGATATGTTGCCAAACAAAGCAATATACTTAATGCAAGCAGTGGAGTTCTGGCCTATGAAGCTGCACAAAACTTAATTTGCTGTAGTCTGTCTATATCTAGCCTCTTGTCGAGGCCCTGGCGGCTGCTTCCCGAGCGAAGCAAGGGATTTCTTAATTCGCGAAGCGATTTAGGCCTGGTGAGCGCAGCGAGCCAGGGCCTCTTGACATCTGAGCTGAATTATATATTCATGAGGAACATCTTCCTAATGAATATACATGAGTCATGAATATTACCAGTCACCTAGTAAACCATGTCAAAGCTTTTTTGTCCGGGGTTCAGAATACTAGAAGTCCACTATTCTGCAGGGGATTCATTTAATTGCGGGACACTAAAGGGGATATAACCAGCAAAATGCTACAAGTAGTGGTACTAATACTACTACTAGTACTAGCCGTAACAGACCCATCACCGCCCCAAAACTTCCCGGGAGATCGGCCTGGTCAGACTCGAGTCAGGGGGAAGCACCACTAACTGAACAACTCGACTCCAGCATTCCCTCACTGCACCGCGGAGATCGATAATCAACGCATAGTGGAATCGCATGAAAGATTACATTTTTTCAAAATCCTGTGGGTAGATTTACAAAAACATCTCGTCCTTTCAGTGCAGATTTAATTTCATCGACTTGCAAATCCTTAAATCGGTCAATATATTCAATGCTCTTTGATATTTTGTCGTCACTCTTCGCCAAGAATCCACGGCTCGCCATTCAAGATGAGCTCATGAATATTCAATATGTCATCATAGCAGCCCGCGCTCTCATTGGATGATTTTCACCGACCAGTTTTTGGTCCGAATATTGGTAAAAACAATAAAAAACAAAAGAAAGTCGGTGAAATTCGGCTCAGATGTCAAGAGGCCCTGTCTCGCTGCGCTCTGCTTCGCTATATCCCTTGCTTCGCTCGGGAAGCAGCCGACAGGGCCTCGACAAGAGGCTAGTCTACATGTATATCCAGAACATTACCATTCAAGGGGTACCGGTACTACAGACTGAAATTAAGTCACTGAGCAAAATGCTGAAAATTCCATCAACATTTGATAACAATAACAAAGTTACTGAATTTCAAAGTTGAGCAATATTTTGTGAAAACAGATACTATGCAAGTCATCTTGAATATTCATTAGATTGTCCCAACTTTCAATTTTCTTTAATATGTTATTTAGATAAAATCATAATTATTTCATATTTTCATACATGTGTGGGCCTCACTTATGATAGAATAGGTTGCAGTAACTGATATCCAATGCATTAAAGCTGCTGTCAATCCAATAGTTTTATTTTCTGTGGACAAAATTTTAAATCAAAATAATTTCATACAATGAAAATTAAAATATATCAAAAGAACATGTGGAGACATGACATCATTAATTTGATCCTTGAATATTCATAAACACATTGCATAAAACTGTTTTGCCTAAATAGTGCAAATCAAACTGATTTTGATCAAATTTTCCATGTTTTCTTTTGTCTGATTTTTCTTCAATCTGTTCTAAACATATCATTCTTAGCCTTACAGAATCTGCATTATACCAACTATCATCCCAAAATAAAGTGAATATCTGACCCAAGGTTTGTATGACTAATAATACAATATAGTAGGCCTACTTAGCAACTGTACTCTACGCTGCATTTTTTTCATGAACTAGCTCCATATGCATTCAGAGATATGTTGATGACATTTCAAAAACTCAACCTTAGTTATTAAGCTTTTGATATTGATTCCCCAAGCATGGTCTTAATTCATTGACGATAAATGACCCTTGACCGTAGATATGTGACCTGAAACTCGAGAAGGATTCACTTGTTCAGTGATACTTGATTACTTTATTCAAGCTTAATGAACAAGATCCATATACATTCAAAGTTATTAAGACATTTAAAAAAAATTAACCTTGGTTAAGATTTCAATTTTGATGACGCCACTGTCGTAAAAGTGGCGCCCATATTCTTGCTCTGTCTGGGAATAACCAATGTTCACAAATGATACAAATGAATTTTGGAGTAACCATGATGGTGAAAACGAATATGAGGAAATATTGAAGAAAGAAGTGGAACACCTCTGGCAGTCTCACCTTCATTATGCAATTTAATATAGCAGCAGAGCTAACTTTATAACTATTTAAGATTCATAATTCACAAAACATCATTCATATGATAATAAAATACCAAGTTCATTAATCTTTGACCTTAGTCATTCGTTCAGTGATACTTGATTAAGCTCAAGTCCAAGTTTCATAAAATAGGTCCATATACTTAATACTAAGTTATGACATTTCAAAAATGTAACCTTGGTTGAGATTTCAATGTTGACAGCACCACAGCTGCCGTCGGAAAAGCGGCACCTAGTCTTGCTCTATGCACGTGAGACAATTAGCTTGAAAATCATCAATTTGGCAGCCTTTTTTTTTGTTTATATAGATTAGGTGGTCAAAACTTACGTAATCAGTTTAGGAACTGGTCTTATCAGATTCTTCAAATCGGAATTGTGTAAAATATACCAGTCCCCAACTTTTAACCCAACATTCCTCTAGAAGTTTATACAGACACCTTTTTCTAGAAATGGCTCTTGGCTAAATAGTTCAGGACAATTGGCCACAATATTTTTGGTGCCAAAATCTTAAAAATTCTAAAGTTTTAGCATGACACTTCAAGCACTGTTCCGCACTGGCCTGCAAATAGTGGTCCTGGGCATAGCATTTAAACGAAATACATTATGCATCAAAGAGTAGGGTGTTTACACAGAGTATTGCACTTGCCAGTCCCTAGCAAAAAAAATCTTCTGTAGGTCAAGTCAATCTTCATGTATAATTGCCATAATGTTATAATCAATACTATGATTGTTGACATTAACGGAAAGACAAAGACAACATACATGTACTTCACATCACTGAGCGACCTGGTACAATTTAATGCACAAACTAGACATGAACTAATCAGGCCCCGATATCGTGCAAGTGTCATAGTTGCATTAACCAGAAACAAGGCAAACGCCAAGCGTTGTCTCGCCTGCATATTGCAGTCATGAAGAGACTGCATGTCAAAACTATGCTATATGACTTAGATGGACCTCTGTTACGAGTTTGGCGATCCCACCTCGAAGCTATAGAAAGTTATTGAGTGCACAACACAGCACAGTGCCAGTCATGGAAAGTTCATTGACCTTTGACCTTAATCAAATTCAACTCACATTTGAACTTGACCTGCACCTTCAAAAGATGGACCTCTTGTATGAATTTGGCAATCCTACCTCAAAGATATAGAAAGTTATTGTGTGTACAGCACAGCACAGTGCCAGTCATGGAAAGTTCATTGACCTTTGACCTTATTCAAATTCGACTCATATTCGAACTTGACCTGTGCCTTCAGGAGATGGACCTCTGGTATGAATTTGGTGATCCCACCTCGAAGACATAGAAAGTTATTATGTGTACAACACAGCACAGTGCCAGTCATGGAAAGTTCATTGACCTTTGACCTTATTCAAATTCAACTCATATTCGAACTTGACCTGTACCTTCAAGAGATGGACGTCTGTTATGAATTTGGCGATCTCACATCGAAGCTATAGAAAGTTATTGTGTGTACAACACAGCACAGTGCCAGTCATGGAAAGTTCATTGACCTTTGACCTTATTCAAATTCGACTCATATTCGAACTTGACCTGTGCCTTCAGGAGATGGACCTCTGGTATGAATTTGGTGATCCCACCTCGAAGACATAGAAAGTTGTGATGTGTACAACACAGCACAGTGCCAGTCATGGAAAGTTCATTGACCTTTGACCTTATTCAAATTCGACTCATATTCGAACTTGACCTGTGCCTTCAGGAGATGGACCTCTGGTATGAATTTGGTGATCCCACCTCGAAGCTATAGAAAGTTATTATGTGTACAACACAGCACAGTGCCAGTCATGGAAAGTTCATTGACCTTTGACCTTATTCAAATTCGATTCATATTCGAACTTGACCTGTGCCTTCAGGATATGGACCTCTCGTACAAATTTGGTGATCCCACCTCGAAGATATAGAAAGTTATTACGTGTACAACACAGCACAGTGCCAGTCATGGAAAGTTCATTGACCTTTGACCTTATTCAAATTCGACTCATATTCGAACTTGACCTGTACCTTCAGGATATGGACCTCTGGTATGAATTTGGTGATCCCACCTCGAAGCTATAGAAAGTTATTGGGTGTACAACACAATTGTTGACGACGACGCCGCCGGAAATAGTGATACCTATGTCTCACTCCGCTACGCAGGCGAGACAAAAAACTACTAAATTTGTTGATATCATATGTGACACCAGTCACAATTCTTTTCAGACACAGCTAGAGTAAGGGAATAAAACAACATACATACAGTCAAATAAGTATTGTAATACAGAGAGTGTATAGATATCAGATTAGAAATAATCATACTGAAATCAAGAAAGAATATCGGGTCATGAATTAGAATTTGGAAGATTCATGGCCACTTTTAACAGGGGATACCCATTGATTTTTTAAAGAGCAACACAAAAATAAGACCAAAAACAATCAGAGATATACAGTAAAAAACATGAAATCAGAAAGATATTAATATGTACTCAGATGAAAAGAACATGCAAAAGAAACAAACCAACCATACAACTTCACCAAAGGAATAAGGAAAAAGATCAGAAAGACACCATACAGATGAGAATGATACTGAATATGAGAGACATAATCACAAACAATCCTCATGCAAGAAAATATAAAAAACCACACAAACATTTCACTCTTTTAAGGGGGTAGGGCACAAGGGTTTTTTTTTTATTTGATTTTGTTATTCCCTCTCTGGAAAGGAACAGGGTGACTGCACATTTTACAATGACAAGAATATGTTTTTTGCAAAACAGAAAACTGAACGCCTCTTCTTGTTTCCTTTTTCTGTTTCGAAATCAGTAAAAGAAACTATCTGAAATAACTGCTGTCAAGGTACAATCAGATAATTTATTTTGCTTTGACAAAACAAGATATTGACACCATGTGGAAGCGCACTGACTTTTGTGCAAACTTGCATAGAGCAGCTATAATCACAGCCGACCAAAAAGCAGAAATAAGAGGGGAAAAAAACATAAAGATGAAAAAGAAGGGAAAAGGGAGGAATATTTGAGTAAACTTCTACTTCTTCTTCTTCTCCATCTTTTTCTTCCTCATCCTAGTTTTCCTTTTCTTTTATTTCTGCTCTTTGGATGGCCGTGATTATATAGCTGTCCTATGCAAGCTTGCAAAAAAGTCAGTGTGCACGCACATGGTTTCAATATCCTGTTTAGTCAGAGCAAAATGAATTATCTGATCGTACCATATAATAATGGTACTTTCAGATACAAGGGAAACAAGAAGAATGTTCACTTTTCTGTTTTGTGAAAGCAAAAATGAAAAAAAAAATGTAAAGGAAACCAGAATTTCAATTCAATTTTTTGTTTTGTCAAAGCAAAATCTACAAGTTAAAATATGTTAAAACAGATAAATGAATGATTTGTTTACTCTCTATTTTTTTTACCGGTATTTCATTCCTGATACAGATTGTTGATGAATGACCGTTTTTCTGTTTTCAATCTCAAAATCAGAATCAGTTTTCACTTTTCCCGTTTAGAAATCAGAAAAATAAATTATCCGACAGTACCTTGATTCGTAATAATGTCACAGACAAATTGTAACAAAAAACAATCAAGTGGAGCACCTCTGGCAGTCTCGCCTGCATTACGCAATTCAATATAGCAGCAGTGCTAAATCTGAAAACTACTAAAAATATTCATTCACAAAACACACCATACATGTAATGATATAATACTACGTTCATTGACCTTAAATTATATTGGACCTTCGGATTGTCAGTCATACTTGATTACACCCTACATGTATGTCCACATTTCATAAACTACATCCACAAACTTTCAAAGATATGATGGCAATTCAACAATTAATCTCAACATCACCAAAGTTCATTGAACTAAAATAAAATTTGACCTTGATCATGTGACCTGAAACTCGCATGGGGTGTTCAGTGATACTTTATTACTCTTATGTCTAAGTTTTATGAACTAGATCCATTAACTTTAAAGTTATGATGGTAATTCAGCAAATACCCCCAACTTGGCCAAAGTTTATTGACCCTAAATGACCTTTGACCTTGGTCATGTGACCCGACACTCAGGCAGGATATATTAATACTTAATTACCTTATGTCCAAGTTTAATGAACTAGGTTCATATACTTTTTAAGTTACATGTATGATGACATTTCAAAAACTTAACCTAGGTAAAGATTTTGATGTCGATTCCCAAACATTTCCTGCCTCATTTCCATTTATGCTCAATTTTATACCGTTTATTTTACGAGGTAAGAATGCTCATCTGTAAAATTGTATCTGATTTATATTACTTTGTATTACGTTCTGAATGGAAATGGAATAAAGACTTTAACAAGTTCCTTGACCCTAAATGACCTTGGTCATATAACCTGAAAATCGGGCAGGATGTTCAGTAATACTTTCTTAACCTTATGTTCATGTTAACCCTAAGAGGACTGGGCTATTTGAGATGTATTGAGGACAGGGGGAGGGGGGGTTGGCGGCATGATGCCCCCCCTTCTGATCTTGGCCGCCGTTCGCACGATCGCACTGAAATTTGGCACGCACATTCTTTACCACATAAACTACAAGCTAATATTTAAAAAAATTCTGAAAATAATTATTTTTTATTCATTATGAATAAAATATGCAAATTTATTTATGAAAAACATTATTTGCATATTTAACACCCAATTTTACTTCAAATTTTCTTCTGTTTTTGCAGATGTCATCTTTGTAATCTAATTTAAAGGTCAAGTCCACCCCAGAAAAGTGTTGATTTGAATAAATAGAGAAAAATCAAACTAGCACAACGCTGCAAATTTCATCAAAATAAGAAAGTTATGACATTTTAAAGTTTCGCTTATTTTCACAAAACAGTGATATGCACAACTAGGTGAGTCGGTTGATGATGTCCATCACTCACTATTTCTTTTGTTTAATATTTCATTTTTTACAGATGTGACAATAAGGAGCAATTTGACTGAACCATATAGTATTAAATGCTAATTCCACATGTTCAGGAGGAATTAATCGTTGTCTCACTTGACAATAAGGAGAAAATTAGAATATTTCATATAATAAAATACAAAAGAAATAGTGAGTGGATGACGTCATCAGTCTCCTCATTTGCATACTGATCTGGATGTGCATATAACTGTTTTGTGAAATTAAGCGAAACTTTAAAATGTCATAACTTTCTTATTTTACATCCGATTTTGATGAAATTTTTAGTGTTATGCTTGTCAGATTTTTATCTTTTAATTCAAATCAACTTTTTGTTGGGGTGGACTTGTCCTTTAAAGGTTTCCACAAAGAAAATTTGCAAAAGCCAATTTTTTCCTTATGTATTTCTTTGTTTTATTACAAACCATTTAACAACTAAATTAAATCCTAAATCAATTAAGCAGACCCATTAGAATGAAAAATAATCACCCTTTTATTAATTTCATCTCCAATAGACATTTTACAAAAAAGTATAAAAATTCGCCATTTTCGGCATGACATTGTCTAAAAAAAGTCATGCGAGGTCGCGGTGCTATACCCGTATGTTGCGAATTCGGTATCAAAAGTTGCGCGAGACTACAAAGAAAAAAATCATAAATTTTGCGGCACTATCTTTTGCATTTCGGAAATATTGCGTGAAGCCTCGAGAGGTGGGGGGACCATCATGTATCAAAAAGTATGAGTTCTGGAATAAATTACATGTAGCATAATTAATTCATGAATACAAAATATATCAATTTGCAACTGACCAACCTTTGTGCAGATTTTCGCTGCAATCGTGCAATCCACGGCCGACAATACTCCTCCCCACACAGCGACCACACAGAAACACTGTTAGTGAAGGTGTTGTTAGCGCTAACAAGTCACTAACAAATCAGCCACTAACACCATGAGCAGAATGAACGTACAGAAAGCGCTGGAAGGCACAGGTGTTGTTAGTGGGTTTGAGCCTTATAGTTAGGCAAAATCTATGACATAATAAAGTGATGATGTGCGGATTGATACAATGTAAGGGCCTTTATCCCATAGGCTCAATGTATTATTCTCATTAAACCGGGGCTCGGATTTGCACCATTGATTCCTACTTTGTGATGACATTGTACCGCAGTGTTAATTACTGACTTCTGATTATTTTAACCATAGTAGGTCCATGTTTTAACATAATACATATACCTTACAATCGATGAAAAAATGATCTATTAACAGCAAAAGTCAATAATTGTTTGATAGGGGAAGGGGGCTGTATAGGTGTGCTCGTAGAGTGGAATAATGAATTCCTTCTATGGAGGTGTATCGGAAGCAGGATGTGGAGTATAGTCATACAAACAATTGAACATTAATAACAAAATTTAAAAAGTGCATTTTAAAAAATGTGATATAGTTTTGCATAACTTACGTAAAAATTATATTATATGTACTATAGGCGAGCTGATGATGTCATTTGTCATTTCCCCACTTATTAATTTGTATATATGAAATTATGTTCATTTAAACTGAATTTGTCCCAACAGTGGAAAGTAAATATGACCACTGCTTTAGTAATCATCATGACCATTAACAAGTTTTACATAGGCCTACATGTAATGTTGAAACATAAATTTACCAGTTCACGGTAAAATCAGGAAAAGGGGAATGAGGTATGGGACCATTTCTATTTAAGACTTATTGGTTTTGCAATCACAATCATAATCACAAAATGTACATAATCATTGGTATTCTTAATGGGGGGAAACAAGGTAATAACAGCAGTAATGATAATCATGAAAAAAACAAAATGGGACTTGGCTTCGTAATTCTATTATAGGATATTCATGGTGGCATGGATAGGCATCAATGCTTTCAAAAATACTGTAGTGTTCACTTCAATAAAATTCATATTTTATTTATCTTTCTTCATTATTTTCCATTGAAGAATTCTGTTATTGATTGTAATTACAGTCTTTTCATCTAATTTCATTCTGTTTTCTCTCATACGTATTGGGGGCTGGAGCATTGGCGGATCCAAAGCAATAATAAATTTTTTTAATGTAAACATGCCAGCCATTTTTATCCAAGTGTGCCCTCCCCCTTTGGAAGCAATCAAAGACCTTTTTTTGCATGTCAATTTTCGTTGGGACAATAATAACTTCAATATTAGATGTACTTGTATGTAAACATTTTTTTTTTGCTTGTCAAACTCTTTCTCCGGAAAATGTGCCTTCTCCCCTTTCCGGGCCCCTTTTGGAAGAAACTGGATCCGCCCCTGGGCTGGAGTACCCTTTTAATCTATCTAGGTCTATTTTAAAGCACTTGATATAAAAAGGAGACAAGTTTTACACAAGACAGGCAAGAGATATTCACTAACATTGTCACTATCGGTGCCCTTGGCACTGTTAGTAAATAGTTCAAACATTAGCGCTGATGTTAGCTTCTGTGCGACCTTGTAATGTTAGTCTAACAGCGCTAGCTAGTGATTGGGCTAACATTATGCTTCTGTGCGGGCAAAACCTCGCTAACAGTGCTGTTAGTGCTCTGTTAGCGCTAACAACATTTCTGTGCGGTAGGTTTTTAAGCTTTCAAATTAGCTAATAGGTAAGTTTAATACAAAAATTGTTACCTGTATACTACAATAATCATTTTTTATTTTTCAATTTAAGAAGTGATGGATAGCAACATAACAATATCAACATGCACAATATTTCAACATTTTTCTTTCTAGAGACTTAATTCCGAGCTAAACTAATCAATAGCAAAATAACAAGATTTGGTTGTTCTTCTTAACACCTTACAAAATGCTAGCTAGAAACCAGTGAGAAATATCAATACTACCACAGTGAAGAAATATATTTCACAAATGTAAACTATTTGTATAAAGACTCATAAAACATAAGTTGAGTATAGAATGCAACAATAAAAACGATCCCACAGAAGTACAAGGGAATAAATCATGCATGATGTAAGACCAACGGGTGACTACCATGAAACAATAGATCAACTTCACAAACCTGAAAGAGAACTTGAGGAAGCCGAGTCATATGACCGTGTGGTCAACTTGTCGTAAATCGTGTTCTGGTCCCAGATAAAAGGAGAGCTCCGCCCACTTGAGGGGGCAGGAGAATTGGCAAAGATGTAGCAATTCTCCTCTACCCATGCCAAACAAATAGGGAACATATGTCAGGCGTTAACTCTCACATATCAAGGCCCTGTTGCATAAAACTTACCATTATGGTAAATTTGCCATCAAACGGTAACTTGCATGGAATCCTTGATTTTGATTGGCTGTTGATCATCATTACCATGGTCATAAGGTATTGCAAAGTTACCATAATCATAATTCTTATACAATGGGGCCCAGGGGTAATACCCAGTGCAAGGAATAGTTTACTGTAGTTCTTGGCAAAAAGAAATGTGTCAGGGTTGAGGGCAGCAGAGCAGAGGATTATCTTTTGTGTTTGCGTGGGTGCAACAATATGTATTTCCCCCTCATGAACAGAGGATAACCATCTGCTCCACCGCTTGTGTTCAGAGTTTGATATCTGGATGTATCAGTAATAAAAATCAGGACTTCATTTTAAAAAAATCATATAGCTACAGGATGTTCTAGAAAAGGGATGGTACAAATTAAATCGACAGAGGATTTTCGCAATCACTACACAGACGCCTTCTATAACACAGAGAATCTCTTGTAAAAACTGAAAAGCCCTTCAATGACAAAACAGCCCTTGTCAATAATCTGTGAATCCAAACAGCAATATTAGTAGAGCGGATAAGCTCCCAAAATCACAATAATTGTGCAAATTTTGACTAAAGCATGAAACTTTCACAAGTATTAGTATATGCCGTAAGATTTATTTTAAAGATGGGAGGTAAATTTATAAATGCCATGGCAACGGATTAATTTCTCCAAAGTAACATACATGTACATTCCCATGTAAATGGTAAATAAACATGATATAGATGACCAGAATGATAATTTTCAGGCTCCCAATTGAATACATATGAAATTCAGAAATATTCAAGATCACCAAGATAGTTCCAATTAGTCCGTTGCCATGGCAACGGCTTGTTTTTCCCCAGAAAAATAAAAATTTTGATTAAAAAAACGTTGTAGAATATGATTTATCTTTAATTTCCCCTAATTTTACAGTGCTAAACAAAGATATTTTGGTTGCTAAATGTATAAATTACATTTCAAGCTATTGCCATGGCAACCAAATAAGACAATGGACAGGTGGAAAATACAATTGGAATTGACTTAATCTGTATGCTTAAGGGTTCTGGTAGTTTGAAATTTTGCCAATACCATATGACATCTGATGCCACTATAACATGAGGGTCTCCAAAGTGCATCTATGACAAAAATTTATTTGAAAAGAAAAGAAACACTTGCAAAATGATTTTTTTATAAGAGAGTCTTTCCCGTAGACTCTTAACATTTGACCTCAAATGATATCTGACCTCAGCAGAAAACCTCAGACAGGACTACAACACAAAGGCTCCCATAGTGCATCTAAGACCCCAGTAAAGTAGAAAAGGGAGCCATGGTTGTAAAGTTAATTGTATAGTTAAGAGTCTTGCCAGTAAACTTGAACATTTGACCTTGAATGACCTTTGACCTCACCATGTCACCTCATGTCCAACTGATTAACAGTTGTCAAGTTATAAGTCATGAGGGAATCTTGCAGGTACTCTACAACAATATTTTAACCCTAATAAGACAGGGGGGCTGATTCAACCCCTCTCAGCATTTTTCGCGATAAATCTGCCGTGCAAATTTTTTTTACTGCGTCTCTCGCAGACTTTTTACTGGCAAGTCTCGCACAATTTTTGAGACCAAAATTGTGACCCCCGGGTACACGGTACTGAAATTTTGCAACGTTTCACAAGTGCATGCAGACCCCAAATTGCTCAAAAACGTGAATTTGTGTACAAATCCAATCCAAATAGTGTTTTTAGCCAAAATTCATGTATCATTTTCCCTTTCTCTGATTAAAATCAATTAATTTCAACTTTTTTATAGTCAAAATAAAGTCCCCGACATTTTCCATTGAAAAAAACAATAAAAAACAAAAAGTAAAAAAACAATAAATGCATTCGAAATTTAGAAAACACTAAAATACAAAGAAAATAAATGTGATGTTGAAATTCTTTTAAAGTACATTTGATCAGATTCCTATAAAGAATCTGTGAACCACAAATTAGCATTTTAGGGGCATTATTCAATTAATTAGAGCAAACTTTTGATTTTACGCATAAATAAGCATAATCAATTAGCAATGAGATTTTCGCAGAATTTGATCTGACTGTTTTGTAGATTACGCCATGGGTAGCGCGTGTTCCAATATTTGTCGCATTCGCGCAATCAACAGCCGAGATCATGGGGGGGGGTGAATCAGCCACCCCCCCCCCTCTTCTTAGGCATTGAAATAGCCCAGTCTATTTAGGGTTAAGTTAGAGCAAAAAGTGTGATTTCATGAATAAATTAGCATAATTCATTCATTTTAAAAATATATGAATTTTGTGGAATTTTCCTGTGCAATGGCATAGATTATTATCATTATCTACCTTCGTGCAATTTTTTTTTCACGATCATGTGATGCCTAAAAGCCACCCCCCACACCCCCGACTTGACGCTCACAAAATAACTCAGGTAAGTTAGGGTTAAGAGTCAAATCAATCAGAATAATAATAACATATAGCTGGATTGATATAATAATTTTTCATGTCGGTGCAATAACTCCCTTAGAAAAACAATTTGCGCTAAGGACGTTCTTACGGACATGTGAAGGGTAAAAGTATCAAGGGAGTTCTTACACAGACTCAACAAAGTTATATATAACCCTCAGCCTAAACCCATTGCCCCAAGGACACAAAGCTTTATGTATACCATACTAACCTTGCATGTAGGCTCCTGATGATGAGGTTTTAGATGAACTTGATGAGGGTGGTATAACAAGAGATGATGTAGTAGATGCAGTCTTATTTCCTGATTTATTACTACTTGATGCAAATTTGCCTATATCAGTTTAAAGGGGAAAAAGATTAATTATATACACTAAATTGTAGTGTGCTGCAGTTTACATGTAACTGAATACTAAGGAGATTTTATAAATGGAGTATCGTACATCCCATAGATGTATTAATGCACTCTTACATGTAGATAATAGCAATAGACAATACCAATTACCAAGTACCATGCAACAACCCATTCCCATTGAAACCATGTTAGATGCTGCAACAATAAACTATAGGCCAAGTACTTCATTAGATTTTTCTTGCAGAATATAGACAAAATATTCCTACCTGACTATAGACTCACTGGCCAGTTAATGGAAATATGCTTATTTTAATGATATTACTTTTCGCTACCTCTGTTTAATTAAAACCATGAGTACATCTTGCTCACTTTTATGAGGCAAGCTAAAATAAATTTTGCAATATTTATTGAAATATGATTTTAAATTACTTACATGGGCGCAATGTTCAATTTTTGTATGTGAGAGGAAAGTTTTGTCTTAAAGTTGTTTCAAAATTGTTAAAATTTTCAGAATATTGAAAATGTTAGATCATATACAATACTAGGCCAAATTTTAGGACATACCTTTTACATATATATCTTTCATCATGTGCTCAAAAGCCTGGTTTTTTAATCAAATAAAACACATAATATCTTCCCAATTATTTATTTTCAACACAATTACTTTTACATGTATCATGACTGTAATGCTTCTGATTGATCTCATGTTACTGATGACTTTACATTGAAAAAACAATACAAAACATAAAGTTGAAAAACAAAGATATACAGAAGAAATTAAAATACACAAGACAAATGTTTGATATACTGATTATTTTAATTATGAATAATCTTAAAGAATGTCCAGACCAAAATTTAGCAGTTCTGCTTGGCAACATCGATCAAACAGGTAATATGAGCCTGTATCATCTGTTTTTTCCTCCTTTCTTTCAATGTTTTAATGCTGTTTTAGTTGTTATACACATGCATATGGCCGATTTCAACCATATAATATAAGACTGTATTACTTGGTATGTACAATGTATGTAAGCGTATTCAACCATCGTGCTTTGCACTATTTGCGCATCAATTTCAGTGGCAGACTATTCAAACTTTATAGTGTGTCATGAAGGATTCTTTTCAATATTTATTCACAGAATGTAATGTTTTGTAATTTGGGAAGACTGTCTTAATTTCCCCTTATTCTACAATATTATAAGGGCACACTTCAAGAGATAAAACCATCAGACCCTGTTTATTCTTACAGAATACAGGAAATATCTATGTTCTTGTTCCATATCCAATTAGCCTCCAGCCTCACGAAATATGGAACCAGAAAGCAGATATTTCCCTTATTACGTGAACAAGTAACAATATTTACTAATTGAAGGGAGTATGGCTGGTACTGTAGGAGCAGTAGAAGATGTAGATCTGGAGGCTTCCTGGAATGGAGCAAAGTTATCATCAACAGCAACATCACCCACATCAGCACCAGCAGTATCAGTACCAGCATTAGCAGCAGTAGTAGTAGTATCTGTTTCTTGTTGATGTTGAGATGCAATGCCTGGTTGTTGTAGAGTAGATTGTGATTGAGGTGGTTGTCCAACTTGATTGAGTTGTGGAATTGGTGCTTCTGATACACTGCACAGAGCTGATATAGATACTTCATGACCTCTCTAAATCAAACAATACAAATAATTGTATATTGTTATTTAGCCAGAGCTTTTTTTAGATTACATAGCCCATGGAGATTATATGGCACCCCCTCAGACCTGGACACACTTGACACCTATGATGTAATCTCCAAAATTGGATAATTGATTCTACTAAAATTATTTAAATTCAATTCATTATAAGATACAAATTAAAGCATAATTAATTGAATTTCACATCTTTAATTAAAGAAATGCTCTATGACTACTTAATTTTGGTCTGGAGTCTCCTTTTAGGATTATTATCAAATGTTCATTAAAGGTCAATTCCACCTCAGAAAATGTTTTGTGTGAATCAATAGAGAAAAATCAAACAAGTATAATGCCAAAAGTTTAATAAAAATCTGATGTAAAATAAAGTTCTGACATTTTAAGTTTCCCTTTTCTTCGGGGGGGGGGGGGGGGGGGGGGGGGGGAAGAAGCAAACTGACTATGCAATCGAATGAAATATATATTTTCAACAGGGCCACATTGTGGTTATATGATCAGTTTTCCAGTCTACTATATGTGGCAGCCATCCTAGCTTCAAAGTTTCATAGTGTCTCTGTTTCAAAACACTATCCACATTGTCTATTACTGAGCGACTCATTCCTGCAATGCAATACAGGTCTTGTGTGCAGTGAGTGATATGCTTGCATGAGGCACAGGCCAGACCATGTGTGTGCGTGAGTACCATTACTTGACACGATGCCATGGTATGTACATGGAGTGATGTGTGTCAGCATGATCATACATTAGCACAATCATGTAACATCTCTTCAAAATAGCCCAGGTAAAGATGGGTTAAACTTCACTGTAAAATACTACCAACCTGAGCTTGGGCAATGAGAGCTAATGCTATGTAAAGCTCTTGAGACACTAGCTGACCAGGAAGTGTGTAGTTGACAACAGACCAGATATGGCTAAGCAATGAACGGTCAAGACCAGAGAGAAGGAAAATAGGATAGAGAAGGTTCGTTTGTATAACTCCCTCCTGGCTGGATGCTTCAAGTACTTGGTGATAAACTACTGGTAATGATGCCTCATTCTGAAGCCTGCAAGATAAACATCAAAGTTATGAATGCATTTCAACAATAATCCAACATGATTACAGTTCATTGACCCTAAATGACCTTTGACCTTAATCATGTGACTTGAAACTCATGCAAGGCGATAAGTGATACTTGATTAGTCTATGTCCAAGTTTCATGAAATAGATATGATGACATTTCAAATTCAACTTAACCTAGGTTAAGATTTCAATGTTGATTCCCCTAACAACATGGTCTAAGTTCATTGACCCCAAATGACATTTGACCTTGGACATGTGACCTGTAACTAAGGCAGGGTGTTCCGTAATACCTGATTACCCTCATGGTCATGAAATAGGTCCATATACTTTATTTTTATGGTGACATTTCAAAACTTATCCTCAGTTTAGAATTCAATATTGACACCGCTGTCGGAAAAGCGGCGCCTATATTCTCGCTCTGCTCTGCAGGTTAAGACAAAAATGAGAGGGGAAGTTAAAAATTAATAGCCTCTCAGATAAAGGAAAGGGCCCCCCAAAGCTTTTTAAAGCAGTTGTTTTTCCCCATTTTTCCACAAAAAAGTGGAAGATAAACAGAAAGGGGAAAGAAAAATAAGAATGAATATATATAACCCCCCCCCCCATCATGACAATAAGGATTCAATGAATATATTACCAACCCCCTCCCTGTCATGACAATATGGACTCAATGAATATATTACCCCCCTCCCCGTCATGACAATAAGGACTCAATGAATATATTACCACCCCCTCCCTGTCATGACAATAAGGACTCAATGAATATATTACCCCCCTACCCGTCATGACAATAAGGACTCAATGAATATATTACCCCCCCCCCCCCGTCATGACAATAAGGATTCAATGAATATATTAACACCCCCCTCCCTGTCATGACAATAAGGACTCAATGAATATATTACCCCCTCCCCGTCATGACAATAAGGACTCAATGAATATATTAACCCCCCCCCCCCGCCATGACAATATATCAGGCACAATGGAAGGTTATTTAGCACCGATTCTGTTATGTAAAAGTGCAATAATATATTTTGTAAGGTTTAGGTAGAAAAACATGTAAGAATGCCTTGTTTAGGACATGCATAGCATGGTACATGTACCACTGCACATCGTATATATGAATAGTATACAAATATACCAGGCTTTGAGTAAGTATAGCGGGAATTATTTTCCGAGGTTGGACTGGCATTACTATTTTTCCCGAGGGGCGAAGCCCCCGAGGAAAAAATAGTAATTTGGCCAGTACAACCGAGGATAAATAATTCCCTCTATACTGACGAAATAAAGGCCTGGTATGTTTGTTTATAACCTACATTTAATAAGGTAGAACAATAGTCTATCTACTCTTGTACACGTAGTTCATCTTTTCTTAATCTGAACTTAAATATAGATAACGCGCTGCGCAGACTGATCTACTTTTCCAGAAACCACGCACTCAGCGGAATGCGCATTTGTGCCTGCACCGTCCCTTCACGGGACTTGCCTGGTAGAGTCAACTCGCTGACCAGTGCGCCCGAGAAATTGCATGATCTGTGTCAATGATGGAATAGTCGACTATTCCATCATTGACGTCACGGAATAGCACATTTTCTTTGGTGGGAGTTTCATTTTCGACATCATCGCAAAATAGTGAGAATATGTTTGGTCACATGATGCCATTTAAACCAATCAGCATAAAGGATTTAATTTATGTAGGATATAATAGTAGTTAATTTATAATGTATTGAAGATATCATTGGCCATAACACTCTCTTTGTTTCTGTGTCCGAGGAACAAGACCTATACAAGCGTATTAACTACGAGGCAACCCAGAACGCTTGGCATCTCTGCAACATGGGTGAGGTTCATTGACCCTGAATAACCATTGACCTTTATAAAATGACCTGCATCTTATTCCAGATTATGCCAGATGATCAGAGACACTTGCTCACGTCCAAAAAGCAGGTCTCCCATTAATAAGGACCCATAATAAAACAAAATATTAACTTTCTATGGTAAATAGAATGAAACCCTTATTCTTTCAAACTAACCAAGCTGGAAGCTGTCTAGGAGTCTGTTGCTGAGGTACTGCTTCTCCTACATGTACATCACCCTGTCCTATTGCACCACTTTGGGCAGGAGTGGGGAGGGTAAATAGTGTTGACAGGTCCTCACTCTCATGTTGCCATGACCTAGATTTGTTACTTGATGTGAAACTGGTTACTGACTTTGGCCCAAAAGTTGTAGAACTTTTTACTTCATTGAGTGACGGTTTTTGGTTGAATCGTTTACGCTCTTTCTTAGATTCAGAGAGGTCTGTTGCCTGCATCATCATGTTCTCTAATGATGATCCTGATGATGAAATAAAAGTTTGGATATCATGTTCAAATCCATTTCATCAACATGGTAAATATAGCATAAAAGATAAATTAAATTTAAAAGAGATTTGAAGGGAAATTTCAATCTGATTGCCATATATATATAAAAAAGTGGTAACAAAAGTGACAAGATATTGCTGAATAGCATAATTTCATGTACAAGTCCAGTAAAATTATGAATAGCATTTTCAGTAAACTTTCATGAAAGAAGCAAAATTTTTTTTTTTACTTTTGATGATTACAAACAATCAATGTTATAAATGAAATAGGCATTTCATGATTTCAATTTAGCCTACAAGTAGGTTATTGAATTACTAATACCTTTTTAAAACCCTAATTCAATGTTTTATCCCATTCAAATATATTAAATTAAGATGATTTTGGACAAGTAATGATACAGTCATTTGGGGAATAAACCAAAATAATATTTCACAATGTATCTGAATGACTTATTCTGCTCTTGGTCTGACTGATCTTGGTTCTCAACCTATAGTGCATTTCTCATAATTAGAGTGATTAATAGCTAGTTATGAAACATGACTTTCAGGTGTATATTATACTGGTGATGATTTATCTTTAATATGACACACTGTACATTGTGTGCGATGTAATTAAAAATAAGTAAAGAGCCTCTGGAAGTCTCGCCTGCATCACACGATTCAATATAGCAGCAGTGCTGACTTTGAAAATGACTATAAAATACTTATTCACAAAAAACACCATTAATATCATGATATACTACATTCATTGACCCTAAATGACATTTGACTTTGATCAAATGACCTAAGACTTGTGCAAGATAAGCAATGATACTGGATTACCCCCTATGTCCACATTTGATTAACTACATCCATAAACTTTCAAAGTTATGATGGCAATTCAAAAATTACCCACAACATGGCCAAACTTCGACCTCAAATGAGCTTCGACCTTGTTCATGTGACCTGAAACTTGCACAGGATGTTCAGTGACCAATACTTGATTACTCTTAAGTCCATTTATGAAGTGGATCCATAACATTTCATATTTATGATGGTAATTCAACAAATACCCCAACATGGCCAAAGTTCATTGATCCTAAATGACCTTTGACCTTGGTCATGTGATCTGAAACTCAGGCAGTATGTTGAGTAATACTTCATTACCCTTATGTGTAAGCTTCATGAACTAGGTCCATATACTTTCTAAGTAAAGATGTCATTTAAAAAACTTACCCTAAGGTTAAGATTTCGATATGGATTCCTCCGACATAGTCTAAGTTCATTGACCCTAAATGACCTTTGACCTCAGTCAAGTGACCTGAAACCAAGGCAGGATGTCCAGCAATACTTGATTACCCTTATGTCTAAGTTTCATGAACTAGGTCCATATACTTTCTCTAAGTTATGATGTCATTTCAAAAGTTAACCTTAAGTTAAGATTTGATGTTGACGCCACCGTCGGAAAAGTGGTGCCTATAGTCTTGCTCTGCTATGCAGGTGAGACAAAAATGAATCATTTTTTTGTTATACAATTTAAATTTGAGTGTAGCATTCTCATACATAAGAATGCTTTGAGACAGAACACACAAAAATCTGTGAAAAAATGCTTTGATTTCCATTTGATTATATTGTGACTCCTGCATACGAAAGAAGATCAACTAAGTTAAAATACTGAATCGATATCTGTATGCTACAATATTGACTTAAACAATAAACAAGTGGAACGCCTCTGGTAGTCTCACCTGCATTGGGCATTTCAATATAGCAGCAGTGCTAAGATGTATAATTATTCATAAAAAAATACTGTTCGCATGATCAAAATACTATTTTCATTGACCCTAAATGACCTTTTGAATTGATCGTGTGGCCTCAGACTGATGCATGTTGATCATTCATACTTGAAGACCCTTACATGTAAATGTACTTCCACATTTCATGAACTACATCCATATAAAACTTAACCTCAGTTATGATTTTAATGTTGATTCACCCAATATGGTCAAATGACATTTGACCTTATAGTCACGTGATTAGAAATTTGGACAAGATGTTCAGTGATACTTGATTACATTTCAAAAACTTAACCTTGGTTAAGAGTTCAATGCTGACAATGCAGATGTCACTGTTGGAAAATGCAGGCGAGACAAAAATTAATTTCCAAATTGCAAATACCAAGTTGGACATGTGGATTCTTATCAACTCTATCAATGATGTTATTTCAAATATCAAACTGAAATCATATGGTAAGAAGCATACCTTTTGATTTTAAATGTGAATGGATTTCAATTTGAATCTTATCAGGATGTTGTTCACTCTGTGAGGCATCATTTCCTCCAAGGAAATCTCCAAAGCTTTCATCATCAGCTTCTGATAATTGTGTCTCTACTTTAGGCTCATGAGCTATTTGTCCTGGTTGGGTAACCACAGACCCTAATATGAGTGAAAGTAAAGAAAAATCCTTTTGAATAATATTTGCAGTGTTAGATAACATAAACTATGTATTAAATTTGGGGCTCGGAAGGATAGGAAAGGATAGTCAATAGGTTAAAATCATTTGTCTCATATGTATAGGCCCTACCTTAAAAGCTGAAGCTTTAATGCCAATAGTTTTATTTCCATCTGCACTCACTCATAGACAGTTGGGCAGCAGGGTTATGAAGATCACCAGTATGTATATGTTGTCAGGAAAAATGGCTTCTTTGCATTAAATCACATATAAAGCCAACAATTGATGTCATCCTGGTTTCGCAGCCATACCTGAATCAGCTGTGTACACCCACCTCAATGCCACAGGACACTCCTTTAAAAACAAGGATGTAGTGATCTTGGACAGAGAAAGCAGGTGGTTCGAGAGAGGGGTGAAGGAAGCCATTTTTGGAGAGGGTGGAAAGCCGACTTTAAATCAAAGAAGTGGTTTACGGTTTCCACTATCACGCGTCTGGGATGAGATTCTAAAGAAAGTTCAAAGCTGTCTCTCACATGAATAACTTCCCATCCCTGGGGAACCAAGTTACTGATCTGGACGCAGATTCACTTGGAAAGACATGCTGGTGTTTCATTTGCCTGATGAAGCCAACAGCGGTTGATGAAACGTCGTGACTACAGAGAATTGTGAGTTTTCAACTTTACAATTTTCACAAATTTCCAGTAAAAGATTTATATCTGATAAATGGTGCAAACAGGACTGTATCGGGGTATGCAGGAATATCCATCAAAACCCTAAGGCAACATTGGAAAGGTAATCGATCTCTTTAGATGAACCTGCCAGAACTCTTAACTATACCTTCCTCTACAACTCTGGGGAAAATGACATAGGTTTTAAATATAGTGCAGCATTTATTATCTTTCTCAAATTTGTTATAGAAATTTCAATTTTTCAAGATAAGTTTTTATCAGTTTTCATAAATTTTTTAAGAATTAAAGATGCTGCTAGCCTTGAAATAGCAAATAAATAACAATATGAATGGATTCTCCATCTTAAGTACTCAATTCTCAACTATTCTGTAAAATATTGTAAATTTTTACATGAATCTTGACTGAGTACCAGAGATTTAAATTCAACATAGTGTTCCCGTGTGGTCTTAAAATGCCAAAATATGTTGAATGCGCAATTCTCAAGAACATCCAAATGGGTGAACTTGAAAGCTTCATAGCCAACAATCAAACACATGAACCCACGTTTATGTTTTGCATATTTAGGAAAATAAATAGATTTAATTTCAAGGGTGGAATGTCCTTAATACGCCATAAGCTTTTAATAATTTGATACCAAGCATGATACTTTTATTCTCTGAACTATACAGTGCGTTCCAGAAAAAAGGAAACTGGGATTCCCATGTCTTTTTAATTCAGAGGCAAATAAATTATGATATTTCATTTACATTTATAGATAATTTAATTATTGTTCTTTATTTTGATACCTAATATGAGACGAACACTTCACGCATTAATGATCAAGACAAATTTGAAAATTTGTCAAAACCAGGTTGCGCAGAAAAATTGGTTTATGATACGATGCCCGTGCATATTCGACTATTGGCTCATTAGCATTTCTTTTGTATTCTTTGTAAAGCTTCTCTCACTGATCCCTGAAATGAAAGTGGATTCAGATTCACACGTAAGTTTCTGCACGAATCGTTTCTGATATGCCTCAATATTTATTGTTTGCAATCTGCCATGCACGAACAATTTGCTAAGATGTTGGTTTCATATGAGAGATGACATTCCACTTTTGCCATGAGTATCAAATTTATATTAAAACAATAACTGTGAAATCTATCTTTGAAAACAGGTTTCCTTTTTTGTGGGATGCACTGTATAGGTCATATTCCATCATAACTGAGAGGTAAGGCCTCTATGAAAGTGTGGTTCTTGATATCTGAAAAAAAGGAATGACAAAGGGTGCAAAGTTGGCACTAGAAAGATTAATCTCACTACACAACTGTCAGCAAAATATGCATACAACTTGTTTGTTGGAGATTTTAGGCACCAGATTACCCAGTCAACCTATTATGAGCCTAATTGATCTTTACTAAATATCTCTTATTTTTCCATTCGATTTTCCATTAGCTTTAATTTAATACCTAACATGATAGGTTTATTTCATAAAATAGAAAAGTCATAATTAAGATGAAAATACAGGCATGGCTTATCACGTCCATTAAATAATAATTGCTCACATGTGCAAAGGTGGTGCCTGTCATATTTGTGTACCCTAAATTACCACTTTCAGCCAAAAAACAATAGCATACATAGCCAACTTGACAGTCATGCCATAATTCTGATTTCATCTACTTGACTAATTTATTTCAATCTCAGGATGAAACACCACCATAATAATATATCCATTATCAAGTTACCTGAATCTGAAGGGGCATGTAAAAAGTCACCAAAGTCCTCTTCTTTGCCCTGTTGCACACTAGATGTCAATGGTACAGCCTTCTGAAAACCACTAAATCCACCATCCATACTCTGAGAATGTGTCATTGTTACTGAAGAAGTCTGTTGTTGGGCAACACCTAGCCCAGGAGTCACTTGACCTTGCGGTATAAAACTAACTGATTGCAAAGACATACCTGCAATTACAAATAATACAACCATACATGCTACAAATATACATTATATAGAATAAATAAAAAAAAAATAATAATTTACTTGATGAAACAGTAATCTGAGGCTATTTTATCTTTAAAAATTTTCATTTTATTTTTGAAAATGAAATTGGTATTCTGAGATCATTTTTTCCTTCAGATAAAATTTGAAATACTTATCCCACATAAATTTATAGGATGATAGGCTGTACAGCATCACCTAAGTAGACATATCCATCATGTATGTCATTGCAATGCAGTTGATCTGTTTGCAGCCATTTTAATTTGAAGAATAAAAATAAACTTAAAATAGGGTGGGGGCAATTTTGTCTCTTTACTATTTGCATGTGAATTGGCTCCAAATGTAGACATGAAAATAAAGAACAAGTGAAATGCCTCTGCATTACACAATCTAATGCAGGTGAGACAAAATTGGTATAATCATTGGATAGTAAAAACATTATTCATGCAGATTGATGAAATATTTGAAAAGACTTTTGTTGACTTTATATGGTTTTTGAAGTGATGCATTCAGCAGATGTGATACTGACATCTAACAAAAGTTCAGAGACTTGTTCATTATTTTCAAATAAATCCTTCTACAGACACACTAGTGTATAGTGCGTTCCAGAAAGAAGAAAACTGGGATACCCATGTCTTTCTTCAAAGGCAAATTTATTGTATTGACATCATACAATTAAATCACTCCTCTGGGCAATTCCATAGGTTGGTGGACATGAGCTTAAAAATTCAAATTCAATATTTTCTTGAATTTTTAAATACTCTTAGTCCTTCATACATGCTTGTTTCAGGAACAAAAAATAAAAAGTTTATTTTCATATGTATACTTTGGAAAAAAATGGTTGAAAGTTGTGTCTTCCATTCTGTACCAAAATACAAGAAAAATAGTGAAAAATGAAATACACATGCCTTATTACCATTTTGTTATTGCAACATCATACCACTTTATATATTTCTGAAGTTTAGAAGAGTCAAATTACTTAAAATACACAACAGCTTTTCAAGTAAATTTGTAGTACTCATTCGAAAATAAATATTGTAACTCGCTCAGGTGATGTAACGTGAGTAACCGAAAAAAAATGACTGAGAGAAAAATTCTTCACAGTTAATTGGTGGGATTTTAAATTCTCTTCCTTTAAACAACCTTTGACACAGTGATGACTATCAAAATCATTAAAAAATACAAATTTTTATAAAAATGATGAAGAAAAACTGTAACATGAGTAATTGTGTGACGTGAGTAACCATCATGTAACGTGAGTAACCAGTAAAAATTATGAAGTTAGGTAACATTTTCTGTGGGATGTCAAGTTTTAAGTCTCATGGTGAGTTGTGAAGTTATTTTTGGTTGAATAAAAGCAAAATGAAGGTACACCTCTTTGATGTGACTCTTTTTTCATCAAAATATCAGTGGTCATACAATCACACAAAAAATTGAATAGAAGTATTCACAATGGGAGAGCGCATTAGTAAGACTCAAAAATTAGATAAACCAAACTTTAAAGAGAGTTTGAACAATACATTGAATGCCCTTTAAGTGGATTACATGTATACCACTGTGCCATCAAAAATCAGGGCGGTAAGAAGAAAGGCCATGGTCAGGATCAGTTTCAAAGACGGTGAAAGAGATAAAGGGCAGGATATGCTGGGTATCAGGTAGGTAGGACAAAGGGGCATCTCCAAATCAATGGATGTGACTACATTCTTTTGTCTCTGCGTTTACCCCTCTAGCAAAACTCCATTCCATCCATATCCTTTTATCTTTGCCTACAGCCTGCTTTATTGCTAAATTCCATTAAAAAAATTCTGGTACCCTTACCCATAGAATCTGCTCCATATATAATCCTGATATGATGGTGTGATAGGTTGATCAGTTTCTAGTTTTTTTTTCATTTACCAACTTGATGTACATGTAGCGGGATCTCATTTTTACTTTGACAGTCATTCTTGAGGCAAGAAATGGAATGCATTTGTTTTACATTTTTTGATTTACATGTACACAGCCCAAGCCAGATCTCGTACAGTTTAGTGAATACATTACCAATATACTGACCCATAAGTAAAAGAGAGGAGGAAACTTATTCAGAATATTACCTTTAAACATAACTGGTGTCTGAAATCCTACTAATATATTTACAGAAACAGAAACATGAATCTTACAATGCACATTATTGAATTTTTAGTGACATTTATGTTGTTGACCATACATGGACAAAATGTAACGTGAGTATAAACCGTAACGTGAGTAACCACTTTATCTGCACCCCTAGTAAAAACCATATGTTCTTTATTTTTTTTAATTATATACAAAGTTTGTCTCCCTAATATACTTCTTTGAAATGGATATAATCAACTTTCATTTAAGCCTTGTACGAGGACACTTTTCACTTATGTCGACTTTTCATTTTATGCATGTCCAAATCATGTAACATGAGTAACCGACACATTTCAAAGATTTGCCAGGAGCATAATAAAATTTCCCAAGTTTTGTTTTTATACAAAGGATAGTCAGACTGCGTACTTTGTTGTGATAAAGAGATGTTTAGTTCCTATCAATAATAATGGAGTTACAGCTCCAAGTATGAGTCAAGGTGTCTCCAAATGTAACGTGGGTAACCGTGGAATAGCCCCTCTGCACTTTGATACCTAGTATTAAGGCCACCGCACACCTTACAATTGGTCTGCAACCATATGTTTGGAATGAAACATATATTAGAATTTGATGCTAATATTGAGACATGGAATATCTTACTGTGTAATGTTCTAAATTATTGTTAGAATACCTATGTTCAAATCTGTGACTATGCTATCATCCTTATTAGAATAAAAGCCAATTTAATATCTAGTCCTAATGACGTCATAGCAATCGTACAATTGGCTAAATGTTGAAACTAAAAGGCCTTTACTCCAAAATAAAGGCTGGTAATTATCCAAAATTGGGCATTCTTTCAGTTAATTTGAACCTCAAATAAGATACCCTACACAAACAACTTGTGCACCCCAAAGACCCCATCCCTGATCACAGACATGATGGCGTAGTATACAACATTCCTTGCCAGGGATGTGACGGGTCTTACATCGGTGAAACAGCCCAACCGATAATTGAACGCATTTCTGAACACAAGCGCGATGTTCGGTTACAGCGAACCAACACATCCGCGGTGGCAGAACATGCTTGGGAGAAGCAACACCACCCAGATTGGAAGGGTGTACATTGCGTTGCCAAAGAAAGACATTGGTATACACGCAGGATTAAGGAGGCTATTAGTATACGTCTTTGTCCTAACAACTTCAACAGAGACAGCGGGATCGACATCCCCAATTTCTGGATGCGAACCATCCGACTGCACAATACCCCCTTACCAGCTGGCAGTGCACGCCGACCCGACCGAGCGAGGGACCGCTCAGCTAGTCAACCCCCACCCACGGGAAACTAGCGAGCCCGCCAATTTTGTCTTATTTGCATACTGCCGACTCGCGGCGCATTTGCATATACCTCCGGCTTATTTGCATATACGCCCGACCAATCACATAACGGATCAGTGCCCACCGATTGTTCCCGCGTTCGTGCGTACGGTCCTGGGGATTGGTATAAATTGACTACCGTATCAGATCATTTTTGTCACTTGATAAAGAGTTGCAGCGGCACTCGAAAGCTCGTGAACTTGTAAGCTAGTGAACACTTTTTGCGAGAGTGATCACGAATTTCCTAGAAAGCTAGTGAACACTTTTTGCGAGAGTGATCACAAATTTCCTTGTTGACCATAGTAGATTGCAAGACAAATGAATACCCTCTAGCGATTATTTCATTCCGCAATAATGAACCTATTTAGTAAGATACTTTTCATTCACTTTTTCAGAAAATGAGCAAAATACGATTTGTTCCAAACTCGGATTGTGGGCCAGTCATGAGGTGTGCGTTGGCCTTTTAATAGTCGAATACTTCACACATTTATGAGCAAGACGAGTTTGAAATTTCAATGTCAAAATCAGACTGCACAGAAAAATTTGACAAGATTGGTTCATGATACGATCTTGCTCATTAGAATTTCTTTATGATATATTCTTTCATAAGTTTCTCTCACTAATCCTTGAAATGAGAGTGGATTCAGATTCACACAACAGTTTTTGCGCAAATTTCTTCTAATATGCCTCAATATTTATTGTTTGTAGCTGCCATGAATGAAGCTGTTGGTCTCAAATTAAAGATGAAATTCCACACCTACCAAAAGTATCAAATTAATAGTAAAAGCATATGAAGTGTGAAATCTATCTTTGAGTTTCCTCTTTTGAGGGACACACTGAATGATGCAAGCACATTTGGATGATATGAAATACATGTAGATGCATTCTCACTCTATCCCACCTACTTCTGGAAAGGACTTTCATTGGTTGAATAAGATGACGGTGCAACCTTTCTCATAATATTGCTTTATAAATAGGGTGCGCTTTAAAAAGATAAAATGAATAAAAAATGCTTTCTCAGAACACCAATTTTTAAAGAAGGGTCCTTTATTTTACTGATTTTCTAGATAAAATATCTTATTTTATATGAGATAAAATGAATCTCTGAATACCACCAATGGTTTTGTTTTGGGTTATTTATTTATTTTTATTTTCTTACTTATTTCTGCTGATTCATGATACCTTTAAAAAGAGTAAAATCTGAAGAAGAGAACAGTCTTAAGGTGAATAGTATACATGTTTAAGACTCACAAGTTAAAAAGATAAATGAATTACCATGTTGATAGTGCATTCCTTGAGTTTGAACAATGCTGGTTTGTTGTGATGTCATTAAACTCTTTGACAATAGATCTCCCATATCAAGGCTCTTAGATCCAATAGAAGATCTGCCGCCTGATGAAAATTCTTTCAATTTTCTCTTCTGTTCTTCTCTATAACGTTCTTTCCTCTCCTGATCCTCTTTCTTCCTTTGTTCTTCTAGAAGCTTCTTTTGTTTCTCTGCATATTTCCTGCCAAACAAATGAACCTTCCAATCATAACATATCATAGGTACTATCATTCCTGCCAAACAAATGAACCTTCCAATCATAACATATTATGGGTACTATCATTCCTGCCAAACAAATGAACCTTCCAATCATAACATATCATAGGTACTATCATTCCTGCCAAACAAATGAACCTTAAAATCATAACATATCATAGGTACTATCATTCCTGCTAAACAAAGGAACCTTAAAATCATAACATATTATGGGTTCTATCATTCCTGCCAAACAAAGGAACCTTAAAATCATAACATATCATAGGTACTATCATTCCTGCCAAACAAAGGAACCTTCCAATCATAACATATTATGGGTGCTATCATTCCTGCCAAACAAAGGAACCTTCCAATCATAACATATTATAGGTTCTTTCATTCCTGCCAAACAAAGGAACCTTCCAATCATAACATATCATAGGTACTATCATTCCTGCCAAACAAAGGAACCTTCTAATCATAACATATTATGGGTACTATCATTCCTGCCAAACAAAGGAACCTTAAAATCATAACATATTATGGGTACTATCATTCCTGCCAAACAAAGGAACCTTCCAATCATAACATATCATAGGTACTATCATTCCTGCCAAACAAAGGAACCTTAAAATCATAACATATTATGGGTACTATCATTCCTGCCAAACAAAGGAACCTTAAAATCATAACATATTATGGGTACTATCATTCCTGCCAAACAAATGAACCTTCCAATCATAACATATTATGGGTACTATCATTCCTGCCAAACAAAGGAACCTTAAAATCATAACATATTATGGGTTCTTTCATTCCTGCCAAACAAAGGAACCTTCCAATCATAACATATCATAGGTACAATGTACTATCATTCCTGCCAAACAAATGAACCTTCCAATCATAACATATTATGGGTACTATCATTCCTGCCAAACAAAGGAACCTTAAAATCATAACATATTATGGGTACTATCATTCCTGCCAAACAAATGAACCTTCCAATCATAACATATCATAGGTACTATCATTCCTGCCAAACAAAGGAACCTTAAAATCATAACATATTATGGGTTCTTTCATTCCTGCCAAACAAAGGAACCTTCCAATCATAACATATCATAAGTACTATCATTCCTGCCAAACAAAGGAACCTTCAGATCATAACATATTATGAGTACTATCATTCCTGCCAAAAAAAGGAACCTTCAAATCATAGCATACTATGGGTACTATCAACAATTCAGTAAATAATGAACAAAAATTTCAAGAAAACAATCTTTCAGGGCCATTAAAGAAATGTTTCTATTATGGAGTACTTCATGACAAAATCATGATACCCTTGACGAAATACAGAAAAAAATACAGGAAAAGAATTATAAAGTGACCACTGATTTTTTTTCTTCAAATGTCCATTTCTTTAAAACCTACAAGTAGTTGTAATGCATGAAGCAGTTAATTGGCAGAATTAAGTAAAATTTTCCATGTCATTTCATATATTACAAACAAATATGGTGTTAAACTATCAATGCATGGAAGTTCCTGTCGATGCAAAAGATGAGTAGACAAAAAAGTCATTTGCCAAGGTTGGTCCTCATATGAGAGTGAAGACCAATTCAGACATGTATCATGTTTAATATTATAAGTTGTTATAATGTTTTCACTTTCATATTCTTTGTTGTTCATTTCCTTATTCTAATGCTTTCCTTTTATTTTCTTACTGCTTTCAAACTTGTAGGAAGCACTTTAGGGCCATTCTGGTCATGTTTGTGACCGAAATCATGTCAAATCTCGATTTTAATTAGTTATAAATCTAAAAATATTGGAGATTTAGTAATTCAAAGGTTATCATTAAAATGCTTCCAGCTATCATTTGGAAATTCCTTTTGCTGTCTCCAAGCAGATTCAAGGTCAGAGGTCAAAAGAAATGGGTCACATGAGGGACTTCATACAGAAGCATGATTTTGAAAGTTTAATTTCATTTTGAAATTCCTGTGAATCTCCTCTTCATCTACTCTCGCTCAAAACTACATTTCCATACACCGTCATATTCTCAATCCTGTACTTGCTCCTGTACATCTGTATACGACAAGTCATCCATTTTTCTACTCTACGCCACTGCACTCTTTAACCACTCCTGTTCTGGATTTTACAACCTAACTTGATACCTTAGCTGAAGACCTCGCTCACCAATCCCTAGATTTTCCGGTGTCAAGAGCTCCATGTATAACCCATGGATAGAAAAAAAACTACTGTAAACAGAACATTAAAACTTTTTATCTCTCCCAACTTAAACCGTACTTTAAAAAATATACAAATGAGTATGGTAAAAGCTTATCAATGCTTGTCAATGTCTTTCTTTGGATGCTGAAGTGCCCTTCTGAAAATAGACAAAGCTACCTGGGCACAGAAATGCCTGAAATGAAGATCTCTTGTGCTTACTTTTGTTGTTCTGGTGTTAGATTCTGTTGAGCTTGGATATATGGTGCCATACCACGAATGATCCCTGCTTGCTGTCCAAATCCTTGATTAATACCCGGCTGCAATACCCCAGAGCAAGCTTGACCAATGAACTGACCTGGCTGCATTAACATCTGATTATATCCAGGTGTAGGCTGGAACAATATATGAAAAGTGAATAGTTAATCTAATCTAATTGAAATTTAACCCTAATAGTCCTGGGTTAATTTTATTATTGTCAGTCTGGGTAGGGGGTGAGTGGTTCTATCTCGACAATGCGCACACGATCGTGCACAATACTGTTGTAGAGAATGAAAAAATCTATGTGATTGCATAGATAATACTTCAGTCACATTTGCTGTACGCTGGCCGTACGGCGAGTCAAAAACAGCCGTTTTAACATCTTTTGTATAAGCTACATATAGATGGTTTATAGAACAGCTTTTTTGACTCGCATATGGCTGCCGTAGAGGTATCAATTGCATTAAATCCATCAAAATGTATTTTATATGAGTTAATTATGATATGTTAATTTATTCATTATATCACACATTTTGCTCAAAATTCAAATGTATTGCTGTACACATGCGTGACCAAATTATTGAAATTGATGAAGAAATGAAAAAGAAGCATTTTTTGTGATTTATGAATAAATTTTGTATAAATTAGCATAAATAATTTTCTAGTCAAAATTTCTCAATTCTGTGTAGAAACTTGGTGAACCTCATGTAGCTCTCAGATGGAATTTTTAAAAATATGCATATTTAATGAGTTTCAAAATTTTGTGTATAAATTTTGGATCCCCACCAAGAGCTCATATAAAGCAAACAAAATTGAAATTGGTTGGAGAAAAGGCATTTTTTATGACTTATGAATAAATTTCGTATAAAGTAGCAGTGTAATTTTCTAGTCAAAATTTCGAAATTCTGTGTGGAAGTTTGGTGACCCTCATGTACATGTAGCTCTACCAGATGGATGAAAAAAAATTCAAAATTGAACAACAAATAAAGAAGAGGCATATTCTGTGATTTATGAATACATTTTGCATAAATTAGCATAAATAATTTTCTAGTCAAAATTTGAAAAATTTTGTGAAGAAATTCCTCATGAAGCTCTACCAGATGGAAGCAAAAAAATCAAAATCAGTCTACAAATAAAAGAGAAGCATTTTAAAGAAATTTGAAAAATGCACATAAATTAGCATATTTCATGAGTTTCAAAATTCTGTATAGAAGTTTTTAATCCCCCACCTAGTGCTATCATATAAAGCAAACAGAATTGCAATCGTACTTGAAATGATTAAAGAAGAAGCATTTTGAAATTGTGGACGGACGACGGACGCCACGCCACAAGCTCATCTGGCCATTCGGGCCGGATGAGCTAAAAATGGAAATGACCGTACATCATTTGATCTTTTGTACCCTATATGACCTTTAACCCCACCATCCTCATGGACAAACATGTGCTATTACGCAAGGATCATATGTGCTAAGTATAAACTTAATTAATGCAGAAATAAAATGTTTTTAATAACCATCATTTATGACAATCCTGTAAATCATGAGCATGGCGACTGAATATTTTCATTTTTTTAAAAAGGAATCTGTGTAAAGTTGCGCTGCACATTTGAATTCAATAAATTGACGCAATCTTGCTCCTTTACTACACCTCCTGGCAACTAATACGCAATGCAATTTCATTGTGACGTAACAATAGATTCATGCGCAAAATCATTGACCAATGATAATCTTGTGGGCGGGACAAAATATCATTTCGTCCAATATTTTTAATATTGGACAGTTTTCAAGGCATACAAGTTAAAAATTAGTTTTAATATTTTGTTTCTTTGAAACAACCTTGCAAGACGTCAAAAAATGTCTGCGACTCTAAGAACCTACATCTAAATAATAATCAGTAATGTTTGTTTAACCTTACGTCCAAGTTTCATGAATGAGGTCAATATACTTTCTAAGTTATGTCATTTAAAAAAATTAACCTAAGGTTAAGAGTTTGATGTTAATTCCCCCAAAATTGTCTAAGTTCATTGACCCTAAATGACATTTGACGTTGGTCATGTGACCTGAAACTCAGGCAAGATATTAAGTAATACATGATTAACCTTATGTCCAAGTTTCATTAACTAGGTCCATATACTTTCTAAATTATGATGTCATTTCAAAAACTTAACCTTCGGTTAAGATTTGGTGTTGACGCTGCCGCCGCCGTCGGAAAAGCGGCACCTCTCGTCTCGCTCTGCTATGCATGCGAGCAATAAAACCAAGCTACATCCTTGAGGGTAAGGTTGTAAAACAGAGATTAAGATATGTTGGACACATTATCTGATCAAAAGGTATGGAGCAGGACATCATGCTCAAGAAGGTACAAGGCAGGAGGAGAAGAGGAATAGATGGTTTATAACACGAATAAAAAATTATAAAATAAGGTGGAGGGTAGTCTGGTTCAATTATAATGGCTCGAAGGAATTAGAACATGGAGAAAGTTTGTCCTTGGGGTCACCAGGAGTCGAGATTGACTCAATGGCACTAACATCAATGATTATTCTCTAGATCCATGGTATATTAGAATTTTGAAAAGTTGGTACTTATCGTATGTTTCAGTTGGTTCCTTGTGAGGGGTTTTCTTAGACACATCTTAAGTCTATGCAGTTTATCATAGACTGTGCTGAAATTATGGGAAGCTGATTGAATAGGTAAAAAAAATTGCTTACATTGTTTGTTTCTTATGATTACCTTGCTCTTTCCTCATGCGGTAGTGATGGTAATAAAGACATTCCAAACTCAATCGTGTTTAGTGTCGCATTCAGTCATAAACTTTGAGCTGATTGCGTTTCCAATTGCACCTTTCTGGCGTTTCAATTTCCCTCCAAATTGTGATCTAAATAACGTTTACTCTTCCGGCCAGGGATGGGGACTTACACACCCTTTGTCTTATATTCTATCAGAATTTTGTAAATGAGTTTTCAATCATGTACTGTTCATGTTTGAATTTTAAAATTGACATTGAATACGCCCCAAGTTTCATATAATACTATAAATGTAATGAAAAACTTAACCTTGGTTAAGGTTTCAAATTTTCAACGTTGACGTTGCCACCGTCGGTACCTCGCTTCTGCTATGCAGGCGAGATCAAACTCAGTCTTTAATGTTAATGACTGAAGGTGACCAAAATATATTTGGTATTTTATTGTGTACTAAATAACAGGTGATCCAGATAAATTTAGAAAAATTTTGTATAATTTTCTGTTTATGATTTCCTTTCTTTTATAGGCCAACCTTTGCTAAACTTTTATTTTTTAGGCTTAATAATTTGACTGGTATATTGCCTAGGAGTATTTGTAAAATCCCAGACAAATTGGCTATGATAGAAGTGAAGAAGATTCACTTACATAAATTCTTCCTCCCGGTTGATTTGAATAAACCTGAGGAGCTATTCTTCCAGTCTGTGGCTGAGTTTGAGGTGGGTTAGGTAATTGTTGTTGGTGCATCATTTGAAAGCTCTGCTGTTGTTGTTGCTGCTGTGGTGTACTGACTGTGAACTGTCCCTGGACATTAGACATTCCACCAGGTCCCGGAACACGATAGTTCCCTCCAGGCAGTGAGCCGTAGGGAGGCCTGATAATACACAAATAAAAACATCATGTACATGAATAAGCTATTTTGAATAGAGCTGCATGAAACAGAATTAGTGGAGCAGTGCAATTATCAGCCCGTTTTATTTTGTGATATTATTCTAAAACAAGAGTTTAACTGAAACTACTGACAGTGTGACAGTAAAACTGTCATAACTTTTGCAAATGACCATGGAACTGTGTGATATTACGTTTTAGAAAAGAATTTCTTGACAGTTGCGATCAATAAACTATGTGTAGAAATTTGATACTGGCACAATAAAACATTACATAGACACCAAAATGTTAATTGCTGTAAAAAGCACTGCAAATGCATTTATTAACAGGTGTAACCACTGTACAACTGGATCTAACAGTTACAACATAATTCAATGATACAGCATTACAGATATACCACCCATGGGTACATTACCTCCGCCGTGCACAGGATAACCGCTGGCACGGCACTTGCAATAAGTTTTTATTCTTACGTAAAAATTAGAAATTTATCTACATTTTACATGAAGTAAGCTTTGGATATGAAACTTACCAAACGATATGAAGCCAATTTCAATTCCTCTCTGTCTTTCTGGTACTTTATATCGATGGTTTTACTTGATGTCGAAGCAGGCATGCGGCCAATTCGCTGATTTTCTCTATACGCACAGAGAGGGCGCGCGATATTATTTAATAAACTTGCTTGTTTACGTCGTTTACGTCAGATCAGCTGTATTGCTGGCTGCGTTCTAGGTGCTCCGCAATTTTTTTTGCTGTTCAGCGTTATTTTATGATGTAGCGCCATCAGCGATTATACGTGAGATGCCTGTTGATTTTTTTGGTACAATTTCCTATTAATTGCGCCGGCGACTTGAATCTAGACTGTTCGATAAGAAAAATTCGCATTTCGATTGTTGTTTGCGTAATTTCCACCGCAGTATTAAGGATCGGACGGAGTATCTTGGCTGAGATTTGAAGGTAAGCGTTTAAAATCCCTTTTTATGAATATTTTGGAGCATATTTTAAAAATTAATTCAATGAACAGATTTAGATGAATAAATTTAGTATATTGTGAAGATTTTGGCGTGTGTCATTCTCTCACATTCGTGTGATGAATGAAAACGTCAAAATTCATTATGAAATGACATGCGTTGTGCGAGGTTAGTACAACTAACCTCGCATGCTTGTGTGGTCCGATGTTGTTTCTGATATTTATCAACGACCTACCAGAGTACCTGTCTAATGACACCACTGTTAGGCTTTTCGCAGATGACTGCCTAGTCTATCGCAAGATAAGGTCAGAGGAAGACGGTGCTCAACTGCAGGAAGACATCAAGTCCTTGGAGCAATGGGAAGCTGACTGGCTGATGGAGTTCAACCCCAAGAAATGCCAAGTCCTCCATGTAACCAACAAACGGAAGCCTATCATATTGCCATACATCCTTCATGGTTACACCTTGGACAAAGGAGACACAGCAAAATATCTTGGAATCTACCTCCATCAAAAGCTCAGCTGGAATCATCACATCAGTCAGGTAGCAAAAAAGGCTAATTCCACCAGGGCTTTTCTTCGAAGGAACATTAGATCATGTCCTCGCAAAGTCAAGGTGCTCTGCTACCTCACTCTACTTAGACCAGTCAAGGAATATGGAAGCATCATCTGGGATCCTTTCACTCAAGCTAACATCATGAGGCTTGAAATGATACAGAGAAGGTATGCTCGCTTTGTTTGCAATGACCACCGCAGAACAAGCAGTGTCACCTCCATGCTCCAACAACTGCAATGGCCATCCCTGCAAGAAAGGAGAGCCCAGGCAAAGGTTGCGATGATGTTCTGCATTAAGAACTCGTTAATATCCGTCCCCGAGGCGACTCTGATCCCATCTCTCCATTCCTCACAAAGAGGTCATAACCAGAAATTACAAGTACCATTTGCTAGGACACAGACACTGCACAAAAGCTACTTTCCTGATGCAACCAGGCTATGGAACGCTCTTCCACAGGTCGCCGTCTCATGTATGGCAGTGTATCCTATTGCCGGACACCTTTATTTCAGTGCTTTAAAAATGACAACTAGAGGAAATACAATCAAGAAAAATTTGCACTTGCTATTCCAAACATTATGAAAATTATGAATATGGTAAAATTATTTTATATTTACCAACCATTTTCTTTGCATCGCACTTGCCGCATACCCCTCCAAGAAAAACAGTTATTTTCGTGCGTGACAAATTACATCATGATTCCGGACGCGCGCCGGACGGGTAAAGATATTCTAGATTATAATGATGTAAGAACAAATTTGTGTGATTTTTTCTTCTTATATCATATCATGAGTAAATTCTAAGTTTTTGATTGCTGTTTTTATATCGATTCTGAGCAGATGTTGGTAATAAATTCGTGTTTGATAACTTATTTTATTTTTTCTTGTTAGCTGCATGTTTCATGGAACTTTCCAATATTATGCTCGTTCGTATCGTGACGCTCATCAAGTTCTATCGATGCGCTGCCGATCGTCGACGGCTCTATACTCACGGTAAACCTCGCGCACGGGTACCTTGAGAACTAGCCGTCGACGATCACCCACAATACACCACACCTCATCATTCGATCGAAGGAGCAGACGAGATTGAAATTCGGCAGATCAGACCCATATTTCCGTTAGAAAATATATAAATTGTTAATGCAAAACTATGTTATTTGATATTTTAAGCATTTTCTGTCATTTTAGAGATAAATAAGGTAAAAGTTTGATTTTTTCGCCTTGTTTTTGCAATCCTGTTCTATGTACTGCTCTGTGAAATTGAATTGCGGAAGTCTTACGGTACGAAATTGTTTTCGAACGCAGTAATATGCGCGTCCGGAATCATAATAGTGTCCGGTAATACAATACGTGACTATACCTCTCTTCCAAGTTTCAAAAGGGAGGTACAGAAAATCCAGCTCCGTTAACTTTCTACGGATGTCTTTTTAGCTGCACACTCTTAGAGTTTATTTTAGACCCCTCATTTGAGACACTGTACATACATTGCACCTGCACAACAGTATACCCAGTGGTTGTGTGTCCGGACGGGTTGGGTGTCCGGACACATGACTTTTACTCTCAATTTTGAAAAGTTTACAAGCAATGTCTTTAATTCTTTTTAGCACAGAATATAAGAAAATATTATAAAAAACAAATATTGATGGTGAAAAAAAACTATTCAACCTATATTTTTGGTTTATTCCTGAGATAAAAACAAGGCTTCATTTCTGTTACGTGTCCGGACACCCAACCCCCCATCCTACAATACGCCAGACGGTGGCCTGTACTTATACTTATAGAGAAGAAGATGAAGAGTGAGTGCAGATCATAGAGATGTATACTAATTACGCTAGAGTGCGGAGTCGCCATAGGCGCGCATACTTAACGTCTGTGATTGCGCGGAGCGTGGTCGGCCATTGCTCGATAGGTCTTGATTTGCAGAAGTACCCGGATGTACACATAGCTCGTGCGTTGTAACGCTGTGAAAAGGGATGCCGTCTCCGGCCTTTTTCTTGAAGAAAAGAATCCAACCTCATTACAATCGAAAATATTAATGACAAATCGCATCTCAATTAACTATTAGTGTGATTACATTTGGATTATGCTGTGAATTTGGCATTTGTACCTGACTTCTCGGGATGAAATTCTCTTACTAATTTTTGCATTTACCTCTCTGTTTATAGGCCTATTTTAGATAATGATAGATAACAGTATTTATTATATCAGATAAATATAAAATATACAACGTACATTAATGGAAAGATTGACAATTAATTCAAAAAGACAGTGGATTAGCCCATCTTCTCCGCTGGATATCACTATACCTTTAACTGCATCGTCCTTTTCCACATTTCATTCATTCACGTCACTTGATGTTCTCATGACAAATTTGTTTATGTTGGATATAATATTTTAATTTCTCTATAGGCCTACTATATGTAACTTGCTTTGATTTGTAAGAAATATATCATTAACAATAATTTGTATAAGTTAGTGTTTTGATCTTTGATTATGCGCTATTATAATAGCAAGTAGTATAAAGGGTATCTCATTACTGTTCTTGGCGTTACACCAGTGTACATTCTAAATTCCGAGGTTTTACAATAAATCCAGATCGGCTGTGAATAGTGACCAGCCGAATATTAGATTAAGATTTAAACCATATAGGATTTAAAGTATACATCCGAAGAATCAAAAGTATTTTATAATGACTTTATGTGGTCATCATTGTAAAGGGGAAGTATTACTAATCAGATATATAACTTCACTTTTCAAAATAGTGATCAGAGTTTGCAGAAATCAGCTCTCAAAAATGATTTATTTTCATGCCATATTTCTGCCTTCCACCGGTCCTCTTGCGAGCTCCAGCTGAGTGACGTCACACAATGAGCAGTGAGCAGCTGAGCTGACAGCAGCCCATTGGAGACGATCTTTCCAATCAGCGTTTTTTGCTCTTAGAATTGTTTATTGCTCTTAATATTGGTCTTGTTATATAGATAAAAGTTTGAATTTACTGAACAGTGAAAAAAAGTGCACATTTAACGTATTTTGGTAACCGATATTTAGCTTAGAATTTTTTTTTTTTCAAGAAATATATGTGAATAAACAAAGCATATTTTCACGTAGAAATCACACTTGCGTCACATTAATATTATAATCAATATAAAGCATAGACATTCTTCTTTATGACTGAACAAAAATTATGAAATTTCATTAAGTAGCAAAGTCAGGAACCACAAAAAAAACACGGCAATATCCATCGCGAAATGACTGAAATTGCAGTTGAATTGCCGAAGCATTATTAGGCAACAGCGGCAAGCGGACTTTATTTCATATATCTTAAAAATGCCATTCCGGTAGGGCAATGGTCTGTGGCCAAATGCGTTGGCCATTGTTTTGTCATGTGCGAGGACCCTGGTTCGAAACTCAGGATTTTTTTTTCTGGGCATTTTTTTTTATTCCTTCCCCGTCCCTACCCATCTTTTTTTCTCTTTTTATTTTCTTGTGAAATTCTATTCAGACCTGTATTTATCAAATCTTGCTTCTTAATTGCTGCTTTTGATTTTCAAGTTCTTGATTAGATTATTTCTACTCTTATTTGGGATGGGAGGGGTAGAGTTAAAAGTCAAGTCCACATCAACTAAAAATTATTTGAATAGAGTAATTTCCCTTGTTGTTTTTACTCAAAACAGTCATATACACAAAACAATGATATGCAAATCAGAGTTGTCACTCACATCACATTCGTTTCTATTTTTTGTGGCATTTTGTTTTTTATTCTTTGCAGATTTGACGATAGGAAACTCTTCATCTGATCACAATAGGTTATATTTACGGAACTGTTAAAATAGTAATTATATAAATTTGAATCAAAGTTTTTATGAAATTTCCTGCAATATCTTGTTATTTTTCTTTAAATTCAAATGAATTTTTGATTGCGTGGACTTCTCCTTTACTCTTAATGTAGGGAATGCATAGCAAAATTTATCCAGAAACAAAATTGTCTTAGAATATGCAAATCAGTAATTGGACACATGTTCACTTTTCTTTCATCCAGGCCACTTCCTCACATCCACCAGGCTTTCAGTCTGATAACAAAAATGATGAACCATCACACAACAGCACACAACATTCACAGTGCTTCACAATAAATATTTCACTTCTGTTCATACATGCAATAAATATTGTGGAAAACAAATAAAAGGCGTACCCATATTCAAATACCGTTTAAAAGGACAAATATATTATACCTTTCGAGAAAAATCAGCACGTTAAATATCTGATAACAAAACATAATTATGGGGCACTGCAAGAAACTTATGTTCAATTGCAAATCAAGCGTAAGTCTTAAATTCAAATTCAAGCGTAATAAGGTCGAGTTGCAATCGCAATTCAACTACATGTTTAATCAAAGGACTTACCCTTGATTTGGGACGTGTGATTGAGTATAACATTTCTCGCAAAATGCCCTAGTAACATTAAAATTGTTCTTTCGTTTTAAATTGTGTGTTATTATTTTTGACAAGCTGTATTCCTGTCCAAGTCAAATTTCTTAGTTCTCTCCAAAACTGTGCTCAAAATTGTTTCCAAGATTGATAAAGAAAATTTTTCTTTTGTATCATTATCAGTCCACAACTTGCAAACCGTAGGTCCTGGAAAGAGTGAAGAAAAAAATGGCTATATCCAAATCATAGTAAAAGGACATGATGGAATCTCCCAGATTGAGGTAGCAAGCAGAGACCAGAAGTCACCAGAGTCAGCAAGTGTGTAGATCTGTGTGTAGAAGAGAGAAAAAAAGAAATAGTTTAAATAATCAAATCAAAGTATGAATTTAATTATCGTGATGATTGATGACGTGCAGTGGCATGTAATTCCCGGTCAACAACAAATGATAGTAGGTTAAGACACCTGAAAAGTTCCACTCAGAACACTGGTGCTCTACCTCAAGTGATGTTTGTGTAGGCCCCACTCCACTTCACTACCGCTACACTACAGTACATGTACGCCACACCTACCCGGGTAGGTGTGTAGCGTAGTGTAGGCTGTAGCAGTAGTGAAGTGGAGACTACACGAATATCACTTGAGGTACGGTGCTCTCTGAGTCTCTGTGTCATTACAAAGATTGCATTTATCTTCATTGTTGAAGGCATTACGCATGCATATATGCAGCAACACTCTAATCAGAAAGAGACACCAGACTCTAATTTTGGCCCACCCAAGGGTTCATTACATGCCGCCGCGCACAGAAAATTAAAGCCATAGAAGTCGTGTGTTGTGGACCCAAGAAGTGAGATCCCAGCACACGCGACCCACTAGTTAGAAATCCACTGCCAAACGCGGTTCGTGGTGCGAGGTTAGTATACTAATACTAACCTCGCAATACGTGTGAGTGATTTTGGCCAGGAATCAGGGTAATCACCACTCACACGTATTGCGAGGTTAGTATTAGTATACTAACCTCGCACCACGAACCGCGTTTGGCAGTGGATTTCTAACTAGTGGGTCGCGCGTGCTGGGATCTCACTTCTTGGGTCCACAACACACGACTTCTATGCCTATGGCTTGATTTTTCTGTGCGCGGCGGCATGTAATGAACCCTTGGGTGGGTAATCACTGCTGAAAATTTGTCTGGCTTCATGACATCGGCATCATGGTGATATAATTCTGTGTATAATAAAAACTTAAACATTCCTCTGAAACAGCAGATATTCAGCCATGGTCCATACCAGTGCTCCTAAATAATTTGAATTAATTTAATCGCCTGCCTGAGTCCTGACCAGTTTTACTTTTAGAAATCTGAAGAAAAAATCTGCTGGAATTGTGCAAAAACATTATTTCTAAAATAAAGACTTTTTAATTTTAATAGTATACGCCAAAATGCATGATTCTAAACTTATATCAGATCTGTATCTGTCATCTGACCTGAATGCATCGTCAGAACAAGTACAGTTTCCAAACATGCTTACCTTGACTTTTGACTGGATCAAACAGCGTAACCTGCAACATGCATCGGGAGCAAGTGAATGGGACCGTGCAGCTTGGAGTTTTTCAATAGTTAGTAGAGCAACACAACGAAGACTGTCGAGTGGACAAAATCGATCTTTCCAGTTCACAATTCAATAAAAACCGGGCAAAATAACACAGTTCTGGTTCCCTTATAGTCTGAAGTTGTCGAAAACAGAATTCGGATATCACAATACATGAAGAAAACAGTAAATTCGAAGAAAAATAGAGACCACGAAGGTGAATCAGCTATCACTGTACTGCTGGCTTGCACAGAGCAGAGAGCGGCTGAGTGAGTCGATCATCATGTGACGTCATTATTCTCGACTGTATTTGATCGCGGTCTGGGGGCGGCTGGGGGGCTGAGAAGGGTCTCTAATAATTTCATTTCTTGCATTTCCACGACATCAATAAGACTTTTTAGTGACATATTTGTGTATAAAAAGACAAGACCTTTCCATTCATATATAATTTGTCTATAATCATCACTTTCGTGAATTTTCTTTGGATGTATACTTTAAACATATAAAGTTAAAAGATTTGAATTTTAATAATTTGAAATTTAAAAGTTAATCCTACAGATTAAAAATATAATAAAAATGTGGCTGGTTACCATTCACAGCCGATCTGGATTTATTTTTAATCCATGGAATTCAGAGTGTACGTGTTGATTTTTTTTTCTCATAGGAACATAATAAATTCCCGAAATCTGCAGGCCTATATGGCACCAAAAATGAAATATTGATTAAAAAATGTAGAGAATGACTTTTTCCAATATCTATTTGCTTTTTAATTCCCTTCACTTTAAGTTAGAATCAATTTTTTTTATTCGCTTTTTAAGGGGTGGGTGTAATTAAAATGTCATACGCACCCAATCAAAATTACTTTGACACACTGATCAAAATAAAATACAAGGGGCGCGACTGCATGGATCCCTCCCTAAAGTGAAAATGAACATGACATAATAAATAATTGTGATTTTATGCACCCCCTGTTTCAAAATCATTCTGCGGCCCTGTATGTAAATGATATTATAATTTTGTTCATCCGTGAAAACTTTCTTATAAAACAAATGAATAATCAAACTCAGGTCCATCTATAGGCTAGCCAATGAAATTAAAAGAAGAAAATTAGAAGAAAAGGCAAATAAGTTATACTTTTATAATGACAAACAAAACTGAATATGCAAAACGCATGTTTACCGGTTTATGACATTATAGGCCGGTGTTTGGAAATCTTTGCCATAAAGTTAACACAGACACTGTTAATTAACACAATTTCAAGACAGGTACCTATGATGATCACTCAACAGCTAACAATTTGTATAACATCTTATTCCAAGTATTTTCAGTTTTGCGATATTCAAATAATATTATGTTTGGTTTTAGTACTCACAATAATATTGCAACCGTTTTAATATGATAAGTTTATTAAGTTTGCATTTATGATTATGAATCTCTTTCATGATATTTTTATCAACTGGTTTTATACACTCAGTTTTAGTAATCATAATCTTTGTAGTATAATAAAAATATCCTCAGTCTTCCCGCCCTTTTTCTTTTCTTCTTCTCCTCCTTATTCCTCTCCTCATTATTCTATCCTTGATTTGTTCACATAATATTGGTCTAATCATTACAGGATCACAAACGCCGGCCATTATTATATCAACAGAATATTTCAGCCGGTTTGCCGATCTGCATAGTATTTCAGCCGGAGTGAATCAAGTTTAGACTTTCCAGAAAATCAAAGTGAAATTGTTCTATGTTGTGTTAAACATGCATTGTAATTTGTTTACTCTCCGAAATATTGAAATGTTTGCAAGTCAATAATACACTGTACATTAACATCCTACACTTTACCCCATGGCCTCCTGTACATTGCAAAATTTTATTGTACTACTGCATGCATGCGCGCATTTGATATGCAAATTTTGCTGTCAACAAACATTTCTAAATTGCTCGCACGTATATAAGTAATCAATATGACCGGATGGTTGACAGCATTGGAAATTTAAATCATAAACTTATCGATTGACTGGACCAATGCATAAACCATTTTCAAATATTATCAATAAAAGTCATTTTATGACTCACGAGTTATTGTGATGTTGGTTACATCGGCGTTTAAAACCATGGGGAAAGGAGCTAGGCCCTAATCTATATATGATTTCTATGTGTAGATCTATGTGGAAGATAAATTATAAAAAATTATCAAAAGTAAAGAAATAAATTATCAGCAATCTGCATCATAGTAATTAGAAAACTATACTTGAAAAAAAAATGCAATCGTGTTTTTTTCTATACCTTGTGTCTCGGATGCATCAGACACTGTGAAAGGGCCTATGAAATTTCTGATTTAAAACGGGTCAACTTGAACACCAGATCATGTTAAATTTGCAGGACCTAGAACGATATGCCTAGGCCTGCATGTTATTTTTAATATTCATCCCTTCCAAATCATCAGAAAATAGAAGTCATAATATATGATACATCGAAATGTTATGACCAAAGCAAAAACGATTGGGGATGTATATCGTTGGACTCATTTGTAGGATATATTATGCCGTCTATATAGGCAGTTTCGTCCTCAGTTTTGATAGATTCTTTGTTAATTTGAACTTTAATCCAGTGCGATTTACAATTTTGCTTTTCCATTTGCTTTCGAGCTCATATGTCATCATTTTGTTCCGTTTCTGTGCTATCACTGTACATGCCCCATAGGTACTGTACGCGCATGGCAGGCTGCGAAGACCTATCGAGTAATGGCGGCCAGTCTCCGCGTAATCACAGAGATTTGACGAAGTACGCCCTCTAGCGTTATTAGTATATATCTCTATGGTGCAGATATACCGTATAGGGCACACATGAGTATTACAGACCCCCATTCACTCACGTGTTATATCATAGCTCATCAAAAAATCATTAAAAATCAATCCCTCGATAGATTTTGCTTTAATTCACTGACATTAGTCACAATTAACAGTACATTAAGACTTGATATGTTAATCAGGTACTTGCCCAGATCAATCAAAAGTTAAATGGCCTGAAATAAGACTAACCATAATTTCGGCCAGTTCATTGCCAGAAAAAACAGAACTGCATTGTGGGTAATAATAATTAAAATGAAATACAAAAATGCAGTCTAGCCTCCCCAAACGCCTTAATTATGAGAGAGTATGAACATAGCATTATCTCTATCGTTCTTCTTTTGATATACAAACATTTGATCTATTTTTAATGAATTATTTTAATCAATAAAGTCATGTGATCTTTACTTACGCCTGTCCGACATGCTTTGCGCGCAGATGAATTACTCTCATGTGCCCTATACGGCACTTGTTCACTGCAACCATCCTGCCTGTGGGGAATCTACTAGTACAGGTAGGACTATCACTATGGTATGCCAATGCTGTACATAGCACACACTTTAAAAAATCATTAAAATATCACTTTTGTGACCAAAATTACTAATTTCCATACAGTTGCAATTTATTTTTCATTAGTAACTTGGAAATAATTTTTGTATTCACCAGAGCGCTCAAAAACTTGAATTTGGGGCATATTTTTGTGTACGCCCTCTATTACTAATTAGGGTAATAATATATCTGTAAAGCGCTTAGACACGTCGTTCCGATGTATTAAGCGCTATATAAAAAACGGATTATTATATTATTATTATTATTATTATTATTATTGGTGGAAAGTAATATGGCAAGAAAATTTTCATTTTGCAATCTCTATTTTTAATTAAGAAAAAATAATTAAAAGAATCAAATTTACATAAGAGCCAAGTTAGGCATAATCGTGATATAGTCCCCAAATCCAAAAGTGGGGATTATTAGAATCACACCTACCAGAACGCATGAAAATCACTTCCTTTCTCCAGAACACAGTCCCCAACTCTCGCACAACTCTGTGGCAAAATGATAACACACACAAATGAAACACACACTGTATATAAACACTAGGGGTTCTCTCCCTATTATATACACGTGATCCAGTCCCCACTCAATGAGAAATCCAGTTTGATTTTCACGGCGGTGGGGACAGTTCCAACAGTATATATACTCGTGATCCAGTCCCCACTCAATGGGAAATCCAGTTTGATTTTCACGGCGGTGGGGACAGTTCCAACAGTATAGTATACTCGTGATCCAGTCCCCACTCAATGGGAAATCCAGTTTGATTTTCACGGCGGTGGGGATAGCTCCAACAGTATTCATACTCGTGATACCGTCCCCTCACAACATAAAATCGTGCTCGTTCAACAAGGGGATGGGGACAGTTTCCTGATGCATTGTGACAAGGATAAAACATTTTAGGGTATGGCTGCATGCGGAAGCTGATGAGGGAGGGGGGGGGGGACTTCAGCCCCTACCTTTTTCCAAAACATTGTGAATCCTTCTGAACTAAAATCCTATAGAAATGCCTTCATATATAGCATAAAAGTGCAGTCTTTTTTCCAGACCCGGTTAATAAAAAAATTTTAATATAAGTTAAAAGTCTTTTTTTCCAGACCCGGTTAATTAAAAATTATAATATAAGTCCAAAGTCTTTTTTTCCAGACCCGGTTGTTTCAAAAATTATCATATAAGTCCAAACTAAGATACCATAATGATATTCCAGTGGAATAAAAATTAAAAATCGAGTTTAGTCTTTTCTCCAAACCCTGTTATTCCAAAATTATAAATAATAATACAACAACAACAACAACAACGTTATTCTACATCAATAATATTAGGGGGGCCTTGGTTAATTAATGTTGTTTGTTTGTTTTTATTGTTTCTCGTGATTTCCTATTTTGAAATAACTGGAGCAAAGACTACACCATATTTCCGTGCTATTCAATGTTGATAAGATTGCAGGGTTTTTGTTTTGTTGTGTTTTTAACAATTTTTATAACTGGGTCTGGAGGAAAGACTACGCTATATTTCCATGTTATTTAACAATAATAAGAGATTGGGGATCTTTATTACTTTTTTACTCTTTGAGAAATGATTTGTAAAAGTGGGTCTGGAAAAAGACTTTGAACTTATATTATAATTTTAACAACCGGGTCTGGAAAAAAAGACTTTGAACTTATATTACAATTTTTAATTAACCGGGTCTGGAAAAAAGACTTTGCACTTTTATGTTATGTGAAGGCATTTCTATAGGATTTTAGTTCAGAAGGATTCACAATGTTTTGGAAAAAGGGAGGGGCTGAAGTCCCCCCCCCCCCCTCCCTCATCAGCTTCCGCAGCCATACCCTAAAATGTTTTATCCTTGTCACAATGCATCAGGAAACTGTCCCCATCCCCTTGTTGAACGAGCACGATTTTATGTTGTGAGGGGACGGTATCACGAGTATGAATACTGTTGGAGCTATCCCCACCGCCGTGAAAATCAAACTGGATTTCCCATTGAGTGGGGACTGGATCACGAGTATACTATACTGTTGGAACTGTCCCCACCGCCGTGAAAATCAAACTGGATTTCCCATTGAGTGGGGACTGGATCACGAGTATATATACTGTTGGAACTGTCCCCACCGCCGTGAAAATCAAACTGGATTTCCCATTGAGTGGGGACTGGATCACGAGTATATAATAGGGAGAGAACCCTAGTGTTTATATACAGTGTGTGTTTCATTTGTGTGTGTTATCATTTTGCCACAGAGTTGTGCGAGAGTTGGGGACTGTGTTCTGGAGAAAGGAAGTGATTTTCATGCGTTCTGGTAGGTGTGATTCTAATAATCCCCACTTTTGGATTTGGGGACTATATCACGATTATGCCCCAAGTTATATGATGAATAGCTGTATTGGAAACTGACAGTGTAAGAAAATCAAGGCATTTGTCCCATAGAAAAAGAGAAAATAAGCCAAAATTGCCACCCTTATTTTGCCACACATGGAGATGTAACTGAGAACAAGGTTATATCAAACCTTGGCTTGTTCGTTGAATGAGTGATATACGGTAGGCGTGTAACATGTGTAACCACTTGTTCACTGCAACCATCCTGCCTGTGGGGTACAGGTAGGACTATGATTAGGGATCCCAAAACGAAAATCTAATTTTTGAAATCTATGTTTAAAAGCATTGAAAAGTACCTCACCTGAATCAGCATATTAAAAAACCCCAAGTGAATGACTTTTAGTGTTCCAAAGAGATCTAAATATCTGTTAATCTGAGGCGAAATTAGGTCCGAATTGTGACAGATTTGTGTACAAATTTCTCTTTGAAATTTGGTCGACACGTACGGCACAGAGCTCGGCACTGAACGAGGGATTGTGGGCGTGTCCTTTCTCGTCTCGGTCTATTATTACGCAAATACACAACTCGAACGAAAGTACGTTCACCGTATCAGTTAGTCTCGGATCCGAGCTTATACAAATAAACAATGATTAAATAACAAGAAAATAATAGAAAGAAGAGAAAAGGGAAAATGAATGGCTCAAATGCAGTCGTTTGGTGACGGATAGTATGCTCTGACCTCTTGCTGATATAAGGTTTAGATATGACATAAGTTTTATGCCATAACTAAAGCATGGGGGGGGGGGGGCGAGGGCACTCTGACTTTCAAAATAATTAACTATTTAAACATCTATATCTAGGCAATTAAGGGAGGGTCCGGGATTTCCAAAGGGGGGGGGGCACTATTAGCCATGTTAGCTGTGGCAGTCAAAAAATTTAGGGGGCACCAAAATTTTTGACAAAAAAAGGTTATCAAAGGGGGGGGGGGGGCCGAAAAAAAATTTAGCCCCCCAAAAAGCTAACAACATCCCCCATAGGCAGCGGGGGGGGGGTGTGCCCCCCTAAATTTGAGGTGGGGGGACGATCGTCCCCCCCTAATTTTTTGTTGATAACCTTTTTTTTTGCTTGTCAATTTTTTTTTCCTGCGTGCATGCCCCCTAAATTCCAGTGGACCACCCTAAAAAATTCATGTGGTCTCCCCTAAAATTTGGGTTGATAAACTTTTTTGGGGGAGGGGGCTTGTCACAAAATTTTGGTGGTCCCCCTCCCTAAATTTTTGATTTCCGCTGCCAATGGTCCCCACCTAAAATTTAGGGGGGACATGGCCTATGGAGGGCACATTTTCCCGATGCAAATTTGATGAGCATTACAAAATATTTTTTTACCAAAAATTGAAAGTCATTTCGTCCATAAAAATTGACAAGCAAAAAAATATATAGGGCATATATATATATATCCTCACTTTCAAGGGGGCATGCTTGGGTAAAAAGGGCATGCTTATATTACAAATTACAATTTTGGCTCTCGATAATTATGCCCCTTGGATCCACCAGTAATCTAAGGGGAATTTTTTGTTTTTAGTTTTGATATGGCTACCTTCTCGGAGGGCGTCCTCGCCGCGGTAGCTGGATAGTGCTGCAAAAGAGTAGGCCTTATACATCTTTTGCAGCATTAACTGACACTCCGAGACTTATAATTTTACCTTATACTTAAAAAATGAATAATAAAAAATAAAACATAAACACTTGTTTTTAGAGTAAGTTGATGCAAAATATATTCAGTCTGGGGCATGAAGACTTGGAACTCTGCCCCATATCATTGTGCTTGCCTCGCTCGATTTGTATCATTAAAAAAAAAAAAAAAATGTTTCCACATTAAAATTTTGATCTAAGTACAATGGCCAGAAATAATAGTACGAATAAGCTAGCAGAATTTGTATCATATTACCCATATTATTGAACGCCAACGAAGGCAGTTTCTAAATCCTGTTTGCTTTATTCCACTTTTCCACTAAGATTCATCCCTTTTGCGTGTCATATGAAAGCAGTTTTGTGCGCAGATCTAGCGTACCGGTAGGACCACATGCAGTCATTAATAGGTCTCTTTAATTTTTTTTCCAACAATTGATGTCTCATGCTTTCTTTAAAATTAATAAATTAGAATCCTTGTATATGGCCCTGGGAAGTGGGGTGCTCGGGTTGTGACCCCCAAGTTTTTTTGTTTTTTTTTAGCTGGTGGTGCGTTTTTTGTACACGTATATAGTTTAAAACAGGAAGAAGAATGACATTGATTTTTGTACCGCATTATTTTCATTAATAATTTTATTGGTAGAAATAAGGTAGAAATAAAATAAAAAAAACATTTTTCAAAACTATTCCGCGGCTCCTGGAAGAATGGAGAGATGGACGGAAGGAGAGAAATAAATAGGATGAAGGGGTGGATCCAGCTTTCGCCAAAGGGGGGGGGGCAATTTTTTTTTCACCATTATTTTTCCCCAATCGGCCGCGCGAATATGATTTATATTTGTTTCTATGAAGAAATTGTCACTTCTTAGCTTTTGTCTTATAAATCAACATAAATATATGATATCATAACCCTTTTTATATAATGCGAGCTAATTTATTAAAAAAATTATGTTTTTCCCCAAAGTTTGAAATTTCTGGGCAATGTTTATCATGAAAAAGATGTGTATGCAACTAAATAATTACTAAGAACGCGAAGTGCGAACAGAATTGAAATCATAGGCACTTTTTGTAACTTAAACAGGATAGGTATATAACTTAGCAATATTGATGCGAAGCGCGGGCACAAAATTGGAAGATTTAGACCTAAAAACGAGACATGTCTAGTCATGTCTTTTAAATCATCATGGAAAAGGATGTCAAATTGCCGATCTTTGTTACTTTAATAATACTCGCGCAAAGCGCGAGCATAATATTTTTGTATACGTTTTGAACTGATCAAAAAGGTACCTGTTAAGGACTGCTTATTTCACTTAGCCATGGAGACGTTACATATTTCAACAATAAAATAATGCAAGCGCGAGCCGATTTTTTTTTTACACTTCTACATAAAGAATGGAAAATTTTAATCGATTATTGTGACCATGAACAGGATCGTCGCTATAAAACAATTAATGCGAGCGCGAAGCGCGAGCGGGAAAAAAAATCGAGATTTAGACCTAAAAAATGGGACACTCTATTCATGTTTTGTATAATAAGGATGAGTAATAGGGGTTCTTCCTACATAAAAAATGCGAGCACAAAGCGCTAGCAGAATTTTGTTTTTCAGAAACTGGATAATGATTGAAATACTAACAAGTTGAGTATCTAGATAGACATGCGCTCGCGTGTTTCCAATTTAGGCCTACAATCTAGGCATTCTGAATATATATTTTAACATGAAATTGAAAATCAAAGCGAGCGCGAAGCGCGACCTTAAAATATTTGACATTCTGATCTGAAAAAGGGGTCAATTTCAGCTCAAGTACTTTGTGAGGTGGATTTGGATCGCACTTAATAAAGAGCTGATAGATTTGACAAAGGACCGGGACATGAAAGTGATGAATATCTTCCTATTCCTCTTGCTAAGCGCGAGATGAAACAGAAAGGACAATTTAACCATGAAAATTAATATCTGATCTATAAATGCCTAATGAGACGCGAAATCTGATGATAACATGGTATGAAAACTGGAAATTTCAAGCACTTTTGTAATTATGAATATGATGTATCAGGTAATATTTTTAACCGTTTATGCGAGCGCAAGTCGCGAGCCAAAATTTTTATAAGGCCAAGTCACAAGGATTACCCTCCTTTTAACTGCCATTATCAATATGTATACTACATTATAAATCATGTATTTACTCTACATATGCATTAAATTCTGTGAATCCCATAATCTTGAACCATTAATGCTTCTTTCTTTGACCCATGCTATTTCTGCCCATTTATCTCTTGAGTGTTTTTTTTTCTCTCTCTCAAGGTGTGTATGGCACATTGAGGAGTATAGAATCATGTTGGAGATATTGAAAGGGGTAGAATAATTGAATGAAATTTATGGGGGGGGGGCAAAGATGTTGAGACAGAAAGGGGGTTTGAGAGAAAAGAGGGGAATTAACTATAAAGGAACAGCAGTCAGGAGAGGGAAAGAGAGAGAGAGAGGGGGGGGGGAGGAAATCGAAGGAAGATATGCATACGATAAAAGAGTCCTCGTAGAAAGAGTGAGAGAGAGAGGGGGGGATATGGAACTGAGAGATCATAATGAGATAAGAAAGAAGTAGTAGTGCATGGGCGGATCTATCGCCAATAGGGGGGGGTGCCAATTCGTCTACGGCCAACTTGTCCACTCACTACATGGTCTACTTTCATTTAGTCTTATGCCAATCTGTCCATCAACATTTCGTCTAACAGCCACTGGTCCATTAACCATTTGGTCCAATCATCACTTTGTCTAATAACCATCTCGTCAATGACCATTTAGTCTCATAACCGGTTGGTCTAATACCCATTTTATTTTCATTCATTCACAATAATACACTTATAGTCCAATTAGATGAAATGGTATTTCAACCAAATGGCTTTTGGGTCCACTGGTCATTAGACGGAATGGCATTAGACTAAATGAAGAAGAAAAAAGACTATGTGGTGAGTTGACGAACTGATGGACCAAACGATAGTAGACGAGTTGGCAATTAGACAAATTGGAAATAAACCGGGGAAGGGGCCGAAAAATATTTGCACCCGTATTTTCCACAATCAGCCGCTCAAAGTTAATAGGGGTAGTCCTAACAGTCACTTCTTTATTCTCATTAAACAGCATACACAAAATACAATATACAATAATATCATAGCCCCTATAGTGCAAGTGCGAAGCGCGAGCTAAAATATTTTTGAAATTTCATGTTTTTTATCCTCAAAATTGAACATTCTGGGCAATGTTTGTGAACTTGAACAAGATGCGTATTTTACTAAAATTGCTGCGAGCGCGAAGGAGCAAAAAAAAAGTAAGTAAGAAAAGAGAGAAATATACGTTCTGGCCTGATCGAAAAGGGACTTGCTAATGGCGGTTTACAGTTAGCCAAGAAGACGATGCATATTTCAATCAAAATAATGCGAGCGCAAAGCTCGAGCTAAAATGTTTGAAGTTCTGACCATAAAAATGGACATTCCAAGCACTTTGTGTATGAACAGAACACAGTGGGAGCACGAAGCGTGAGCGGATAACAATTGAGATATATAGGCCTAAAAGGAACGCTATTTTATATTTATGTTTTCTAAATCGTGAAAAGGGTGGGTAATTGGTTACCGTCTTACATTATTTTATAATGCAAGAGCGAGAAGAATTTTTTTTATATTCTAATCTGAAGCGAGATAATTTAAGCATGCTGTTTTCAATAAAGGATAAGCAGCCCGTCTCAATAAACATGCGTGTTCTAGAATTTGTGCATTCTTAATACACTTTTTACCACGGAAATCAATAATGCGAGCGCGAAGCGCGAACTGATAATATTGGATATTCCGATGTGAAAAGGTCAAATTAAGCACAATATAGGTGGTTTGAATAAAAATGAATAAAACGGCTATTTCGACTCTCCGTACGGCCGCCGCAGAGCAAATGTGACCGAGGTATAAATCAAAAAGAATAATGAAAGTTCAATGTCCTAGCTGACCGTAGAGTATTTGTTTTGTATTTTGACTGCAAAGCTTAAATGTCAAGCTCATATATATCAGCCTATTGAGCAATATGTACTCATCGAAAATAAGCAATGCGAGTGCGAAGCGCGAGCGAAAATGTCAATTTTGCATGTTCTTTTAAATCATCAAAGTCTCCCCTCCCTAATTTTATTCACTTTTCTCCCTCCCTTTCCCCCTCTCTTTTCCTTCTGTTTCTTCTTCCTTTCTCCATTTTTTGGTCTTTAATCCGCCAACAGGGAAGGGGGGATGACCCCCCCCTGGATCCTTCTATGGTAGCGATGGGGAAAGCATTTGAATTATTCACCTCACAGTGTTAAACGGGGAAAATAGGAAATGGCTAAATTTTGAAAATCATTAATGTGGAGCCCTATTCAAGTTTAGTTTCATCTATATACACCTTGACAGGGGCTGATCCAGGATTTTCCAAAGTGGGGGCATTCAAGACCTAGTATGCTAAGAAAAAATCATTCCATACACAAAATTCCTGGGAAAAGTTGAAAAATAAGTCCTCACTTGAGAATGAACGACAAAATCCACTAACAAATATTTGATATATTACGGGAGGGGGCACCTTTATTTTTCTCCCCTTTCCTTATTCCTCATCCATTCCATAGGCAGATCCAGGTGCCGGACCCAATTATGGGCGGCGGCAACCCCTCCTACTGGCGGTGCGAAAATTAAAAAGGTAAAAATTGTAGCCCCCCCCCCATTAGCAAAATTTTGATCTACACCGGGTATTTGTCTGTCGTACCTCCCAGTAAATGAAATAACAAAAAAAAAAATCACCGTTGCACTAGTATTAAAATTTTTGCGAGTCTTTATTTTTCAAATATTTTTGTTTATAATGGTATTCATTAATTATAATTATAGTGGAGGTTCGCATCCCGAGAATGTGAAATGAAAAAAAAGAAAACAAAAATTGCACTGAACAGGAAACACTAAACGTCCTTGTCAATTCCAATTTACTCAAAGTCATTCAAATAAAAAAAATTAGCATCATTTTTTGATACCTTAACTTGTTCATCACGAATACAATGAAGCCGACAATTATTTGCTTTGTTTTGGATTAATCTTTATAATAATTCACTTCAAATAAAATTTATACATAAACAGGAAAATATCACAGAAAAAAAAATTAATTGCAGTTGTATAAAACATCATAGAAAATAACATGACAGATAAATTTTATCTCGACAGGCACACTGTTCATTCGATCATAAAACAATCGCGCTGTTTCACTCCTTGTACACGCACATCTCTACCAGTGTTGTTTCATCTTCATCTGCCTCAATGGCAAGGACACCAGCATGATTCATTCACTTCAAATAAAATTCATACATACATATACAGGAAATATCAAAGAAAATAATATAACAAATCAATTGCAGTTGCATAAAACACGATAGAAAATAACATGGCAGATGAATTTTATCTCGACAGGCACACTGTTTCATTCGATCATGAAACGATCGCGCTGTTTCACTCATTGTACACGCGCAACTCTATCTGAATTGTTTCATCTGTCCTCAATGCGGCAAACACCAGCAGTGCAGTGACGATAATAAGTTGCAGTTGCACGTGCGCGGAGAATGAATTAAATTCGGCGGCTGAGTAAAGTCTAGCGAGAAAGGTACGTCACCAGCGAACTTCACGATAGACCACGCCTACTTGCCGAGGTAACCAACGTTGATTGACGGCCCATTTTGTTTTTTGAGTAGTATGAAAAAGTGCAAGCATGTATAAACTTCATTTTAGTTTGAATTCATTAAAAAAACACATTTTTCTTCTAATATAGATGTTTCAAACATATTCCATGTGGAAAACATAATTTTTAAAACATTTATTGCTATATTTTTATCATGAAAAAAGGATTTCTTACGCAACAACAAGTATGATATGTGTGGGCAAGAGAACTACCGTTTTAGTCATAAAGCATATTTTTTATGATTTTATTGTGAGCCTACTCAAAGGATTTTTGTTTATTTTTATGAATTTCCAGACCAAGTTCAACAGCGCCGTCTCGAGCTTGCAATAACGCATGCGATCGCACGCATTTTTCTCCATAGCGAATACACGCGACCAAACTCTGTGGATTTCTCGTGGATTTAACCTCCAAACGTCACTTTCGATTAACCCTGTAAGTAAGAGCTCTGATCGGATCGGATGATCGGGGGCACATACTTATCCCTATGATCGGTATCGGTCGAAAATATCGGCAGTAAATATCGGATTTTGCTATTTGTTTATCAAGCACAATAAACAGACCCATATTGTCCTTAGCTGACCCCATGCATGCCAAGCACTACTCACACATCTATTCATCCCCTGGAAGTCTGGGTCTCACTGTCAAGCAAGGCAGTGATTTACGATTGTTCTACGCCGACATGACCCAGCTGGTTGGTATCACTACCAGCGTTAGAATGGATCCCCCGCCCTCACAGCGCGCCCATATAATGTTGTAAATTCGTCATCACAAGCCAAAGCCCGGCCGACCACTAGAGAGAGGGAGAGGGAGGGAGCATCGGAGCTCATCTAATAAATACGCCAACGCAGACACTCCCGATCCGATCCGCACAGAGAGTTGGAGAGAAGGTGTGAGAGAGAGATGGGGAGAGGGGACGGAGGGAGTAATGGAAGAAAAAAAGAGAGCAGAGAGTAAACCTCGTGGAATGATGCCAACTTTTATCTGTGGGTATTTAAAATTTGATTAGGCCTGACGGAATTTTTGTATGAAGTCATTGTTTCTTGTTGTTTGTTTTGTTGTTGCTCTTTTTTTCAACAAGCATTGATCATGAAAATAGGAATGATTAAATGTTGAAGTAACAGCAAAATTGGGAAACAGAGTGTTGGAGCAGTTGTTTCGTTCAAAGCACCCTTTGCCCCCCCCCCCAAAAAAAAAAAGGGTGAAAGTTAATTTTAGGCCTGGGACGATTGTCATTTTTACCATTCAATTATTTCCTGAAAAAATTAATTGAATGATTCGACTGTTCGTCAGGAATCACATCTTTTAAGTCACAATATTTATAGTGACCCCCCATGAAGAAATCCCCATCAAAGTCACATGTTTATCATAAATGAAAGTAGGCCCTTTCCCCCATTCTCCATGATTTTTATATCAAAAGAAACTACATGAAATGAGATTAAATCTTTCAGTTTATCATTCCAATGAAAATCTTTCCTAAATCAATGCTGGTACCCTGGTATTATGCATGCATCCCTCCAAGTGCCACACCCCTGCATATGAATGAATCAGCCCAGATCAGCCGAGTCCAAAGCCCAAAGACATCTTAGTATTTAACAACTCATTCATGAAGTATTCTTTGAGACTGACACACAGGTGGAGCATTTCACTTGAAAAAAATCATCCCTTGCCCACACCATGTCCCCATCCCCACTTGTGGCATTCCCCACGATGCTACACATGTATTTCAAAAAAATATTTTGCAAAATATTTCATTTGAAATACCTTTCAAAATTACAAATTTTTATCACTTGAACCTACATGTATAACTGGGTCTATTTTTTAGACTAATCGAGAAAGTACTGGTGAAGGCGGCGCGTGATGGAATGTCGTTTTGATTGTATGAGCGGGATATAAAAAAGGTTGCATTGTTTTTAAACATGAAAGGAATTCTCCGGCTCCCACCCCCTATCTTTCTCTCTCTCTCTCTCTCCCTCACACACAGATGGGGGAGGGGTCAATTTATTTCTGAAGTCACAACCTTTCCTGATAAGGGAACCACGTGGCCTCTTCTTTGTTTCCCCAAAAGTTTCATTGGCTATCGAAGCCGAAGGTCCAATCAGCTCAAGTGAACTGATTGTGTGTTTACTTTCTGTTTTGAGCATGCAGACAATGACTTATTTTGTGTATCGAGGGCCAGGTCGGGTGGGATTAACATTTTCGGAGCTCTTTCGTGTTGGTGTGTAACTGTGAATGTGATACAATCATTGATAATTTTTTCAAAAATTACCTTGGTAACATCATTTTTAAACCTGTATCAAGTATTCAAAAACCGCTGTCATCATTGTTTTCTTGTCATTTTATTATTACTTGGGTATTCGATTTATCCCAACGTCATAATCGGGATCTGCCAAACATTCGATTAGTGTAAATTTTGCTAATTGATTGGCGATTGGCGGCACGCCATTCGATCAATCGATGTTTACTCCCATGCAGGCCTAAAAGTTATATTAACACAAGCGAAAAATAAAAGGCAAGAGAAAGTAAAAGATCGAAATTGACATTGGAGTTTTCACGCTTTGCGAGGAGATTGGTTGCTTCTGTTCCCAACTTTGGTAACAGATCATGTGTGTTGATGTTTCTGTGTGAAAATGTGGGATGATGGAAAAAAAATCAGGGGGAAAAACTCTTCATTCTGACCCTCTGACATGCGGGACCGTAAGTTGGAGCTAGCTCGTACATTTTGGCGAAGCCCTGCCCTCCTTGCTTGGAATTAACCAATGAGAATCGTTCCCTCTAATTTCCATTCACGGCACTCAATGCTGATTGGATTTATCATCTGACAAGATCTCCTTTATATCACGAGCGTTGTTTACAAAACCACTGGAGTGTAATGCACACCAGTCGATTAGGGGGATTTTCTCAAGTGGATGTTTCCAAAATATTAAACAAGTCTCGTCCCTGGGGTCAAAGTTGTCAATGAAGGAGATGTGGGCAGGAAAGGGTGTTCATATTTGTTAGGGGTGCACCATTAGATATCCAGGGGAGGGGGCTGGAAGTTTGAAAAAAACTTGACTTGCTAAATGAGCAACATCAAAAAATTGACTCAACATCAGAGTTAAAAAGAAAACTTGGTCCACTGACAAATCATCTCAAATGTGAAAAAAAAACCTTGTCTCAATGGGGAAAAAATGCTCAAAGAAAGGAAAAAAATTGCATGAACTCAAACTTCCAGCTTCCCCCCCCCCCCCTGGTATCTGGTACGTCCCTTACGAAAGATGATTATTCAGGGATGTGTACCAGCCATGATCCTTCTACTTTTCTTTCCTATCATTTACTTTTATATTTTTCATCGCCATTATTGTCACCAACATAATGTTCATACCTACAGCAGTATTGTTTAACTCGAAAACTCATACTAGGTTTATGTATTAGTCGGGGGAAAAAAATCCCCTACTTGACCTATGAGACTAAAAATTGCAATGAATAAGCCCACTTTTATATGTCGACTAATAGTCGCCCAGTTCAATCAAAATACTAACAGATCAACATTGATACTCTATTAAAAAGCATGTAATTTTCGTTTCTTATAAGACGCACGAAAATAATTCAGTTCCAGCATGTATTGTTCTACGCACATCACTACCCTGTCCCCGGACCCCCTATTGCTACGATCTGGCATTATTTCAAAGTAACATAAACCGTTACTCTCATTCCTTTCAGCCCCCCCCCCCCCCGTTCTCTCTCCCCCTCATACGGTACCCGTAGTCAGTCTCTCTCCCCCATCTCTCTCTCTCTCTCGAGCTCACTGAATCTTTGAATTCCCAGGTCATCATATCAGGACGGCCAGCATGGAGCTCCGCCTAGTACCTCGATGTGATGTTGCATGCGTACACGTGGTCTTTTTTTTTTTAGTCTTGTGTTTCCTCCGATCCTTCAGCGCTGTATTCATATCACAGTATCACACCCATGGCATGCACAACAATGGAAAGACGAAAATGTAAACATGCTTTTCATATTCTTAGACTGATTTAAAACATAAACATGCTTTCAAAACACATCCAAGTTTCCTTTTATTTTTTGAAATCATATTACAGAAAGTGAAATAACAAATTTTGAGAACGTGAAACAAAACAGAGAACATGATGGGCTCAGACTTTGGAGGTCGCGATAACATTCTTGTGCACGGTGGTGGAAGTAATTTACGAGCGTAGCCAGCCAACTGGCGCTAGCTGGGCAGAAAAAAAGTGAACTGTAAATCTTTTTTTTTTTTAGAAGAATGTGGAATGATTTGGGGCACGCGACTCCAATTAATCCGCGGTTTTCTGCATGGCAACAGGTATTTTTTTTAATCTCTATTTGTGGTAACCCCGGAGCAATTGATGACCTCAGTTAAGGACATCTAAGGACATCAAAACAACCATTTCTCTGTTGCAGTCATATCGGCTTGCGTTGCAGCAGTCGACCAAGAGCTAGCACAGCTAGCGCACAGCAACAATGGCCGGCTAGCGCAGCCAACTTTGGCCCGGCGCGGTGCGGGGAATTTCGCAACCGATCATGACGATACATTTGCTATGATCGGCGATCGGCATGAAACGACCGATCAGCAGTGATTAGATCGAGATCGGCCGCCGATCCGAGAATCGGTTACAGGGTTACTTTCGATACCACATGAAGGTAAGACACTTCATCCCACATAAGTTAATTTAAATGTAGAATACACAGGGCCTAATTTTTTTCACTAAGATGAACTAATTTGCTGAGGAAAAGCATTTCAATGCTCATTTTTGCCGTCGAGAACAGACGATGGTGGCAATGCACACTGTTTACGCACTTGCAATTGGCTTTTCATTTGCCCATAGCAATTTTGCTCAGTGGATCGGCCGACCTTTTGGTAACTCTACTATGATTATGGCATGCCAATGCTGTACAGAGCACACACTTTAAAAAATCATTAAAATATCACTTTTGTGACCAAAATTACGAATTTCCATACAGTTGCAATTCATTTTTCATTAGTAACTTGGGAATAATTTTTGTATTCACTAGAGCGCTCAAAAACTTGAATTTTTTGCATTTTTTGTGTACGCCCTCTATTGGTGGAAAGTAATATGGCAAGAAAATTATCATTTTTTATCTCTATATTTAATTAAGAAAAAAATAATTTAAAGAATCAAATTTACGTAAGGGCCAAGTTGTATGACGAATAGGTGTAATGGAAACTGTCAGTGTAAATCAGTGTAAAATAATCAAGCATTTGTCCCAAAGAAAAAGAAAAAATAAGCCAAACATTGCCACCCTTATTTTGCCACACATGGAGATATAACTGAGAACAAGGTTATATCATAACCTTGTTCATTGAATGAGTGTGTGTAACTAAGTAATACTAATAGACCGAAGCTTTGAGGCCCAAATATTCGGTTATTCCTGACTAAATACTACCTTTAAGATCTTTAGAAATTATATTTACCTGTATGACATAGCGTAATATCAGTTCCCTGTTATCTTTGTTGAAATTTTTATTAATCGCTTCGAAAATCGGATTTATTCTTGGCTGAGCTGAGTGAGTACCTGTAACTGAACTGTGTCGACGATCAACATATGTCCGTGCTATATACGCTATACATGCAGTACAGTACACAGCGCTAGCGCGGCTCAGTGGGAGTCAGTGACCCCGCCCCCTTCAATTTCTACCACGAGAGGGCGATCGGCCACGTCTGAACCAGGGGGACAATTTGAATCAACCACTTCAACCCTCTACTTCAAAAGATCGATCTAGATAAAGCTATTAACTCGATCTCTCAAGAAACAAAAAGCTGCAGGACCTGATAATATTTCTCCTGAGCATCTTATATATCTTGGCCCAATAGCTCGGAAATTACTTCTAGCCCTCTTCAATCGATGTATATCCCTAAAGTATATTCCTGAACCTTTAAGGTCCGGCCTTATAGTCCAAGTTCACAAAGGAAAGGGAAAAGATGTAAAAGATCCTTCAAACTACTGAGGCGAGGCATAACTGTTTTTTCAACAATTGGTAAAGTTTTGGAAATGCTCATCAAATCTCAACTAAAAATTCCACTTGCAATAAATGATGTCCCAGACCAGTTACAATTTGGATTCCAGAAAGGCAAATCTTGCCCCGGGGGGGGGCACTCGACCAAAAAAGTGCGAGACAAAAAACGGGGGCCTTATTGAAGCGGGCTTATTGTAAAAAGGAGGGTCCTCGGAACGGGCTTCGGAACTACAAATGTTTGTGAAAACGGGGGTCCTTGGAACGGACCGCGTGTTTCCGTTTTACACCCTGGCGAAGGCATTTTCCGGAAAAATAGCCACAAAGCGACTAGTAAAGAGTCTACGTCTACGTTTGTTTACATAATCAGCTGGGCGCGATCCAAAAGTCCGGACCGAAGATATCCGCAGAACTTACGTGCAAATGCAGCTGAGCTTATAGACCAAAAGCTTCAGTCTCTGTATTTTGGTTGTTCCGCTGAACTATATACGTTGGCTTCATGATTTTTTTTACTTTATCGCACATGATCGTTTATACGAACAATAGCTAAAATATTGAAAAATAAAACACATAATTACTTTTTTTCATATTATATCTATCCTTATATCTATCATATCTGTCTATCCACTATCTATGTTATAAATCAATTTATGGTACTACATGATATATCTATCTGTTAATTTGTCTATCTACTCTGTCTCTCTCATTCTCTATCTACCTATCTATCTGTCTATCTATCTATCCATCTAACATAGAGGGTTAGGGTTTAGGGTTAGGGTTAGGGTTTAGGGTTTAGGGTTAGGGTTAGGGTTAGGGTTAGGGGTTAGGGTTAGGGTTAGGGTTAGGGTTAGGGTTAGGGTTTAGGGTTTAGGGTTTAGGGTTAAGGGGTTAGGGTTAGGGTTAGGGTTAGGGTTAGGGTTAGGGGTTAGGGTTAGGGTTAGGGTTAGGGGTTAGGGTTAGGGTTAGGGTTAGGGTTAGGGTTAGGGTTAGGGTTAGGGTTAGGGTTAGGGTTAGGGTTAGGGTTAGGGTTAGGGTTAGGGTTAGGGTTAGGGTTAGGGTTAGGGTTAGGGTTAGGGTTAGGGTTAGGGTTAGGGTTAGGGTTAGGGTTAGGGTTAGGGTTAGGGTTAGGGTTAGGGTTAGGGTTAGGGTTAGGGTTAGGGTTAGGGTTAGGGTTAGGGTTAGGGTTAGGGTTAGGGTTAGGGTTAGGGTTAGGGTTAGGGTTAGGGTTAGGGTTAGGGTTAGGGTTAGGGTTAGGGTTAGGGTTAGGGTTAGGGTTAGGGTTAGGGTTAGGGTTAGGGTTAGGGTTAGGGTTAGGGTTAGGGTTAGGGTTAGGGTTAGGGTTAGGGTTAGGGTTAGGGTTAGGGTTAGGGTTAGGGTTAGGGTTAGGGTTAGGGTTAGGGTTAGGGTTAGGGTTAGGGTTAGGGTTAGGGTTAGGGTTAGGGTTAGGGTTAGGGTTAGGGTTAGGGTTAGGGTTAGGGTTAGGGTTAGGGTTAGGGTTAGGGTTAGGGTTAGGGTTAGGGTTAGGGTTAGGGTTAGGGTTAGGGTTAGGGTTAGGGTTAGGGTTAGGGTTAGGGTTAGGGTTAGGGTTAGGGTTAGGGTTAGGGTTAGGGTTAGGGTTAGGGTTAGGGTTAGGGTTAGGGTTAGGGTTAGGGTTAGGGTTAGGGTTAGGGTTAGGGTTAGGGTTAGGGTTAGGGTTAGGGTTAGGGTTAGGGTTAGGGTTAGGGTTAGGGTTAGGGTTAGGGTTAGGGTTAGGGTTAGGGTTAGGGTTAGGGTTAGGGTTAGGGTTAGGGTTAGGGTTAGGGTTAGGGTTAGGGTTAGGGTTAGGGTTAGGGTTAGGGTTAGGGTTAGGGTTAGGGTTAGGGTTAGGGTTAGGGTTAGGGTTAGGGTTAGGGTTAGGGTTAGGGTTAGGGTTAGGGTTAGGGTTAGGGTTAGGGTTAGGGTTAGGGTTAGGGTTAGGGTTAGGGTTAGGGTTAGGGTTAGGGTTAGGGTTAGGGTTAGGGTTAGGGTTAGGGTTAGGGTTAGGGTTAGGGTTAGGGTTAGGGTTAGGGTTAGGGTTAGGGTTAGGGTTAGGGTTAGGGTTAGGGTTAGGGTTAGGGTTAGGGTTAGGGTTAGGGTTAGGGTTAGGGTTAGGGTTAGGGTTAGGGTTAGGGTTAGGGTTAGGGTTAGGGTTAGGGTTAGGGTTAGGGTTAGGGTTAGGGTTAGGGTTAGGGTTAGGGTTAGGGTTAGGGTTAGGGTTAGGGTTAGGGTTAGGGTTAGGGTTAGGGTTAGGGTTAGGGTTAGGGTTAGGGTTAGGGTTAGGGTTAGGGTTAGGGTTAGGGTTAGGGTTAGGGTTAGGGTTAGGGTTAGGGTTAGGGTTAGGGTTAGGGTTAGGGTTAGGGTTAGGGTTAGGGTTAGGGTTAGGGTTAGGGTTAGGGTTAGGGTTAGGGTTAGGGTTAGGGTTAGGGTTAGGGTTAGGGTTAGGGTTAGGGTTAGGGTTAGGGTTAGGGTTAGGGTTAGGGTTAGGGTTAGGGTTAGGGTTAGGGTTAGGGTTAGGGTTAGGGTTAGGGTTAGGGTTAGGGTTAGGGTTAGGGTTAGGGTTAGGGTTAGGGTTAGGGTTAGGGTTAGGGTTAGGGTTAGGGTTAGGGTTAGGGTTAGGGTTAGGGTTAGGGTTAGGGTTAGGGTTAGGGTTAGGGTTAGGGTTAGGGTTAGGGTTAGGGTTAGGGTTAGGGTTAGGGTTAGGGTTAGGGTTAGGGTTAGGGTTAGGGTTAGGGTTAGGGTTAGGGTTAGGGTTAGGGTTAGGGTTAGGGTTAGGGTTAGGGTTAGGGTTAGGGTTAGGGTTAGGGTTAGGGTTAGGGTTAGGGTTAGGGTTAGGGTTAGGGTTAGGGTTAGGGTTAGGGTTAGGGTTAGGGTTAGGGTTAGGGTTAGGGTTAGGGTTAGGGTTAGGGTTAGGGTTAGGGTTAGGGTTAGGGTTAGGGTTAGGGTTAGGGTTAGGGTTAGGGTTAGGGTTAGGGTTAGGGTTAGGGTTAGGGTTAGGGTTAGGGTTAGGGTTAGGGTTAGGGTTAGGGTTAGGGTTAGGGTTAGGGTTAGGGTTAGGGTTAGGGTTAGGGTTAGGGTTAGGGTTAGGGTTAGGGTTAGGGTTAGGGTTAGGGTTAGGGTTAGGGTTAGGGTTAGGGTTAGGGTTAGGGTTAGGGTTAGGGTTAGGGTTAGGGTTAGGGTTAGGGTTAGGGTTAGGGTTAGGGTTAGGGTTAGGGTTAGGGTTAGGGTTAGGGTTAGGGTTAGGGTTAGGGTTAGGGTTAGGGTTAGGGTTAGGGTTAGGGTTAGGGTTAGGGTTAGGGTTAGGGTTAGGGTTAGGGTTAGGGTTAGGGTTAGGGTTAGGGTTAGGGTTAGGGTTAGGGTTAGGGTTAGGGTTAGGGTTAGGGTTAGGGTTAGGGTTAGGGTTAGGGTTAGGGTTAGGGTTAGGGTTAGGGTTAGGGTTAGGGTTAGGGTTAGGGTTAGGGTTAGGGTTAGGGTTAGGGTTAGGGTTAGGGTTAGGGTTAGGGTTAGGGTTAGGGTTAGGGTTAGGGTTAGGGTTAGGGTTAGGGTTAGGGTTAGGGTTAGGGTTAGGGTTAGGGTTAGGGTTAGGGTTAGGGTTAGGGTTAGGGTTAGGGTTAGGGTTAGGGTTAGGGTTAGGGTTAGGGTTAGGGTTAGGGTTAGGGTTAGGGTTAGGGTTAGGGTTAGGGTTAGGGTTAGGGTTAGGGTTAGGGTTAGGGTTAGGGTTAGGGTTAGGGTTAGGGTTAGGGTTAGGGTTAGGGTTAGGGTTAGGGTTAGGGTTAGGGTTAGGGTTAGGGTTAGGGTTAGGGTTAGGGTTAGGGTTAGGGTTAGGGTTAGGGTTAGGGTTAGGGTTAGGGTTAGGGTTAGGGTTAGGGTTAGGGTTAGGGTTAGGGTTAGGGTTAGGGTTAGGGTTAGGGTTAGGGTTAGGGTTAGGGTTAGGGTTAGGGTTAGGGTTAGGGTTAGGGTTAGGGTTAGGGTTAGGGTTAGGGTTAGGGTTAGGGTTAGGGTTAGGGTTAGGGTTAGGGTTAGGGTTAGGGTTAGGGTTAGGGTTAGGGTTAGGGTTAGGGTTAGGGTTAGGGTTAGGGTTAGGGTTAGGGTTAGGGTTAGGGTTAGGGTTAGGGTTAGGGTTAGGGTTAGGGTTAGGGTTAGGGTTAGGGTTAGGGTTAGGGTTAGGGTTAGGGTTAGGGTTAGGGTTAGGGTTAGGGTTAGGGTTAGGGTTAGGGTTAGGGTTAGGGTTAGGGTTAGGGTTAGGGTTAGGGTTAGGGTTAGGGTTAGGGTTAGGGTTAGGGTTAGGGTTAGGGTTAGGGTTAGGGTTAGGGTTAGGGTTAGGGTTAGGGTTAGGGTTAGGGTTAGGGTTAGGGTTAGGGTTAGGGTTAGGGTTAGGGTTAGGGTTAGGGTTAGGGTTAGGGTTAGGGTTAGGGTTAGGGTTAGGGTTAGGGTTAGGGTTAGGGTTAGGGTTAGGGTTAGGGTTAGGGTTAGGGTTAGGGTTAGGGTTAGGGTTAGGGTTAGGGTTAGGGTTAGGGTTAGGGTTAGGGTTAGGGTTAGGGTTAGGGTTAGGGTTAGGGTTAGGGTTAGGGTTAGGGTTAGGGTTAGGGTTAGGGTTAGGGTTAGGGTTAGGTTAGGGTTAGGGTTAGGGTTAGGGTTAGGGTTAGGGTTAGGGTTAGGGTTAGGGTTAGGGTTAGGGTTAGGGTTAGGGTTAGGGTTAGGGTTAGGGTTAGGGTTAGGGTTAGGGTTAGGGTTAGGGTTAGGGTTAGGGTTAGGGTTAGGGTTAGGGTTAGGGTTAGGGTTAGGGTTAGGGTTAGGGTTAGGGTTAGGTTAGGGTTAGGGTTAGGGTTAGGGTTAGGGTTAGGGTTAGGGTTAGGGTTAGGGTTAGGGTTAGGGTTAGGGTTAGGGTTAGGGTTAGGGTTAGGGTTAGGGTTAGGGTTAGGGTTAGGGTTAGGGTTAGGGTTAGGGTTAGGGTTAGGGTTAGGGTTAGGGTTAGGGTTAGGGTTAGGGTTAGGGTTAGGGTTAGGGTTAGGGTTAGGGTTAGGGTTAGGGTTAGGGTTAGGGTTAGGGTTAGGGTTAGGGTTAGGGTTAGGGTTAGGGTTAGGGTTAGGGTTAGGGTTAGGGTTAGGGTTAGGGTTAGGGTTAGGGTTAGGGTTAGGGTTAGGGTTAGGGTTAGGGTTAGGGTTAGGGTTAGGGTTAGGGTTAGGGTTAGGGTTAGGGTTAGGGTTAGGGTTAGGGTTAGGGTTAGGGTTAGGGTTAGGGTTAGGGTTAGGGTTAGGGTTAGGGTTAGGGTTAGGGTTAGGGTTAGGGTTAGGGTTAGGGTTAGGGTTAGGGTTAGGGTTAGGGTTAGGGTTAGGGTTAGGGTTAGGGTTAGGGTTAGGGTTAGGGTTAGGGTTAGGGTTAGGGTTAGGGTTAGGGTTAGGGTTAGGGTTAGGGTTAGGGTTAGGGTTAGGGTTAGGGTTAGGGTTAGGGTTAGGGTTAGGGTTAGGGTTAGGGTTAGGGTTAGGGTTAGGGTTAGGGTTAGGGTTAGGGTTAGGGTTAGGGTTAGGGTTAGGGTTAGGGTTAGGGTTAGGGTTAGGGTTAGGGTTAGGGTTAGGGTTAGGGTTAGGGTTAGGGTTAGGGTTAGGGTTAGGGTTAGGGTTAGGGTTAGGGTTAGGGTTAGGGTTAGGGTTAGGGTTAGGGTTAGGGTTAGGGTTAGGGTTAGGGTTAGGGTTAGGGTTAGGGTTAGGGTTAGGGTTAGGGTTAGGGTTAGGGTTAGGGTTAGGGTTAGGGTTAGGGTTAGGGTTAGGGTTAGGGTTAGGGTTAGGGTTAGGGTTAGGGTTAGGGTTAGGGTTAGGGTTAGGGTTAGGGTTAGGGTTAGGGTTAGGGTTAGGGTTAGGGTTAGGGTTAGGGTTAGGGTTAGGGTTAGGGTTAGGGTTAGGGTTAGGGTTAGGGTTAGGGTTAGGGTTAGGGTTAGGGTTAGGGTTAGGGTTAGGGTTAGGGTTAGGGTTAGGGTTAGGGTTAGGGTTAGGGTTAGGGTTAGGGTTAGGGTTAGGGTTAGGGTTAGGGTTAGGGTTAGGGTTAGGGTTAGGGTTAGGGTTAGGGTTAGGGTTAGGGTTAGGGTTAGGGTTAGGGTTAGGGTTAGGGTTAGGGTTAGGGTTAGGGTTAGGGTTAGGGTTAGGGTTAGGGTTAGGGTTAGGGTTAGGGTTAGGGTTAGGGTTAGGGTTAGGGTTAGGGTTAGGGTTAGGGTTAGGGTTAGGGTTAGGGTTAGGGTTAGGGTTAGGGTTAGGGTTAGGGTTAGGGTTAGGGTTAGGGTTAGGGTTAGGGTTAGGGTTAGGGTTAGGGTTAGGGTTAGGGTTAGGGTTAGGGTTAGGGTTAGGGTTAGGGTTAGGGTTAGGGTTAGGGTTAGGGTTAGGGTTAGGGTTAGGGTTAGGGTTAGGGTTAGGGTTAGGGTTAGGGTTAGGGTTAGGGTTAGGGTTAGGGTTAGGGTTAGGTGGGTGTAGGGTTAGGGTTAGGGTTAGGGTTAGGTTTGTGGGGTTAGGGTTAGGGTTAGGGTTAGGGTTAGGGTTAGGGTTAGGGTTAGGGTTAGGGTTAGGGTTAGGGTTAGGGTTAGGAGGTAGGGTTTAGGGTTAGGGTTAGGGTTAGGGTTAGGGTTAGGGTTAGGGTTAGGGTTAGGGTTAGGGTTAGGGTTAGGGTTAGGGTTAGGGTTAGGGTTAGGGTTAGGTTAGGGTTAGGGTTAGGGTTAGGGTTAGGGTTAGGGTTAGGGTTAGGGTTAGGGTTAGGGTTAGGGTTAGGGTTAGGGTTAGGGTTAGGTTAGGGTTAGGGTTAGGGTTAGGGTTAGGGTTAGGGTTAGGGTTAGGGTTAGGGTTAGGTTAGGGTTAGGGTTAGGGTTAGGGTTAGGGTTAGGGTTAGGGTTAGGGTTAGGGTTAGGGTTAGGGTTAGGGTTAGGGTTAGGGTTAGGGTTAGGGTTAGGGTTAGGGTTAGGGTTAGGGTTAGGGTTAGGGTTAGGGTTAGGGTTAGGGTTAGGGTTAGGGTTAGGGTTAGGGTTAGGGTTAGGGTTAGGGTTAGGGTTAGGGTTAGGGTTAGGGTTAGGGTTAGGGTTAGGGTTAGGGTTAGGGTTAGGGTTAGGGTTAGGGTTAGGGTTAGGGTTAGGGTTAGGGTTAGGGTTAGGGTTAGGGTTAGGGTTAGGGTTAGGGTTAGGGTTAGGGTTAGGGTTAGGGTTAGGGTTAGGGTTAGGGTTAGGGTTTAGGTTAGGGTTAGGGTTAGG